>NC_134460.1:148050048-148773798 GCF_047948215.1 Lycorma delicatula | reverse complement strand
AGGTGATAAAAAAAATTCCTAAAATGCTCAGCTTTCAGTGACAGATTACTTTGATTGGTAGTACTGAAAATTAGCCATTTAAAAATATGATGTCCCATTCATTTTAATAGCAAAGCAAAAGTACTGTAAAAGAATTTACAATTAGTGACATCATGAATTAAGAATCTATTAAAGCAAAATATATGTAAATTATTCTCAGTTTTTTTATTCAGTATCAATACTATTAACCATACATAATATTTTACAAAACGTGAAAGGAGAAAAAAAATATTAAAATAATACTTAAGAGTAACTTCTTTTATAACTGTTTATTACAAGAAATAATAACTTAAATTTATCTTCCTGCATTTAATGTCTGGAAATATATGATTCTCTAGTAACTCACCGAAATTTAATTGATTGTTAAATTTTTTTTTTAACATTCTTCCTTTAACTTATGCCATCAAGTAAGTTTTACTACAGTTATTCTGTTTTAATAAGTTTCATCGACTATTTAATTATAAATTAGGCCAAAAATAAATTTCTAACAATACAGTGGTGGATGATGAACCAATTCAGAGCAGACAAATTGAACATCTAATTGATTTTACGGCCAATAATTTAGACTTATGAAACATAACAAACAAATAACTCTCCCATAGTTACTGCCCTAGCAGTTTTCTCCTTTACTAGCTTTATAGAACCTAAATATATTTTTTAAATAAGTGGACACATGCCTTTGATACTGAAACGGCAATTTTTATTTTTTTGTTTATATTCAATGTTGAAAAAGTTTAGACTGTAGCTGAAATTGAAAAGAGATTGGGTTTATAAAGAAATTAACATAACAAATAGAATAGTTTGAAAATAAAAGAAACCAGTTTTTGGATTAATTTAACTGCACGTGTACATCAAAATTCAATGTATAATTTAAGATATAAAATTATTAATTCTAACAAATATCAAGTATGGAAGATAAAACTGTAGAAAAGATATAACTATAATTATTTCTCTTTTATATACTAACTGGAATTTCAGAATAAATAATGAACACACGAACGTTTTCACAACAAACAATGAATGATTAAACTAAGGCTTCTAAACACTTTGGCTATTAAGATGCAAAATCAACAACTTTTTAAAAGTAAGACTTTTAAAAGTAGTTAGTTGAACTGGTGAAGTGGTCAATCAATAGAAATTATAAGCAAAAAACATAATATTCAGTTCTTTAGGTATTCTATTTCAAGCAAGTAAAGAAATAAAAAACATAAAATTTTACTAAGCACAATTGGTATTATATAAAATATATATATCAGTAATTATAGCAACGAAGCAGCATATCCTGTCAATTCAGTTAATAAAAGAAGCCATCACTTTTAGGTTAACTTTAAAAAATCCATTAAAAAATTACCATTCATTTAAAAAATTCTTTGAATGTTTATTCAATAAGGTTGTTTAAACTGAACAAAACAAAAACCACTAAGTATAACTAACCTTGAATTAAAAAATGAAAATTTTATCTTCCATGTTACTTGACCATATTGGCACACTTAATTTTTTATTACTCTATGTTATGTAAGTTAATTTAAGTACAAGTATGTGAAGGTTTGTAGCTGTTGTAATATTATATAAGAGCATAATCTAAGTACTTTTAATAACAACTGTTAATTTACTAATTATTCTATATGCACAGGGTTAGCGCAAACATTATATTATTAAAACATTAACTGTGTGACACATTTATGAGTTAAACTTGATTTTAGATGTGAACAGTATGAACCAACAAGTAATATAGGTCATCATGTATTTTGAAACTTTGTGCCACAATATGAGTCACATATCAGTGCATTATAGTACAACAATATTTGCCATAACAGATGACAACAAAGGCTTTAGAGAATAGCAGTATTTTCTTTTTAGCTTACCTTTATTACTAAAGAATCACTTTCTTCATAAATCTACATTTTTCATGAAATAAAAACATGTAATTTGTTAATAAGTCTTATGATTTATTTTAGCAGCTGCCAGTCTAGTAATCCAATTATAGTTACATATGAAAATGTCAAGTCTGACTGAAATAATTAATATAAATATGCCAGTCAAAATAATAATAATTCTTTATTCATTATACTTTAATTATCTTACATCATAATAGTCTTGATTAAACTTTGACAAGTTAAACATTTTTTCATAAATTTTAACAGTAACAGTTTGTTTTTGTTTAATGATTAATTTTCTTTATAAGATTGAGGTTTGTAAATGGTAATATGAAATAAAATATTTGTAGGGCATAGAATTGCATCAATCCTGGGTGTTTTAAAGACAAAAAATAAGATTTGGCTTTTTTTTAAAGACAAAATGTATTCACTCTATTGCATTGACCAGTATGCATTATTTTATGGAAATAATTGGTTCAGTTAATTATTATTCATTAAGTTATTATTTTTATTTTAATATTTTTTATCAATTAAATATTAATTTTCCATTAGGTAACTAATTTCATTTATATAGCATTAACCCTCCTCTATGAATCATGAGACCTTGCCGTTGGTGAGGGGGCTTGAGTGCTCAGGGATACAGAGTAGCTGGACCGAAGGTGCAACCATATCGGAGAGGTATCTGTTGAGAGCCAGACTAAGGAATGATTCCTGAAAGAGGGCAGCAGCTCTTTCAGTAGTTGTTAGGGGCGTGAGTCAGGACGACTTAAACGGCCGTATCAACATCACTCAGTCCTCTGAGTACTGCGCAGCTGAAAGCAATGGAAAACTACAGCTGCTTTTTTTTTCCAAGAAAATGTGGCTCTGCATTTTCACATAACAATAATGGAGGCGCCTTCCTTGGTAAAATATTCCGGAGGTAAAATAGTCCCCCGTTCGGATCTCCGGGTGGGGACTACTAAGGAAGGGGTCACCAGAAAATTAAAAAATAACATTCTACGAGTCGGAGCGTGGAATGTTAGAAGCTTAAAAAAGGTTGGTAGGCTAGAAAATTTAAAAAGGGAAATGGATAGGGTGAATGTGGATATAGTAGGAGTTAGTGAGGTTCGGTGGGAAGAGGAAGGCGACTTTTGGTCAGGTGATTTTAGAGTAATTAACTCAGCGTCAAATAATGGGCAGGCAGGAGTAGGTTTCGTGATGAACAAGAAGATAGGGAGGAGAGTGGAGTATTTCAAAACGCATAGCGATAGAATCATTGTAATAAGGATAAAATCAAAACCTAAACCGACAACGATTGTTAACGTTTATATGCCTACAAGCGCCCATGATGATGATGAGGTAGAGTGTGTATACGAAGAGATTGATGAAGCAATTAAACACGTAAAAGGAGATGAAAATTTAATAATAGTTGGAGATTGGAATGCAAGCATTGGAAAAGGCAAGGAAGGGAATATAGTGGGTGAATACGGGCTGGGCAAAAGGAATGAAAGAGGGTACCGACTTACAGAGTTTTGCACGAAGTATAATTTAGTAATTGCCAACACCCAATTTAAAAATCATAATAGAAGAATATACACTTGGAAAAAGCCAGGCGATACTGCAAGGTATCAGATAGATTATATCATGGTTAAGCAAAGATTTAGAAATCAACTCGTTGACTGCAAAACTTACCCTGGAGCAGACATTGATAGCGACCATAATTTGGTGATAATGAAATGTAGATTGGGGTTTAAAAACCTGAAGAAAAGGTGTCAGATGAATCGGTGGAATTTAGAGAAGCTTGAGGAAGAGGAGGTAAAGAAGATTTTTGAGGAGGACATTGCAAGAGGTCTGAGTAAAAAAGATAAGGTAGAAAATGTAGAAGAAGAATGGGAGAATGTTAAAAAGGAAATTCTTAAATCAGCAGAAGCAAACTTAGGCGGAATAAAGAGAACTGGTAGAAAACCTTGGGTTTCAGACGATATATTGCAGCTGATGGATGAACGTAGAAAATATAAGAATGCTAGTGATGAAGAAAGTAAAAGGAACTATCGGCAATTAAGAAATGCTATAAACAGGAAGTGCAAACGGGTGAAAGAAGAGTGGATTAAAGAAAAGTGTTCAGAAGTGGAAAGAGAAATGAACATTGGTAAAATAGACGGAGCATACAGGAAAGTTAAGGAAAATTTTGGGGTACATAAATTAAAATGTAATAATGTGTTAAACAAAGATGGTACACCAATATATAATACGAAAGGTAAAGTCGATAGATGGGTGGAATATATTGAAGAGTTATACGGAGGAAATGAATTAGAAAATGGTGTTATAGAGGAAGAAGAGGAAGTTGAGGAGGATGAAATGGGAGAAACAATACTGAGATCTGAATTTAAGAGAGCATTAAAAGATTTAAATGGCAGAAAGGCTCCTGGAATAGACGGAATATCTGTAGAATTACTGCGCAGTGCAGGTGAGGAAGCGATTGATAGATTATACAAACTGGTGTGTAATATTTATGAAAATGGGGAATTTCCATCAGACTTCAAAAAAAGTGTTATAGTTATGATACCAAAGAAAGCAGGGGCAGATAAATGTGAAGAATACAGAACAATTAGTTTAACTAGTCATGCATCAAAAATCTTAACTAGAATTTTATACAGAAGAATTGAGAGGAGAGTGGAAGAAGTGTTAGGAGAAGACCAATTTGGTTTCAGGAAAAGTATAGGGACAAGGGAAGCAATTTTAGGCCTCAGATTAATAGTAGAAGGAAGATTAAAGAAAAACAAACCAACATACTTGGCGTTTATAGACCTAGAAAAGGCTTTCGATAACGTAGACTGGAATAAAATGTTCAGCATTTTAAAAAAATTAGGGTTCAAATACAGAGATAGAAGAACAATTGCTAACATGTACAGGAACCAAACAGCAACAATAACAATTGAAGAACATAAGAAAGAAGCCCTAATAAGAAAGGGAGTCCGACAAGGATGTTCCCTATCGCCGTTACTTTTTAATCTTTACATGGAACTAGCAGTTAATGATGTTAAAGAACAATTTAGATTCGGAGTAACAGTACAAGGTGAAAAGATAAAGATGCTACGATTTGCTGATGATATAGTAATTCTAGCCGAGAGTAAAAAGGATTTAGAAGAAACAATGAACGGCATAGATGAAGTCCTACGCAAAAACTATCGCATGAAAATAAACAAGAACAAAACAAAAGTAATGAAATGTAGTAGAAATAACAAAGATGGACCACTGAATGTGAAAATAGGAGGAGAAAAGATTATGGAGGTAGAAGAATTTTGTTATTTGGGAAGTAAAATTACTAAAGATGGACGAAGCAGAAGCGATATAAAATGCCGAATAGCACAAGCTAAACGAGCCTTCAGTAAAAAATATAATTTGTTTACATCAAAAATGAATTTAAATGTCAGGAAAAGATTTTTGAAAGTGTATGTTTGGAGTGTCGCTTTATATGGAAGTGAAACTTGGACAATCGGAGTATCTGAGAAGAAAAGATTAGAAGCTTTTGAAATGTGGTGCTATAGGAGAATGTTAAAAATCAGATGGGTGGATAAAGTGACAAATGAAGAGGTATTGCGGCAAATAGATGAAGAAAGTAGCATTTGGAAAAATATAGTTAAAAGAAGAAACAGACTTATAGGCCACATACTAAGGCATCCTGGAATAGTCGCTTTAATATTGGAAGGACAGGTAGAAGGGAAAAATTGTGTAGGCAGGCCACGTTTGGAGTATGTAAAACAAATTGTTGGGGATGTAGGATGTAGAGGGTATACTGAAATGAAACGACTAGCACTAGATAGGGAATCTTGGAGAGCTGCATCAAACCAGTCAAATGACTGAAGACAAAAAAAAAAAAAATAGCATTAATTCATTGTGCGACTTAAAACAGTCATTTATTTGCAATTATTTGTGGTAGAGTTACATGGTAGATTGTTGTTCTAGGATATATGATACAGAAATGTATTAACCTTTATCTAATTAAAAAAAATCTTGTGCAGTTCTGCACAAAAATATGACTTTTCATTACTTTATTTTGTTTCTCTTTGAAAAAGTACCAACTCATCTAATCTAAAATTTTACAAAAAATAAAAAAAACTTTGATCCATAAAAAACAGTTCATGTCAGAAAAGCACCACAATAAAAAATAAATAAAATAAAAAAACAAGTTTTAACTCGCTCACCACTGTATCATTGCATAAAGTGTGTATAAAAAATACACTACAGAGTTAACATAACCCCAATTTTTTTTTACCTTAAATTGAGCGTTAACTAAAGAACTACTTAACCAATTTTAATATGCCCCAACTTCAGACACACTACTGCAGCATATGTACATTTCAATGAAATTTATTTGGTAGTTTAGGAGCTTGTTGAGCCACAAAATTTTATACGTGTACCTATTCATATGAACCTGATTTTAAGTAAATGGTATTTTAATACTTCTTGTACCTCAAAATGAAAGAAAATATGTTTTCACTCCCACTCCCACCATGCAACTGAAAGTAGTACTGTACTTTTCTTCAAAAAGTCTGTAAAAAACAAAAACATTTTTCATATGAAATAATACGTGTAATAAATACAAATCATTGGAATTTTAAATTTAAATATGGTGTTTAGAACAAAAGTGTTCACTACATTACATGGAAGTCAATGCATTAAGGTTGCATTTTTCAATAACTGATTTACAAGTTAGTTCTCAGGAGGAGTTTGCCTAGTATTACTTTCCCAACTTCCCTACAGTGTACACATAGGGTACAAATAAGTAATGTAACATTTTTTTTTACAAAAAGGACTTTAATAACTCTGCTGTCATACAATGTCCAAGTATTTTTTATGGCTGTATGCAAGTAGAACACAAATCATAAAACTTTCTATTACACTACAGACAGTTCCTGAGGTAAACAGTAAAGTTATTAAAAGTGCTGAATACATTTATTTATTTCGTGTATGGCACCAAGACAACACCAATTACAGTCAAAAATTACAAACAAAAAATTAATGAATAAATAAATTAATAATAAATAATTAATAAATTAATTAATTAATCTAACAAATTAATATAAGCTATTGATTCTGGAATCGCCATCAGCAAATTTTCAGGAGTCCTTTCATAAGCTGTCCTAGGGCAAACTTCTGTAATGTGTTTGATTTTCACCATACTCACAAAGGGGCGTCGGTGCTTTATTCCATTTATACAGGAAATAGGCGCACCTACCATGCTGAGTTCATATCCTGTTCAACGTTTACTATGTCTTACGTGGCAAGTCAAAACCCGACAGCTTTTGAGTAATACATGGAATTTGGTTATTCTGCTTTGTAGTCCATTCTTGACACCAGGTGTCAGTTAGGTTGAATCCTTCCTCTGTGGTAGCAATTGCTGATTTGATAGATGGCTTTCTAGAGCGACCATGTTTGGCATCCTCAATGTCTTCATGTACTGGTAGGTTTCGATTGTCCATAATCTTCTTGTACTCTCTTATAAGAGCATTCATATGATGCAGATTTGGGGGTGGTATATGGCTCAATACTGGGAGCCATTCCACTGGAGTAGATCTGATAACCCCGGCAATCATTCTCATAGTGTTATTAAGCTGAGCATCAATTCTATGAAGATAAGGGCTGTTAAGCCACACTGGCACGCAATATTCTGCAGCTGAGAAGACAAGATTCAGAGCCGATGTGCGCAAAGTGGTAGCCGAAGCTCCCCATGTTGTTCTACAGAGCTTATGTATAATGTTGTTTCTCGCTTTCAATTTTTCTCCAGTTTTCATTAGGTGCTCCTTAAATGAACATGTTCTATCAAGTGTCACGCCTAAGTATTTTGGTGCCGTGTATAGGTACTTTATGGTTGTGTCATGCTAGGTATTTTGGTGTGAAAGAGCCATTTATTCTTGAATAGAATTTTAAGCTCCCTATTAGCAAACTTGTTGCATAGATGGAAGCACGACACCTCTGTTTTACTAGCATTTGGTTAGAAGTGTTATCTTTGGAAGTACCTTCCCAGTTTCTCCAGGTTGGCCATCAGGACCTCCTTCGACTCTTCAAATGATCTAAATTTTGTTGTTAGCACCCAGTCATTGGTGTAGACATGCTTTTTAGATCTTGTCTCTGGCATGCCTGCAACATAGAGGCTGAAAATGAGAGGCGCAAGTACTGACCCTTGTGGCAGGCCATTCCTCAGTTTCCTTGGTGAGCTTATATCGGATCCCATGATAACTTGGAACATGAATTTAACTGAATATAATTTCATTACCATGGAGTTGGGAGTATAAAAGTATGTTCAGCTTAGTGAAATCAGCAATAAACCCTTCATCCTCTCTCACATTCCCAACAGGCAGATATACTATTTTGACATGAGAAAAAATTATGCATACAATTCTATATACTAGTATACTATATAATAATATATCATATAATACAATTTTTTTTTGGGGGCAATTTAAAAAATGTGTGATCTACACAATTGATTTAAAATTAATATATTTTTTTTTTATTACTATCTACAATCATTTTTCATCTTAAAAAAAAATATATATATATAAATTAATTAATTTTATACATATAAAATATTTATATGCATATAAATATTTTTTTCAAAGGCCTCACAAGTTTTTGTTTGGTTAGTCACACCAATTTATTCTTTAAGTAACAACAAGGTAATGCCTAGCAGAGTCACTTTAATAATTGATGACTTGTTACAGTATATGAAAACTACCAAATATGATTGAGGTTTGAATGTAGAATTTCTCAGATGAAGAATAGATATTGTCACTCAGCCATGGAGGTTGACATACAAGTAATTAATAATATAAATTGCAAAGTTTCAAACTTCATTTATCAGAATTACTATGCATCCTTCTTCCAGCAACATCCTCGATTAAAATATTAATAAAGATTATTTACTTCTTTTATGATGGAAATTATTTTTTAAGAATTTTAATAAAATTCAAGGATGTAAAAAAATAGTACCGATTGTTAAAAATATGTATTATTTTATGCATTATCTTTAATACAAACTTTTTAAGTAGATGAAAATCTTGAGCAATTAATTTTAATTACAAAAAACTATATCTCACCTGACATTGGTTACATTACACAGAGCCAATTAATTTTTCAAAAGTACTTTTATTATTATAACTAATTTGACTATCAGACATATGGTTTGGTTTATAAGTAGGGTTTTAAAAATTTTATATACAATGATTCTGATCAAACTGAATTGAACTTGTAACTTCCCTTCAAGTTGGAATAAAGCCTTTAAACTAACATATCAATAGTGTTTCATTTTAGGGTTTAGTCAAAGTTAAGGTTTATAATCTGTTCTTCTACATTATCCTTAAGTAAACTATTAAATAAAGTTTAACATGGTAGAAACACTACCAATGCTACTTAGCACTTGATTACCTACATTTACTTGTTTGCATTAATTAAAATTACATTAAAAAAATCACACTGAAGTGAAATGTTGTGTGAAATAATACATTATTTCATTTTACTTCAAAACAAGAGATCAAGTTGATGGGAGAGATAATTGCAATAAATAAACTTGCAGCATCTTATTTGCGTGTTGTTGTTTTGAATGAGTACACAAAAATAAAAAATTAATTTTGAAAACATATGATATATAGCTACAACTAACAATGGTGCCACATATACAAATTTGCAATAAATTTCTAACTCTCCCCTATAATTCAAATTCAAAAATTAATACAATAATTATGAAAAATATTTTTTTCTTATTTCAAATCATTGTCCATTTGCATTAGTATCAATGACATGATTGAAACGTTTGATTCGGTTTAGTCTTCATTAAAAAGTCAGCAAGCATTTTGTCCAAACTGATATGCCACAACTCGATCTCCTTGGCTTTGATATACACCCTTATGAAATGGTAGCTTCTGTTAACTTGCTTGATGTTGAATTTATATAAGCTATTCTTTGCTTGATCGATGGTGCCTTTATTAAGTATGTGCAAGTTATGGATTCACTTAACTGAGGAGACCACTTAGCCATCTGGTTTCTTTGCATTCCTCAGTTAGAGCTACTTATTTGGCTTCACATGAGGATATTGCAACAGTTTTCTGTTTCCTTCCAGCCCAAAATATAACTGTTCCTTGGAGTAGAACACATTTGGAAATAGGCCTTCTATCTGTTTTGTTTCCCCAGTCTTCGTCACAGAAACCAATCGGTTTAGAATTAGCATTTTGATGAAATTCTAATTACAGTCTTAGATCCTTGTAAATAATGAAGCACTTGTTTGACAGCACTCACATACTTCTTGGTGTGATTTTGGTTGAAAATACTTATTACACAAGCTGAGTAACAGATGTCAGGCCTGCTTACTTGGCTGAGATATAAGGCTTACTTGGCTTGATCCCAAGACAGCCTGATAAGAAAAATCTTTACCAGATGATTTCTCCTTACTAGGTGATTTCTCTTCTGTTTTTTCTGGAGAAGTCAGTTCATGAACTGGATTGCATTCATGCTTCTTGAATTTTCTTAATATTTCATTGATGTAATTTTCTTGATTCATAGACAATTTTCCATTTTCTCTTCAATAGTTGATTACATTTAGGAAGAAATTCAACACTCCTAATTCCTTGGTTGTTAGGTGTGTATGAAGATGAGCAAGTAATTGTTGTGTAAATTCAACTGAATTAGTGATTACAAGTTCATCGTCCACATATACTGTGATGAGCATGAAATTTCCTCCTTTGAAATATATGAAAACAGACTTGAGTTGTCCATATTGGATGACATTGATACAGAGTAGAATTAAAATTTTTCATACCATTTACAAGATCCTTGTTTAAATCAGTATAGGGCCTTGTGTGGCTTGATTACTTTAGTTTGATTATCCTAGTCTATTTAAGGAGCTGGTTGGTTGCAGTATACGTCCTCTTCTAGATCTCCGTTTATAAATGCTGTCCCGATATTGATATGGAATATTAGTAGATTATTACTAATATTTTAATGATGAATTAGCAGACATTTGACAGATATAGCTAGAAAACATGTTATTGTTATTTGTCTTATAATTGGAGCATATGTTTCATTAAAGCCAACTCGAGATTGCTACATGAATCCCGTAGCCACTAATCTGGCTTCAAAGCGATCCATTGAACCATCTGGTTTTCTTTTAACCTTAAACACCCATTTAAGTTTGATTGGATCTTTGTCCAGTGAAACTTCGACTAGAGACCACGCTTCATTCGTATTTAGTGAAGTAATGGCATTTGAGAATCAATCTGGGATCATTCAGATTGAATATCCTTCCTAATCAATTGAATAGGAAAACGTCACTTGATACTTATCAACTTTCTCAGATGAATTACTTATAGTGCTGAATATTGTTAACTTTTCAGTAAGCTTGGCCTGCTGTGTATGATTATATTCTTCATTCATCTTGGTTTAGAGGGTAAATGAAATCCAAAAAAGAATACAATGAAATTATAAACCATATGATAAGAGTCTTGCAGATATCATTTCTTCCGCTGAAAAACAACGATTTCGGTAATATAAATAAAACTGTTTTTAACAAAATGATACTGATATCAAAAAAGGTGAGACACTACATTTCTATATCAAAATCCGTTACTAATTTAGAATTAAAAAAAAAAATGCATGTTAAATATATGTAATAGACAATAAACAATGCTTAAATAAGATAATAAATAAATATATAAATAGATAATAAACAATGTTTAAGCGTTCCATATAATAAGCAAAAAATATAAAAATTTGTTACAAAAATCTTACTGGCTCGATTTCATTTATTAAACAACAAATAATCATAAGAAATGTATTATTTCTGTAAAAGTGATATGGATTACATATAAATTAATCAGGTCAGTAAGAGCTTTGTAACAAATTTTTCTACTTTTTGCTTATTACATGAAATGCGTAAACATTTTATTATTTATTATTGTATATCTATTGTCTATTACATATATTTAACACCTTTAGTAAACAAAATTCAAAATTAATAGCAGACTTTGATAATAGAAATGTAGTTCTTACCTTTTTTGATATCAGCATCGTTTTGTTAAAAACAGTTTTATTTATATTACAGAAAGTTTTATTTTCTGTGCGGAAGAAATGATATGTGTGAGACTCTTACCATACGGTTTACAATTTCATTATAATTTTTTTTTGATACCACTACGTTTTGTTAGATTATTCTTTTATTTGTTTTATGAATTATTGATTGTTATCTTATGGATTTATTATTGAAATTTATTGTCTTTCTAGAACAAACAGAAATACATTTTTTGAATTTCACAGCTAATTTTTTTTGTGTATAGTCATATCTTTCACTTCATACAATATTTTACTTTTTTAATAAAACTACTAATATGACCTTCACAAATCAAAGATTCATTCATTACTTTGTAAGTGTAACCCTCGATTTTTATTATATCCATGGACACACTTTTTATATTGTTACTAGCTGACCTGGCAAAGTTTCGCTATTGCTAGATTTGAGTATATATATACATAGATTAAATGAACACAGATGAAAGTTTGATAAAACATTAAAAAACTGAACATTACGTTATATCACAAATTTAACCATTCCTTTTATCCTCTTTTCCCTTCCCATCTTCAACATTCCCCTCTTCACCACTTTCCCTCTTACCCTTTTCTGCAAAAATATTTCTTTTCATTTAACTAATTTATATTCTGAATAGGAGCCAATTCGCACCATAAATACAATTGTTTTAAATATCTCAAACCCCAGCGCCACCTAGCAGATACAAACTAATTCAGAAACCTTCACAGGCGCACACAACTCACCAAAGTTTCATTGCAATCGGATGAATGGTATAGGAACGCAAGCAGGACAAACAAACAAACACATATATATATATATAAGATTAAATGATTTTTTTTTAATTCTCCATAAAATAGTTCAAATAATTCTAATTGTAGAATAAAAACTTTACCAATCAAATTTACTTCTGCTTTATTTATTCCTTTTTTAATAAAACTAATATAATCTCTTGTAAAGTAATGCTTTTATTTTTTATTAAATTAGTGAAGGAATTAAAAAAATTGTTTCATCTTCAGTACTTTCATTTACATAACAGCATTTACTATTAAAACAAGCTGTAGTATATTTTGTTTTAAATTTTATTATTTCAAATGCATTATCAAGTTTTTGTATGCTACATAGTACTATAAAGTACTGCTATCTAGTGGTGCAATTCATAAAGTCATCTTAAAAAAATGAAAAAAAGATTACATATTTAAGTCCCACGGTTTATCAAATGAAAAAAAAAAAATTGTCTAACAAAATTCGAGGTATTTTTTGAATTTATTCTTTATTACAAATCTAACTGAACTGGAATATAATGTTTTCATACTTATGTTTTAATTTTTTTTTCCATTTTCATTTCACTTTTAGGTTAGGTCATGTTTATGAATGTAAACATAGTTAGTTGACTTCGCTGTCCATCCAGTTCTGCGGAGTTTTACTGTCAAAGTTCTAATGAACTTCATGGTATTTAATTCATCACTTACTCTACTAAGCTGTTAGTAAAATAATTCAGTAAAAATCAGTTAAGACAATTGTTGAGTTCACCTCATCTCACTCAGTGAAGTTGAATTGTGCACAGTTGTGCAGTCATTTAGGGCTTGTCTAAAGCACAGTTTTAATTGTTATGGTCTACAGTAAATAAAAGTCAGTTGATCTGAGAGTTAGTTCAAATGGTAATGGCCATTGATGAACTATAATCTTAGGATTGTTGGAAGAATTTTAAATAA
Organism: Lycorma delicatula; assembly: GCF_047948215.1. Lineage (NCBI taxonomy): Eukaryota > Metazoa > Arthropoda > Insecta > Hemiptera > Fulgoridae > Lycorma > Lycorma delicatula. The sequence goes on along the minus strand of NC_134460.1, from coordinate 148,760,113 downwards.
CAAGAGCAAGAAAGATGCTTGTTATAAAAGGCTGATCATAAACCTAAGAATGTACTTGTAAAACAAGCATTGCCACACCAAGATAAATATGAACAAAATTAATATGATTAGGATAAACAATTTCTCAAAAAAAAGCATTTTAGATTGCTGAATATATACAAAAATAATTTAAATAACAGACCTACATACTACTCATTTTCACTTTCACTGTTGCTCATCTGTATATATAATGCCACTTAAGCTAACTTCCGAGTTACAAAGTAATGATGTAAGATCAAATGATAGAGATCATTTTCCAACTTCTGTAGAAACTTATGAAGAAGAGAACTAGATTGATATGACGAAAGAATCTGTGAGGATATAAACAGATTTGTTGTGTTTCTAAATACTTGACTGATTAAGGCACTTGTTCCTTGCTTCCTGGGACTCTTCTCAGATTTTCCTAATAGGCAATATCATTGCTAATAATATTGTTGTCCCATGAAGTAGAATTTTATGGGCAGAAGCTGGCTTGTAATACTAAGGATAGAAAGCAACAAATAATTTAGCATTTCCAAAAGTACACTTTTTAAAAGTCATTTACAGTAAATTTCCAGGATATTATGCACAAAATTATCTCAACTTATGGATGAGTTCTCTGCTAATTTCTGCAGATATTTTTTTTATTTTCAAGAAATCTTTTTGCTGTATTTGTGAAATAGTGCCACAACCTCTAGGTTTCAGTCAGTCTGAACAATTCATAAAATGTCTTCTTTATTATTTCTTTGCAAAATACCACTCTCTTCTTTACCTTTGGATTCTCTAACTTGTTAAACTATAACAACCAAACAATAAAATTCAAAGAAGCAAATTCAATCATGCAGTATAGAAAGATCAAACTAAAATGTCGAACAGTTAACTTTTCTTCTGGTAACTGGTTAACAATTTTTGGAATATGAGGTATATCTCCTTCTGATTGAACACACTGACTCCAATGGTGTTTTCACTTTTGGAAGCATTACTGAAAATTTCTTTCCAAAGGGTGTTAAGAACCCTCTACATTTGCCTGGATGTCTTCAATTGGGTCAAATCAGTTCCTTTTCAACAAAACTTTCTATTTGGGAAACAGGCAGAAGCTAGCAGGGGCTAAATCAGGGATATAGGGGTTTGCTGAAACACAGGAATTTTGACAAAAATTTGGCAATCGAGAATGCACAATGAGCCCGCTACATTGCCGTGGTAGAGAACCCAAATCTTGTTTCACCAGAGTGCAGGCCTTTTCTAACACAAATTTTCACGCAAACGCTGAAGAACACTTTTATAGTTTTACTGGCTGACTGTCAACCCCCTACGGACAAATCCATGATGCATGATATGCATAGAATTGAATAAAACCACCAACATTGTCTTCACATTTGACCGAATTTGTTGCATTTTTTTCAGTCATGGTGAACTTGGAAACTTCCACTGCGATGACTGTTCCTTTGTTTCTGGGACATTCCCATAAACCCATGATTCATCACCTGTAATTACCCTATGTAAAAAATCTGGTTAAGTTTCATCCTAATTAATCAGTTCTTGGGACAATTCAAGTCAGTATTGTTTGTGCTGGTCTGATAACAATTTCAGAATGAATTTCTCACACTCGACACATTAAATCTTCAGTTAAAAATTAACTAAACAACATAGAAACTTAAATTCAGAAGTGGAGGGCTGGCTGAACCAGGGGTCATCTTTGATTGATTCACAGCCATTTTTCAATTTGTTGAACCAGATAAAAGCATTTGACCGGCTCAGATATTCACCCCTGAAACCTCTAAAGAGTTCATAAGTCTCTGAAGCTGATTTCAGAGTTTTCAAACAAAATTTAACACACTCGTAGTTTGTTTTTTGTCATCCACATTGCAAAATCAACAATCCAACAAGAACTGTAAACATGTCTTCTCCACTAGAATCCCACTCTCTACTGATCGCAGCGATCTTTTCAGTACATTTCAAGAAAAAAACAAGCTTTCTTTTTCACATCCACAGGCAAACCTACCTCCTCCTGTTGAGCAGTGGCAGCACCTGACTTAAAACTTTCCAATCACATCTCGTAGATCCAAACAGATTTGAGTACATCCTATTCCTTTAACAAAATTGCAAATTTTATCACTAAACATACTTATATCAGATTGTGAGTAATGTCAAGGTCTTTCCATAATTTTAACTTTATTCCTTGTAATATTTGTATTTGCCTTTCAATAATAGTTTTTCTTCCCTTGCTATTTCAGAGCTTTCTTTTCCAAATTAAAACTATCTGATCAACAGAAATGAATTGAAAATAACAAGCATTATGTCAACATCACAACTTTATTGTAAAATTCATTCAAAAAATATAATTGAAAAGACAATGTAAAAAAAATTTCAGTATCATGAAGTCCTGTCTCCTGAGCATTTTGTTAGTGTTATGAATGACCAACATTGCCATCACATCCCAGTTTCTATGAAGTAACAGTTTACTTATGTTTTGGTCTTATAATGCAATCATATTAAGCAGTGCGAATAACAATGCCGTCAAGCAGTTCTTGATGGCTCACTTCTGCAATTTTGACTGTCATAGGATAGCACTTTTTTTAATAAATCAGAATCTATATAACAATTAAGGTTGTTTACATCACTCCTCATTAAATTGTATCTATGTATTGTGTAATTTCCCTCTAACCAACAAGCCAGAACAACATTCACACTGTTTTTACTGGAGCTGAGTTAGTCAAAGTTCAAGGGTTTCTTATTTTGCTTCCCTTATCTGGAGACAAATCAAAGTTTTAAAAGTTTAGCAGCATTGTTTTCACTTCCTTTTACCAGCAAAAAAGCAGACTTTCTGCAAAGCTTCCAGGAATTAGGTACAAGCTTTCAATTTTTAAATGTTCTGATCTTGCACTACTCTCAGAAAAATCAATCTCTACTCTACTATTCATTATCAAATGATGAAGAATTTGATTCATCATCACAACCTGAAAATACTTTAGACAAGTCACTATTATTTTTAAAAAAAATTACCTTTTCTACTGTTCTTAAGTGATATTTTTAATAATATTGATATATTAATAAAAAATTTATCATTTACTTTAATTAAATTTTACAAGCATTTTATCACTAAAAGCCCATTTTTTTGCTACATGGGGTAAGAAGTGGCAAAAAATGTTATGGCTATCTAAAATGGGCATGAAAAACAAATTACAGGAACAATTTCACCGATAAACATATTTTTGTTTTCTAACATGCCATACATAATTTTAATCAGTTTTTTGATGCTGAAAACGAATATGAACCCAGAATCTTTCTATCACTCACCATTTTTTAATTTTAATTAAAGGATTTTTTTCATTTTTCAATGTAAAGTTAGCATTTTAAGCTCCTACATATATTGTTAGCTATTTTTTATTGTTTAACTTTGTTAACATAATTTGTAAGCTATAAATAAATAATACTAGACAAAGAATTAAATCATATCATAGTCACATTTTATGACATCATATCTAATACTAAATAGTGAGCCTTCGTGGACAAGATTAATCATGTCTGTGCAGGTCAAACATGTAGCTGAAAACACAGCTGTGCTGTTTGTATTAAGCACTGGATTTAGGAATGAATTAATTTTTTTCAGTCTTACTGCTGTCTTAAATTTGTTAACAGTGCAGTGTCATAATGCCTCAAAATTGTGTAAATGATATGTCTTTTGTTATGTATGTGGTGAGTTTACTGTAAAATCAAATAGAAAAAACATTACACCTTTAATTAAAAAAGCATATGATTTTCAGTGTAAAATTTGTGATCAGGATAAGACGTGGGCTCCTCTTATAGTATGCAGTAATTATTCTGTATATTTAAGAGGATGGCTAAAAGGTACACAGAAGACTTTGCCATTTGGTGTACCTTTGGTATGGTGTGAACCATGGATCATGTAATCAACTGTTACTTTTGTTTAACAAGTGTATCTGGAATTTCTAAATTCTAGACATACTGTAAAATATCCTTCATTGCACTCTACAATCAGGCCTGTCCTCACAGTGAAATTATTCCAGTTACTGAGCCACCTGTGAATGTATGTTTTGAAAGCAGTGATGAAGAATTAGACAGTACTGAAAAGGACAACAATCTTATTGCTGATCTTATATCACAAGGTGAATTAAATGACTTGGTTAGGGATTTAAATTTATCAAAAAATCAAGCTGAACTGTTATGATCAAAACTGCAAGGTTGGGATTTATTTAGGAAAAATACAAAAATTTCAGGCTTTTGAAGCCAACAAAAAGAACTTTCTCAATACTTTATTGATGAAAATAACTTGGTTTATTGCACAAATATTGATAAGCTCGTGTTGCACTTAGAACAAGTTCATAAACCTGAGGACAGGCTCCTTTTCATAGATTCGTCCAAGTATATCTTAAAAGTGGTTCTAATACACAAAAGTAATAAATATCCTTCTATACCAATCGCTTATGGAATTAATATGAAAGAGATATATGATGTGATGAAAGACGTTCTTAAAAAAATAAATAATAAAAACATAGCTGGAACATACGAGATGCGACAATAAAGTAATGAGACTGATTTTTCTTTGCAAGATGTGGCAACCCTGCAGCTTGCATAGGCACACCATCTTTGACTTTGGTCAGTCGTGAGTTGTGCTGTAATAAGTGAACACGTGTTTGTGTCTCTCGTCACAGAAATGAAACCGCAATATATTTCACAACGGTATGCCATTTCTTTTTGCGTTAAATTGGGTGAAAATGCAACAACTTATGGTAAGCTTCAGAAGGCTTTTGGAGAGGAGGTTATGTCAAAGACCTCAAGTTTTTCGGTGGCATAAAATTTTTAGTGAAGGCAGAACAAATGTTGAAGATGAAGACCGCAGTGGACGACCATCAACCTCACGGACAGATGTCAACTTGACCAGGGTGCGTGAAATCGTACGATCTAATCGAAGATTATCTGTGAAAATGACTGCAGAAGAACTCAACATTAATCGAGAAACAGTTCGTCTATTAACTGAAGATCTTGGTATGAGAAAGATTGTGCAAAAATGGTCCCCAAAAATCTCACACAACAGAGAGAAACACAAAAATGTGGCAGCCTATCTGTTAGAGAAAACTGAAATCAATCCAGATTTGTTGAGCCGTGTTACTCGTATCACTGTTGATGAATGTTGGTTTTTCAATACTATCCAGAGACAAAACGCCAAAGTTCCCAATGGTGCTCAAACGGATCACCAAGACCAAAAAAAGCTTGCATGTCAAAGTCAAAAGTGAAGTGCATGCTTGTGTGCTTCTTCGATTCAAAGGGAATTGTTCATAAAGAGTGGATGCCTCCTAGACAAACAGATAACCGATATTTCTACAAAGAAATTTTAGAAAGACTTCGTAAACGAGTTCGTCATGTCCGTGCCAACATTGCTGATAATTGGATTCTGCATCATGATAATGCGCTCCATCCCATACTGCTCTGTCAGTACAGCAATTTTTAACCTCAAAACAAATTTCAGTACTACCACAGCCACCTTATTCACCAGATATCGCTACGTGCGACTTTTTTCTATTTCCAAGAGTCAAAATGGCGGTCAAGGTACACCATTTTCAAACAACACAAGATGTCCAAAAAGCTGTGACGAGGGTCTTGGAGAATATTACAGAAGATGAGTTCCAGAAATGTTACCATCAATGGCAGAAGCGCTGGAATAAGTGTGTGCAATCAGAGGGGAACTACTTTGAAGGAGACAACACTAAACATGACTAAAACGGTAAGCAACATTTTTTTCCACATCATTTTTTTCCACATATGAGGTGCGACAATAAAGTAACGAGTTACTTTATTGTCGCACCTCATATGTGGTGATCTTAAAGTTACAGGTATTTCGTTAGGCTATACTAAGTACATGTATTTTCTTTACGAATGGGACAGCCAAGCTAGGGGTAAACATTATGTTACCAAAGAGTGGAAGAAACAAGACAACTTAACTCCAAATGGGAAAAATATTATTCATGAGCCCTTAGTTGCACCTCAAGAAATGTTTTTATCCCCTCTCCACATCAAGCTAGGACTAATGAAAAATTTTGTAAAAGCAATGAAGGATAGTCCCGAATTTTTGTACATCAGGCAGAAATTTCCAAATGTAAATGAAGGATAAAGAAGGAATATTTGTTGGTCCTCAAATAAGAGAGTTGATCAAAGGTGATGTATTTAACTCAATGTTAAATAATGTAGAAAGTGCAGCTTGGGCTTCATTTAAAGATGTTTGCAAACGTTTTCTCAGGAAACAAAAATCCAACAATTACCATGATATTGTTAATCAACTTCTTACTTCATACAGAGCTGTGGGATGTAATATGTCTTTGAAAATACATTTCCTCCAAACACTGTGAATGTTTCCACCAAGACATTTCAGTGATAAAGGGAAATGGAATGCTAACATGCTAGCTGATTACTGTTGGACATTAATTCGGGATATGCCTGAGGCTAGTTATAAAAAAAAAAGCATCAGTGAAATCATTCTAACACAGGTATGGTCATGCAAAATTATAAATTTTATAGATTTTAACTACATTTTCCCTTAATTTTTTTTTAAGTGTAATTTATTTAAAACTACAGGTGATAGAAAAAATTGTATTTACAGATCTGTAATGTACGCAAAAAAACAATTCAAGAAATGGTATCACACTTACAGAAACATTAAAAAACATTTTTTTTGTCTATCAGTGTTTTCAGAGCCAGGACTCAACAGGAATTTTTTGTAACACAAGCTTAAAATAGACCATAATAATCAAGAAATGAAAATTAGGTAATTCATTTGTTCAAATCATATACTTTTGTATACTAAAACTTTTTTCTAAATATGGTTTGGATTAATCAAATTAATTAAAATAATGTGATGGTAACTCCCATACAGAGTTTTTCTTGGGAGTACCTAATTTCTCTTCACCATGTGTCAGAACTAGATATATTAGAAACTTTAATAATAATGTTACTAGTTTTTAAGTACAATTAACAATTAAGTTGAAATAAGATTTTTTTTGTATGAAAATGTAACTATGAAATTATGTAAAAAAAAGGAGAAATAATAAATAAAATACGTTAACAGAATTCAGTTAACACGTTTTTCTTCTTAAAACAAAAGAAATTCTTTGATGTAAACTAGAGAAAACAATGTAAATGTTAAGTAGACTAACATTCTGCCAAATAAGGCAAGAATTGCCTGATATAATTAGATTATAGACCCTTGCATGTTCTGATAAGAGCAACAAACAATTCTGCCAGTTGGATTTTAGTTGTTTTTTTGTCTTAGGAAACTGCATTGATGATTCAAAGTACCCAATATTTAGTAAAACACCATATCAATTTGAAAACGAATTTACTAAGATAAAACAATTTTGTTTCATTTGAACTGGAACTAGGAGATACATACAAGATTTTACGGTTTTAGCAAGATATTTATTTATATATTTGTACAGTAACAAGCATAAGCCCTCCAGCAGTTATTGATAATGAATTTTGTAGCATGTGAAAATACCATACCTGACCAGGATTCAAAACCAGGACCTCTGGATGAAAGGTCAAGAAGCTATCACTCTGCCATGCAGTTTGGCACATTGCACGGCATCTCATGATGTTATAAGACACACTCCTCCTAGTCACTGACTGGTGAGAAAACAGATAGGTAGTTTACTGAAATATGTGAAAATGTGTGCGATAATGTACACAATTATCAACAATTTGTGATGTTCTGGTGGGAAAGAAAAGGAATTCTATTTGTTAAATGGATGTGTCAACTAGTATCTTCTACTGTAAAAACCTTGAAAAATGTTGCCTCATTTCAAAACAGATGCAGTATGCTTGATCACATCACTATTACTTAATCACATTTTGTTCTAGGATGAGTGAATATAAAAATTGTTACCTCATTACAAGAAATGTCTCTGTATTGGTGGAATATATATTTTATAAAAACATAAAGGGAAACTAACTTATGAGATAAAAATAAACTAATTCATTTTAACCCTAACTGTGCTTACTTTCCAAATAAAAGTTATGTAACCTAAATGCATCAGAAAAACAAAATTTATATAAATAATTATACTTAATAAATTATATACAAAATAAATGAGGAAGTTCATGTAAAATTATGTCTGGAAAAATTATGTTAAAGTTATGGCTTGCAAAAGATTTTGCCCAAATATCTGCTCTGAAGGTAAACTAATGCTGTACAAAAATTCTGTGAACAAATTACTGAGCAAAATTAATGGGTTGATATGCTGACTTACATGAAAAATTCTTAAAATGGGTCACAGGATTGTAAGTGTATCTGAATCTGATACAGATAATTGTCTGGCTTAATAACAATTTTCTCTGAAATTACTAGATACACTTCTGAGACCCACTTTTTCCAATCTTTCATGTAATGTAATTTTTCATGTAACCACTAATTTTATAAATAATTTGTGTTTTTACTTTTAGTTAAAACATTATTTGACTTTCAACCCGGAAATCTGGGTGAAATGGTTTGCTAGCCATAACTTTTAACATACACTATTTCCAGACCTATACTTTACATTGGCTTTTTTCTTTTCTCTCTCTTGCCATCAGGTGCTGAAACCTAGTGGTGGCTAGGGTGCCCACAGCAAACTATGGTTGTCAGACATCATGCCACTCCACGCCACTTGCTGCTCCCTCGAGCACAGTATGTAGCATCTTATACTACAAGTCTACACTCATACCTGACCCAAGGCGGTTGTGTCTGGATGGACTCTCAATTCTTGTTCGGATGAACATTATTTTAAGTTTTATTTAGCTTATGTTTGCTATCTTTAAAGTTAAGTTAAATGTTACAAGTGTTATCTCACAAATTTCTTTTAAACCGCCAAGACGGCATACAATTAAACAATCCTTCAGCAATCAACAAGGTATTGTCTTCATTCATCACCTATGAACATATGCAGTCCACCCTCCCTCTAAAATCTACTGCAATGCTGTTGACCAATGGCGTCCCGTCGACGTCGCAACAAATATGCTTATAAAATATGGCAGCAACTATATAAATTACCAACTTTGTGTAGTGCAGTGAAATTAGAACTATATTCTTAAGTAGTTATATGCACATTTAACAATAGCTGATGATTAAAAATCGTCAGTGACGAATTTTAATTAAAAAATTTTCCACTTCAATTTCATTTGATTTCGAAATGCTACATTTCAAATTGTTTTAAGAGTACCAAATAATATAAAGTGTATTAAATTGCATTAGACAAAATGTATTGTATTAAATTTTACCATAATAAATTGCATTAGAAAAATTATACTGCAAAATGGTTTCTTCAAAAACACACTTTAAAAATTCCCTTGGGTTTTTTTTAAAGAAAGCATTTCACGATACAATACATTTTAAATTGTTTTATTAGTATGTACATCAGATAATTCTTACTTTCTAGTTATAGTTATTAACAAGAAAGTATATAGATCAGTCAAAGAAAATCTAAAAAAATTAGTCTTTTTTTAAGTTTTGTGCCTTAAGGGACATTTAAAAAAATTTAATAAATAAAACAGATTTAAATAAATTGTAAATAATTTGAAAAAAAAGAATTTTATTCCAATGTTCCCAAATCCAAAAAATCTATTTTTGTCAGACAGTAATTTGTGCATATATATATGCAAGTTAGCCTGTATTTGGTTTTATAGTTTTAATACTCACTGACTGGTTTTCTTCAAACCAGGCTACATCTTTAAAATTTTTTAATAATTTTAAAAAGTTCTTTTTTTTTTTAATTTATTATCACACTAAGGGATTATTTTCTTAAAAATTAATTTTACCTACATGCTCCCCCCCCCCCTCTTTACTGTAGGAACCCCCGAAATGAAAAAAAAACTTATTTTGCTATTCCAAATATTTAATGCGCAAAACGTATTTGTTAAAGTCAAAAATCATCATAATAATAAATATCCCTCCCTTGATGCAGGAGCTCCCAAAAGAAAAAAGAAATAATTTAATTTTATTGAAATATTTTAATCATTAAAAAATTACACTGATGTAATTTTTTTTGGGAGCCCCAAATAGCTTAAAATAACTGCATTGAATTCGACCAGCGTAGCCAGTGAAGTTAAGCAATTGAAATAGAAAAAACTTGCGTCAGATTGTTGTATTAAAGTTTTTGTATATCAGCTAATCATTTCATACTTATTTTAACATGAAATGTTTTAAAACTTTAAAATCTGTAAACCTTAACTGCAAGAAACACCTATTTTTTACTATACTGATATAAAATTAATGAAGAATAGAGAATTATATAATTTTTTTTTTCTAATAAAACATCCTATACCTAGAAAAAATTGATACTTTTCACATTAGTTACAATTCTGTATGGTTTTTGATGTAAAAATAGTAAAACATTTTTCAAAACAACTGATGTACTCTTGTCGTCCTTTTAGTTTACTAACAGTATATCTAGGATAACCTGCTAAAAAGGTACAAACTAGTCCTTTTTTACATTAAAAAGTAGGAAACTTTTTATTGAAATTATTTTTCTATTCTGCATTCCTTCTTATGAAACTGTCCTTGTTATTTTCCAGGTAAACCAGTCTATTTAAACCCAAAATAAAAAGAATAATATCCAGATTATTAAAATTAACAAACGATAAAAGTTCAGTAATTCTAATTTAATACAATAATGAGTATTAGAAAGAAATATAAAATTTTTAATTAATTTACAACATTAGAAGCATTAATAAAGAAACTAAAATATTTATATGCTAGGTTACTAAATTTTATTCTATCGATAGAACTAATATTTAAATACTAATAACGTGATTTATTATTTATTATTTCAGATTAATTTTTAAGATCCTGAAGATTTAAACTCCAATCTTGTACTCTTTCTGAAGCATCAATAATTTTCCAATTAGGAGACGGTACATCAAGAGCGAGCCAATTAAAATCATCAACTAAATTCCAATTATTTCGATCCGTATCTAACCCAGCATGTTTAAAATGCTCTTTTATACCTTCGTAATGCCAATTAAACGGTGCAAATTGAACTTGATCTGAATCTTCTATAATGGCACGGCTTGTAACATGTATATAAAATTTTGTATTGCGTGTAGTGTGAACCCGTAACTGTTGACATGGAAAAACTAATGTACAATCGTTACAATTTTCAACAAATACTGATGTGGAAACCGGTCCGGAAAAGATTTTGCATTTATCAGTGTTAGTAACATGTAATGTGCTCGGTGTGCCAAATAAAACAACAGTACAATCGTGAAGCAGTGATATTTCAACATCTTTCCCGTCGACATCGCTCGCATTCAACTTGAGAAATTCCCCGCTTCTATTGTAAAAACCACAATTATTTAAATTAATCTTATCCTTCCACCAAACATTCTTCATTAATTCACCATCTACTTCATCGTTACATTTTTTCTCAACACTATTTTGATTTAAAACTTTATACTTTTTAGCTTTAAAACCAAACTTCTTTTTCGGTAACAATTTTTCTTCTAATTCTTGACAACATATTTGCATTTCTTCTAATGTCTGTTTACATTTTCTTATGTCATAAACCCGTAAATACGATGTCGATGTAGAAAGAAACCTATTCAAATTTTGCAGTTCTTTAGAAAGCTTATCAAAATACTCTGGTAAATTTTCTTTAATGACTAAGCCATTTCTTAATAATTCAATAGTCTCATTTATTTCACACGCTTTCTTTCCAAAAGCATCTAAGAAGTAGTTAACTTGTTGTTGCGCACTACCTAATTCAAGTTTCTCTTCTTTCTGCTTATCTAATTGTTGTTGTAATTCAACATGTCTTTTAATAAGCGATTTTGGCAAATGTTTTAAATTTTCTTCAGCACACTCATCCATTATAAAAAATTGATTATGACCGTCGTAAAAATAAACTATACAGTAATTTACTATTACAATGTTCACAGTAAGATAGTAAGAGTCCACAGAATCCACACAAATCACTTATCCTTCACTCCAGCAGCTTCCTTTAAAACTTTCATGAACTGTTCGTTCTTTTTTCTATCTTCATCAGATATTTTTAGTGATGGTTCATTTTTATTGTAAACTGGGATCTGCAAAAATACAAACATTCATAATATATACAATAAAAAAAAAAAAAAAAAAAACATTACAGGTCAATTACTGATATACAACTAAAGGGCTAAATTAATTTCAAAGAAATTAATATCTTTACAAAACAGGTATGGATAGTTCATCAACTGAAAAAGCTAAATGCGTCATGTTTAATTCTCACTTACTGTAATTTCAACAAAATTTATTTGCACGTAATACGATCAGCTAGAATGAAATCAAGCTAGAATGAAATCAATCATGGATACTGAAAAAATAATAAAAATACAAACAAAAGATTCACATTTGCCACTTATCGATTGGTATATGATATTAACTAATAAATAACTAACTGTAACAACGAATTAATTAAAAATGTTGTTCGTTTCTCAACGTGTTAGTAGGCAACAGTCAGGATCAGTTTATTTCATTCTGATACTGAAAGTAGTATCAGTAAATGTAAAAAAATTATTCTATATGAAATCACTTACCTACGAGGCATATTCATAAAGTAAGGGGAATTTGGTCATTAATAAAAATTAACTCGTGAGAAAAGGTTTTTACTTACAGGTTTTAGTTTACTACATATCTACTTTACTTTTCAACATAATCACCATTCAGTTCTAAGCACTTTTCGTTAACGCTGCACTAGTTTCTTTAACCCCTCTAAATAGAACACCACCTGGGAATTGAACCAGTTGACAATGGCAGTCTTGAGTTCCTCGTCGTTTTCAAACCATTACCACCACACCACTTTTTCAAATGCAAGAAGAAAGGAAGCAGTCGCAAAGTACAAGGTAGTTACTACATAGAGGGGGTGTCAAAAAGTTTCAACAAAAATCTTGAATCTTCTTGATTAAGACATCACGCGCATTGTGAAGGAGAATTAAACCGGATGACAGTTTGCCACGTTGTCAATTATGGATCGTATGTCTCAGTTTGGTGAGTGTTTTGCAGTACATGTCAATTATAATTGTTGATCCAAGTTCCATGAAATTAACCAAAATGATGTCCTTCTCGTTCCAAAAAATCATAGCCAACATTTTTCGACTCAAGTACAGAGATTGCTTAAACTTTTTCGATTTTGGGAAACTTCAATGGCACCACTGAATTCTGCATTGGTGTAAGATATCCTTGTCTCGTCACCCATAAAAATATGGGAAAACAAATCATCAGGTCATAGTCTTAATCTTAAAATGGGAGTTCCAATTATTTTACTATGAAACCTTAACCCTCCAAGGTTATGTAATGGCTCCAGGTTGCAAATCAAAACTATGCAAAATAACATCATTGAGGCTACTATTTTGACAGGTCCAGCTGCAGGAGAACTTGCTCTTATACCCCACATCAAAATGATGCCAACAGACTTACCACTTCAATTCAAGAGGCTGCAATTCCCTATAAAACAAAAGTTTTATAGGGAAAAGTTTTATATAAAAACCTGTTATTTTTGTAATTTCTTGGTAACAAATGAAGTTTTTGCGAGTGTGATCTTCATGTCAATAAACCAATTTCTAGATTTTTGAAATTCGACCTTGAAAGGGGATGAAGAAAGGTAAAAATAAATTTTTAACAATGATTGTAAATTTTCCCAATCGCAACTATAGTGAACTAGATATTCAATAGATTTGGACTTGCAAATACTCTTCAGATATAAATTATTTAAAAACAATTTTAGGATTTTTCTAATTCTGATTTTTTAAGGGGTGCAAAGGTATAGTGTTGTGGCTCAACCAACACAGTCACTGCCACCATAACTGTATGTGTGACTGGCTCCATCTATCTATGGTTACTTGCCTAAAAAACAAGTAAAAGAATTGACTGTTATGGGAAATACAAGTAACCATATAGCACAGCCGAAGCTGTGATGGGGAGCTAGTGAGTATATATTCTGAAAGGGTAAATTCTATGGTTTTTTTTTTGTGTTAATATACTTCAACAGATTCACCATTTGTTGCCCTGTACAAGTCCAGACAGTAATCCAGCTCTTCCCATGTAATCACCAGCATGTCAGGTAATGCTACTGCCACAACAATCCTCTTCCATAGGTGGTTGATGTCATGGATTTTCTTCAATTGAACAATGTTTTTCACATGCCCCCTCCCCGAAAAGAAATCTTGTGTGGGTCATGTCTAGGCTCTTTGGTAGCCATGCAATCGGCCTTCCACTTTGACACCGAACATTTAATGCAGCATTATAATGCGGCAGTGCGTCGTCTAGCTGATAGAAAACTAATCCTTTCTCTTCTTCAATATCGTCAATCTGTGAAAAGACATAAAGTTCAAGCAATATCTTAGAAAATATCCCAATTAATTGTGCTTTCTACAAAAATGAATGGGTCCACAATAACTCATTCAACAGTCCATACCAAACAATAACTTTGAGAGAGTCAGGCTGATGTTTGATCATTTCATGCAGTGGCTCTGATCTCCAAATCCTGTAATTGTGTTGATAACTGACCCACTAATGTAGAACGTCGCCTCATCTGAATACACAACATTTTACTGACCCACTAATGTAGAACGTCGCCTCATCTGAATACACAACATTTTTCAGATAGTCCTCATTTTCAATGTTGTTAAGCATTAAATTTGCTAAGTCCAATCTTTTCACTTTGTTATTGGGTTTGATTTCATGTAAAAGTTGTATCTTATACATTTAGTCTAAGCCTATTACACACCACTTTGTACACTGTCAATTTAAATATTCCTAACTACACTGAACCTAGCTAATGACTTTTTCAGGGTATATGTACAAGATGCTTGGATCTGTTTCACATTTTGTCAGATAAAGGCAGCCTGCCTAGTGATTTCCCCTTTAAGACACTGCCTGTTTCCTAAAACTGGGTATTCCTAAATCACTTGGGTATTGTTTATTTGTAGGAGTGGCACAATCATATTCACATCAATAATTATGCTGAACTGTGATAACTGATCTTCTTTTGATAAACCAAATCACGCAATTTGTAAAACTGTAAAGTATCATTACCTCAGTATAAAAAGAAAAACAAACTTCGCTAGCATTTACCATAACATAAATGACCTTAGAGTTGAAGCAAAATGGAATTTTATTGCATCATCTCATGGCAAAAATCTGAACTCTTGAAATATAAGACAAAAAAAAAAGAAATGCTTATGTGCAACCACCACTGGTTGGCTGTGTTTAGGAGAGGATGAAATGGAAAAATCCAAGATCATCTAATAGAAAAAAGTCAAATTCATATAATGAATTGAATGAAATATATATGTGTATTTCATTTTAGATTATATTTTATAACCTTCAAAGTGTTTTTATACTTACATTTGTTACACAACACTGTGATACAAGTCTATAAGAAGAATAAAAAAGAATGAATATCTAAATCTTTTAAAAGAAAAATTTCACTCAAATTTTGAACATTGGACTTCAGCTGCTGTAAACTTTCAACTCAAATTAAGTAAAAAAGGTACCTGAACCTTAGACAGTATAATATATTCATTTTGATAACTAAGTGTACTAAGTAAATTCTTTGACTAAGAACTTGAAAGTATTCTATTTCATATTCTTATAGACACACACATACTTGAATTTTAAAGATATAATTTTTCCCACTTTCAATATAGTGATTATCTATTTTTTATGTATTCACTCGTTACTTTCATCAAGTCTCTGAACAAACAAAAAATAATCATTCACTCTCAAACAACACCATAAAAAAATTCTAACTTCTAATGCCGATATATGTTTCTCATGCAGATAAGAAACAAACTCGAAAGCAGCTTATTCCATTTAATGGCTAACAAACAACAAACTGGAAAAACTTAACAGGCTACTTTCAAAATTGAAAAAGAAGTTAATAGTGCAAGGAGCAAAAGGAAATAATTAACAATACAAAAAATACAAATACAAATAATATTGCAGTTACTTACATTATCATTGCTACTGTTGGCTATTGCATAAATACCTAATGCCACAAATGACACAGCGGTTAAGATAAATGCAGATCTAACAGACATAACTAATCACAAAAAAAAAATCAGATTTCACCCTTAGACTTCCAGGTTTCTATATCAGCTTTACGAATATTAATATTTTCAGATGACACTGTTTCTCCAACTTTGTAATAACCTACAAAAGAAAAAAAATGTTTTAATGTATTTCTGGCATAATTAAAACAAAAAATAAGTTGTATTAAGGAATAATAAGGATGTAATAATGAGATCTATCGATAAGTATGAAAGAAAAAACTCCAAATTACTTAACAGCCAAAAGGAGAGCAAAATGTACAAAATTTCTAGCGATATAATAAAACCAACCATTAATGGTCGCATAATAAATAAATTTTAGAAATACAAAATAACCTTCAAAATAAGTAAACAAATATTTAAATAAAAATAGCCTTAATATGATGTAGAAAATGATTTAACAAAAAATTTAATCTAATATTACTGTATTTTTTTAACCTAGGCAATGTTTTTAAGTATTCATCTAACTAGATAACACTAGAATTAAAGCAACTTTAACCATGAATATTATACAATGAAATTATTTTGTTTATTGATGTTTTTAGTCCCTCTTTAAGAGCATTTTGAATGATTTATTACACATAAAAAAATGAATTTACATAATCTATCGATAAGAAGAAAGTATATTATAATCGTACACAAAGACGTTAAATGTATAAATCTACTGTATACATGTATCTGATGATTTTCCATAACATAGAAAGAAGCTATAATAATAATCATATATCTATTTAAACAAAATTACTACACTTATAAATAACAGAATATACCTAATATCTCACATTACAATAGTAAAAAATAATATAATTTAGCAGAAGTTTGAACAAATCAATTTATTCTATAAAAACAGTAACTATAAAAAAATGACTATTTCAATAAGTAACTGGCAGTGACTAATATTATAATCTTAAGCTAGAAAAGTTTTGTAGCATTAATTTTATAGGTAAACATTCTAAAAATATTCACAATTATATCAAAATAAAGGGTGCTGGTGCATTACATCTCTACTGTTGACGTTGTTCATCGATACGCTCTATATGTTGGATATTGATTCAGAGAAGTGATTAAGAAGTATTCAACCATGGCTCATAAAAATAAAAATATTTAACCTATTTAGTTCAATGACTTGTCCTCGACTAATAAAACTCTATAGTTAAAGCATTTTTCAAAGTTGTTTTTACTAAGCATCATAAGTCCTCTTGTCACATTTTTTATCTCTTCATTGTCCTCAAACTTGTTTCCTTTAATTTCCTGGAATTTTAAACTTAGAAAAGAGCTAAAAACCTCAGGTAGTGTAATTTACTCTTCACGAATATACTGTCACGTAGCCACAATCTCATAATTATATGCTATTCAAACACAAATTACAATCCAATTATATGTTACTTATTACAATTTGTTTATGGTTCTACCACACCCACAACCAGAGGATAGCCAAAAATGACTAGTTCACAAAACAATACTCACTATTCTAATCATCTTTATTAGCTAAAAGTCAATTAAGATTTATCAATCTAATAAAAGTCATTATTTGTGAATATAAATTAAAATCAGTATATATAAAAAAAACCCTATACTCCATAACAACAGCAATGTCATTATATACATTTTAACAATAACTCAGTAATAAACTGAAACTAACAAACTCGCCTAGAGTAATCATTTCAACAACCTACAATAATGGTAACTAATTTGATATATTAAAAAATAAGAAAAGCAGATTATATATAGAGACTGTAATTTTAAAAAACTATCGCTTGCTTAATTTGAATAACAAAATTTAGTAATAAATGAAATGAGGTTATCACCGATGCAGTTTTATGACTAAATCACGATAATTTAAAAATTGTTAATCAAATTTAAAAATAAAAAAAGATCAGTATACATAGCCTGCTGAAGATATAATGTATAGAATAAAAAAATTAAAATGTATAAATATGTATAAAATAAAAATGTGATTATGTATATTTACCTTCAAGGATCCAGTTATAGTTTTTATGCATATACAATCGAAAATCTGTAAAAAAAATTAACAAAAATATATCACATCTGAGTTGTTAACAAACACATTACTTCACATATAAATTACAACAAAAAAAAATACTGAGGCTTCAATCACAACACTGCAAATAAAATCTGTACTAATCTACATACTGTGAAAAATGACAAGATCTGATCAAAATAAAACTGATATAAAATTCTTTAATGTTTTAAACATTACTGTACATTATCAGTGAATTAGAATGATTAATAATTTACTCCTACTGAAATACAAAACGTGTCACACAAATCAATAATGTTGATCTATTTTACTTCAGATGAACATATAATTTATCAGACCTAAACAACAAAGGCTCATATATTACTTCATGCAACCCCAAACCCTGGCTGCATCTAAAAGATCAATACTTTCTACATAAAACGAAAAGCAAAGAACACTTAAATTTCAACCTAAGTGACTCTGAACAATATTATAACAAAGAGTAAAACTAAATGTTACTGAACAGCTTAAATTACTTTGTTAGAAAAACATTTGCTGATAAAAAAATTCATACCGATCAAATTATTACAGAACGGAACGAACATTCATTATTCGAAATTGGATGTTAAGAACCAATGCTAACAAAAATTTAGTCAAAAGCTGTTCAACTTAAACCGGTTCAAAAGTAATTCAAGAAATAAATTTTAAATAAAATCAAAATAAGAAAGCAGATGTAAAATCATACAATTGACTAACCTTGAGACCTATTCAGCTGATGCCAAACACCGTAACTTATTACAAGACTTCCTAATTCTACGGCCAACAAAAATTTTACACTACCACCAAATAACTTTCTAAAAAAAGACTTTGGATATTTCTTCAACATAGCTGATTAAAAATGTAACACGATTTCTAACCTTTGCCATCTCAAAATGAATTTTATAAAATATCAATCGAATTCACGTTGAAATCGAGAA
Organism: Lycorma delicatula; assembly: GCF_047948215.1. NCBI lineage: Eukaryota > Metazoa > Arthropoda > Insecta > Hemiptera > Fulgoridae > Lycorma > Lycorma delicatula. The sequence goes on along the minus strand of NC_134460.1, from coordinate 148,741,066 downwards.
ACGTTACCATTCGATATATCGATTTTCAAAAGTTTTTCAATTTAGTCATGAAAAACAATTCGATCAAACGAATATTCTTACAAAAGCAGTTGGATGATAGATTTGAAGTGTATGTAAATTTCTAACTGAAACTATTGTAGAAAGCATTTGCCCAAATATACTGACAGTAAAATAACAACATATATCCTAAGCTAAAATAAAAATGAAAAACCCCAGTGTTTATAATTTTCATTTATATATGTGAAGGTTAATAGATACATGTCAGCTGTAGCAAATATACAGAGATAATGCATATTTATTTTTTCTAATCAGAAAACTAAACATACTAAATTTTATTCTTCAGTCATTTGACTGGTTTGAAGCAGCTCTCCAAGATTCCCTATCTAGTGCTAGCCGTTTCATTTTGGTATAGCCATACAACCTATATCCCTAACAATTTGTTTTCCATAGTCCAAATGTTGCCTGCCTGTACAATTTTTCCCTTCTACCTGTCCCTCCAATATTAAAGTGACTATTCCAGGATGCCTTAATATTTAGCCTATAAGTTTGTCCCTTTTTTAACTTTATTTTTCCAAATGCTTCTTTCTTCATCAATTTTCCACAACACCTCTTCATTTGTCACTTTATCCAGCCATCTGATTTTTAACATTCTCCTATAACACTACATTCCAAAAGCTTCTAACCTTTTCTTCTCAGGTACTCCAATCGTCCAAGTTTCACTTCCATATAAGCTATGCTCCAAACATATACTTTCAAAAATGCTTTCCTGACGTTTAAATTAATTTTTTATATAAACAAATTATATTTCTAAATGAAGGCTCGTTTCGCCTGTGCTATTCAGCATTTTATATCACTCCTGCTTTGTCCATCATTAGTAATTCTACTTCCCAAATAACAAATAACAAATTTTCTTCTACTACCATAATCTTTTTTCTTCCAATTTTTATATTCAGTGGTCTACCTACATTATTTCTAATACATTTCATTACTTTCGTTTTGTTCTTGTTTATTTTCATGCAGTAGTTCTTGCGTAGGACTTCATCCATGCCATTCATTGTTTCTTCTAAATCCTTTTTACTCTCAACTAGAATTACTATATCATCAGCAAATCATAGCATCTTTATCTTTTCACCTTCTACTGTTACTCCAGATCTAAATTGTTCTTTAACATCGTTAACTGCTAGTTCTATGTAAAGATTAAAAAGTAATGGGGATAGGGAACATCCTTGTCAAACTCCCTTTTTTATTACAGCTTCTTTCTTATGTTCCTCAATTATTACTGTTGCTGTTTGGTTCCTGTAAATATTAGCAATTGTTCTTCTATCTCTGTACTTACTATCTCTTCTATCTACAAACCTAATTTTTTTAAAATGCTGAACATTTTATTCCAGTTTACATCATCAAATGCCTTTTCTAGGTCTACAAAAGCGAAGAATGTTGGTTTGTTTTTCTTTATTCTTTCTATTTCTTTAGTCCTTCCATTATTAATCTGAGCGCTAAAATTGCTTCCCTTGTCCCTATACTTTTCCTGAAACAAAATTGGTCTTCTCCTAACACTTCTTCCACTCTCCTCTCAATTCTTCTGTACAAAATTCTAGTTAAGATTTTTTATGCATGACTAGTTAAACTAATTATTCTGTATTCTTCACATTTATTTGCTCCTGCTTTCTTTGGTATCATAACTATAACACTCTTTTTGAAGTCTGACAGAATTTCCCCTTTTTTGTAAATATTACACACCAGTTTGTATAACCTATCTATTGCTTCCTCACCTGCACTGCGCAGTAATTCTGCAGGTATTCCATCTATTCCAAGAGCCTTTCTGCCGTTCAAATCTTTTAATGCTCTCTTAAATTCAGATCTCAGTATTCTTTCTCCCCTTTCATTCTCTTTGAATTCCTCTTCTTCCTAAATTAGAAAACACACTTTTTTTTCTAATTCATTTCCTCCGTATAACTCTTCAATATATTCCTTCCACCCATCTATCGACCTTTCCTTTTGTATTATAAATTGGTGTACCATCTCTGTTTAACACATTATTAGATTTTAATTTATGTACCACAAAATTTTCCTAACTTTCCTGTATGCTCCGTCTATTTTACCAATGTTCATTTCTCTTTCCACTTCTGAACACTTTTCTTTAATCCACTCTTCTTTCGCCAGTTTGCACTTCCTGTTTATAGCATTTCTTAATTGCCGATAGTTCCTTTTACTTTCTTCATCACTAGCATTCTTATGTTTTCTACATTCATCCATCAGCTGCAATATATCGTCTGAAACCCACGGTTTTCTACCGGTTCTCTTTATTCCGCCTAAGTTTGCTTCTGCTGATTTAAGAATTTCCTTTTTAACATTCTCCCATTCTTCTTCTACATTTTCTACCTTATCTTTTTTACTCAGACCTCTTGCGATGTCCTCCTCAAAAATCTTCTTTACCTCCTCTTCCTCAAGCTTCTCTAAATTCCACCGATTCATCTGACACCTTTTCTTCAGGTTTTTAAACCCCAATCTACATTTCATTATGACCAAATTATGGTCGCTATCAATGTCTGCTCCAGGGTAAGTTTTGCAGTCAACGAATTGATGTCTAAATCTTTGCTTAACCATGATATAATCTATCTGATACCTTGCAGTATCGCCTGGCTTTTTCCATGTGTATATTCTTCTATTATGATTTTTAAATTGGGTGTTGGCAATTACTAAATAATGCTTCATGCAAAACTCTATAAGTTGTCCCTCTTTCATTCCTTTTGCCCAGCCCATATTCACCCACAATATTTGCTTCCTTGCCTTTTCCAATGTTTGCATTCCAATCTCCAACTATTATTAAATTTTCATCCCCTTTTATGTATTTAATTACTTCATCAATTTCTTTGTATACACACACTACCTCATCATCATCATGGGCACTTGTAGACATACAGATCATTGTAACATCTGTATCATTAAGTTTTGATTTTATCCTTATTACAATAATTCTGTCACTACACATTTTGAAATAATGCATAGTGACACAGTATCTCTTCACTATCATATTGTTCATTACAAAACCTACTCCTGCCTGTCCTTTATTTGTAGCTGTGTTAATTATTCTAAACTCACCTAACCAAAAATTGTTTTCCTCTTCCTATCGAACCTCGCTAATTTCTACTACACCTACATTTAAAGAGGGATTCATTTCCCTCTTTAAATTTTCTAACCGACCAACCTTTTTTAAACTTCTAACATGCCACGCCTTGACTCATAGAATGTTATATTTTAATTTACCTCTGGGATATTTTACCAAGGAAGGCGCCTCCATCTTTGTTACATGAAAATGTAGAGCAACATTTTCTTGGAAAAAAGTAGCTGTAGTTTTCCAATGCTTTCAGCTGTGTAGTACTCAGAAGATTGAGTGATGTTGATATGGCTGTTTAAGTCCTTCTGACTTATGCTCTTAACAACTACTGAAAGAGCTGCTGCCCTCTTTCAGGAATCATTCCTTAACCTTAGCTCTCAGCAGATACCTCTCTGATATGATTGAACCTTTGGTCCAGCTACTCTGTGTCACTGAGCTCTCAAGTCCCTTACCATTAGCATGGTCTCATGATTCATAGAGGGAGCTTATTAATGTATAATCCCTTAGAGATAGATAATTTATATTGCAAAACTAAACATTTAATTAAAAAATATTTGAAATTCAAGTGATGTTTGTTATGCTGTAATATGGTTTAAACTAAGAAATAATTGAATAAAAGCTTTTCCTCAAATGTAACTGATAGAATGTGTTTGTTTCATTTCTTTAAAATATTTAAACATTTACTTGTATGCAATTAACTCCAGTGATTATTGTGTAATTATATACATAAAAAAGCAATGAAAAGTAAGAAAAATAAATACTGCCAGTATTCAAAACCATTTTGTAAAAATGATACAATATATATTTTCTAACAAGAGTATTTTATAACATACAACAATATTATAGACAGTATGTAATCATATATAAAGCTAGTGGAAAAAATGTACTTATGTACTGATAAAAAAAATATTAAACTTATTCTGTTTCTGGATGCATTACAATAAAATATTTACTATTTTTTTATTTATTTATGGACTAATGCAATAAGTGATTATCATTCAAGACATTTGTTCATTTCTTTAGCAGGCTAGGCATGCTAGTATGTTTAGGGTGTAATTAATTAAAAAATGGGAAATAAATTCACTCCTCACTTTCCCACAGTGCCCGGTATGGAATGATTGTTGCTCTGAAACCTGGCTATTTGGGAGTGTTTATATTTCATGTTATATTACATATACCTAATTGTGTTGATTATGGCAGAAACACACATATTTTTGGTACCAAAAGACAGAGGATAATCTTTGAAAAATTAGAATCAAATAGTATAAAGCAAGAAATTAATTAATATATAGCTTTCTGTTATGAATTAATGTATTATATATATTATCTCTAACCAATAGGGGATGGGACATATAAGCATAATTGATTGACATAAATTTTATAACATAATATATTAAACTTTCTAAGAAGTCATTCTTTGACTGACAACGTTTACATAAAACCAACTCTCTTCTGTTTTTTGATAAGCAACAGCATCACTGTTGTGTTTGAATACTTTCCAGCAAAACTATTCAATGTGTAGAAATACAGTATCATAATTTTCCAAGGGTAGGTTAATTTATTTTTTCTCAAATTTTAGGAGGAAGACAGCAAACTATATGCAAATTCCTTAATTATATGGGTAAGATCTACTAATATAGAAGTACAAGATCCATTCCTGTAACTTAGCTGCTGCTAACTCAACAAAAGTTTTGCTCAAGTTGCTTAGTAAATTTTAACCAAATTTCTTAACTAAAGTCATAAGAACTATTAGGTTTCAAACTATAAAGTTTGGCTGGTATATTTTTCTTTAAAATGGATTCTGAACAAAAAGTGTTTAAAACCAATGAGTGGTAAAAGATATTATTGGTAAAAATATCTTGGATGTATTGGATGAATCATCTCTTGAATAAGTTTTTCTTTAAAATAAACCATGAGAAAACAAAAAAAAAAATATATATATATATATATGTGTTTTACTATCATTGAAAAGCTCTGGTTCCAAAAGTTAGAAGTAGGATGGATCAAAGAAATTAGAGAAGATATGAAAGAATTGGGAATTTCCCTGACTGACCTACAGAATAAAACTGCAAAAATTACAAAGCTAAAAGATAAAAGCATTAGATTTAAACAAAAGACAGACAAACGACAAAATACAACGAAGAGGGTGTTTACGGATGAAGAAAAGAAAGCAAGATCTGAACGGATGAAGAAATACTGGGCAGCTCGAAAGAGTAAAATAACACGCTTTTCTCAGAAAAGATCCAACTAAAATTGACTTAAGTGGTCCCATGTTGGCCGTAAAAGCATAATAATAATAATAATAATATATGTGTTTTACATGTTAGGCAGAATTTATATTATATTTTTTGGGTTTTGAATTTTTCAAATCAGACTTATACTTACTTTTGAAGATTTGTTGATCAGTTTTCAGTCAGCAAGAAAAAACGATTAAAAATGTATGCAATAAATAACCAGCAACTGCTACACTTGAAGTACCATTTCTAGATTTTTAGTAGTCTTGGAGTGCATCATTAGATATACAAAGAGAAGTAGATATGCTTTGGCTCCCTCACAAGCAATTAAAGGTACCATTTCTTTACACAACTTCTTCAATGTTTATAGCAACTAAATGACTGATGCTAAAAACCTTTCTTTTTCCTGTTTAGCCTCCAGTAATTACTGTTCAGATAATACTTAAGAGGATGAATGAGGATATGTATGAGTGTAAATGAAGTGTAGTCTTGTACAGTCTCAGTTTGACTATTACTGAGATGTGTGGTTAATTGAAACCCAACCACCAAAGAGCACCGGTATCCATGATCTAGTATTCAAATCCGTGTAAAAATAACTGACTTTACTAGGACTTAAACACTGAACTTCCAAATCAGATGATTTGGGAAGACGCATTCACCACTAGACCAACCCGGTGGGTTAAGGCTAAAACTGGTTACATAACTCCACACTTCCTGAATGTCCTCGTTCCAATTCCAAGTTTAACAAAAAAAAAAAAAAAGATCTCACAGATTACTTATCTCCCCTGTAGATCTCAACACTACAAAATGTCTATCACACACAAATGAATGTAACAGCACACTAATTGTCATACTCCCACATAAAATAAATAGAAATGAAAGCAAAGTTAAATAATCTGGAATCATTGTAGCGTTCACAATAAACAAAACAAATAAGACAATATCTAATCAAACAAACACAATGTCCCTTTAATATATAACATAAACCTTTCAGATTGCAGAATTTTCAACAATAGTTAACATGATTTAGTTTTAAATATGTATATAATCAATACTTAAACAATTGTTTAACTAGTTCATTGACAACAATCTACAAAAAAAGTATACTGTCTTAAAACATTTGAAAATATTATGAAATATATAAACAAATAAAATATTCCAAATGAGGGGATACAATTCAAATCATGTATACTTTCTGATGTACACTTTTCGTGTACCTAATTTAAAAAAAAAAACCGCCAGCAATATGTCAACCGAGACCAGCACGATAGTAGCAGTTCCATTTACTGAGGTCGTCGCAAAAACAGCTGAATTTTTGAAGGAAAAAAATAATTTTATAATACAATTTGATTCAGTCAGTCTCACACGTTAAAATGTTTAACTAATAACAACTCTGATAGTCATAGACAAGCAAATTAATTTTTTTTTTAAGTTTATTAAAAAATAGTAAAATTTCTTTCTCGAAATCAATTAAAACATTGTTTTAAAAAATAATACGTAGATTTCTCTGAAATAGAATTCATTCGAAGTGAATTCAGTTTTAAAATAATTGTAATACTTTATATTAATCAATGATTTGATATTTAAATATCATTCAGTAACATCTAATAAAATGTCCTCAGTGAATTGTTGGCAACACTTCCGTAGCATCGAAAGAAAAAATGGCTGGAAAGAATTTTGCAGGTAAAAAAATTAAGGTTTATTTTATCTAATACATAAAGCTTAAAAAAGTAGAAAACTATAAGAAAGTTAATAAGTTTAATTTTGAAACTCGTATTAAAGTATTAACAGTATTTAAGATTTGACATTTGGACAGTAAGGATAAGGACTTTTTTGACCTTTAAAAGTGGTATTTTTTAAACTAATCAAAACGATTTATATCTACCTTATGATATTTCTACCTATCAGTATTTCTTAAGAAATATGAAATTCCTGATATTCTTTTACATATGTATTTATATTTATTTGCCACTAATCGGATTAGTCAATTAAACGGAATCTGTTACTTCTGAAACCGAGGTGATTAAATGTTGGGACAAGGAGAAAAAAGTTTTCATTGTTGAACAAGAATTTCGCTTTACAAACAGGTTATATTATTGCACCCCAAAACATGATTAATTGTAAAACATATTCTGTATGTATGTAAGAAATAATGATCTTTATATGGTTTGTAAATAATGATCTAGGCAAACTTTAATGTTACCTTAACAAACATATCAGTTTTTAGTACTTATTGTAGGAAATAAACCAGACAGATTTGATTCAACCCTAAACATAACTAGCCTATAATTTGAGCAACCTGTTTATGTGAAATGCCAGCGTTAAGTGAATTTGATTTTGTCCAAGATTAGGAGAAAATACAATCATTTTTTATACATCTGCTATATCTGTGGTGGTAATATGCAAGTATTATGATGAAAAGTTAGGATTCAATGTGTGATGTAGGTAATGAACAGGTTCTGTCTCACCCTGTCAAGCAATACTTGTTTTATTTTTCTTCTAAGATGGGCAGTAATAAGGGTTCATCCATGTTAATTGATTTATCTGCTTATCTGAAAATGTCATTACATTTTGATGTGTGTGTGAAATTTTTTTTGGAGAAGTTTATAGAGTACATAAGTTTATAACATTTAAAAAATATTTTAATTGAATATAAATTATAATTAAACTTAATGTTATTTATTATAAAGTATGAATATGTTTCTATTGCAGGTTTAATTAAGGCAGCAAAGCCTCGTTGGGAATTGTTTTTAAAATATGCAAAAGTAGAACTTACACCTCCAAAACCCAATGAATTTGGTCAAGTTAGAGAAGGATTTAGCAACCTTATTGGAGGATTTCAAACTGGCAGGTGGAAACAGTTAACTGTGAAAGTGAGTTTTAAAATAAGATTTATTTTCAGTAAATTTTTACATATGTGACATAGACTGCAATAAATTTTGGTGCTATTTGACTTGTAGATGGTTAGATGTGAAATATTTACTTTTAAAAATAAACTTTAATGCTTTTTGAGAGAGAGAGAGAGAGAGATTACTATCAAGAGGTTCAGTATGCTTTTCAAGAGTATCTTGAATCTGATAGTAAGGATGGTACTAATATTGGAGTTACACTCAGCATTTTGTATTGATTAATATGCATTGCTAAATTCGTAGCTCTTGTTTTAATGAATTTTTTATTCTGTGCGGTTAAGTCTCTTTATGATCACCCAAAGGTGAATCAGTTGTTGGTGAAATTCATTTATTTTTTTAGGTAATTTGAGTAATATTGTTCATACTTTAATGTACCTGCCTTAATGTCAGGAAAACACAAATTCTAAATGTTGGAAAGCAGGTTTGGACAGTGGGTGACTTGTTCTGATTCTAATCTGTTCTTTTTTATAGAGGTTAGGGTTATGGTTAAGGCCAAGAGTTTTATGAAGAGAGAAGTAAATCATAAACTAACCTTAATAGTCATCAGAGTTGGCTGTTGAAGATGATTGATGGTGCTCTTCGTAAGGTGATTATCTGTCTTGCAAGTGATTAATAGTACAGAACATGTGATGTAGTCTCTATGTGTAGTGACTGTATTTCCTTTTTAAATTAATTCCGTCAAGTATCCTAAAAGGGTGGTGTGAAATATTGCCACATCTTTGCAATTTATCCCTAACCTCTACATAAAAGTCTAATCTTAACCCTAACCTCTCTCCACAGAATGGGTTAGCATCTGAACAGGTCTTGATAACTCACAAAACTGATAGCTAATTGACTGGAGTACTGATAATGCGGCGTGGACTTTTATTTTGGACGATTCACCTGCTGTCCAACATTTAGAACTTGTGTTTTCCAAATTCTAAGCATGCTATGGTATATTAAAGTGAAAAAAAGTGAGGTTGATCAAATAATAGCTCAGAATTACCTTTTTTTTTAATCAGTATTACTATATTTAGATTTGAAAATTGAATTATTTCATTTTTATATTTAATTTCTTTTCAGGTTTGTGGAAACAAAAAAATTATGTCTTAAAGATATATAGTAAAAAAAAAACCAAATCAATATAAAACAATACTATATTTTATTCATACTTTTGCTTATACTCAAGGAGACGGCTCAAAAAATTAATTGAAAATTTGAGTTATAAAAACATAGAATCAGAACTTTGAAATTAATTGTTTTTGGGGAAAAATAGACAACCTTTTTAGGTATTTTTAGCCAAGACTTTATATGAGATTTCCCTAAAAAAATGTTTTGAGACTCAGGAGTCAGATCCTTACTTTTGTGTAAGCCTGTATTATATTGTATCTTGTTAAAATTAGCTTTATCTACAGAATGAAAAGTCTCTCCCTATTTCAAAATACTTATTCTATATTTATAAACAATTTTAACAAGAAATGGGAACAACAGGAAAGTATTCAGAGTGAAGTTCTATTAAAATTCAATATGAGCATCAGATTTTGCTACTAGCTTCTCAAGCCATTCAGGGATCACGTCAGCTGATTTCATCAGGAACTCTTGTGGAATGCAAAACATAGCTTCTCATGTTCACCCTTTAAGTTCTTCCAAATTCTTTTAGTTTGATACAGTAGACTTGCTCTTTTAACAGACCCCAAAGAAAAAAGTCACAGAGTGTTAAGTCAGGACTGCTGGCTGGCCATTTACACAGACCATGATGATCCATTCATCTTCCAGACCCTACCAAGTCTATTTGACAAGGTGCAAGGGAAAGTGGGCTGTCCTACACACAATATGAACTGGGCTCTAGAAAGAGCTGAAATGAATTACTTGAAAGCTGCACTACTGCCAGTTACTTTCCACAGAAGAGTGCAACATTTGCCGTGGAGTTTGGGTAGAATATATTGGCTTTGTGTGAGGATGAAAAAACCAAAAAAAAGTGTATTTGCTGACAAAACTTTTCATCTTTCACAGTGTGCTTAAAACCTATGGGGTCTGGGACCAACTTTATTCAATTTATTAGATCAAAAACCATAAGGAAGCGCCCAATCTAACTTCGATTTGTACTACAAGAATTTTAGTATGGTTTAATATCACCAAGGGAGCAGAAAGCAGGGCTAAATGTTTCACAAGCTGAAAAACTCTCTTTTATAAATTTTTTTATCTTACTTGATTATATAATCATCTCCTGAGAGTTTGCTGTGCAATTTGGAATCAAGTAAATAAAATTTACTCTAAAAGTCATTAAAATTTGATTACTGAATCTTTGTTAATATAAGAGCAGCCCAAGTTCAAAGTACATTTTACCAATAAAATTTTATTATGAAAATAATTTGTTTTTAGATCTTAATATACATAGATACATACACACTTGAAACATTTATGATGTTTAAAGTAAAGATTGTGCTTGCTCATAAACAAACCTCTTAGGCTGGTACAAAAAATACTTAAAGTTGGGAAAAGAAAGATAGATAGGTAATATTAAAAAATAAATAGCAAGCAGGTTTACATATATTGATTTGTACATCTTAAGTTTGTGATTTCAGTTTTTCTTTATAGTTTTTAGTATTCAGAATTTTCAGTAAATTTGGTAGTTTATTGAAAAGTAAATTGCATTATAGTAGTTATTTTTCTTTCCAATTTCGTTTTGCACTGTAGGTAATAGAATTTTTTTTGTAGTGTTGCTTATGCCATTTGTGTATATTAAAGGAGACCTTTGTAATAGTGTGCTATAACTTCTAAAATATACCTTTCTCTAATGTCTAATGGTTTTACACAATTTCTATCAGTTTTTTAATTATTTTATTTTGAATGTTTACTTTGTATTTTGCATTTTTATTGAAAACTAATTTTAATTCTGAGTTTTTAAGGATGCTTTCGTAATAGCCTGTCTTATGATTAAATTAACCTGAAATATGATTAGAGTTAAGAATTAACATTTTCACTTAATATTTATATTTTTATTTACCAATTGTTAATGAAGTTAAAATTTACAAAATTATTGTTTTACTACTAATCGCATCTGCATACTAAGATAAGAATCCCTATAATTTTTTCAACATGTATAAATCTTGTATTTAACTTAAATTTTCATTACAGGAAGCCTGGTTGAACACATTAGTTGCTACTGAAGTTGTTATGTGGTTCTTTTTGGGTGAAGTAATTGGTAAACGACACATTGCTGGATATAAGTGGCCTAGTCATTAGAGGATAAAGTGAAATAGCCATTTTATGTAATCGTAAATTATTTCATTAAAAAAATTGTATTTGCAATTTTTACAGTAAGTTGTCAATAAAATGTTTTTGTTTTATTTTACTGTTTCATTTATTTTTGAAAATGTATTTTTGAAAATGAAATTACTAAATAATTAGTAATTATTTAGTAATAATTACTAATTATTTAGTAATTATTACTAAATAATTAGTAAATTATTATTAGTAAATAATAATAATTTATTATTATTACTAATAAATTATTATTTTTTTTTTTTTTGAGTAGGGGCATCGACTACTTTAGTTGCTACTGAAGTTGTTATGTGGTTCTTTTTGGGTGAAGTAATTGGTAAACGACACATTGCTGGATATAAGTGGCCTAGTCATTAGAGGATAAAGTGAAATAGCCATTTTATGTAATCGTAAATTATTTCATTAAAAAAATTGTATTTGCAATTTTTACAGTAAGTTGTCAATAAAATGTTTTTGTTTTATTTTACTGTTTCATTTATTTTTGAAAATGTATTTTTGAAAATGAAATTACTAAATAATTAGTAATTATTTAGTAATAATTACTAATTATTTAGTAATTATTACTAAATAATTAGTAAATTATTATTAGTAAATAATAATAATTTATTATTATTACTAATAAATTATTATTTTTTTTTTTTTTGAGTAGGGGCATCGACTACTTTGGTCATTAGCCCCATCCCACTTCAAAAAAAAATAAAAAAAAGGGTTAAAAATTTCACATCGTGTCAAAAAAAGATCAAAATTTTACTTTTCTTATAACTTCTGATCCAATAAAATTACTTTCTAGGCTTTCCTTTCGGCCATCCTTTTTTACGTTTCTCCATTCTTCTGACGGCCTCAACCTCTGATGACAGCGTATCTGAGGCCTCAGACATGGCATCGTCTTCCTCTATTTCGGATGCCAGTGACGTTCTTCGGCTGACGTCAGTTGATGAAACTTTCGCCGGCACTGTTAGCATCTTTGCTAAAGAATCTAAATTAATGTGCGATGATGTCTCCGCGGCGGATGAGCCGGACTCTATCTCTACTGCAGTACTGGGTCCGGCTAAAATAGATGCTCTCACCGAAGCTGGTCTTTGCGCTTTGGGAGGCTCTATTGGTACAGGTTTTATTTCATCTGTGCCTGGTGCTTTTTCTATAATAACTTGCACCTCTGTTTCCGCAGATTCAGGTTTTCTTGTCACAATTTCTTTGGATTTGTGACTACACGACTGAGCGATCTGTTTCTCTTTGTCAGATAAATCAAGATTTTTAATTCTTACACAAGTTGGTGACTTTACAATCGCAGATTTAGCTGGTTTTTTAAACGGCGCTGGTGTGTCTCTCATGTCAACGGCGTCAGTCCGGGGATGAGCCTTCTCATCTTTACTTTGTTTTCTCTGATGAGTCGACTCAATCTTTGAATCAATGATTCTTTCAATCATCGTCGCAAGACTTGGTGCCATCGTGTTAAGCAACTGCTCCACATTAATTTTTGATGTGGAAGGGGCAGCCGCTGCTTCTGCATAAGAAGTCGATGGTCGTGGTGTATGCTTATTAACAATTTCCTTCTGAAGCGTTTTAACTTCCTGAATTGCTGTTTCTAATTTATATGTAGGGCAGTTTCTTGAACGACAATTGTGATGCCCTTTACAGTTAACGCAGGTTGGAGGGTCTTTACATGGGTAACCCTCATGTGTTTTCTCTCCACATATACATATTTCCTGCGCTTCACATCTTGCTGCTGTGTGTCCGAATCGTTGACACTTAAAACATCTCATCGGCTGCGGGATGAAAGCTCGTACATCAAGCCGATGGATGCCAGCTCGTACCTTTTCAGGAAGATTCGGCCTATTAAATGTTAAAACATGCGAGGCCGAAAGAAGAATCTCACCATTTCTTCTCATAGTAAGTCTGCGACATTGAGTTACTCCCTGACTCGACATTTCTTGTACAATTTCTTCTTCTGTACAATTAAGAAGATCGCGACAAACAACAACTCCTCTGGATGAGTTCAGTGTGCTATGCGGTTGGACAGAAACCGCAAATTCACTGATTTTCTTCAACGCCAAAACTTTCTGGCTTTGCATGTCGTTGATGGTTTCGACATGCAATCCATTAAAAGTTTTACGAATTTCCTTGACAGTACCACCAGCACAATTTGTAACTTCTCTTGCGATAAGGAATGGACTAACTTTTTGAAAGTTTCCATTCTCCCTTGTAATAATTAAAAATCTTGGCTTTGGTGCGCTATAGCCAAATAGACTTTTCTTTAATTCTTTACTGATCCTATCAGCATCTTTCATTATCCTATCAGATTCTTTACTTTTTTTCCTCTTCGCTTGCGGCGAATCGGAGGTTTCTAAACGAGGGTGTTTACGTGCACCCTCTGCCACGTTTGAATGTTCAATGTTCATGAACAGTGGATCCCTTCTGTAGCAAGGGGGTACACCCCCACTCCAGGGCTACTAACCTTGGAGGTCCTATCCGGTACTCCGGTGGAACCGGCATATGTGCTGGCAGAGAGCGGATGCGCAGTCTCTGCACTGACTCCAGGCTCCTACTCACCGAAGCTTTCAGAGCTCCCATGCACCGACATACATGGGCACCATTGCTACATGCTTGCCATCGCAGGGGGCATGTGGACAACGGAAGGGTCTCCGTTACACGTGCAATAACATTGACCCTGGCCGCCACATCGCCAGCTCTAAGAGTGGTATGAATCCATTTCCAGAATCGTTTGTTATTCCATTTCCTGCAGGTAGCCAAAAATCCAGTCCGTTTAGTGACCTGAAGTTGGAACCAGGTCAAACTTAACAAGGCATAACCGAGGAATTTACTCGGAACCCCGTTAGCCAGCTATATGTGATGTACAAAGGTACAGCTGTTGCCGCCCTGGACGTGGAACATAGATGTTGTGTTCCGGACGTGGGGATTATCTACCTCAGGGCAATAAATTATTATTCCCTAATAATTTAATAATAATTATTATTATTACTAATAATAATAATACTAAATTTTTGTTTTCTATTTGTTGTTGATTTTGCGACATATAGACCCACGACTCGTTCAAGAGCCGCAGCTGAGAGACTACTACGGAATAATGTATCTCGCCTTGTATATTGGTCCAAATTCACCGGCTTCTTGTTCTTACCGGAGAAAACAAAATGTGTAGTCTTTTCTCGTCTACAAGATCACTTCACCCCACAAGTCCTGCTCAATGGAAAGCCAATTGCTATCTCTCCGACGTTAAATTTCTAGGTTTACTTTCCGACAGTCGTCTTACGTGGGCCAAACACATAAACAGCTAAAGGCGAGATGTTTAAAAATTCTAGATATGCTATAAGTCCTTAAAAACACCAAGTGGGGAGCTGACATATGTTACGTTTTTATCATTCTTTAATCCGATCCCGATTAGATTATGATTGTATCGACTGTTCTTCAGTGCATAATACCGTGCTTAAGATGCTGAATGTTGTACATTACTCTTTTCTTTGTCTTGCCACTAGTGCGTTTAGATCAAACCCTGTCGCAAACATACCTGTTGATTACGGTGAGCCATCACTTTGGGATAGACGGGACCAGCTACTAGCATCTTACTCTGCCCATCTTAAAGCACAACTAAATCACCTGGTTCTTAAAACAGACCTCGCAAACCCTCATTTCAACGGTATGAAAACCATCCACATAATACTACACCAATAGGTATCTGTACCCGGCGTTTAATGTACCTTTTACATTTTGACCCACCTTCTATTTTCCCAACCTATCCCTGTATGTATCCTCCATGGAAATTCGACCATATTAATTTTAATTACGACCTCACCGTATATAATAAACGATTAAATAACTCCTCTCATTTTTTAGCAAACATTTTACCATTTCCTATCAGAAACAAACCATTCGCAATAGTATACACAGATGATTCGAAGCAGAATGATACCGTTGGATGCGCTTTTGTAGTAAACGACCGAACCTATGTGTTTGCTCTACCTAGTATTATAAGTATCTACATTGCTGAAGTTTTCACCATCAAATTTTACGATTTACGCAGCGCTTTGTCCGGTTGCCAATAATAAATGACCGAAATGTAGCCAACCGTCTTCACCACTCTTGTTTTTACAACTACCGATTTTATTAATTCCAATAAACACACGCTTCGAAGGTGGTGGCAAGGTGAGCATCGCTATTGCGTATAATAAACTTCGACACATACATCAAAGATACTGTGTGGGATTCTTCATGCGGAAAAATTCGCCAGGAGGAAGTGGTCCTGTGCCGATTGCGATTAGGACATATCAGAGCTACTCATGGATACCTGATGTTAGCAGAAAACGCACCACTGTGAGTCCAATGTGACTGCCGCTTGACTCTGCACTTCATCCTTGTAGACTGCGTATGTTATGCGGCCTTACGTCACAAATTTATATTGCCGAGGGACATACGGCGCGTCCTGCCTTTGTTAACGAGGCAGAACAACTGCCGACTTTCTCTTCCGAACTGGGGGAAAGTTATATCGACATCACCCTGGTTACGGGTGATCTGCTTAGAAGAAAAGTAGTTGGATTGTCTGGACCGTGGCCATTGTGAGCGATCATAGGCTTATAACCTATGAAATTGCTTACGGAGGCGGTGTAAATGCTCCAGATTTGGGTCGCTATAACGTAAGGGGCCTGGATCAGGACAGGTTGCGGCGCGAGTGCTCAGCTGCACTACAGGGATTGGACTGGCGAATTCAGAACAGAAAGAAGTTGGAATTGGTGGCTGAACGATTTTGCCACGCTATCAAGACTGGTTGCAACAGGGTATTATGGCGGCCTAGGCCAATGGACAGAGTTCTGTGCGGTAGCCTGTCCACTGATCTAAGAGTGCCTGAAACTGTCATGACCTCTGCTTCTGAGGGATCATCTGTTAGCTGCAGGCAGAAACTTAGGAAACTTGGGTCCTCTGACCACCACTTGCGTGCAGCATGCCTTAGCGTGCTGCACGTAAGGTTTTCATCTGCTAGGAAACGGTACCAGCGCTGCAGTAGCATCGATGATGCGCGCGCTGAATATCTCCTGGTGCATCTGCGGGTTCCGTCTTGAAAGAAGATCAGTAAGTTAGAGTAATAGGAAATGGTAGTGTTATGTTAGGGAAGTGTAAGGTTAAGCTCGAGCCGTTGCACAGTTTAATTATTCAGATTATGCCCCAAAAAGACCCAGTACACAGGATTTATCTCGCATATTAAAAAACTAAAAAATTGCAAACGGATCACAAAGCAAATTAAGAGTTAGTATATCAAAAGATGAAGAAGAGAGACATTTGTAGTCTTAAGAGTGTAAAAAAAGTTTGTTGTTTGATTTTGTATACAGCAAAATAGAAATCAAATTGTACTGCCTTAAAATAATGTAATTTGAGTCAAGGTTTTATGAAAGTAATAAAGTACTTGTAAAATATTAAAAATAACAATAAACTTGGTTTTTAATTACATAAATATTGTTCTTCAAAAGACAGTCCTAATTTTGCACCTCATCTTTGGTAGTGTAATTCGAGGTACTCTTGTATACATTTTAGTTAGGAAACCCCTTAAGTATACCTATGAAAAGATAACATCATCAGGTTTCATTTGGCATTTGTGGAAGATATTTCACATCTACATGTATATGTTTATATATATAAACATATATAATTATCCTATGATGATGTATTTATTCAATTAATATAATAGTGTCTTTTTGATTTAGCGTGTTTGTAAATTTCATAACGTGTAAGTGAACTGAGATCTTGATTTTTACATGCTATGTGTAAACTCTACACATTTTTATGAATGTATAAATAGGTCCTGCTTCTATGAAATGCAAAAGCTGATTCTCTTTTTTCACTTATGGCAATAAGCACTATGAATATTCATAGTGCTAAAAATAGTTGTTTAGTAAGCCAATTGTAGTGTGGTGACAGCATTAGCAATTGAGGCATACTGGCAACCACTTTAATACATCTATTCTTGTTAATACTAATACTATAATATTAATACTACTATTTACATTTAATAATATTAGTAATAAATAATAATATTATTTGTTAATACTAATATTATGCTTCTACAAACCCAAAGTATAAAATTCATTTAATGCTGAAATAGAATTAAAAATAAATTCAGATACATCACTAATATATTCTATTTGACTAAGAGTCTCATAGTTTCTGGTAATGAAACTGAACATAATAGAATGGTTCTAAAATCAGCTGTTAGATCTGAGAGCTCTTGAATCTGACAACAGTGATAACTGGACTAATCTTGGGAGTATATACCAACTGTGTGATCAAGTGGTTCTACAAAAAACTGATTTATCTTACCATCAGTTAGCATAATTTGGGAGTCTGTGTGAGATAGTCAACTGTGGTGAAGTGGATAAACTCTTATGGGATGAGGGTCTTTTACTTACAAGTTGAAGTTATTTGATACTACAAAAATCATTCTGGCAGGTTGCCATAGCAAGATTCACTGCATACCATTGGCTAAAATGGGTCTCCTAATTGATTGCTTCAAACACCTAATAGCTGAGTAATTTCCTAACAGCCGCTGTGCCAGGTAAATGAGCATCCAATCAATATGATATAAAAATTACAGCTTAATTTTGTATACTAATGGACTACCATGTTTTTGAGTGTTTGTTTTGTTAGTATAGTTTATTAACAATATGTATTAGTAATTTAGAAAAAAAGTAACCTTCTGTCTAGAGATTTCCAGAAACAAATACTAAACACATCATTATTTGAAAATTACAAAAGCCAAAAATATTAATAAAAAAAAAATTAAATGAAAAAACACAACATAGATAAAATACATTATTAAAATATAAAAGTGTTTTATAACATTTTTGAGACTACCATTAACAACAGTTCCACCTATGACTCCACTGAAGAAGAACTGTATGTAGTTAACTTCTACAGCTTTTCAGAAGAATAATTTACATGTAACATGGAAGTAAACTGATTAAAATTCATTATACTTTCAAATGATTACATAGATGAAACATTTTGTTCAATGAAGTATTTTTATTCATGAATTAGAGAAAGAAATTACAGTTTAAAAGTATTTGATATGTAAAAATAAATTTTAGGACCTGAGATAACTAAATTTCCTCAAAAGTTAATGTTCTGGAATTATGTGGAATGTCTTGCAGAGTAGCAATCTGGTAATCGAAGAGTGTGGTAAGGATAAGATACTGACCAAGCCATATTTATTAAAATTTTCCTGTAAATTATTCAAATTAAAAAGCAATGATGTAGTTTTACACATGCAGCTATCATTTATTAGTAGAAAAAAGGTGTATTCTTTTGTTTTTTTTTTTTCAGTACACCTATTGGTTTATGCTGCCTTGGATTAATTCCTTGTCTTTTCCCTGGATATTCAGTTACTATCCATAAATGTCCACATTGCTATCAGGTTATAGGTCAAGCTCGATGTTAGTGATTTAACAGACTCTCACTATATAATGACTGTTTTCAAACAATCAGAATTAAACAACATTATGACATAATATTATTTATAATTTATTACCATTACTAATAATAATAGGTAAAACCATCAATATTAACTTTCTGTAAATTAAAGTATATCTGTAATTTAAGATATGAAAAAATAATAAATTAAATAAAACTATAAAATTTTATTGATTTACAAATAAAATAAAAGCACAATATTGTTTGTTCATTATGAATATTTTATTAAAACATTTCTGCTTTGTTTTGATTCCCAAAAACTTTATAGCTTTTTCAGTCTATACAGTACAGTGTATCATTAGAAGAATATAAGATATTTATTTATTTTTTTTTTGTTGCATGGACCACACTAAGTATTGGTTTACTACTTTTCAACCAGTTTTTTTTCTCTTCCAGTACTCACCCTTCTGGATAGGACTTTTTTGGCTCTTTTTTGTCCTGCTTAGTTGTTTGGTCATGTTTAGTTTCTTTTTTGCAGTCTTGAAACCTCTATTCTCTAAATCATTCATAATAGTTTCTACGGATGTCTTTGTATTCTCTATGAATTCTAGGATTCTTTAACTCCATTGGCATTCTGTTATTATTAAAAGTGATAAGTGAACTTTTTTAAAATTATATGTAAATTATTTTTCTAAAGCAGCTTTTGAAACCAATTAGTAGGTCATTTCTTGAAACAAAATCCCATATGTATTGAATCTTTTAAAAGTAACTTATCTTTACCACTTCAGGAGTCTTGCGCTGGCTGGGTGGCTGAATGATAATGCCTTATTTCCATTTGTAATTTTAGAAGAAAATAATAATTGTGTCAAGTATGAATTGCACCAAGTAACAGTGTGTTGTATATATGCTAGGTGTTCAATTTTTGCCATCTATCCCTGGAAATTCTGTACCAAAGTTATAACATCGTTTTCAAAAAAAGAGACCAATCAACAATTTTTATGGTGTATTTTTTTATTACTGTGAGATATTTTGGGTCATTCAGCTTCAGAATGTTACCAGTGGTGGTGAATTATACAGTACAGAGGTAGTGTTACGATGTTATACTTATTAGTTTACACATTGTTTTTATTTAATTTAGCAAGTTTATTACTTGCTTGACAACTGACACATTTATACATATCACATTTAATGGCTCCACACAGCATTATTATGTAGCTTTCTTAAACATGTTAAAACATCTAATAAGTATACCTTTGTAACCCAGCTGCTAGATCTATGTGTTTATTGTATACGATCCAGTTAAGCAATCCACTCAGACTTATGGATGAATATTAGATAAAATACGAGTAACAAACCAAGCTAAATAAAAACAGAACCGATTCAAATATAACACAAATTTTTAACTACATTGTAAATATGTTACTTTAATTCTAAAAGCCACCAATACTGCTGACAACATCTGAACACCAGCAACATTCACTGGAGATTGTCACAAAAATAGCTGAAAGTATCTTGTAGTAAGTCTTGAAATCTATTTTAAAAAAATTGGTGTGGATTGCCATGTTAAAAGTTTATATTTTAAAAAATAATATCATCTTAAAAAAAAAAATGTGCCAAAACATAATATTTTTTAAATCCTTAAATTTTCAGTTTTGAAATCAAAGCTAAATTAAAAACAAACAATTATAAATATACTTAAAGAATAATTTGCTGATAACTGTTGTCCCAAATGAAACTGTGCACCATTATTGTTTGAAATTACATACTTGAAAATATACACTGAAGCACCAAAAAATGACCCATTTACAAATTTGGTACGCTTTTTTCAGTTCATCTAGTGTATGAAGAATATTCTTGTAAACAGTTCCTTTCATTCCTGACCATAATAAAAATCTGTAGGTGTAAGATCTGTGGATCTCAGTAGAAAGAAATGAATCTGTCTCTGAACAATTCATGCAACAAATTTATCAAAACATCAGCAGTATACATTGTTGCTTCATCTTGTTGAAAGTTTACTTCAATTATTTTTCCTAATTTAGGAACCCAATGAAAGTATAAATAATTTCATTAAAATAACATTCTGAATTTACTACGTTATAGAAAAACTGAATGATTATCTGCTTGTGTAATGGCGCAACAAACTACAATTTTTCAAGATATCTTCTCATCAAGATACCTTCTTGATGTACCAATTTTCTGATAAGTTTTTTGGATTTTGAGCTTGCAATCAGAAGTATCATTCAATTTTTCCTCGGGCAAGAAAGATGGTCTTACGGGTTCAGTCCCATCTTTGACAAATCCAGTATCTTGGAAGTTATTGTTGGAGTTTCGCACAGCATCATGATCTGGAACATCAGTGTCTGAAAATATATTTTCAGACCAAAAACAAAATGAGGCATGTATTAAAACCATTGTTACACACTGGAAACAAAAACTTCTGAGGTTGTGAAAATAAAAAGTATTGTCTACAATGAATTATTAAAATCAACTATGAACAAAGTCAACTATTATTTTCACTGTTTACATTATGATAAAAACTGTTTAAATTGTATTTGATTGCTATTGATCTAGATGCATTAGTTTAGGTGCAGAGTTAAATTTGGTACAGAGCTGTTACATGTATAGGAATGATCAGACCATTGATGGACTCAACTGATCACAGTTACACTGATGGTAGACTCAACTGATCTGAAAGGTGGTGAACTTTTAATTTCATACTTTTTTAAGTCACAGTATTTCACATAGCTGAAACATTTTTTTTGTTAATTAATTAATTAATTTGTTAATTAATTCAAGTATCCTGTCGTCATGAACTATGGATTAGCTATCTGATATAGTATATTCTACTAATTGTTAGTCAGAAAGGATCAGTACAATAACAAAATGTTTTGGCAAAATAAAAAAATTAAAGAAGCAGAATAAATCCCCACAATACAATCAATTCATTGTTTACTATTACGCCCATCTATACTATTAATCATGAAGATAAATAAATATGTTTAGAAAATTAAATATGTTAATTTATTCTAGTGTTTATATTTATGAATGAACAATAATTGCTTAGAAGAATTATCATTCATTCTTATAAACAATAATGATATACACCTTTATAAACAAAAGGCAACTTAACTATACAACTTATACTTCAGCTTACAAGAAAAGGTCTTATGCATCCATTACCATTTCTAATAGATTATCAAACCATTTAAAAAAAATCTCCCCACCAATTTAATTAAAATACACTTAGAAAATTCTCTTTTACAGGAATAATATTAATTTGTCAATGAAATTTTAAATGATACCAAATAAAATATTTTGAATTTTTAAATTATATAAATTTTTTTATTGATTTTCAGGTATTTTTAGGTCTACATGAAAACAAGAACAAAAGTGGAAGCTTAAATAATCATAATTTCATCTCACAAAGTACAGGTTCTTAAACGAATAGTAAACAGGTACGGTACGATTACAATTAAAAAATGAATGCTAACAATACATAATTGTATAAAATTTACAGTTAACTAGATAGAGCGAAACGGGGTTGGCTTCTTGGCTGGGAAATAAACTAATGTAATAAAAACAGAGATAGGTAACAAACAACTTTTTTTATAACATGTGTATATATATATATATATATATATATATATATATATATATATAAATACATAAAATACTACTATGTAATAGTACTGCAATACTATTATTTTCTTGTCTAGTGCTAAACCAAAACTATAGCTCTAGAAGGTAAAGTTAAAAATAAATAATAAATAGATGAAATAAATAGAATATCCAGAAGGTAAATTAGAATAAATAGAAATAAATCATAGCAGTATTAAACATATGTACAAAACCTCATAATAGATAATATGCAGGAAAGTAAATATAATGCAAGCCAATGAATTATAATGAAGTAATACAATTATTAAAACTCTGTGCAAGTCAAAATGTCTTTACATATAATGGTAACAACTTGTACACAAAGCTTAACATAGGAATTACCTTAAAATGGCATAACATTAAAAAAACTTTTGTATATGTAAAAGAAAATACTTATTAGTATTATTCTCATAAAACTAAAATTATAGATTCATTTTTATCTTTGTAAATTGCAATAAACAATCAATTTAGAGCAATTTTAAGTCACAATAACCGATATATAGGTAGCTTAGTGGGTGCTACTTTAATATGTCATTAACACGAGTATTGTACAACAGTAAAATAATAATTTATTTCCGTAATAAGATAATATAAAAAAACACAAATATGCAATAATAAATACATATACGGTAGAGTAAAAGAAGATAGAGAGAAAATTGGTAAAAATTACTTTTTCTGCAAAAAGTCGTTATTTTACTTTGTTTCGAACATTTCATGTTGATACATTTTTGAAGGTTCCTTTCTAAATCAAACCAAACACTTTGTTTCTTCGTTAACAATTTCTGTAAAACTGAGAAATCGGCAAACCGTTTTTGTGGGCGCTAAAACTTCTGGAAGATTTTGCGTGTTGATGTCTTAATCGTACTATCATTGTCATTACCTACGTCCCCGTCTATTTCTGCTAATACTGAAGCCACTACATTGTCATCTGTTAAAATTTCATACGTTTCTAAATCTTTATCAACCTCTTGGTAATCTTCAAACAAAGCATTTGACAACGACTGGCTTTGCAGACTATTGCCGCATTCCGCTGAAGATTTTTCTTTGCATGAGACATCAATAATTCGCCAATCTGTTGTAAAAATCCTGCATATCGAAAGCAATTTTTACAGTCAGAGGAGAAACCTAATTCCATGATCTTTCTAACATAATTATAGCATCCAGAATAGTTATTTGCGTTTCCTTTTTTTTATCTAAATCCTGTATCATTTGCAAAATTAGGTGTTTTTTGTAGTGGACTTTTACAGACTCGATCATGCCTTGATCTAAGGGCTGTAAGACTGTTGCTGATTTCATTGGTAAGAACACTAACTTTATACTCGGAAGATTTTCAACGTGTGGATGAGTGTGGATAATTCACGGTCCCATTTTCGTAACCAAAACGTAAAGATATCAATTGTCATTCAAACTTTCTTGTTACTTTCGTACATAACAGGAAGCTATTTCAAATTTTTAAAACAGAGGGGTTTAGCACTTTTCCCTATAACCACAATTTTTTTTGGTCAGTTCCACCCATATTTGTAGCAATTAATACTGTTAGTTTTTCTTTTAATAATTCCTCGAATATGTTTTTTCCTTAGACCAAAGGGTTCTTTTTGGTGTCAGTTTAAAAAAATATCGGATTCATCAGGATTCTAATTTATTTCGTCCGAATAGTCCTCTTTTAATTTTGGCCAAATTGTTTTCTGCCATTTATCTCATACACCGGTTGGAGCTGCTGCGGCCTCCCCGCTTATTCTCCCCGACACAATATCGTGACGCTGTCGGAACCGTTGTATCCAAGCTGTTATTTCACGTGGTTTAACAAATTTTTCAGAAAAATCGTTCGCCTTAGTTTGGAATATAGGGCCACTAATAGAGATATCATTAACCCTCTGGTATTTAAACCATTTTAACAGCGCTTGGTCTACGTCATTATGTTGGTTAGGCCGTCATTTTTTTGATTTCGTAGAATTTGTTTCAAAATTTTGCTTAATTTTTTCATGGTTTCTCCATATCGATATTGTCAAATGACCTACGCCTAATTCTTTGGCAACGTCCTTATTAGTTTCACCATTCTCTAACCGCCAGATAATGCGCCTTCTCTTCTATCGTGAATGTTTTTCGTTAAATCACTATTAAATGAACTACGTAAAATAAAATACTGCACGATATGATACACTCACAGCAAAAGATTAATAACTACTGAATATGTCTGCTTCAGTTTGCAATAATCTAGTACAGGAATTATATAAGAAAAACGAGAACTATGGTACATGTACCAGTAAAAAGGAAAGGGCGACTCATTTTAAGCGTCAAAATATTTCTGTAGTTACCATGTGGATATACTACGTTACGTCACTTACGTAAGTCAATATAAGCAATAAACTGTTGCATTACGGTAGAAAAAATAGGTCATAAAAAGTGATATGTCATACAACCCCGATATAATTATAAACAGTATACCTAGTGTATTTACGTATTAACAGCATACCAAACAACCATGAAACAAGTTTTTAGTATCACTGTATCTGACACGTCATTATATACAATGTCACTATAAACATTAGTTATTGTTTATTAATATGTTTATTAGTAAATGTCAATATAAAACATAAAATAAAAGGAATAAAATCATATTAAAAGAAAGAAAAAATAACTTTACATCCCTTTAAATAATAATACCGCCATATATAAATTTAAAAAGGAAATATTTATGAAAATACTTTTAAAACAATTAATGAAAAATTTGATAAAATAATGATATTAATTCTAATTCAAACATTCATTTTTTTTTTTTGTCTTCAGTCATTTGACTGGTTTGATGCAGCTCTCCAAGATTCCCTATCTAGTGCTAGTCGTTTCATTTCAGTATACCCTCTACATCCTACATCCCTAACAATTTGTTTTACATATTCCAAATGTGGCCTGCCTACACAATTTTTCCCTTCTACCTGTCCTTCCAATATTAAAGCGACTATTCCAGGATGCCTTAGTATGTGGCCTATGAGTCTGTCTCTTCTTTTAACTATATTTTACCAAATGCTTCTTTCTTCATCTATTTGCCGCAATACCTCTTCATTTGTCACTTTATCCACCCATCTGATTTTTAACATTCTCCTATAGCACCACATTTCAAAAGCTTCTAATCTTTTCTTCTCAGATACTCCGATCGTCCAAGTTTCAAAGAAATACCGACTCGTAGAATGCTATTTTTTAATTTTCTGGTGACCCCTTCCTTAGCCATCTCCACCCGGAGATCCGAACGGGGGACTAGTCTACCTCCGGAATATTTTACCAAGGAAGGCGCATCCATCATTGCTATATGAAAATGCAGAGAGCCACATTTTCTTGGAAAAAAAGCAGCTGTAGTTTTCCATTGCTTTCAGCTGCGCAGTACTCAGAGGGCTGATGTTGATATGGCCGTTTAAGTCATTTTGACTCACGCCCCTAACAACTACTGAAAGAGCTGCTGCCCTCTTTCAGGAATCATTCCTTAGTCTGGCTCTCAACAGATACCTCTCCGATATGGTTGCACCTTCAGTCCAGCTACTCTGTATCCCTGAGCACTCAAGCCTCTTCACCAACGGCAAGGTCTCATGATTCATAGAGGAGGCAAACATTCATAACAAATTATAATTATTAGTGGTTAAAATAGCTCTCAGGAACAGGTATTATTCTATTTGCATGAGAGGAAATGCAAATGATTCTAATATTTTTCACACTACGTTCAAATATGTAAGTAGTGTTTCTCTATCACAAACAGTATTTTTTTATGTCATAGGTTAAATATGGAGGAAATATGTATATTTATGTTCATATATGACACTAGTTAACCAACCTAGAATGTGATTGTTATTGTTTTCCTACTATGTTTGTGATATGAAACATCTTTCTCCATATTGACCTTCAAAACACCAATCGCCAAGCATTTTTGACTCCCATATTTCTGGTACCTTTTTACCATGACAGTGGATATCTTTGTGGAAATACATCCTGTGTTCCTCATTGATGGATCCAGGTTGATCTGGGAGAAATCCAGTGGGGGTCCAAGAAATTAATTTTGAGATACACATTACCACTCACATCTTTATACGAGTGTAATTGTTCATGCACTATTTAATTGTGTTTAAGAGTTCAGAAAACTATGAATGATCCCAGAATGATGTTTCCACTTGGCTTAACAGATCTTCAATTTTTTATATTTCATCAAATTTCTTCTTTGCAAGGCCCAATATTAATACAACATTAAACATTTTTTACTTGATTTTACAAACACTAACATCAGGAAAATTTTCTTTCAAGTAATGAAACCCTGTTTTATCCATTGTTTAAATTGTTTTTTTGAAAAGCATAATTTTTATATTTTTAGATGAATTGAAAGTAAATAAAATCATATCAGTCAACTAGTGAGTAATGTACAACATTTTTCTGTCTGAGGTTATGTGTTTTGGCCATTTCTTAATGCAGTGATTTTCATCCCTGCTGTCCTACTTGTAAAAAAAACAATAAAAATTTGTTATAACCAAGCAGCATACCCTATTAACAGCATAGTGACTTTTAAATCACAATATACAAATACATGTCAAACAATAATTATTGTATTGCATTTTTTCAAAATATTTCATTTTTATTATGTAAAATAAAAAAGAGAACTTAGTTAAAGTTTAAGTGAATAAAAATAAAGAAGAGAGTTATAAAAGAGATTGTGTATAGTGGTAAATCATGTACTAAAAATGTTTTATAACATTTTTGAGACTACCATTAACAACAGTCCATCAGTTAATCCACTGAAGAAGAAGATTGTTTACATAGGCGATCAAATTGTTCAATGCAGTATTTTTTTAATCATAAATTTTCAGTAAGAATTTTTTGTTTTAAAGTATTTAATGTATAAAAATAAAATTTAGGTCTACAGGCGTAACTTGTGCTTGTCTTCAAGCAAATGGGGGGTACTTGTCTTCTCTGGCTCATTTAGTCAAACGAAAAATTATAGGTCATTTTCAATAGGTATTAATTAATACTATTACAATACTAATAGAGTTCCAGCGTTCAAGTCCTGATAAAGTCAGTTATTTTTACACGAATTTGATTATTAGATCGTGGATACCGGTGTTCTTTGTTGGTTGGGTTTCATTTAACCACACATCTCAGGAATGATCGAACTGAGACTGTACAAGACACTCATACACTTAATTTACACTCATACATATCATCCTCAATCATCCTCTGAAGTATTAGCTGAATGGTAATTACCGGAGGCTAAAAAAAAAGAAAGGTAATTAGTATTGCCCGGTGTGAAAGCATGTCTGAATCGTGGCGGCAGCGCTCTGTGGTGAACAAGTGAGGAATTAGCAATTCAAGGTCTGGATGTTCTATGGTGAAACTCTTAAGATTTTTGAATGTTCGAGGTTGGATTTAATGGGAAAGTTCTAGTACCTTCTGTTCCTTGACCTAGTTCAGACAGCAGTCTCATAACAACAGCAATCTATGGATATTAGAAACTTTTTTAGCATGAAAGGTATGTATCTATATTATTTTCATTTGAGTTGAGTTGCAAAAACATTTAATTTAGGCAACCTATAATGTTCAGGAAATACAGACTATTTTTTTTTTTTGTAATAATAGTGATTTGAAGTAATCTTGTTATTGAAATTTTAAGAAAACTCATACAAGTATAACAAACTCCAATACTTTTAAATAACAATAGAAAATTGTAATTAGCTACTTTTGCAGCAAAATTGTTGATTTTGCAACTAGCTACTTCTGCTAGTTGCAAATAATAAAACAAATTTGAAAAAATTTAAGGTTTATTAAAAAATATCATCATTCAATAATAAAAAAACATTAAAAGTTCGATAGCTAATACATAGTGAATGGTTCAAAATTCATAATAGTTTCTGTTATGATCAACTTCAATCACTACAAAAGTAAACACAAGAAAATCTTGACACAAAAATTTCTAACATCAAATCAGAATCATGTTGGTTTTCACATTAATTTCATAATGTACACAGTCATAGCCTGTTAGATTTGACCATTCCAGCAGTTTCTTTGTGTTTTTTCTACTTATTCCACTAGTACCTCTGGGATCACCGTTAGGTATTGCTTCAGAGGATGAGATGAATGATCTGTAGCATGTGAAAATACCGTACCGACCAGGATTTGAACCCAGAACCTCCGGATCAAAGGCCTTGATGCTACCACTTGCACCACGGAGGCCGGCACTTCTGTAAAAATGAAAAAAAATTTCCTTTTGTAAATCTGAAAAAAATAATTAGATGGTTTTGAAACTCAACTCATATTCATATCAGAAGCTTAAATTCTTAGTTGCTTTAATTTTTTTTTGGGATGTGTAGTAGTAGTAATTTTCTTTTAGGGAGACAGAAGAGGAAGCAACCAGATAAAAGTAGTAGTGAAAGTGGTAGCTCCAAAGAAGAGAAATCGAAGCAGAATGTTGGTGAAAAATCAAATGGATCTTTGCTACCATTTAGTTCTGGTATACAGGATCATATGTATTTTGATAATGATGGGGGTCACTGGCTTGGACGCTCATTTAGTATGACCAAATAATGGATCAAAAATAAAGTTTTACAAAACTGTTGGTTACCAACTCAAAGTTATGACTTTGCTATGATGCTGTGCAATTAAAAAGAAAATTCAAATACAGCTGGTTGGTGGATTACGTTACTAGGCTGGTGTATTCCAAGAAATTAAAGGACGTGTTAATATACATAGTGTTTTGGTTTTTTCATAGTGAGGCCTTTGCTCTCTATAAAGATATGCATGAATTCGTGAAATCTCACATGTCATCTCAGTAGCACAAATTGGCGGCTACAGCAGCAAAATGTTTTGTTGAAAATATTGTTGATGTACAGCTTATTTCTGTCCACCAACAAGAAATAGAAGCCAACAAGAAAATTGTTGCATTAATAATTTCAATTTTTTGTGATATACATGATCTACCTTTGAGGGACAAAGAAAATCATGAAGGTGTTTTTTAAGTCTTGATCAAACTAAAACTTGATGCTGGTGACCACATAGAAAAGGGTGCAAAAAATGCCACTTACTTGTCACCACAGATTTAAAATTAAATATAATCTGTCTATATGGTGACGACATCACTACTGATGTAAAGAGAGCATTTGCTTACACTATCCTGGCAGACGAGAGCAGTGACATATCAGAGAAAGCAACTTTCCATTAGGGTTAGATTTTCTGATACAGAAAAGATTATGGTTCTTAAGGAATTTCTAGGTTTTGTAGTGTTGACTGTCATGGACGCAAAATCTGTAGCATCTGCAGTTAACAACTTTGTAGAAAAGGTAGGCTTTGATCCAGAAAAGTGCATCGCACAAAGATACAATGGGTGTTCCAATACAGCCGGAAAGGATGGTGGTGTCCAGAAAATTATTTGATAAAAGTATATGAGAGCATTATACTTTTCTGTGATAGTCACAAACTGAACTTAGTTGTAAACCATTTAAATGAAATAGCAGTGATATGAAATATGGTTTCCACAATAAAAGAAATAAAGGTCGACGCAATAAACAAAAGAAAACACAAAAAACAGATGACTCAATAAAAGATTCTTTCGAGAATCAGCCCTTTGTTGAAAATGCATACCAATTATACCAATGCTCTGTGAAACCCACTGGTCTCAGAAATATAAAAGTATCGCTACATTCAAGAAACATTATGTGCAAATCGTTATGGTGCTTGAAAAACTATCAATAGATGGTAACAATGAAACAAGAAAAGCTGCTTTTCAAATGCATTGCACTGCTACAAAATCAGAATTTATTGTTAGTGTTTGTCTCATAGCAAAATATTCGGCACCCCTTGCAACCATTGGTAAAAAAGCTCTTTAGTCAGTAAGTTTGGACTTCAATGTGCAAATCGCATAAAAAAAATCACTGATATCATGAGAAAACACTGTGGAAATGCATTTGTTGAAAGTGAAAGTGTTATAGCAGAGGCTGAAACAATTGCCGAGCATCTTGGAACAGATTTCAATATGCTGCAAATCATAAATCAGAAGAAACATCTTGCAAATCCACCAGCACAGACTCCTGGCGAGTTTTGGGAGAAGATCACTAATTATTATGTACATAGATTCATTAGTAATGTCTCTGGAACAGGAAAAAATTTTCCAAATGCCAAATTGAAGGCGATACAACTAGCTGTACTAGTTAAAGAAACTCAATTGTTCTACCATCCATAAAACAAACACTACTTATGTTACTTGCACAGCCCTGCACAAGGTGCACTATCGAAAGATTCTTCAGCACTTTATGCAGGGTAAAAAATTGGTTACAGTCAACAATGACAGAAAATCAGCTTTTCAGTCTTTGTATAATGACTATGCATAAAAAGAGGGTTCTGGAAGCTAAAAGTAAATTTGAGAAGAAATTTTGCCAAGATTTAGCCAGAAATCTCGTAGGCTAGTGCTGAAATAAGATTTAAGATTACTTTTAGCATTTTCAAATGTTCAAATAAAACCATTTTTTTACAAAATACATTCTTATTTTTACCCCCTACCCCTGAAGAAAATCCTGACTATGTCTATGTTTAGGATGGATAACTAGGTCGTAACTCTTCCAGAATAACTTTCCTGAAAATCATTAATAATCAATTTATTAAATTTTTACTGCAACTAAGAATGATGTAGTTTCCCACATGCAGCTGTCATTTATTAGTAGAAAAAAGGTATATATTTCTTTCAGTTTTTTTGTTGTTGCTGCCTTAGATTAATTCTATGTTTTTTAAATGGCTGTTCAGGTATTATCCATAGATGTCTGAACTGCTATCAGGATATATGTGAAGCCGATGTTTTCAAACAATCATAATTAAACAATAATATGCCAAGCACAATATAATTTATAGTTATTACATTATATTGGTTTACTGTAAATTAAAGCAAATTTGTAATTTAAGATATGAAAAAATAATAGATTATTACATAAAATTATATTATATTGATGTACAAATAAATAAATTACATAACATATAATTAAATAATTACATTAGTATATGTAGTAGTAGTAAGTATAGTATATGTAAACCCAAACAAACTTCTTGTAAAAATGTTTGTTTTTACGGTAGCAACTATCAACACATCATTCAGAAAGTTACGTTTTCTAATAAATAATTATAATGGGACTGCCCACCTGGCCTGTGAAGTGGTTTACTCATCATTGGAAAAACAGTTGTTTTTTGATATCAAAGTTTATCAGGTACAAAACGTAATATTTTATTATTTGACATTTGTACGTAACACCACAGACCCAATCTTATTCCCACCTATCCATGCTGCGCAATGGTTGCGCTAAAATAACTGTTTTACTTTACACTACAGTATATCATTAGACGAATATCGGTTATTTATTATTATTTTTTGTTTGTTATGGCCTGCATAGACCACAATAAGTATTGGTTTACTTTTTCAGCCAATTTTTCTTCTCTTCCAGTACTTAACCTTTTGGATTGGGCTACTTTTTGCCCTGATTAAGTGACATGAGAACACCAAAAACACTCACTGGAGTCAGAAAGATGATAGAAAGCATTTTGAAGTAAGTTGTAAGATCTGTTTTTAAAAAAAAAATTTGGTGTGCACTATCATAGCAAAAGTTTTTTAGCATATCAAGTTTGAAAAATCATAGATAACCTAAGAAAAACGTATACAAAAATATAATATTTATTAAATTCCTTACTTTTCAGTTTTTAAGTCAAAGCTAAGTTACAAACAAAATTTATAAAAATACTTTTTATTTTAATAACATTTTATTTTATTAAAATAACATTGGTAGTACAAGGGTCATTCATTAATTAAACAGACAAATAGCTGTACAGCAAAAATGGTTTATTTAATAAATACAGTTTTTACACTTACCCATCTTTTTACGAGTCTTCTTATCCCTTCACTGAAGAATTTTATTCTTATCCCTTCCCAGTTTCAAACTTTATTCTTTACCTCTTAGTTGTTGATGCTATACAAAGCTTCTTTCATCAGACCAAACAGATAAAGATCTGAAGGGGCAAGGTCAGAGCTGTAAGGAGGATGAGGTAGGAGCTCCCAGCCCATTTTGCCAGTAGTTTCCAGCATCAGTAGTGCCATATGAGGTCGAGCATTGTCTTGAAGAGAAGAAGCATGCTTTCCTCTGCCATCCTGGATATTACCTCTTCAAAGCGGGCTTGACTTTGTTCTCATCATGGCTGAGTTGTATAGGCTGTTGATAACGCATTGCTCCTCCAAATAATCACAGAAAATCGGATCATGGGCACTCCAGAAGATGGTTAACATGACCTTACCAGCTGATGGTTGCATTTTGAATTTCTCATGGAAGCTGATTCAGGGTGTTCCCTCTGCATACTTTGATGTTTGGACTCCGGCTCAAAACTATGTATTCAAGTTTCATCACATGTTAAAATTCTATTCAAAAATACATCATCTTTATTATTGAAACAACTTTTGAGTTTGGTGCAAATGCAAAATCTTTCTGCTTTGTGATGAATGGTAAGCTCTCAGGGAACCCACCTTGCACAAGTCCCTGCATTATAATGACCCTGTATTATAATATTATAACACTGAAACAATTATAATACTAATTACAATGAATTTCTATTTTCAATCAGTTCATCATCTGTATGAACACTGTTCTTTTAAACAAATCCTTTCATTGCTACCCATAAATAAAAATTTGTTGCTAAAAGATCTGGAGATCTTAGGAGAGAGAAACTGAGTCCACCCCCTTAAACTTTATTCTGCAAATTTAGCAAAACATCAGCAATGTGCATTGTTGCTCCATCTTGTAAGAAGTATGCTTAAGCATTTTCTTTCTCAATTAGTAAGCTGATGAAAGGATAAATAATTTAATTACAATAACATTCTTAATTTACTATGCTGTAGAAAAACTGAATGATTATCTGCTTATGTGATATAGCACACTAAACTCTAATTTTTATCGTGTATGGTTAGTTCAAGATCTCATTTTGATTATTCATAGATCACATCTGACTGTTGTGGATATTGACATGGTCGATAAATAAAACCAAATTTCCTCTGAAAAAAATGTTACATCAAGAATGTTTTTTCATTGTTCGTTTATAGAATCCAAAAACCAGTAGAAATTAACACGTTCAGGAAACTCAGTATTATATAACTGATGCAATGGTTATTTAATTCAGGTGTAGTTTTAATAGTTTTAAATGTCTGGTCAGAAATCTGTGCACCCTACTTCTTGGATTGGTAATTTCTGATAGATTTTTTCACTATGGGTTCAGATAAGTTATTCGATTTTTCCTCTATCAGGATAGATGGTCTTCCAGGCTTGGTCCCATCTTTGACAGATCCAGTTTCTTGGAATCTATTTTCGAGTTTTGCAAAGCACTGTAATGTTGAACATCACTATCTGGAAACATGATAAAACAGTTTCTTCACATATTCTGTGTACTCATCAGTACAATGAAACATATTTCAAACAAAAAAAGCTTCAGTTTTTATGAAAATAAAAAGTATTGTCTGTAATGAAATATGTAAATCATCTATGATCAAAAAACAATTGTATTTTATTGATAAACTAAATGATTTAGTTTTGTTGCAGAGTTACATTTTGTACAGCTGTTTACTTCATAGAATTGAATGATGACAGTAGATGCAAATGATCTGATAACATGGTGGTGCACCTTTAACTACATACTTTGTAAATAAGTATTTTATGTAACTGAATCATTTTTTTTGCAGTGAAACAAGAAAATGAAATATACTGGTTATGATAAAAAAATCAATTAAAAATAAAATTTTATAATACTACTCTTTTGGCATACTTACTTTGTTGGTGAAATTTCAAAAATGATACTAATTAAAACATTCTGAATTTCTGCATCACTTTCAACATAAAAATACAAATGTGTGGTATATAATTTTAAGTGTGAGATACATGCAAATGTAGATACAAGTGATGTACATACAAATTATGTACATACAAATGTGCCTTCTGAATTTTGAATTAGTTTTTTATATTTAGTATCTATACGTATTTAATTTAAAGTTAGTTCAAGTGTTTTCATTTTAAATAATTACCATGTACTTAAATCACACCTATTCTTCACAGATGTTGTACAATGGTTTTTCTTTATCCAGTCATGGAAATGCTGCGGCAGTCATATTTTTCTTCTTTGTGGAGTGGCGTATCTAACCATTTCTAAACTATGAATGAGTCAGGAAAATCCGATTTCTTATTTAAAATTTGTTACAGGGATTGTTAAATAAACACTGTATTTATTTGGTAATCCAAATAAATACAGTGAAAAGGAGTCAGATTCGTTTGTAGGAAATAACCTAATGTAGTAAAAATGTAACAAATCAACTTCTTTTTTTGTAATAGATCTAGGAATGCATCTGAAGCAATGAAAGTGCAAACTCTGAATTAGCTTGAAAGAATAACTTAAGTACTAGTATAAATACATGAAGGAAACAGAGAATTGAAATATTTTATAATTGAATAAATAAAAAATAATATATAAGATTCTATTTAATTCTAATTATAATCCTGTAATTTTCAATAGATAATTTCTTTTAATATGGTAACTGAAATATTAACTGTAATTTAAATAAATCAAAAAATGGGATTACTCTTAAAAAGAAATTATTTATTGAAAATTATATATTTAAACATTTGTTTAAGAAATAAACTTTATTAAAAATTAAATGAGTTTTAAAAATTCAGTATATAATAATAAAAGAATAATACCTTTTACCTTCTTTAAACTTTCACTTTTGTAATAGTTGCAAATTCAAAATCTTGAAATAACATATTCTGATTCCAACTTAAAAAAGAACAAAATTTAAAGAATTTGATAAAAAATTACTATTTTTTTGTTCTTTGAAGCCACAAAAAGGATAAAAAATAAAGCTAACTTTATTTAAAAAGTTATTTTTAAGCAAATGGGGACTAGGTCTAATGTGTACAGCACAATAATGACGAAAGACTGCCTAGAATGCAGAAATTTTTATTATTTTTTTACTTAATACTTCTTACTAATTTTCTTAAATTAATTTACATTGAAAATCAAAATTACTAGAGCTATGAGCAATTTTTGCAGTAATAATTTAATATCAATTAACAATGATAAAAAAAAAAAAAACATATATGATACATTTAATTTTTTATTTAGAAAATTTTCCATTGATTATTGCAAAACCTTAAAAAAAATTCATGTACAAAATAAAAAACAATATTCAGTTGTGAATAATGCTGGAACACAAAGTTAAAAAATGTACACATAGGTAGAGCTTGAATCTTCTTTTTTTTAAATTACAGTTTTGATCAATTCATTGATCACACCTGATATTTGTTTATATCATAAATATAAAAAGCCATGTAAGCAAAAAGTTTACAATTTATTTCAAACAGTACCAGCTGAAAACTGTATAAAAATCTACAGAGTAATGGATTCACCTAAGTAGATTATCATAAGAGATTTCTATTTTAAATTAAGAAGCAGTTAATCTGTGAAATATAAGACTGTTGAGTAAAATGACGGTACAAGCTCATGAATATTTTTCACAAAAATAAATAACTCATGCGTTTTCAATTCGGTCACGGTCAGTTTTTTTGATTAATTTTAATTAATCTGTGCAAAAGTGATTTCAAAATTTTTATGTTTCAAGTAAAAGTTTGTAATTTATTTTTTATAAAAACTTTGTTTACTGTTAGTACTCTGTAATGGATATTCAGCAGATTTCTACATAGGAACAGTTGTTTTAGGAATGGTTAAGCGTAGTGCTGAAATTTCGACTCTACTAGAAATACCTACAGGTTTACTTGTATAGAAATAATGAACCTGATCTCTTAATACATTCCAAAATGGCGGCCATGTAAACTTTTTAATTGTTAATATCTTTGCAGTCAATGGTTTATTTAAATTATGTTATAAAAAAAAAATTGTTAAAAATTTTATGACAAAGAATATGACACCTTATTTATTCATATCCGTTATTTTTTTTTGTCTTCAGTCATTTGACTGGTTTGATGCAGCTCTCCAAGATTCCCTATCTAGTGCTAGTCGTTTCATTTTAGTATACCCTCTACATCCTACATCCCTAACAATTTGTTTTACATATTCCAAACGTGGCCTGCCTACACAATTTTTTTCCTCTACCAGTACCTCCAATTTTATTCCAGGATCCCTAAATATGTGGCCTATAAGTCTGTTTCTTCTTTTAACTACATTTTTCCAAACGCTTCTTTCTTCATCGATTTGCCGCAACACCTCTTCATTTGTTACTTTATCAACCCATCTGATTTTTTAAATTTTCCTGTAGCACTGCATTTCAAAAGCTTCTAATCTTTTCTTCTCAGGTATTCCGATCGTCCAAGTTTCACTTCCATATAAAGCTACGCTCCAAACATATACTTTCAAAAAGCTTTTCCTGATGTTTAAATTAATTTTTGATGT
This sequence comes from Lycorma delicatula, assembly GCF_047948215.1. Classification (NCBI taxonomy): domain Eukaryota; kingdom Metazoa; phylum Arthropoda; class Insecta; order Hemiptera; family Fulgoridae; genus Lycorma; species Lycorma delicatula. The sequence continues at coordinate 148,704,035 of NC_134460.1, read as the reverse complement.
ATGCAAGATATAGTTATATCTCTGACTGAAGGGTCGTTTCGCCTGTGCTATTCGACATTTTATATCGCTACTGCTTCGTCCTTCTTTAGTAATTCTACTTCCCAAATCAAAGTAGAAATAACTTCCTCGTTATTTCTACTAGATTTCATTACTTTCGTTTTGTTCTTGTTTATTTTCATGCGGTAGTTCTTGAGTAGGACTTATCCATGCCGTTCATTGTTTTTGTTCTAAATCCTTTTTAATCTCGCTAGAATTACGATATCATCAGCAAACGGTAGCATTTTTATCTTTTCACCTTGTACTGTTCCAAATCCGTTCATAAATAACAAAATTATGGCAAAGTTTCTTGAAGCGAGTCACTCGAGATTAAAAATTTTATTAATGTTATCGTGTAATAAATTATAATAATAATGTAATAATATTGAAAATTCGAGAATACTTTTAATTTAATTTTTTCTGTATTTAACGTCGGTTGAAAATTTATTTAAGGGTTTCCATGTTCTATTAACACCCTAAATATCATTTTAAAAATTGTATCTCTAAGTTTTAAATATATTAAAAAAATCCAAGTACGGTCGTATACACGATACGTTTAATCAAATTTGTTGACTTCTTTATATTTTTTTCCGTTGCTGTGCAATAATTAATTCTGCACTAATAATAATGCAACAGTGTAAATATCAGAACGGTAGTGAAATATTGTTTGTCACACTTTGTTGACAAAAGGGTAACTTCACATTGTTTAATTGATGATATTGCATTAGTTAGGAATTGTAACCAGACTGTGCTACAGCTGGAGGGTGGGAGGTCGTGAGAGACAAACTACGTTAACATTATTACAGCGTATAATAGAAGTCAGGAATAAGTGACCCCTAGACGTAACAATACGGGAAGATTTACACGCTTTCAACTCGCCTTAGACGTAAACCTGGACCTTCGTCCTACATAATACATATATTAGGAATGAGATAAAACCTCATTCCTACAAAATTCAATCAGAGCATCAATCGAAGATGACGATAAACACGCCATTATAATTTTTCCGTGGACATTCTTGATGAAGTGAACAAAGATAATGCGTTTTTGGAGATAGTAATTTTTCCGATGAAACTACCTTCCATGCTTCTGGTCACGTTAACCATCATAATTATCGGATTTCGGGTAGCAAGAATCCTCATGCCGTTCGACAAACACAATCTGATAATCTGAAAATTAACGTTTGGTGAGCGCTGACTGCTTATGAAGTGATTGGATCATTCTTCTTCACCAAGCCAACGGTTACTAGCGTTACTTATCTAAACATGATAACAGGAGTATGCAGTACCACAAATTGAATAACGGCGACCAAACGTTAATTCCAATAAGATGGTGTTCCACCACACTGAAGTTTACATGTTAGGGACTACCTACATCAACGATTTCCTCAATGTTGGATTGCACGTGATGGACCGATTCCCTGGTCAACTCTCTCTTGACGTTACCTCATTCGATTTCTTTTTTGGGGGGCTTTGGAACTTCCGGATCCACCGTTAAGCATTCTTCAGAGGATGAGATGAATGATTTGTAGCGTGTGTGAAAATACCATGTCTGACCGGGATTCGAACCCGGGACCTTCGGATGAAAGGTCGAGACGCTACCACTCGCGTCATGGAGGCCGGCTTTTTTGGGGGTTTGTCAACGTCAAGCTGTACGCAATGAAGGTTGTCAACATCAATGAAATAAAACGAAGAATCGAAAGTGTGATTAATGAAATAACTCCAGATACTCTTCGAAATGTATGTTATGAAACTGAATATCGTCTAGACATTTTACGCACCACAAAAGGTTCTAATGTGGAACTTGTTTGAAGTTAATAAATATATAAACAAAACTGTTTGAAATGCACAGTTCAACAATAAAACATGCGTGTAAGTTCATTACTTTATTATTTTTTTTTATTAACACCTAAAATGCGCTGAATAATTTATAATAATCCTGTAATATAAAGAGTGAAGAAAAAAATCGGTACAAAATTATTTCTAATTCTCGTCTAGACCAGTGGTCTCCTTTGTGTGGGGTGCGCCAAAGTAGTATAAATATAAAATAATTTAATTTTAGACTACACACTCGCGCACATACAAATATAACATATATATATAAATATAAATATACCATCCGGCCTGTCTAGCCAGAACCTGGACCTTCGGGACTCAGGTCAGCTCAGGCGAATCCCAGAGCCAACAGAGGCTTATATGGCCATCTCGGCTTCACAGCTCGCTTCGATCGCCATTCTCATTTACCAAAGGACTCCAACCCCTGGACTCTAGCACTATACGTTATCCTCATGGTTAACCTGAAAAATAGACTAAATTACAAAATACAGAATAATAGTAACTATGGTAACAAAGTACACACACCTTTGACGACGAAAAATTTTCATAACTTGTTTCTTTGCCGTGCTCGCAAAAATATAATAGTGAAGTAAACGGATTAATCTATTTTTTCCTTAATGAATATCTTTAATTCACAACTTCACCTTCCTTGGGGGCGAAGGAATAATGAGTATTTTTAGCATCTTAACCTTCATGGGAGCTAGGATTTCGGTCGATGGCTTAAAACCTTCCCTGGGATAACACGAATCTATCCAAGTTTGAAAGCAATCGGTCAGTTGGTTTTCGTGTGATGCGATAACAAACAAACTATATATAGTGATCTATAACCTAAGTAAACTTATATATATATATATATAAACATTTTATGTATATACATATACATTGATCAAGAGTGATCTGTTACATAGAGATTGTACTGACGCATGCAAAAGTTAGCCTTCAACCTAGTAACAAATACCCCGTTTGAAATCGGACGATTGTTTGCAGAGATATTATAAGATCATAACATTGAACCTCCCGAAAGAGCGCCCCAGGGGCACCCCTTGTTAACAATTTACGGTGATTATTGGTCTAGCCTCCCACAAGGGGTTCGCATACTTCACCAGTCTTGCCTCACACGCAGTCCCCACGGGAAGCCGATTAGTATTAAAAAAAAACCATTATTGTTAAAAAAAAAATTAAATTTTTTCAGTATTATTTTAACGTAAATATAATTCTATTATTTTTGTAATATTATTCATACAATTGATTAGAATTATTCAGTTCAAACCCAGCTCAGGCAGTGATAGACTCACAGTTCACAATTTATTAATTCAATTTTTTAAGTTTGTGCTGCTTCAACCGGCAAATACATGTTATATATATTATACGGGATCCAACTTATAATTATTTCCGTCTAAGGGATACGCGATCAAAAAAGTGTGGAGATCGCTGGACTAGACTCAAACTAACGTTTTCCATTATAATTCAAACGCTTGAAGTCCGATTTGAAAAAAAAAACAAGCGTCATTTTGTTTAAAAAGCATTTTATTATAATTGTAGCACTTTGTGTTTTGTAATTTTGTTATAATTTTAGCTAAAATCAGCTAACAATCAATTATTTCCTAATACTATTTCTTCTTGAGTTATTGTGAAGTGAAAAATTAAGATGGCCGCCACTTGGAAATTTATAAACGCATAAAACTTTCATATTTATTTATTTCGTGGAGAATTTTAGTTTAACCCGTCCGTCATCCACAAATGACAGACTGACGGTAAGGGGTCGATCCCAGACTGTTTATAGGAACTGTACTGTACTGTTGGAAGAGACTATTTCTCTAATATTACTGGATGAAATCATTCGTATTTCCCGTTTTAAACATTCATTATCTAATAATTACTGAGCATTAGATGTTCAAGATAAAAATTCAAACGGTTCAATTTAATTGGTTAAAGTCAAAATAAAATTTTTTATTAATAATATCATTTTTTCAGAATGCGAAACTACATTAGATACGGCAATAAAGTGTCTCATAAAATAACTCCAGCTAAAGGAAGTAAGTTTTAACACAAAATGTTCACCGTATCAAGTACAGCGCTCCAAATAAAATTCCAAACTGGGACAAAATGCACATCATAAAAACAGTTTGTAATTTTATGTAAAAAAAAAAAAGTTATAAAATATGTTTCAACTGTTAACTTGAAAAATGGTTTCAAAATACTTCAATCTGTAATCTTTTTATTTTAGCGTCATATACTGAGATAAAGCTGCCGGTACATACAATAAACTACGTACAAGATATCGTTAAAGCTTAGTGATTACTTTAATACAAATCGGCTATAAAAATATAATTTTTATATTTACAAACAAATGTTGAAAGGTATTACGCGAAACATAAAAAAATTTAACGATTTTTGTTTACTGTTAGTAGGATTTTGTTAATCACGTCAATCGTGTAATTGAACGCACGATCTTCTTACAGGTACTATTTCTTTCTGATAAGAAACGTCACATCAAATGAACTTAAAGCCGCTTACTTGATCGCGTAATATGTTGCTCTATTTTTCGATTTAATAAAGTCCAACCCAAAAAAACCTTAGTTGATACCTTTAATAAATTTATCGATATCTTAAGATTATTTTTTAGATATTCCTCTAATTTAAGTACTCCAAGCGAAGTGTTTTCTTGTGATCGTCTTTTAGCAAATAAAAATAAATAATCTGCTGTCTCTTCACAACTTAATTGTTAAAAAGATAATCTTTTTTACATTTCTACAGAAGATCGTTATTGTATATAATGAATAGAGAAATTGGAAAACAATAACCTTTTTATAATCCTAAATTTATGTTTGCTTCCTTTTTATTTTTGTTCTTAATTAGGCACATACCTGTACAAATATGTATACATTAAAAATTATTTTCAAAGCGTGTTTAGGGTCGATGATAAGATGACTAGATCATTTTAAATCATCTAAAAAAAATTAAAAGAAAAAATCTGATGTGGACAACACGTGACTTTCATGTACGCCTATTTAATTACATTTACATATTTTTTTTGTTTTTTGTTTTTTTTTTTAAATGAGGAGCATATACGAGTAACATTTTTTCATTAAAAACTTCTGATATTTTTTCATATTTTTTTTTTATTGTTATTATTGAATTATTATTCATCGTAAATATTTTTTTACAATGACAGGTTAATAAATATTAATAAATCAATGTATTTAAATTAAAAAAAAAAGTTAAAAATAGGAGACGAAGTATGATTCGAACCGATGTGCCTCCTCTAAGATCCAAATATTTCATTAATTAAAATTTTATTTGGTTATAACTCTGGAACCAATAAAAACATGTAGCACTTATGGTATATCGTTGAAAAACCCTCAATGAGGGCTTACTAATGCAGTTAAGAAGAAGTCCAATTCAAATTTCTTTTGGATTTGGGCTTTTTTGAACACTTTTGGTTCAGTCGATTGGAATCAAAAGGGGCGGTATACAACCCCCCCTGATAGATGTTATACCAGTCGTAAATCCAAAATGTCAACATCCTACGGCTAATCGTTTCTGAATTATGCGAAATACATACATACATACGTATGTACGTACAGATGTCACGCCGAAACTAGTCTAAATAGATTCAGGGGTGGTAAAAATGGATATTTCTGTTGAAATCTGGAAACCGAAATTTTTCGCGATCACAATTCTTTCTTTACTTCGTGCAAGGAAGTAATAATACATATTCTGTACACCAAAAGTCTTAATTCACACTTGGTAGTAATTTCCTTATGTCGTTCTTTTTTACTTTTATCAAGACGCAGTAATACGGGGTAAGTAACTTTAAACCGAACCGCTACAAAATAAACAAAGTTGCGACTTGTAATATTTTATCAAGGAAATGAAAGCGTAAATTAAATTGGATTTGTATTTTAATCAGTAAAGATTTACGTTTTACAAAACGAACAGTTTTGTTCGAAAAGTCGGTTTTACAAAAACTGTTCGAAATGAACGCTACTTTTGTGCACGAATGATAATATTTAGTCAACTGACACAAAACGTTGTTGTCATTGCCGTCGTCGATTTCTTGTCGACTGTTCCGCTTCAGTTTATCGGTAGATGGGATTTGATTCATAAAATATCCTTTAAATAGCTCTGAAGGAAAAAGAATACCAACTAGACAAATCTGTGGAACGCGGAGGCTACCGCTCTCTGCCCGACAGCTCATTAACATCCGCAAGAACGCGTGCTAGTGACAAGTTGTCTTTTTGGAAGAAGATGTACTATTTTTCACGATCTGTTAACCGAACGTAGAATTCTTCGAAAATTGTAAGGGTCCACTTCTGTATTGACAGTTCAGTCAAAAAACATCGCCCCACTATACGATTACCAGAAACAAAACGCTATACACAGATTTTCTCATTGTTAAGCGGACGCTTAACTTTTGGCAAGTCTTTTCAGTCATCCGATACCTAATGTTGTGCGAATTAACATACCTACATAAATAAAACCGTGCCTAATCTGACATGAAATACAGTATCAGGTCTATCTGTCCATCGAATGTTTTTGAGATACCAGTCGCAATAATTATGACGTTTCTATTTGTCTGTTCTCTTAAGTTGCACAGTTGAAATTAAGAATAAAATGAGGCATTATGTGTATTTTACACCGCTTTGTTGTGATAATTTACATATAAATTTTTTCAAACCGGCAAAATGCTTCTTTGAATACCAGCTATAGACTGTACAGTCCTAACGGAAGGTTTTTAACCATACCATTTTTAACCAAATTGGGTACGGTACACTTTGTTGGGATTATGATATTAGGCAATTTGTCGGCGAATATTTGATTCGTTTCTTAAAAGGATTTAGAAATTCCACTACAGAAATCCTTTCCTCGATCAAATAAGCCATTTAAGAAAAACGCGACTACAAAAACTAAACTATTCTGCACTGAACGATGAACAACTTACAATTGAAGTATAGGCAACAGTATTAGCATACACAACCAATAGCTAGAAGTAGTAGCAACTCAAATAACTGTAATTCAAGCTGGCTCAGTTCGGTTTTTAGTTTCCCATCCATTATAATACTATTATAATATTTTTTCTCTATCCGTACTTTTAAAAACTAAAACATTAAAACCTACACAACGGCTGCATTATTAAATAGAAAAAAGCTAACAATTCATTTTTTATATTCAATTCATCGAATGAATTCATTTTGATTATATTTAAATGTTTTAATTTTTAAAGTCAAGACGCTGAATAAAGAAAAAGCAATAACCAAGATTTTTTAATATAGTATATTAGAATCACAATTTCGAAAAATATGTTTTCAACTTATTGAAAATTTGCGGCTCAAGCATCAGGAGGATTTTTTAATGATTAAAACATTCACTAAAATTGAATTTAAATAAAATAAAAATTTGGGAGCTTCCCCATCAAGGGTATAAATTATTTTAGTGACTTCATTATTTAACAAAATCGTTTTGAGCATTAAAAATGTGAAAATCTGAATTTTTTTTCATTTTAAGAACTACCATATTCAAGGAAAAACATTAAATTAAAATTAATTTTTAAGGTAATAATCCCCAAATGATAATAAATTTAAAAAAGTTTTTTAAAAAATTGTTTAAAAAATAACAAAGATACAACCATAATTCTAAATAAACAACGTTGCCATTTTCTAGTAAGGTACTGAAACTTTTTGGCTATATTTTTTCTTCAAGATATACTAAAAAGTAAGGGATATAAAAAAAAATTAGGATTTTTACATTTTACATGCATTGCGTAACTTGCAAGATGGATTTAAATATAAAATATATTTAAAAAAAAATATTTTTGTTATCAGAGATCATTGAAGTGAAACGGGCAAAAAATCTTTTATAGTGGTTTAAAGGACTATTGTGATGTAGAGAATTTAGATGAAAAAACTTCCATTAACTCCTTTTTTGATGCAAAGTACAGCTGAAAAAATAAAAATACACACTCATTTTTTGGAGAATAGTGAATAAAAATTTTTGGTAATTTGTAATCTCCATAAAAAACTTCAACTCTTGTAAGAAAATTTTTTCTTAAATGCCCAAATGGAAATTTTTAATTTTACTTCGGCCAAAACACCTCAACTCCTTTTTTCAACTTTTTTAAAAATTTAACTTTTTCCACACCAAAAGCAATACATGTTTACAAAGTTTAAAGAAAACCGGTCAACGGGGTCCAGTTATAAGATCAAATAAGGGCCAACAAATATACGAATACATACCCTCAACCGTCCGTCTGACAAAAATAAATTTTTTGGACTTGGAGCATTGGAATAAAAATTTTAATTGAAAATTATTTATAATTTATTTCAATCTAAATCTACTTTTTGTTTTTAAAAGAACTTTTTTTTAAATATCTCCTTAAGGCACAAAATGAAAAAAACAATTCTTTTAGATTCTGTTTTGACCGGTCTATACATTTTCCCGTGACAATTATAGCACCATTATCGCAATAGCTGGGAAAGTAAAAATAATACTTCTAAAATCCTTTTTTAAGTTTGAATTTTATGAAGAGGTGCTAAATTAACAGGTAGTTATTTTTAAAGGGACCATCTTTTGAAATTCAAAATAAGAAAAAGTATTATTCTCTTTTTTCATTGCGCTTTTTAAAATTAATTTTATTATTTTTTTTTAAAGTTTATATTATTTAATTTATGGTGGAAAGAGAATTTTATTTGAACTAGAAGAAAAAGAGGAAGCAAAACATTTTATTCGGTTTCTTGTTTTTAATTAAAATTCAGCATATAATAAATAATTTGATTTATTATTTATAATAATTTGTCCAGTTTTAGTAACAAAAATATGTTTTAATAAGGTCTAAAAATAACTAACTTTTGTCTGCAACTTGTGAACTAATTCTGACTCGGAAAATTCGTACCGCTTTTAACACTAATATTAAAATTACGGTAACTAAACAGAATTAACTGATTTGTGATACAATACAATTAATCTTATAACGTGTGACGCATTAATAATATGAGTTATAAAGGGGGTTTGACAGTTATATGTAAGGGTTTGTACAGGAACGAGCAAACGAACGGGATTCAGAGTAGGACGAACAAGAATTACAGGATGAAGATGATGAAGAGTACAGCCATCACCGCATCACCAATAGTGATCGCAAGTTCCAGCATACAATGAGATGAGGAGGGATAGATTTTGATGAGATTACGAGAGAACTGTGGAAGCCAATCAGTGCTCTGTTTTAACCACTTCCCCCGAACTAAACCGACCAGATTATTTCATAATGAATAAACAACCGGGAGTATAACCTCACTGATAAACAATAACAATATATTTCCAGACTATAATGTAATATTATTTGTACCATAAATGAATACCAAACACTATCGTTCCACGTTCAAGAAACCTGTGATAAAGTGACATAGCGAGAGAGAGAGAGAGAGAGAGAGAGAGAGAGAGAGAGAACAAGAGAAGTTTCTACATTGTATATATAAAAGTTTGTCTGTACAAGCCAGAATCAACCAACCGATTGATTTGAAATTGTCAGGATACATTCGTGTTATTCCAGAGAAGGTTTTAAGTAACAAATTGAGGCCCTAGTCCCCTTGGGATGAAGTTGTGAATTAAAGATATTCATTAAAGAAACAAAAATGAATCTTTATATTTCTGTCACCATGGCAACAAAAATAAAATTACTAATTCTTTTTTCTTTATTGAATATCTGTAAAATATTTAATATTCTAAAAACCATAAGGATAAAGAATGCGTCGGGGGCCCAGCGGTCCCCCTACAAGATCGGGCGAGCGAAACGGGAGCCCTGACTGGCCAGAGTATATAGGGTGTTTCATTTTAATCGCTCCAGGCGATTTTTTCCCGTAAAATACGCACAATACAAACAAAAGATATAAATACAATTTATTCAGACTGAAAGGGGACACCTTACGGTTAGTTACCTTGAACTTGACCATGACTGTTATTTCAAGGTTAACACGATTTTATCGAATGACCTATTTTTGATCCCACCTATGAAAAGAGCAGAAAATTATACCGTTGGAATATGTAGTGACACATATGACCTTGGACCTTTTTTGAACGTCATTACGACTAACAATGAAAGATAGTGTAAAGTTATTTTTATGCTCTTACCCATAGTTTGCGAGATAAACGGCCTGGAATATAAATATTTCAGGAATATTTGATGACCTTCAAAAATATGTAACTGTATAACACTATCTTTGATGGTTAGCCGTATGACCTTCAAAAACGATACAAGCTAATATGTGTGACTAGATATTTCAATGTAGAATTTTCTACTCTTTTCAGTGGTGGGGTTAAAAAACAGGTTATTCCATTTGAAAAAAATTGTGTTAATCTTGAAACAACGTCAAGGTCAAGTTAAAGGTCAAATACAAGGTCACCGTGAGGTATCCCTCTCCAATCTTATTAAAATAAATAATAAATCCGAAAAATAAAATTTGTTATTAAAAATCCGAATACCAACTATAAAGTAAGAACTTTTAATTATATAAATAGGGTTTATTCAGAAGAGGATCGTAAAGCAAGATTATTAAGAATGACTAAATATTGGGAGAAAGTAAAACTTTAAGCTAAGAACTTAAAGGCCAAAAGATCGGCAAAAAAAAATTGAATTATTCTGACTAAAGTGGTGCTTTGCGGCCTTAGAAGTAAAAAAAAAAAAAAAAAAAAAAAAAAAATTGTTACATTTAAAGTAAATAATATCAATTGATGTAGCTGTTTAATTTCTTGTGTTGTTAATTATTAGTTATTGTTTACTATTATTAACATTATTATTATAGCACTGTTCGTTATTGTATAAATTATGAATGTAAAATGCAATAAAAGTGTGCATGCGCCGCGTTTTACCTAGTTTTATTGTTAACGTGATTTTTTCGTCATTGCAATTTTTATGTTTATAACTCGATAACGAAGGCATTAACAGAAAAACAGGTTTCACCATTATTTTTCTTGTAAAATTTTAAATCGAAATCACGTGTCATATGTCCACTTTCCTATTTAATAAAATTAAGTCTGATTCAATATGGCGGAGAGAAATTAAAAACCTACCATAATGCAGATTTTTTAACTATGCAGAACCCCATTTCTTTCTGCCTCCAAATACCTTTCAAATATGCAGAATAAAGCTGTTCCCATATTTAAATATCACCCTGTGATATAAACAAAAACACGCAGTTCATCAAAAATTGACAAAAAAAAGTCGGCAGTGACGTGGTTATTAATTTTAATAATTATAATTTTTGGAAGTAAGACGTTTTCGTATCTTTTTGTTAAAAGTGCTCATACCTTATACAAAAATCAAATACTTATATTGTATCGAGATTTTAAAGCATTATAATAACGATAAAAAGCGTTTCAAATCCTCGGAATTGTGTATATCAAACGACAAAGCCAATATTTCAGTCGCTAATATCAAGACTTCACTTTGTATTGTATTTTCACGTTATTGAATTTCAACAATTTTTTAGATTTTCTTTCAACAGTAGATTAAAACATTTTCTATAATATATTAATAAAGAATAGCATTATTAACATTATTAATTTAATCTCCTAACAATTAAATTCAATAATAAAACAATTATAAATAAATAAAAAATTAATAATCTAAAAAATTGAATTTTCTGAATTTATAGTTCAACAAATAAAAGTAAACATTTCATTAAATTTTTTTAGTAATTTTTCTACATTATTTATTGGTTGTAAGATTACATATTCAATATTATTACAGAAGATAGCTCTACCACCATCAATAAATATAAAAATTATATAACTTTATTTATAAATATACACATAACCATAATGAATAAATATTTTGGCTAATTAAGAATACAGTGTCCGGTAAATTATATTCAATTATTACTCCATAAAGCTTAGAAAGCTCAATTGATGGAATGTTTTTCTGGACTGACGGGAATTCATGTATACATAAACGTGAATGTACTGTACAGCGAACAATGATTAATAACATATACGGTCATCAGGAAAAATTATCGATCAACTGCCCGTGAAATGTCAGAAGACGTGAAGATTTGTGAAAGTTTGTGTCACTTGCTGCTGATCTAAAAACTGAACGTTATGGCAAAATCTTTACTACAGCTGCTAACAAAACAAAATAAAAACGACACAATATATACTGTTGTGAACGTTTGAATAAGTGAAGTGACAAAAGAATGTTAATAAAAAAATGTCATAACAGATAAAGAAACACGGGTATAGAGTTGGGAAAACTATCCTTTCGGTCAAAAAATAATTCGACCAATCATTCCAAAATTAAGGTCATATTGCCTTCATATTGTTTATCAATTCAACGACAAAAAATCTTATTTAACCATTATGTATAGGATATGACAACAAATGAAAAAGAAATCTCTTGGAAGGCAATGAGAAAAGGATTTAGGAAGATGAAACAACATTTGATGGGTAGTTTACCAACATTTTTTTGCAAAATACAATGCAACTGTTATTCCTTAATTCTCCTTCTCTGGATGAATCTTTTCCCGTAACATTTTTTTAAAACTTAAACTTCAAGGCTGCTATTTAAAAAATAGAGATGCAACGTGAAGGGCAGCCATTGCAGAAGTGGATGAAGATCTTCTCATTATCCATTCCTTAAAATACCTTTATACTTACAATTAATTAAATTAAGTTAAATCAGCAATTGCGACTCTCTCCGGAGAAGGGGGCGCATTGCTCCCTCCAAACAATTAGTGCCCCGTTGTGGCGTATTCATGCTAGCCTATGAAGCGTTAGCACTGAAACGATAATTTCAGACCGAAGTGGACAATTTGAAGAGGAATTACGTCGGGAGGACAGGTTTTAAAAGTCTAGCCTCCCGCGGTCGGACCCAGAAATGAGTTTGAGAACGCTGGTACAAACGGATATGGAATGCTAATAAATCCGTCCGTAAAATATAATAAAACATTAAAACTTAGACCCGTTATTAAAAATAAACCCTTAAACACGCCCGATTACAGAATAATACAGCAGCAAGGGACACTGTCCAGGCTCTGCGATTCGAAGGGAGAATTTGTGAAACTCCCGCCACATTTGCATTCCATTCCAGGAAAGTTACCAAAGATAAAAAAGAAAAATTGCTAAAAGTGTGATAATAGCGTCGGGAAGTAATTCGAAACAAGACAAGCTGGAATAACAAATTATCAAATATTTAAAAAATGAAGTTTGGTTTACTAATTGACATTTTGTGGAGAGGAAAAGCAAAAGTGAACGACAAAGACTGGAGAATGCGTGAAACAGATAAGTGATAATGTTTTATATAGAATATATATTGAGATTAAGGTTAATACAAAACAGAAAGGAGAGTAAGATTAAATCACTTTAAATGACAGGTGATCTAAAAGAAGATTTTTACTGCTGTTACTCACTCACTTCTGTGATTAACAACATAAATGAAAGTGGAAGTAAATTGTATGATGAGATAAATGGCCACAATGAACATACAATGTCATATTAGCTTGATACTATATATAAAATATGATTCAAAAAAATTAACAAAGAAAATCTTTTTTAACGATGTTTGCAGTAACATAGCAACTGTCTGATATTTTAATATCATTTCTATTAGAACTTCCAGTAATTTTATCTGCTCAAAATCAAACCATCTCACAAAGCTTTCTAGATTACTTTCTCAATTAACGATTAAAATGATGTTATGTTTTAACAAATTTCAATTGAAAGTACGAAAGAAAAATGAATAATTGAACGTTAAAAAACGATTGCTGCCGCGCCTTTAATAAGCTGTTGAAATCATCAGTGCCAGGAAGTCGCCTTGAATTACGAACTCAACTTTTGTTTTTTGTTTACGAGGTAAAACCAAAGGTGAATTTCTTATGAACTACGAATGCACTAACATTATCAAATGGCTGTATCGCGTAATACTTCGTCTCATCAAAATTAAGTATAGTGAAAAATACGTATAAATTAACGTACGGTTCAGACTTAAAATTAGAAGTATTTGGGGGAATGGGAAGAAATTATGTAAATTGTTAAAGTTTTAACCGTCTTTAGGATCTATATTTAATACAGGCTTTCTTCACCCGCCTGCAAGAAGGTATCTTTTTTCCTATTTATAACCAAAATCTATCGTACGGGCAAATAAGTTTACTTTTCATAAACGAGAAAAGAATCTGGTGGAATCTTTAAAAAAAATCGTAATTCTTCATGATCTTGGGTAAGTATTTTATTATTTATTTTTCTTACTTTTATTTTCTATACAGATGTAGCTAAGACAACGATAAAGTACATTAATTTGTAATAAAGATATTTTATATTAAAATATAGCCGTTACAAACGAATAAAGGAAATTTTTGGACAGAAAGAGTGAACAGAAAGATTTCCTCTAGAAAAAGAAATACAACTTAAATAGCTCTTGTGAACAGTAGACATCACTAACTTTGTACCGAATTAAAAAAAAAATTGAACCCTAAAACAAAAACTGAATTAATAAGTGAAAATAAATTATAAAACGGAATATTCAGAAATCGTAATTAATTTTGAAATTTTAGTCAGTACCAGAAATAGCATCTTTTATTAACGACATCATACATTAAAACGTAAAGAGTGAAATATCCAACTGCGGGGAGACAGAGTAGAAATGCTACGGAACAGAACATAACACGTTTGGCAAGAGGTGCGTTACTCTCTCTCTATATGTATAGTAGAACCTGGATATATGTCCGTTTAAGTGGATAAGTTTATATGGATTAACTGACGGGCATTCATACTGTTTAAGTGGATGGATAGTGTCATTAAGTGATAGATAGTGCCTACCTCCGTGGCGCGAGTGGTAGCGTCTCGGTCTTTCATCCGGAGGTCCCGGGTTCGAATCACGGTCAGGCACGGCATTTTCACGCTCTACAAATCATTCATCTCATCCTCTGAAACAATGCCTAACGGTGGTCCCGGAGGTAAAAAAAAATGTGGCCGAATAGGACTGATTTTTTAAAGTTATAGAACCTTAAGGTAGAACCGTAGAAGTTAGTAGAACCAACTACCCATGGTAGTTATAGAACCATAGAATTTAAGGTTATGCAATGGAAGAGTTAAAAACGTTTCACTATTCTCCCAGCCCTCTTCCTTTTCAGTACATTTAGTCGTTTTAATGCTATAACCTTGGACGGTCTATCAGGAATTAATCTTATTAGGTTATATAATCTGTTCACGATGAGAGGTGAATGCGGTGGCTGAAGGTCCGTATGTGGAAGCTGCCTGTCAGTAAGATTTGGGATCATTAGGGACTGGTAACCACAACGTTGCGTTGTCAGAAAAGTGGTAGCCGAATGAATGATCTTTTTATAAAGGAGTAAGGAAAGGAGAGTGTAGTGGAGTTTGAAGAAGGGAGCACGCATTGGGGTGTAACAGTACGGTAACGATATCAACACCATACACCATGTCGGTTGAAGGTAGAACCAATAAGACAGTGCAATTACTGAACAGTGCCTATAATACCCGTTAAAGAGAGCCTAGTGGCTAAGGTCATGTCAGGAATGAAGAGGGAACCGCATGGGCGTTGGTTTGACAATGGCAACTTCCCATGGCCTCTACGTCACTAATATTATAAGATAGCAACCGCCATTGCTTATTAATAGCGATATTGAAAAATCGTTAATACGTTTATGATTACATTTTTCTGCTTAATATCATGGAATCTTTCCGGGAAAATCTCATAATGTTCGGAAAACTGTTTAATGAACACAAATACCAAAAGATCGAGTTAAAACAGACCCCACGCTTCGCACGTCAATAAGTAACAAATAACAACATTAAATAATAATAATAACCGATACAATTACACAAACACAACTCTACGAGGTGTGACTATTAAATAACGAGGCTAATGCTGCTAAAAAACTGTGCATGCGCCAATTCGTAACACCGACAGCTGTTAGCGTGAAACCTTCTCTTTCGATTGTTGCCACTCCAGTTTCTGTAGACATATTAGTCTAGCTGTGGCCTTCGTGTGGATAACATCTATTTTTTTTGTTTTGCCAAAAAAATAAGTGTTTTATTAGAACAAAGAATTGTCGTGAAATTTCGTATGAAACTTGGAAAAACCGCTACTGAAACTGATCATTTATTAAAAAAAGTTATGTCAATGAATGTTTATCACGTGCACGGTTTTTTGAGTGGTTTAAGCGTTTCCAAGATGGCCGAGAAGCCGTTGAAGTGATGTTCGTTCGGGTCGCCGTTCCATGTCAAAAACGGATAAAAATATTTAAAAAATTGGTAATCTGACCGTCGGTTAACTATTCGTGCGATTGCTGAAACTATAAGAACTAACAAAGAATGCGTAAGGCAAATTTTAACATGCAAAAAGTGCTCGCGAAAATGATGCCTAAAATTCTCACCATCCTAAAACGAAGCTCGTGAACATGTTTGTTCTGACACTTTGAATGACACCGAAAATAACCCAAACGTCTTGGAAAGAGTGATAACATGATGAATTTTGATTTTTCACTTATGATCCAGAAATTAAGCGTCAATCCCTGCACTGGAAGGCCCGAACTTTACGGAGAGTTTAAAAAGCTCGAATGAGCTAATCAAAATTCAAAGAGTTGAAGATTGTTTTTTTCGATATTAATGCAACTTCACAACTTCATTAGTAGTTGGAGGATTATAGCGATCCCTATGCTGATTAACAGTTACAAGAACAGCATTACCTAATTAATTTATAATCTACCGCATTACCCAAAGGTATGTTGCCAATATTGAGAGAAAGGTATGTTGTCAATATTGAGTGGGGGGAGGGGGGATTCAAAAACGTAGAAAACAAAAATAACTTGTAAAAAGAGATTTTTATCGTATAGAGAAAATTATAAGAAATAATCACAAAAATACGAATGAAGGAAACCTTGAACGAAGAATAACATTCTTCTCAAAGCAGTTAGTTGATCAGAAGTAAAAGTACTACTCCATAATATAAACGTGATGCACTAATGGCGTATAATTATGTAAGAATAATTTTATAGAAATTATTGTAAAATATAAAGAACTCGCAGTTTTTAAAAATCATATGAAATTATATCCGTAGAAATTCAGGTGAATTTGGCGTAGGTTGGTTTTCAA
Source organism: Lycorma delicatula (assembly GCF_047948215.1). Lineage (NCBI taxonomy): Eukaryota > Metazoa > Arthropoda > Insecta > Hemiptera > Fulgoridae > Lycorma > Lycorma delicatula. Next base: position 148,687,068 of record NC_134460.1, on the reverse strand, counting down.
TTCTGAAGAATAAAGCAGTTGAGAGGCAAACAGGTCTGAAAGAATACAATTTATAACTTAATAAAAAGACCAAAGGATCTGAACGATGTAAGAAACGTTCAAAGAAAAAAAAAATACGCTATAAATGTAATAAAAGAAAACTTTTTAAACTTGAAAGTTACATTTTTTTTTAATCTTCAACAAAGTTTAACATTTGACGAGTAAAGGAATTAAATGGTTATTAAATGAAAATTACACATTTAAGGTATTTTTTAGTAAAAATTGTAACTTTATAAAATCTGAACAGAAAACCTTTTTTTAACTCACTGAGAAGAGATTTTCGTATCAAACACCAGTGATCGGAGATACAAGTAATAAATAATGTTAGGAAATATTTAAATTATATTTAAAAATTTGCGCCGGGGTGGGGATAAGTATGAATGTTTATAATTTTTTCCCTGAATAATAAGCTATTTCCCTGATTTTTTATAGAAAATCCATACAAAAAATTTTGTTCACTTACTACGACTACTTAAAATTTTGACTGCAAAAAAAGTCAAGTAAAAAACTGATAATTTTTTAAAATTTTTAGTGTATTTTTTAAGTCTGTTAATATTTAACAGAGTTATACATGGTTTGTTAAACGTGTTTAATACAATCGCGAATAATTTCAGTTTTCAGATTTCAACAGAAATATCCATATTGACCATCCCTGAATCAATTTTGACTATTTTCGGCGTGACGTCTGTCACGAATGTATGTATGTCACTATATTCGAATGTATGCACATACAAAATTTGGATTTTGGACATTTTAATAACTTCAGATAAGCCCTGATTAAGATCTTTTCAACGATATATAATAAGTGTAAAATTTTAATTAATAAAATATTTGGATGTTACAAGGGGAAGGGTACATCAGTTCGAATCCGACTATGGTGCGGTTTCAGTAATTCATAGGAAGATTGTAGGGAAATTTCTAGATGTTATATTGGTATCCCTGAAAGCCTCCAACCCAAAAGTTTATCAGCAGTTGTAACCACTACGTCAGTTCTTGTATTGTTGTTGCGGTAAGTTTAGCGAGTTACTATGTTCTCGGAAAGACAAAGCAAAGTGTGTTTTATTGATGGCTGAATTAAAATCCGTAATTTTAGTTCAACGTGCGTTTCGACGTGAATTCGGAAGAGATCCACCGCACAAAAATAACATAACACGTTGGTTCAAACAATTCGAAGAAACCGGATCGGTTAAGAAACAGAAATCAACCGGCAGACCAAGTGCACCAGACGAAACAGTTGAACTAATTAAACAATCGGCAATTAGAAGTCCTGGGAAGTCCATCCCCCGACGAAGCGTCAAATTAGGTATTCGAAAATCAACGGTTCACAAAGTTTTACATAAAAAACTGAAATTACACGCTTATAAAATCCAGATACTTCAGGAATTGAAACCCGATGATATATAATTTTTACAGACGAAGCTACATTCCATGTGAATGGATGTGTTAACAGACACAATTCACGAATATGGGGCTCTGAAAACCCACACGCAATTATTGAGGAACAACGCGAGTCGCCTAAAGTTAATGTTTGGTGTGGTGTGATGAAAAATCGTGTAATAGGGCCTTTCTTCTTTGCTGTAAAAACAATTAATGGAGTTGTGTAACTTGACATGTTAACCAATTATTGCTTTTCTCAGCTGGATGAACTCGAAAACATTCATCGACTTTATTTCCAACAAGATGGTACTCCTCCGCACTTCAATGCATCGGTCACGGACGCTTTGAACGAAAAATTTTGAGTTCGATGGATAGGCCTGCAAGGACCCATACTTTGGCCTCCAAGGAGTCCAGACCTGACACCTTGCGATTTTTTCTTGTGGGAGTACATCAAAAGCGTTGTTTATACACAAAATATTCGCGACCTAAACCGCTTAAAAAACAGGATTAATGAAGCAATGATAACCATTAACGAAGAATTGTTAACTAATGTTTGGAGAGAAGTTGAGTATCGTTTGGACATTTGTCGAGCGACTAAGGGCGAACATATTGAAATTTATTAATTATGTTAAAAAAATGTTTGAGACGACAAATTTGAAAAATAAAAAACAAACTGTTTGTAATTCTGTTTTAATTTAAACCATGTTCAAAACCGCACCATTCTTTTATGATAACTCTGTATAATGATTTATTAATAATTATTAACTTCTCATTGTAAAAAAACGATTTACAATAAATAATAATTCAATAACAATAAAACAAATATGAAAAAAATCAGGCGTTATTAGTGAAATAAAATGTACTTTTCATTTTGATTCAAACATTTTTACAGAAGTAAATACATAAATATTTAATATAAAATTATCACAATAATTTTATAAATCAAAATGTACACGGTCTACTTATCACGAAATCAATCATTTTTGTGATAATTGAGCAATCAAATTTAAAATTAAGTAGATCGCCATTAACAGAAACCAAATAATTTTCAACCAAAATTAATAAAATTAGTACTGCAGATAATGAAGGAATGAAATTGAAGATTTTTAACAAATAAAATATTTATCAGGTCAAAAAAAAAAAAGGATAAATCGTATGAAAACAGCGCTAAAGACATTTGACATTATGAAAACATAACAGAATTACCAAAATTAAACAATTTAAGAATAGGTAAAAGAAAGGGAAAAGTAATGAAATAGACGATGAAAAATATTTGAAAATAGAATTTGATCCTTGGAACACTCAGCAAGGAAACGTTTCACTCAGACAAAGTGACTGGGTAAACACAAACAAGATTGATCGAATTGCGATCTTGATCCCAGCTCCAAAATTCTAATGGTATTTACAGGAAAAAGTAGAAGAAAACGCATAGGAAAAGGTTTTTGTTTCATCTTCTTTACGTAAGATTTATCTTGTTGGAAACCAATATTATTTTAGATTTACAGTCTTATGTTGACTTTCTATCTTTTCTTTGAGTACCCTATGATCTGCTTCTCAAAATTCGACCTCTACAAATCACAATATAGTCTTTCTTAATCGATTTCTGTTTAACCGGCCACTCGTGGTCGGATAACTTTTTTTACCTGTTGCTTTGTTAGATTTTATTAAACATCTCATTATCGAGTTTAACAATAGAAATTAAACTGTTCTACAGCAAAAAATAATTCGATTTTATTTCTATAAACAAAACAAAGAAAATAGATGAAAAACGAAAATGTTTAACCGAAAGCTTTTACAAGAAAGCTTTTTCTTTAAAAGAACTTCATAAAATAATATTTTAATTACAGAAGACATACGTAACAAAAAAAAAATTGTTTTTTACTTTATGAATTCATTCTACGCTAATGTATACTGCTTACCGACAAGTTACTATAGTACGTTCATAAAAACTCCCTGCCGGAAGGGGGAGGTAGGATTTCACCGGTGCTAAGTAGGAAATAAAAAAGATTTCCACCTTAAAGTTTAAGAAAAACTTCAAATTTACTCAAGTGGACTAACGATCACTTTAAAACGATTCGATACTGTGCCTATTAAGGGACGTATTTTTTTGTCTTCGAAACCTCATTTTTTTCCATCCTCCGAGTTGGTGATTACAAAAAACTTTACTTAGATAAGTTTTACTATCCGAAGAATAGTAGGAACTATAACGAATTGGATATTTTACTTAATAAGAAAGTTACAGCGATATTTTGTTTTTTTCGAAAAAGTCCCCCATTTCCAATTCCATGGCCCATTAACAAATTCTACCGAGATTTTGGGTCGTTATATTTTATGTATCAATTTGAAAGTGATTGTCGAAAAATTACAGCAGTTATCGTGTCCACATGAAAGTGAAATATATATATAATTCTGATTACCACAATGTTTTTATAGAAATTTTTCTCGATAGAGCAATACCAAATAAATCTTATTATTTTTCATTTAGTCTAGATTTCGTGGAACAAAAATGTAGAGGTTGTCCGTCTATGTTACATGTTGACAATTTGAAGATTCATAAATTGTTTTTATGTTCTCGAGGAAAGTCGTTCGTAAACCTTTTCGAGAAACTGGAATTAAAAAAAAAAAACCTGATGTGGACACAACATGACTTCCTTGTACGCCTATTAAATTATATATACATAGTTTTTTAAAATGAAAAGTACATAAAATTTTATTTCATTAATAACTTCTATTTTTTTTATGGTTATTATTGAGTCATTATTTATTGTACAATTTTTTTAGAATTATTACTGCAGTTAAGAAAAAGTACAAAATCCAATTTTTTTGGATTTTGGCTTTTTCAACACTTTTTGGTTCAATTGATTACAATAAAAAGGGGAGATGCACAACTAAATGTTACACAGTCCTAAATCCAAAATTTCAACATCCTACGGCTAATCGTTTTTGAGTTATGCGAGATACATACGTACGTACAGACGTCATGCCAAAACTAGTCAAAATGGATTCAGAGATGGTAAAAATGGATATTTCCGTTGAAATCTGAAAATCTAAATTTTTCGCGATCACAACACTTCCTTTATTTCGTACAAGGAAGTAAAAAACACAAGTTACGTCCGGACTGAACGATGAACGGGTAGCGCAAGTTGAAAACCTAACTTTAATAGACTATATAAATATTGAAGTTGGTTCAAATTTCGTTCGAGATGGTGAGCACGTTTTGCATTATGTTTTTTATTCAGGTAAAGCGTAGTTTCATGTTTTTTTTGTTTTTTTTTAACATTTAACAGACAAAACTGGAGAGTATGGAGTTCAGAAACTCCTCACATTTATCATAAAAGTCCACTGCGTTGGTGTTCAATGCGCGCGAATTCGCAACGAAGAGTGATCGGGTTTTATATATACTCGTATGTATATAAAATAATCTATCCACCAGAACCTTTACATTCATCAGAAGATTAATTCTATAAAATAAAAAATTACTAAATGATATATTCAAAAAGAATTTTCTCTCTCACTCGATTCGCAAAAGTAAATTTTTAAGAGATTCTATAATACGCAGGTGTGAAATTATACAAAACCTTTATTCTGATAATTTGAAAAGGAATATGTAAATGTAAACATTTACATATTCCTTTTCAAATTATTCTTCCTTAAGTACAACACACTGCTCCCAGCGTTTGATCAACTTCTCAAAACGAAGTACAGGCCATCTTTGGAAAGTATTTTGAATTTCGCCTCCACAGCTTTTACGACTTGTAGATTGGTCTCAAATTTTCGCTTTTTTAAATCCTTTTTCACATCTGGAAACAGCCAGAAGTCGCACTAGCTAGATCCGCGCTTACGGTGGATGAGGAAAGTTTCATTTTTTTTTTTCAAATAATTTTTTTTGATTTTTGTTTATAAGACAGCATTATTTTCAGTACAACGATGTACCAGAAAGCATCTACAGTCATCCAAGTAGGTATCTGAGTAGGTAAGTAAATCCTTCATGATGAAAACCGATGACCATCATGATTATAACTGCGCTGGGTGAAGATTTCGCTTTTGTCGGAGCTGATGAAGACGTCAACTTCCATCGGGAACTTTGTTGTTTCATCTTAGGGTCATAATATTGATTCTATTGATATTACGAATATCTCCAGACTTATAATCCAGGATTTGTTGTAAATTAGAACCGCTAACCACACGAGAACAATAAGATTAATATAGTTTTGGCAAGTTTACTTGTAATTGGTACATCTTTATTTTATATAGGTTGTAGATTCGTTACTGCGTATAGTAAATTTCAAAACGTTTTTAAAACTTTTTAAAGACGATGTATTATTTAAATACATACTTAATATAAATATAAATAAGTAATAATTTAATCTAATAATTATCTCTTTGATAACATGGTTCCGTTTGGTTTCATTTTAATCCAAGAGAATACATACATATATTCCTTCAGTAGTAACTAGCAGGACCGGAGGACAGTCATGACTGTTTTTAAATTTTAACTATGATTTTTAAAACTTTAACTTTAATGCATTAATTTTAACTCCTGACGATGGCTTCCAAGTAAGCCGAAATATGTAGAGAACCTATCATCAACGTGCTGGTAAAGTGGGTTACATTAATTGTTTATTTATTTATTTAACATATCAGCGGTACCATGTTTGAGAAATTAATTCCTTTATTTATTGTATTTTGTAACGCTTTAAATTTATTAATATTAGAATCGGTGGCCCAGTTAAAACGAACATTCGTTATGACTAAAACTAAAGTACAACTTAGAATTTCATTCCATTATATTATTAATAAATGGAAATAAAATTCAGAATAATTGCATATTTATTAAGTTATGATATATTGATTACACAGATTTACTTGTTTTAATAATAGTAATAATAAAAACAACAAATGAACATATTATATAATAAGTGGTAAATGAATTAACTATTAACATAGATTATTCAGTTTATATGCTACAGAAAATAACGTAAAACCCTATCCTATAAATTCAATTACTCTAGTCACATTAAAATTTGATTTAAATAACTGAAAATAAAGGAATAGTTACTATATATCATTTATGCGACCTCCATTAATTAATCATTTTGGGATCGGCTCAAATATTTCTATATAAGGGGCATTGATCACGTTATTTTTTTCCAAAATTCAGTGAGCGGGTGGGAGGATATCAAGAAAAATCAATTTTGATTTTATTCAGAAACAATTTGGAGAAAACTTTATTAAAACAAAAGTAGTACGGAAATGGTGGTACTGTCGCCTTTTGTGACGTCATTCCAAGATGGCGGCCGTCCGCCATCTTGGAAACGTCACTTCTGACGTCACTAATTCAAGATGGCGGTGGTCAGCCATCTTGGATTGTGACGTCATTGGCGCCGGTACCCCGTCAGTGTTGCCAACTTGATTTATTTTGTGTCGATGTGAGTCAGTGTTACCAACTTGATTTATTTTTTGTTGACATGTTTATATATTGAAGAAATATTTCAAAGGTTGGTATCACTGTTGTGTGGCGGTCGATTTGAATTAAATAAATAATATTTAAAGTGAAAAAAATTCTGTCGGCTAGAGGATTCGAACCCGGTCATGACGGGACGCGACCGACTGACGCCTTAAACCAATCGGCTGCGGTGACTCCCTGATGTAATGAGTGAAAAATGTTCTACGTAAGCTGTGAATTTTAACGTAACATCAGCCTGTACACACACACACACACGCGCACACACATACATATATACACACAAGTGAATATAGACGTACCTCGAGGATGATCCTGGTCGTCCAGGCGATGGCGTCGGGAGGCGTTACAGGTTCTCGTCGTAGATCGTGCACCGGGAGGCGGTGGCGGTAATGTCTGCTACGACACACACACACAAACACACACGCACACACACATACATATACACACAAGTGAATATAGACGTACCTCGAGGATGATCCTGGTCGTCCAGGCGATGGCGTCGGGAGGCGTTACCGCGACGGAGAGAGGTTCTCGTTGTGGATCGTGCACCGGGAGGCGGTGGCGGCGATGTCTGCTGCAACACACAAACACACACACACACACGCGCACACACATACATATACACACAAGTGAATATAGACGTACCTCGAGGATGATCCTGGTCGTCCAGGCGATGGCGTCGGGAGGCGTTACCGCGACGGAGAGAGGTTCTCGTCGTGGATCGTGCACCGGGAGGCGGTGGCGGCTGTGTTTGCGTGCGTGCGTCAGCGGAGTGACGTAGAGGTGTTTACCGTGCGAGATGCGGCGCTCGACTGAAGAATTGTGGGACCGACGTGGTCTGAAGTTGTCCGATTGACCAATCGCAGCGTTGGAATTCGAATCGGCGCATGCGCACTAGCCGTTAGTGCGTACGTGCGAACTCGAACGTCGTCTCTAATAAGAGCGGATTCGATAAGGAAAATATTTTTTTTTAAATAATTAAAACCACAAGCCAATTATTTTTTTTTGTTCTTATCGACACGATAAATAATTCCACGAATCGTATTTATTTTAATTTCTTACCTATAACTTGCGTCGGTTAAATCCGGTTGTGTTTGTAAATAAGTGAAAAAATTTGTGTGATTTCATCATTCGCAATCTGTTATTGAAAGTGAATACATCGATCGGAGAGAGATCATTACATTTTCATCTTAATTAGCAAGGTAAGTTTTACTTTAATTAATTAAAAAAATAAATACTAATGGAACAGTATGGTATTATCAAATAACTTTCAATCAAATCAAATCAAATAAATTATTTAATTAAATTTAAAAAAAATACTTTATAAATTAAAAAAAAATAAATACAATTAAAAAAAAATAAATACTTTTAAACAATTAAAATAAATACAATTAAAAATACTTTATATAATTAAAAAATACTTTTAAACAAATAATATATATAATGAAAAAAATGTCTTCTTCTTCTTCTGTTATTCACTGACACACACAAAAAAAAACAATGTTACGATATATGTTATTTTAATTTGTTTCAGATATTACAAAAAAATGGTATCACCGGTAGTTATCCATGCAATAAATAACAACGTCATCCGTCTTCGATGGGACCTGTCTGACTCTGAGGAGATGTATCTCCTTTCAACCCTTCTACGGTATCAGAAGAACATCCTGAACTGTTTGAAGGAAGAAGGCAGACGCTTTGATGGCAACATAAAATGGTAATTAAAAAAACGTTAATATTTTTTTTTTGTAAATGTACTGTTTTTTTTAAAAGTAGTCAATATGTACTAAAATTATTCTGTTTCTACAGGTACGTTGCAGCAAATGTTGAATTGATGAAGCGGACACATCTCGAAGACGGAGTAGAAACAACATTCATCAATTTGTACTTGCATGGAAAAACTAGAACGGTGATAAATTTGGACGATAACACCGACGTTGTTGAAGAATCATGGATAGAATCAGTGGAGAAAATTATAGAGACACTGACCAAATTCATCAACAACGGCAGCGGATGGGTAATGAATAAAATAATTTATATTGATTTAAATATTATCCGTTACCGTCCGTTATATGGCGCCTCTAGTTCATTTATAAAAACACCAAAAAAACTTGTAAAAAGAGAGGCAATAATTAATGTAAAAAATCCGCATGATGAAAAGTGTTTCCTATGGTCCGTACTAGCATACCTGCATGACCAACCAGGGCGTCACTATCGTCAGAGTTGGTATGGACGCTTTGAACATGAAATTAACATGACCGGGATATCATATCCAGTAAAGGTAAAAGACATTGATCGCTTCGAGGTGTTGAACCCCACAATAAGCATCAATGTCTACGGATATGAGGAAGATAACGATCGCGTGTACCCGGTGCGTGTTACCGAAAACCGCGATCGTACCCACTGCATACACCTATTGCTGCTTGCAGGGGAGACGAGAGATAAATTTCACTACTGCCTTATAAATACCAAACCAGGTAAAAATGGGCTATCTCGTCTCCTTTCAGGTCTTACAAAACATGGCGGTAGCAGCCAATATTGCCCTTACTGTTTGCACCGTTTCAGTTCATCAGACCCACATGTCGCTACACAAAACCTAAACCAACATTTGATCGAGTGTAAGCGACACGGTGCACAAAGGATAAGAGTACCCGATCCCGCTAAAGAAAAGGAATGCGTGATGAAGTTCAGGGACTACTCGTCCACACTACGCGTTCCGTATACAGTGTATGCAGACTTTGAATCATTTGTACATCCGATGGACACTGCCACCCCTAAACCCAACACTAGTTTTACCGATAAGGTAGCCCATCATCTTCCGTCCGGTTACGCCTATGTAATCGTCGACGAGGAAGGGGAGATTTGTGAAGGTCCTGTAGTCTACCGAGCAGGAACCGATGGTGAAAATATCGTTGAAAAGATGCTGGATGAATTGCCCGATCACGCCGATAGATTGCACAAAATTATGATTTCCGAAAAACCGATGGTGATGACTCCCGAAGACACTGAAACATTTCAAAGGGCTACCGAGTGTTTTCTTTGTCATTGTGAGTTGAACGACGATTGTGAGTTGAACGACGATCGTGTACGTCATCACTCGCATACCACAGGACGGTTTCTCGGTGCATGTCATAACGAGTGCAATTTAAATTGTAAGCGCACCGAGCATATTCCAGTATTTTTTCATAACTTCCGCGGTTACGATAGTCATCATATAGTTCAAGCTCTGGGAAAATATAAGGACGATGTAAAAATAAACTGTATCGCCAACACCTCCGAGCGATTACAGTCACTGTCTGTCGGTCCGTTGAGGTTCTTGGACTCTTTACAATTTCTTTCGTCATCGCTCGAAAAACTTGTGGAAAATCTTGTAAAAGATTGTCAGGACAAAGACACCGTATTTAAACGTCTCACAAACTGTTACCCGCTACCCGAGAAAAGAGATTGTTTAATCCGTAAAGGCGTTTACCCGTACGAGTACATGACCCATATAAACAAGTTTTTCGAAACCCAACTTCCACCGCAGACGGCATTTTACAGTACGCTAAGAAGAGAGAACATAACGGTAGTTTATGTACTATTTTTTAATTGCAGTGTCAGCGATAACAAGTACGCGGTTACCAATTAATTTTATACAAAAAAGAAATATTAAGTAAACTGCAATCTTATCAATTTAGTTTATGTACTGTTTTTAATTGCAGTGTTAGCGATAACAAGTACGCAGTTACCAATTAATTTTATTAAAATACAATTTTAACTGCAGTGTGAGCGATAACATTTATGCGGTTTTGATAACACTTCTTATAACAAACAAATATAATTATTATCATCAAGAGAGAGACGTAATGCATTTCATAATAAAGAAATAATTATTGCACATAACAATAAATAAAATTATGAAAATAAACTAAATTTTATATAACTTATCAGCGGAAGTTGCATTCAGATAATAAATAATTGGAAAATAAAATAAATTGCATACGATAATTTAATCGCGGTTACAAAGTCAACTCTTTGTATAAATTTTATTTTCGGAACTTGCATTCAGATAAAAAAATAATTGGAAAATAAAACAATTTAATTTTATAAGAGATAAAAAATATTATTCGAAACTTTATTCATTCTTGCGTTAACACTCAATCATAATGGAACGTTCTTTTTATGATAGAGTCCATACATTTTACAGGGTTACTAGAAACGGTAACAAAAAGATTTATACACCCTTATGGCCACATATGGACAATCCGTTACTTTCCCCCCTGATCCTAGCTATGCATGGATTCAGGTATGAAGGTATCGACGATGTGGTCAGATGTGACTATTGTCGTATACGTTTGTTTAAATGGGAAGAGACAGACAATCCGTATGTGGAACATACACGGCGTATGCCATCTTGTCCGTTTTTTCGGTAACCGTTTAAAATGTAAAACGACCCTTTATGTAAAACGGTCCTTTTCAGGACCACCCTAAACCCCCCGAATCGATCACACATTAAATCTTTAACCGATCTGTACATGTGCAGATCGATTAATGATTTATCATTGTTATCGATACGGCCGGTGCCAAGGCCGGGATATAAGAGTGGTGAGGCGGGTAAAAAAAAAAAAAAATAAAGAAATAAAGATCCTTTTTTTCTCTTCCTATTCCTATCCAAACAAACACACACGAAATACGGTCAGTACAACAATGAACGTCAAGGCGTCAATAGCTAAAGAGCTCCATCGACAGGCGCGTCGAAACTACCCCACAAGACGCGTTGAACTTAAAGGTATTTCAGACCTATATCAAGCTGACCTTGTTGAGATGATACCGTATGCTAAATCGAACAAAAGTTATCGTTACATACTGACGATGATAAATTGTTTTTCTAAACTAGCATTTGCCGTACCGATTAAAACCAAAACCGGTACGGAGATCGCTAAAGCCCTCAAACCCATATTGGATAAACACAAGATGCGACATTTTCAAACCGATTTGGGTAAAGTTTTACAATCCGTCGGTTAAACGACTATTACAGTCGTACAATATAAATCACTATTCCACACATTCGGATAAAAAAGCGTCGATAGTCGAACGGTTTAATCGAACACTGAAAACGATGATGTGGAGAAAATTTACCGAACAAGGAACCTACAGGTGGTTAGAATTACTACCGAAATTGATCGCAAAATACAACAACACCAGTCACCGGACTATCGGAATGAAACCGAAAGATGTAAATAAGCGAAACCAAGCCGCTGTTTTACAGCGGTTAAATACGGTACTCTATCGTAAACCTACTTTACCGAAATACAATGTCGGCGATCGAGTGCGTATAAGCAAATTTAAAAAGACATTCGCCAAAGGATATCTACCGAATTGGACGAATGAAATATTTATCGTACATAAGGTACATGATAATACGCGTCCGTGTACTTACACGTTGATCGATGTTCACGGTGAGGTGGTGAGCGGTAAATTTTACGCTGAAGAGCTCACTAAAACTAACGTTACAAATAATGTTTATTTAGTCGAGAAAGTCTTACGAAGAAAAGGCGATAGGCTATTTGTAAAGTGGCAAGGGTTCGATGGAAAACACAACAGTTGGATACATAAGGCGGATTTGGTGTAGTGAATCGATCAGTCATAAACATGAAGTTGGAACGTCAACAGGTCGGTAATATTACGCTAGAAAACTTCGACGAATATACAGGAGCCGGGTGTGGAGAAGGAAAACGGACTCGTCATGGACCTCTTCTACCGAATACAATCAGATGTATTATCTGTGGACCGTCTAATTGCGGAAAAACAAATGTTCTATTCAACTTGCTGTTCTCACCGGACGGTTTACGATTCAGAAATATTTACGTGTTTTCTAAATCGCTGTACCAACCGAAATATAAGTTTCTAGAACAAGTCATGACTGGTGTCCCGGAAATCGGCTTTTTTGCATACTCAGAAAACGATCATGTGATGGCACCCGACGAAGCGGAACCGAACTCGATAATGATTTTCGACGATGTAGCTTGCGAAAAGCAACATAATATTCGCAAGTACTTTGCGATGGGGCGACACAACAACATAGATAGCTTTTATTTGACACAGACATATTCCAGTGTCGGGAAGCACCTTGTACGGGACAACGCAAATCTCCTTCTTATATTCAAACAAGACGATCTCAACTTACGTCACTTATATCAAGATCATGTAAATACCGATATGAAATTCGATCGGTTTAAAAGTCTGTGTGGTGTTGCATGGAGAAAACCTCATGGATTTTTGGTTGTGGATAAGGAGAGCGATATCGACCGTGGACGATATAGAGTAGGCTTTGATGTTTTTGTAAAAGAGATCAGTTGATAGTCGGTAACAATGGCAAGCATACACACCTACGAGGACGGAACACCGTACGCTAACGCGATACGTTTTAGGCAAAAACCGCAAAACAACTTGTGTTCCAAATATTTTAGCGACCGTCAGAAGTTTTGCGGTAACTACGTCTGTCGTAAAGTGAACTACTGTGAAAATAAAGACCGACGATGTTGGCGACATGTAAAAAGAATGAATCGTGACTATCCGTTGGTCGTTCTGTTGATGATTACTAGCGAAGGTACGATTTTCAATAAGCGTATATGGTTAAAATTTTTAGAAGAATGTGACAAATACGAGATGCCAATTGAACTGGTGATATACGATAAAAACATGTTCAACACCACAATTCGACACGGATGGAACTTTATTTCAAGATTTAGACCCTCTCCGCTTGTGTACAAAAAGCCTTTATTGGAACTTCGAAACCGACATGCATCTATGGACTACACAAACGTTTACATGCACATGTTGGAATACGGTAATCGTCTAGAAGGAGCGAGATGCTGTATAGTGATCACGGAACGAACTATTCCGATCAGGTCGCCAAAAACGTTGTACCGCTTAGCGTTATCATACGGTAGAAAATGTTTTGTGGACACGGCTTACGGAGTACAATTTACCGACGACGTACCGGAAACATTACCGATAAGACGAGGAGGATTACCGTTCGACATCGTGAACAACAGGGCGCAGGCGCTCTTTTCTGGCGAATTTCTAAATGAAGCGCTACCTACGTTGCGATTATACGCCGATTCGTTCGGATTGAGGTACAACGAACGACGCGAACTGTTTGAAATCCAAAACGAAGATCTGCTGCGAAAATGGTGCGAATATGCAGGAGCGAAACCGGACGAATTTTGGTTGTTGAATAGCTATCTGTTGCATTTACATTCGGAAGGTGACCGTCATCCGATCAGACGACTTTCCACACGGTACTTGACAAAGGTACCACAACGCGATCACTCAACGGTTGTGGATATTCCGCTGTGGGTTGGAAATGTAAAAAGGGCTGCTGTCTTTAAAGACACAAGCACGAAACTCATGATACCGTCTATCGATCAGGGTGTGACACAATATTACCGCGAATTGTGCAATACCAATCGTCGTCTGACAAGAATGAATGTTTCGTTAATCGATGTTATACGTTTTCTACGCAGAACCAAAAAACATGCAGTGTTCTTTAGATCGGTGGAACTAGGATGGTGATGTGATCGACTGTTTTCCGATCATTCGTAACCACGATGTCGAACAAGAACGAGGTCGATATGCCATCCTCATCGTCGTCTGCGAAGTTGGTAATGAAAATCGATAGAATACGAGATTCGATTAAACGAAAACATCGCGCTATTACGCAAGGAATAACAGAATCGGAACAAGTTATTGAAAAGCAATTTAAGCCTATTGTCGAACCGCTCCGAGAACTTAATCAATCGTTTAAACAAAAGTACGATGTTAAAAAAGAACAGGAAGAGAATGCAAAGGAGGAGGTGGAAGAGACACCAACGGTTATGAGAAGACTCTTTAAAACACCGACGTCGGAAAAACAGTTCGTTAAACCTGTAGACCCGTCGACACCGAAAACGATGGGGTATCGTGCAAAACAATTCTTGGATCTTACCGTAACGGATAAAGGTAAAAAAATAGACAACGTCTACGGAGTTAAAAACATTGACGATCAATGGATGATCGGAACAAAACCACTCCAGTTCAAAGGAAATAAAATAGTTATCGACAACAAGACGTATAGCGGTTCCAAAGGTTTATATCAATTGATTTTTTTGAATGAGCCTGTAGATTATACAACCAAAGATTTAAATAACTATAAGAAAATATTAGAAACTACTGAGGCGCATAAAAGTCAAAACACCGGTCGCATAATTTCCAGTCGATCGTTAAAGTACAAGAATATTATCAAAAGACTGTTTCCTCGTACGCATCTTTCGTCGGAAAGCGGTCATGACGACGAAAGTCCAATAACCGGATCGGGTCTGTTGATGAGAGCGAAGAAAACGGCTAGACCGGATTACGTTTACTGGGACGATCCGAATGAACTGTGCGATAGACTGCGACTTTTATTGGCTTCGAAACGTGCGGGTCATACCGGTCATAATAACGAAATAGTTTCAATCGTAGAAGAACTGCAAGAAGGCGGATACATAAAGGAAGGTAGTACAGGGAACCTTTTATTTTAAACAGTCTGAAGATGAGTATCGACAAGTTCGGACGTTCTCGCGTTGGGAGTGCAACCGCCCAACCACCACCAACTCGGATTGTTGAAACGTTTGACAAAACCGCCGATGGAGATTTCGATATCAAAAAAAGACGTTTGTGCAACGTCGGACCGCCTGTTGAAGATGATGATGGTGCAACAATCGGTCACGTTAAGAAAATGTTCGTAAAGCAAAGCGAGTTGAATAATAAATACTTACCGACGGTTTCACCGATGGACAACAACGCACTCTACTTTTCAAAGAGGCGATTGTGCGATATCGCCGATCCAATTGTAAAAACAGACGCCGTAACTGTCGACTATTTACGGAAAAACCTTTTCGGTACAAATGAGAGAATTAACGCGAGAGGGTGCGTTATCGCAAATGCTGGTGCACCAATTAATAGCACAGATCTCACTACAAAGTCATACGTAGACAAATTGACAAATGGGATTTTAACGATTAAAAACGGTGTTGTGGATATCCAAAATAAGCGAATATGTAGAGTCGGTGATCCTGTCGAAAAGACGGACGTTGTTACTGTCAACTATTTACAAAAAAAAACTTTTCGATGAAAAGCAAATAATTAATTTGCTTTTAACACGCGCACTATTTAATTTTTACAAATTTGTATTAAACATTAACGACAGCGCTAACAGAAACTTAAATCAAATATCGCTTATGCGTATATTAACCGCTGACAATCATCACCAAAGCGATTCCGCAAACACAGATCTAAATAGTAAAGATACAAAGGAGAATGAGGATGCGACAAAAAATATGGTGCGTCCTCCAATCGCTGATAAGACAATGACCGCTGACAATCATCACCAAAGCGATTCTGCAAACACAGATCTAAATAGTAAAGATACAAAGGAGAATGAGGATGCGACAAAAAATATGGTGCGTCCTCCAATCGCTGATAAGACAATGAAGAATGATGATGTGAATAAAAATATGATACGTCTCCCGGTTTCGGAGGACGAGGATGTGACAAAAAATATGGTGCGTCCTCCGATCACTGATAAGACATTGAAGAATGAGGATGTGAATAAAAATATGATACGTCCCCCGGTCTCGGATGATGTGAATAAAAATATGGTATGATTGTCGAACATGGATCCAATGTAAGATGGTAGAATGTTGTAAACAAGTTCATTGTCTATCCGACATGGCAAGAGTGAGGAGGTCAAAATGTTCTCCCGTTCAAAAGGGTACGGTGAGAAGATCTAAACGAATAGCCAGTCTTAAACGAGGCGGTGGACTGTTAACAACTCTAACAGCAGGAGCTGCAGGAGCGTTAGGATCGTATATCGGTGATAAAGCATTAAAAGGTGTCAAAAAGGTGGTGGGTACGGTCGTAAACAAAGGGGTCGATTTATTACCGATAGAGTTACATATTCCGGGATATCAGTACTGCGGACCTGGAACGAATTTAAAAAAACGATTAAAGAGAGGCGATCCCGGTGTAAACAAGTTGGACGCCGCTTGTAAAGAACACGATATCGCATACGCAACGTACAGCGACAACGAAAGAAGAGCGGCAGCAGATCGTAAATTAGCCGATAGCGCTTGCCAAAGAGTTAAAGCTAAGGATTCGAGTATCGCGGAAAAAGCTACGGCATTGGCGGTTACAAACGCGATGAAATTAAAAGCAAAGTTCGGCGGTGGAAGAGTACGAAGACGAAGAAGACGAACAAAAAGGAATAATATAAAACGCCTTGTCGAAATGATGAAACGAAAAGCGGACGCTGCAGGGCAGGGATTATACCTTAAGCCCTACCCTTTGACCGGATCGGGGATGGGCGGTAAAAAAAAACGTCGTCGCCGTCGTCGTCGTCTCCAATAAAGGGAATACCAGTGCGACCACTATCGAACATAGAACTAATGTGGTACGCGAGAAGACTAAATATAACCGATTTTCGAGGGGTCATCATGTTGGACGCATTACCTACACAACCGAAGATTAACGAAACTGCGATAGTTAATCTTGACCGCAGTACTGGTCATGGAACACACTGGGTATGTTATAGAAAACGTGGACGGATGGTGGACTATTTCGACAGTTTCGGTAATCTGCGTCCACCTAACGAATTGATACGTTATTTTCCACTCGATTCGATTATAAATTTCAATTATAACGCCAGACAGAGTATAAACACGGTTATCTGCGGTCATTTATGTCTTGAATTTCTCAGTCGTGATTCGTCAGCCTACAGGTAAACATGTTTTGCATAAGTGGAACTACGTCGTTCTTACACGCTACATTCTTTCCGCCATTGGATTTGTCTGATGGCGATTGGGAATTGGCGTTGATAAACAACCACATACAACTCGATTCCAAATGTCGAAGAGGGAATAAACAACACATTTACTGTTATACCAAAGAAACCTCAAAAACCGATTAAGCTGACACTAGCGACCGGATCGTACGAAGTGGATGATATCGCCAAACGCTTGAGCGATGAACTCAAAGACAAAAGCAAAATAGATTTACTTATGCGTCCGAATAACAACACGTTAAAATGCGAACCTTAATGCAGCGCTGCCATCGATTTGACATCAACGGATAGTTTAGCACCGTTGTTGGGGTTCGAGAAAACTAATCTGACGGCGAATATATGGCACGAGTCATCGAAGCCAGTTGCCATTAACAACGTGAACACCGTACGGGTCGAATGCAACCTTATACGAGGCTCCTACACGAACGGATCAGAGGGACACGTGTTGCACGAATTCACGCTAAGCGTACCGCCTGGTTTCAAAATAATCGAATCGCCGAAGAATATAATCTATCTACCGGTGAATACGAAGAGCTTAGACGATATCGCTATAACGTTTACCGATCAAGACGGAAAACCGATTAATTTTCGCGGTGAAACCGTTACGGTGAGATTGCATTTACAAAGGAAAACGAAGTAAAAAAGAAAGCCAATAGATGGGGTTAATATACAACAGCGTTGGTACTAGTAGCGAAACGACACGCAAACCGATCAGTCGACGTGCAAACACCAAAGCGTTAACATCGCGTAACGTGTTGTTTCTTCGTAAACTTGGTTTTACAGTTTGGGTGAACAGTAATGGCAGGAGCGAATATGTTGGACGTCGGTGAAAGTGTTTCGTTCGATAACACGATCACACAGTACGAATATCATACCCATCTACCGTACGCTTCGTCGACTTACAACAACAACGATGAAATCCGGATTCCGATACACCAACAAGATGTGTACACTTTACCGCATAAAAGCTATTTGATGGTCGAAGGTGCGTTAACTACTAAAGCAGGCGATAAAAAGGCAACGGAATCGTGGTTAACAAACAACGCGATACCGTTTCTCTTCGAAGAGATACGATACGAGATAAACGGTACGGAAATGTGTCGCGTACAAAAGCTAGGAATAACGACAACGATAAAGAATATTCTTTCGTTGCGTAAAAGCGAAGAAAATATTTTGGAAAATTTCGGGTGGAAGTTCAAAGCGTCGGATAAGTTCGATTTGGAAGAAAACACGGGAAGATTTTGCTTCTACGTACCGCTGCGTATGCTTATGGGTTTCGCCGAAGACTACAGACACATAATATTGAACGTCAAACAAGAATTGGTTTTGCTTAGATCTTCCAACGACGTGAACGCATTAGTGTCTTCAAAAGAGGCGCCTGATTCCAAGTTGAAAGTGACTAAGATAGCGTGGAAAATTCCGTATGTTCACGTTGCCGATACGATGCGATTGCATTTGTTGAAGGTAGTAGAACGAGATAGACCGTTAGCTATTGCTTTTCGTACATGGCAGATCCACGAATATCCGGCTCTACCACAAACAAACATACATTCATGGACGGTAAAAACATGTGCGCAAACGGAGAGACCGAGATACGTGATATTCGGTTTACAGACCGACAGAAAAGATAAAGCTACAAAATCATTGACGAACTTCGATATGTGCGACTTGGTAAACGTTCGTCTGTATTTGAATTCGCAGTACTATCCGTACGACAATCTACAGGGAGATGTGAATATGATGTATGAAATGTTCGCCAGCTTTCGGACCGGGTATTATAACAAACCGCTGGACGAATGTCCCGCTTACAGTTTGGCGGATTTCAAGACCAGTGTACCGTTAATAGTTATCGACTGTTCCCGTCAGAACGAATCGCTTAAAACAGGAACAGTAGATGTACGTATCGATTTCGATACTAAAAACAATATACCGGCCAACACGACTGCCTACTGTCTCATTATACATGATAGCATCGTCACGTACACTCCGCTCAGTGGAATAGTGAAAAAACGTATGTAATGCCGGTAGTATTTGAGATGGATCAATTAGGTGGTGGACGGGGAGAGGAAGGTAAAAAGCAAATATTAGCTACGTGGCGACAGTTTACGAAATGGTTGATAACATTTAGCATATTTAAAACGGGTATTGCAGTTGGAATAATCGTAACACTGTTACTGGGCGACTTTTCGCATGAATCTTGTACAACGATCAAACCGATACGGTGTAGAGTGACTTTTTCTACACAATCACCGGTTAACATACCGTTAGTATGGTGTAATTCATCGTCTGTGGAGGTGTTGTCCATTTTTTACAACGCTACCGTATCACCACCATCATCTTCAAAAAACCTGTCTGCTGACGTAGTTAGCAACATCACTACATCGTTACCTTCAGCGAAGACGACAGTATTACCAAAGGTAATCATCGACAAAACCGCATTGAAGAGGAAAAACATAGTGAATGTAACATCATTACCTTCAGCGAGGACAACAGTGTTACCAAAGGTAAACGCTACCAAAATCTCATTACGTAACATGACGTTACATGCACATGGTGATGATGACTATGATGGTCCTCTAAACGAGGAAGAAGAAGATGTGGAGGGGGTAACCCCCACCACTTCTTTTTTGAAAGTATAAAAAGGCTTAATCCGACTGCGCGCATACAAATCAGTAGTTGTTGAGCATCCGTCATGGAAGGAAGTGGTGTATATTCGCCAGACGACGTTCAGTCATTTCTATTCATGAACGATTCTTTGCATAACATCAATCACCATCCTGAAGTTACGAAACCGACTGAGAAGGAAGTTAAATCGAAACCAACGAAGATCCGCAAAAGGAGAAATCCGCGTAAAAAATCTTATGATAAACCTTCTTCAGTTGAACACACGATCACAAAGACCAAGACCAATAAGAAGCAGAAGAAGAAGGACAAAAAGTAGGCGGATAAGGGGAACGAAGGGATATCCCCCACCAACATTGTGATTTCATAGACATCGTTGGTGGTTACATATCGCCATCCTCATACACGGATGAGCGATCGTCATGGAAGGAGTTATCGAGTATCACGGCTTTCTCGGCAAACGAGGTGAGTTTATAGTTAAAGAACTTGCTGTTGTCGGTGATGGAAACTATATGATTCTTCACTTTCGATCACCGTACCCAAAGTCTGAGTTGACATCTAAATACAAACGGATGGTCGGAGAGGAATTTTCACAAAATCGATTGGAATTACGGCGAAGTCGTATACAACGACGATATCATGAAGGCGTTATGTTCGCAGTTTGCCACAATACACACCAAAGGGTTGGAGAAAGTGGAATTTTTGCGACGGTTTCATAACAATGTTCGTCAGATACCGGACGGCGCACCGAAACCTAATTCAAATTATATCGTAAATTGTCCGTACCACACGCACAAGGAGAGTGGAAAATGTGCGTTACAAACCGGTTGTTTCTACATGGAGTGGTTGAAGATGTGTAAAAAGCCGTTGGATCTGGTGAGAGAAGCCGATCGATTGCGATCGTTTGCGAACACAAACGCGGAAAACAAAGAGGAATTGGCAAAAAACGGTTATTACTATTCCTTCAACGAATTGTGTGTAAAATGTTGTTGGTGTAACGAAAGGATGGATGTGCATCACCACTCAACTCGTTGTCAAAACTGCATCAAGGAAAACGTACCGCTTTCGTTTGAACATGTTGTTCCACGTCGAATACCGCTGTAGAGCTCAATCTGCTGCAAGATGTATATGAAAAAAAAAATATATAAAAAAAATAAAAAAAAAATATATAAAAAAAATAAAAAAAAAATATAAAAAAAGATTCGAGTGTTTTACAGTAGGCCTATTGGGGAGAGATTTCACTCATGTAAAAAAAAAATCTCAACGCGCCATGGTTGCTACCTCGTGGGTGGTGTGGAAATGTAACCGTTTTTTTAAATTTAAAATAACAAGCGGGAAATAACAGGAAGTACAGGGTCCATAGCGCTGATAAGGTATATATATTTGTCGCTCTGCTCACTACATCATTCATTTCACAACACAGCTGCACATCAGACGAACATGGGTGAGAGAACATCGACATCATTCGAACTTGCTAAAGCAAGAGTGGTTACCAGTATTAGAAACTTGGTGCGTAGTATCTCAAGTGTGAAGGGTGCAGATGTACCCTTTTTAGAATCGCTTAGTGAGGCATTAAGAAATGTGAAATGTGCAGTAGAACGAGGTGTTATACGGGATGAAGATTTGACCAGTACACTGCGATGTAAAATATGTCTGATTGCACGTGTAGGAGCAACGATACTACCGTGTGGTCACACATTCTGCATAGATTGTGTACGGTATTTAATACAACACAACCTTCCATGTGGGATGTGTAGACAAGCGGTGACTGGCTATATAAAAATCTATTTCAACTAGTCACCTCATCGTCTTTCCCAAACTGTCCTTTTCAGGACAACAACACATTACACAAACAACACAAAATTACACGTGTAGACAAAACAAAAAACACTTTAAACCCCCATACAATAAATTGTAACTAATTATTGTTTTTTTTAATTTAAAAAAAAACGATATTTATTTACATTTATTGAATGTAGTGGTTCCAAGGCCCGTGACACGATATGATATTGGATTTATCCACTATCAATTGTGTTACAAACGGTGAGGAGAGTGTTTTATAGTAAACCTATTTTTTCCCCTTAAAAAACCTTCCGATGTGTAATTCCATCCGCAGTTTAGCGATGGACGTTGACATAGCCGCATCGGTGTGGACGATTAGATTTTTTCCAAATCGTCGCGTAAGAACGTTGCGTCATCTTATGAAACTTACAATTGCTGCGTTTCCTCACGCAACAAGTATTACCGCAGACATACACCGTTTCAATACGGTTAGAGTGGTTTTCAATTACGACGCCACTTACGCTGAACTTCACGACGGTTTACAAGAATATTTAGACAGTTTAAAAATAGATACTGTAGACGGCTTGTGTAGACATTATATTCACTATAGTGACGACCCGATATAGCAGCGATGAAAACGTTTAGCGATTCGGTAAACGAATTGAGGTTTATTGCATCGTATATTTGCAAATATTGTTTTATGATGCTTACCACCCACTACGATGTTAATGATGAAATACATGCTTTCGATTGTAAGAAATTCGACTACTGCGGTCGTGGTCTACCAGAATACTTATGTTCGTGCGAATTGATTATTGAAAACGTGAAAAGAATGCACGCTATGGTACGTGCAAATAAATACGAAGTGTTATGGGAAAGTCCGTTCGCCTGTACAGTTATCGATCGTAACGAACTCTATCGGTTGTTTTGCAAAATTGTCGTGGAAATAGGGGGTAAGAAGGTAAATCACACTTGTTATTGCCATTCGAGTGTGAGCACTGCGAATGTTAAGATGGACACCGTAGCGTTTATTAACATTTTCAACGATGAATATTGTTTTCTAAAGAAGATACCGTTCAGGAGGTTGACCGATCTTGATATCGGTGTTAGCTACGTACTGTTGGAAATGAGAAAGATATTTACTCAATACGGCGAACTCCGTATTTGCGTAATATTGTTCGACAGCGAATCGGATGAACCGGACAGCTTTCAAACCTTATTACCAAAGACGTATACAAACAGATTTACCGACGATGAATTGAACGTTGTAAAAAATCATTCGATGAAATTAACTTATTATGGAAAGAAAAAACTCGCCAACGGTGACGTTGACGAGTTCAACGAGGATATAAAAATCAGTTTGTAAAATTTTGCACGAGTGTTTGTAGGCCTATTGGGGAGAGATATCACTCGCATAAAAAAAAATCTCAACGCGCTGCAGTTGCTACCTCTTGGGTGGTGTGGAAACGCAACTCAAACAAATGTATTTTTTTTTTTTGGTGGTGGTAAATGTTTGTTTATTTGTGATTACTGTTTTATAAGGAAAATATAATTTTTAATTGGCACGTGGGATTATTTATCGTAACGATAACAATAAAAAAAAATATTTATAGCGATGATAAGAAATAAAAATAATTTATGGCTTTGATAAGAAAAAATAATTGGTTCAATTCGCGGAATTAATTATAATGACGATAACAATAAAAAATTATTTATAGCGTTGATAAGAAATAATTGGCTCGACCGGATGTGATTAGTAGATAAGAACTTAAAATAAAAATAATTTATGGCTTTGATAAGAAAAAATAATTGGCTCAACCAGATGTTGTTAAGCAATTAAAATAAATATTAATTGTCGATTTAAAATAAAAAATAATTTATGGCTTTGATAAAAAAAAATAATTGGTTCAATTCGTGGAATTAATTATCGTGATGATAACAATAAAAAATTATTTATAGCTTTGATAAGAAATAATTGGCTCGACCGGATGTGATTAGTAGATAAGAACTTAAAATAAAAATAATTTATGGCTTTGATAAGAAAAAATAATTGGCTCAACCAGATGTTGTTAAGCAATTAAAATAAATATTAATTGTCGATTCTTGGAATACCGATTGCGGATGTTGATAAGCAGATGTGTGGGTATAAATAGCCATTTGTAATCGCTCTAGTCTCATTCTAAAGCTAACGTTTGAAGAAATAACATCATCATCATGACTGACGGTAACAGAAAAGATTTTATTCATCAATTGAATAAGCGACTTGTTGCAACCAACCTAGAGACGAAGAGCGTTGGTGATCTTACGATTGGGAAACCGTACGAGGTTGTATGGTTAAGAAAAATTTCAACGCGGTATGGAAAAAGTATCGTGTGTCGTTTACGTGAAGGTGAGGAAACGATGTTTAATGTTTACTTGCCGAGACGGTTTGCGGAAACATTGAAAGAGGACGAATTTGACACAATAACTGAAATGAAGCTGAAACTCGTCTTCAAAGGACGCATCGGAAAAGCCTTCGATGTGGTATTCGAGTAATACCAGGTAGCTATTCAAACTGTCCTTTTCAGGACAACAACACATTAAACAAACAACACATTAAACAAACAACACATTAAACAAACAACACAAAATTACACATACATACACAAAACAAAAAACACTTTAAACCCCCATCAATAAATTTGTAACTAATTATTGTTTTTTAAAAATGTTTTTTTTAAAAGTAAACAAGATAGAAAACGATATTTAGTTACGTTTATTGAATGTAGTGGTTCCAAGGCCCGCGACACGATCTGATAATAGATTTATCTACTATCGGATTTTGTTGCAAATGGTGAGGAGAGTGTTTAACAATAAAATGAAAAATTGTAGCTTCAAATCATACAAAATGCACTTGTCAGGATATCACCATACCTATCAGATGAATATTTTTCGAATTGTGGAGGGGAGGTTGTGACATTCTGATTCGTTGATAGTAGGGTGTGGTAGTTGTGGTGGTGGGGAGGAGCTTATAAATACAGTGTAACTGAGTGAAGCAGTTTATTTGTTGAGAAACGTTCGAGTTGTAAACATGATTCAGTTTAGTGAAGAAGATGTACGCGTGCGCGTTGGTGACCAACAACTGACGACTATGTGTTTTAAATTAAAACACAGTTACGTATATATTGTCGATTTATCTGATCATGATTTTGATAAAAACGGTGATAACTTGACCATAAGAGTGGTTTTCAATGATGATGATTTTGGATATGGACGAAAATATTATTGCGAATTTGAATGCGGTGAACAAGCTATCGCACTTATTCACAGCAAAGAAGTACTGTTTTCTGGATTCTACGGTGACGACGGTAACGTAAAGGCGTTCAAATTAAATCGTTCGTCGAATATGAAGTTGAATGCGTCCGTGTTAAAAAATCTCAATACGTCGCATCGAAAAAATAACGTACTCGCTGTAAACGTGTTTGCTGCAAACGAAAGAAGAAGAGTAACAGCTAATGTAGCGACGGACGGAGGACTTTTCTTCAGAGGTCGTGATGAAGTAGATTGTTCTGCCGATGGTTGTGACGATGATACCCAACCGCTGTTGGTGGCGTACGACACAAATGAAAATTCAGAATTCGATTACGTTAAAACCAATCGATATATGAAAGGACGTCACATCGCTTCTCTTTATTTTATTTTATACAAGAATACGAAACGCAAAGAAGAGTATAAAGAAAACCGTCAACGAATTTTTTAATTTCTACGATGTTTAAATAAGTCCTTTTAAGGACTACAACATAAATTAGAGTTATCTTGGGATTTTTTTTTTGTTTAACATAGATGTTCTTTCTTGTAAAGAAGTATCATGAAGACGTTTCTTAAGATATATATATAGTCGAGTGTTTTGTAGGCCTACTGGGGAGAGATATCACTCTAAAAAAAAATCTCAACGCACCGCGGTTGCTACCTCTGGGGTGGTGTGGAAATGCAACAACACTCTAAACCCCCATACAGTAATGTAAAACTATTTTTTAGAAATAAAATTTAGTCGATCGGCATTACTGGATGAAGGTTCCAAGGCCTGCGGTGTAATCCGATGTCAGATTCACCATCTGTTGTCGAATTACACTTGCGAATGGTGAGGAGAGTGTTCCAACACATAAATTCATTTCATAACTTTTTTTTTCCTTTTACAGATCCAGACACAACCGGATTTAACCAGTTACAACAACTCAAGTCACTTTTGTATTAGTGATCCGATAATTATTAAAAAAAAAAAAAAAATTTTCCTTATCGCATCCGCTCTTATTAGAGACGACGTTCGAGTTCGCACGTACGCACTAACGGCTAGTGCGCATGCGCCGATTCGAATTCCAACGCTGCGATTGGTCAATCGGACAACTTCAGACCACGTCGGTCCCACAATTCTTCAGTCGAGCGCCGCATCTCGCACGGTAAACACCTCTACGTCATTCCGCTGACGCACGCACGCAAACACAGCCACCACCGCCTCCCGGTGCACGATCCACGACGAGAACCTCTCTCCGTCGCGGTAACGCCTCCCGACACCATCGCCTGGACGACCAGGATCATCCTCGAGGTACGTCTATATTCACTTGTGTGTATATGCATGTGTGTGCGCGTGTGTGTGTGTGCGTGTGTGTTTGTGTGTGTGTGTCGTAGCAGACATTACCGCCACCGCCTCCCGGTGCACGATCTACGACGAGAACCTGTAACGCCTCCCGACGCCATCGCCTGGACGACCAGGATCATCCTCGAGGTACGTCTATATTCACTTGTGTGTATATATGTGTGTGTGCGCGTGTGTGTGCGCGCATGTGTGATTGTGTGTGTGTGTGTGTGTGTACAGGCTGATGTTACGTTAAAATTCACAGCTTACGTAGAACATTTTTCACTCATTACATCAGGGAGTCACCGCAGCCGATTGGTTTAAGGCGTCAGTCGGTCGCGTCCCGTCATGACCGGGTTCGAATCCTCTAGCCGACAGAATTTTTTTCACTTTAAATATTATTTATTTAATTCAAATCGACCGCCACACAACAGTGATACCAACCTTTGAAATATTTCTTCAATATATAAACATGTCAACAAAAAATAAATCAAGTTGGTAACACTGACTCACATCGACACAAAATAAATCAAGTTGGCAACACTGACGGGGTACCGGCGCCAATGACGTCACAATCCAAGATGGCTGACCACCGCCATCTTGAATTAGTGACGTCAGAAGTGACGTTTCCAAGATGGCGGACGGCCGCCATCTTTGAATTTGACGTCATTTTTGGCGCCGTACCACCATTTCCGTACTACTAACAAATTTGTTACCTACAACCATCCACTTATATAAAGATTCAAAAAACGTTTTTTCCCAAAAAATCAAACCCTCCTTGATCGTGGTAAAGGAAAACAAAATTATGCAATACTTTGCCAGTTTTTTTATGTACTTATGTACCGATGATTACGAAATAAGATCGATCTGATCTCACCCTTGATCAGGATATATGGTAAAGATGCATATAAAAATTACTGATTTTAAATAAGGGTTCCATTATAATTCACACAACTTCCACAAAAAAATAACTAAAATAGGTTAATTTAATTTTAAAAAACAGATCAGAACATCTGACCGATGGACACTTGATTAATAAGGACACATTATCGACAATTTTGTATAAAGGATTTTCAGTGTTCTTTAAGAGCGATTTTTAGGCCGTTTCTCATAGTCATATATTATTGTAGATATTATGAAAAAGCATTTACAGTTTACGAAAAGTAAAAGTAAAAATTTAATTTTTATTAATTTTCGTGTATATTCCTTTACCTGTCAAAAGTTATTAGGTTATTTAAGTAAAAATAATGCAAAAAAATATTCTTTTCTTTCATCAATGAAATATATGTCCCCCTCGGTCAAACGTTAATTAATCATCTTAAAAGAAAAACATGAAACAACAAAAAATAAAGAATAATGCCTAATCATTTTTCAATTTTTTAAATCGAAGCAAAAAATTTCAAGCAACAATCTTAATTTGGCAGCGAATTAAAAAATATGATATTTTAAAAAATATTTACAAAGGATATAATTTTTTTTTATTTTAGTGTTTTTTTAATTTATCTTAAAATATTCGTTTTATTTTTAATTTACAAAAAAAAAATGTTTTTTTCTTCATACGGTCCCGTATGAAGAAAAATCCATTAACAACAAACGAAAAAGGTGAAAAACCCATTTAAAAAATAGTTTTATTTTATTAATAAGGGTGATCAGTCATTATTGTGTGAAAAACCGTGACCAACATAATAATATACCACAGACAAAAATGAATTATAATGTAAAACAAATTTAATGCAATTAAAAACATATAACATTTCTAATATACGAGTACAACCCCAAACAAAATTAGAGGTTGTAAAAGAACCCCGACAAATAAAATAAATTCAACCATGATAAGTGAAATTCATTATGAAGAAAAATGTAAATTAAAAAAAAGTTGGCAATTCGTTACGTGGAGTTCTTCATTCTATATATAACTCTGGCTACCAAGGGCTTATCCTCGATGTCAATATTTGAAACGAAAATTAAC
Source organism: Lycorma delicatula (assembly GCF_047948215.1). Classification (NCBI taxonomy): domain Eukaryota; kingdom Metazoa; phylum Arthropoda; class Insecta; order Hemiptera; family Fulgoridae; genus Lycorma; species Lycorma delicatula. Next base: position 148,658,357 of record NC_134460.1, on the reverse strand, counting down.
TGCAATATTAAAGCATGCAATTAAGAATTATCTAAAAAAACATTTACCTATCCCAACGACTCGTATTCAAAAATCATAGTACGAAAAATTTCATAACTTTTAAATCAGTCTGAAGATATGAAGTAAAATGGTAACCGATGAAAAAAGCAATGAAATAGAAATAACACTCTCATCTCTGAATGATATCGCCCAATAAATAAAGTTAAATACTACCGTTGAGTTCACAGACGACAAAAAAAATTTTGTTCCTCCTTTTTATTGTGATTTGCATAAGACCAAACGTCCGATGCTTACAAATATATTATCTGATATAACGTAACCGAATATTTTTAATATTGTTTTTCTTTGATACGTTGAAATGTAGTAAAGCATTTGTTGCATTAGGTAGATTTCATAAGAAAGTTACCTATTGTAATGCGTACCACGATTCGACTTCCGGAAAATTTCGACATATCTTAGCGTTTCAGATCCCCCAGAACCCCAAAACCACCGTCAGTTCAAAAGTTTATATATATATTTCACTTTCTTGTGGACACGATAACTGTCGTAATTTTGCGCCAATCACTTACAAATTGATAAATAAAATATAACGACCCAAAATCTCGGTCGAGTTCGTTAATAGGCAAAATCGGACTATGGGAGGTGGAAGTGGGAGAGCTTTTACGAAAAACCAAAATATCGTTATAACTTTCCTGTTAAGTAAAAATTCGAATTCGTTTAAAGTTCCTACAAATCTTTAGATAAGGGCGTAAAACTTATTTAAGTAAAGTTTTTTGATATCACGAACTATTGGCCAGGGGGTGGAAAAATGGGGTTCGAAGATAAAGAAAATTTTACCTCCCTTAATGGACACAGGATAGAATCGGTTTAAAGTAGTCGTTCGACCTCTAAACATAAAATAAAACTGTTTTCTGAAACAATTTTTGATATGACCAACCCTTATGGCAAGGGATGACCAAAATGTTTCTGGAATTGTAAGCTGGCGCTGCTAAACATGTGAAACTTTTTTTTCACATACAACCAATGTCATATTGAGTAAATTGAAGTTTTTCTTAATTTTAAGGTGGAAATCTTTTTTATCACCTATTTAGAAACGGTGAAATCCGTTACCGGCGTGCCGAAAGGGATTTTTTTATTGTATATAAAGTGGTGTTGTATTGGCACGATTGATATAGTCGTTTCAGTTAAAGACGAACTAACTACCGATTTATATAGTCTATTGAAAATGCTGATTTAAATTTCCAAGAGAATTTATGGAAACGCTTGTATTTACATATAAAATTAATTGTAAATGATTATATTACTTAATGTTTAAATATATAATTATTTAAATAATACCAGTGAAAATACAACATTTGTTTGTAATTAAAAAAAAAAAAAAACTTAAAAGTGAACAAGACCAATACACTTATAACTTAAAAGGAATTTACTGACCACATGATCGAATGAAGTCAGGGAATCTGACCTCATTCTAATTTAAATATATTTATGCGCAATACTCTGCCCGTAGTGCGCATAAATGCATTTAAAAGAGCGCGTTACTTTTTGTTCGGCAGAGATTCTGATTTGAAGAGCACTTGTGATACGACATAGACTAAAACTCCGATAACATCGATTTTGAACGTTCGCCAAGTCCAATATTATGGAATATTTGTTACTATACTTAAAAATAAATTCTGCATACAATAAGTTTATTGTGCGCGTTTAGCCTAACAATATCAATTTTATTAAAACAAACATAATCCATTATGGAAATATAAAAGGAAACAAGTATACTTGCCACTCTCATAAGCAGTATTTTTCAAACTATCATCTCATGATATCATAATCGTAAAAATTTAGTTACCTCGAGGGACCAAATTTGAAACGATACCCGTGAATTTCCGCTTTACACCACAAGAAACTAAACTACAAAACAATTTATACTAAGTTTATTCTAAAAGTAAAACTAATAAGCGACTTAAATATCCACGGAAAATTATTTTACGTTGGCAAAACCGGTTATCCAACAAGAATTGAGGTTAAATATATTATTATCATCATTGTGTTTAGGTAAGTTTTTATTTTAATAAATTATAAAAATAATGAAATAAAATATTCAGTATTTTACAAGAATTGTCGAGAATTGAGTCAAGCAAATTCGATCGAGGCGAAGGATCAATACAGATTCAAAAAACTGTTTTATCATAGTTAAAAAAATAAAAGTTTCTCGGTAACTGATATGAAGACTGGGAAAACTACGGCATTCCTAAAAAAAAATCCTATAAAAGCTTTTATGCAGTACAGTGCAACACGTTTCGCAAAAAGACAAATCTTTTTACTTCCTTGTATGAAGTTAAAAGAAGTATTGTCATCGTAAAAAATTTAGGTTTTCAGATTTCAACGCAAATATCCATTTTCACCATCCCTGAATCCATCTTGATTAGTTTCGGCGTGACGTCTGTACGTACGTATGTATCTCGCATAACTCAAAAACTATAAGCCGTAGGATGTTGAAATTTTGGATTTAGAACCGATGTAACAACTATTTGTGCACCACCTCCCTTTTTGATTGCAATCGACCGGGCCAAAAGGGTCCGAAAAGCCGAAAATCCAAACAAATTTTGAAGCCCTCATGAGAGCTTTTAATCATAAGTGATACTTATTTTGATTGGAGTTATAGCCAAATGAAATTTTAATTAACGAAATATTTGGATCTTACAAGCAGAAGGCACATCGGTTCGAATTCAGACTTCAAATATTGTTTTACCTTATTTTTTAAATTTAAATATATTGATTTATTAATAATTATTAACCTGAGATTGTAAAAAAGGTTTACAATAAATAATTTAATAATAATAATAATAAAAAAATATATATATATGAAAAAAATCAATAGTTGTTGCTGAAATAAAATTTTATGTACTTATCATTTTAATTCAAAAGATTAATAAATCATTATATTTAAATTAAAAAAAAGTATATTTATATGAAATCGGATTCGAACCGATGTGTGCATGATTACGGATCCGACACGTTCTCACTTACACACATAACTAATTATAAAATACACATAACTAATATAAAATGTTGATACGGGTACCAGAAAAAAATGTGATGCAATGTGGTGTCCACCACCAATGCAATTGTGTAACTGTCCACTTTATTGAAGAATTGGAGGATCGTATCTCACTTTCAAATGAAATAAGTTTAAATGTAGTGCAGCAAAAAATGTGTATATGTAATTTAATAGGCGTACAAGGAAGTTATGTGGTGTCCACATCAAAATTTTTTTACAACGTATATTTTTCCTAATGCCGTTTTCTTTAATTAGATCTTTTTTTCATTACCAAAAAATCGAAATTATTTAAAAACGAAAATTATTATAGAATAATAGGTAGATTTTACTACCAACAGCTTTATAGTACAGTACGTCCAAGAAGTCCCCGTACTTCCTCCGATCTACATTTTGATATTTTAAAAGTCGCGAGATATTTTTAAGAAATTATTTCTTTCTCGCAATCCGTAGGTAACCCTCCTCTCACAAGGGCACAAAGGACATTTATTCGTTAAATTTCAGTCGCAAAGCCATTAAACTAATATTTTAAGTAAGAAGAAGAAATAACAAATGAAATAAATAAGAAGGATCATGACTATATGATCGAACAAGGAGAATCCTCACTTTATATGTTTGTGAAACGGAAAGGAATCCATCCACATGTCATACTTGTTCGTACCATATTTTTCCATAGAATACGCGACTCTTATTTGGAAATGTTCGAAGATAGTTAATACTTTGACTTCGAGAAAAGGGTATCGCGGAACATGTTAGGGTACAGCAAGACAAAGCCGCAGTTCATTTTCCTTTTCGAGAGAGCGCAATTTCCAGGCCACTGGATCAGCCGTGGTTCACAATTATCACCGGCTCATTATAATTTTTTTTTTTTTGTTTTTCCGGACGAAAACACTTCAGCGTTATCATCACCCGAACACGATGTTTTAAGAACTATATAAAAAATTCACAATTAAAAATTTAAAAGAAACGCCCAGAAAACAAAACATGTAATATAAAAACAAAACAGTAGTATAAAAAAAATTAAAACAGCAAAAACTGAAAGGAGAAGTTTAAAAACAAAATCAAAATAAACTAAAATATTAAAATAAAGACAAAACAAAAATTTACATTAAATGTTAAAACACAAAAACATACTAATACAAAAAAACTACAGTATTAAAAAATGTGTAAAATATTAGCTTCCCGAAGAAATAAAAAAAACACCGGTCTAAAACTTTTTTATTGCCCAGGATTTGACGAAAATTTCCGGGAAATTAAAATTTACGACGCAAGGCCGCATATCGTATGCATTCCACAAGAATGTGGCGCACAGTCAAGCGGCAGTTGCATCGCATGCGTAATGATGCGTTTACTGCTGACATCAGATACCCGTAGCTCTGGTATGCCCTATTCGCAATTCGCAGAGGATCACTTCGTCTCGGCGAATTTTCCTGCGGGAAGAATCCCATGGCCACAGAGCATCTTTAATCCAGTCTTGCCACCTCGAGCGAAGTGCGTGTTCGATATAGTTAAGTCGGATGTAGTAACACGGGTAGTGAAGGATGGTTGCCTACATGCGTCTTTAGCGGCGAAATCTGCACGTTCATTACCCGGAATACCCATATGGCTAGGAATCCAGCAGAAACTCACTTTGTTTGTTGTGAAGGTTCAACTCGACGATTGCATTCTAGATTTCGATGACGATAGGATGAGGCTTGCAGAGCACTACTCCAGTCGCTAAAAATAAGGATATGACTATATTTAGAGTTAGCGATATTTAAAGCCTTATGAATAGCGTACAGTTCAGCAGTAAACAAACTCGTAAGACCGGGTAGACCAAACATGTAGGTTCGGTCATCAACAATAAACGCGCATCCAAAGGTATCGTGCTGCTTCGAACCATCTGTGTATACTACCGCGTCAGTGTTCGTCTCGGAGAGAATATGGTAAAACATTTACTGAAAGAAAACTGGCGAAGTTGATTCTTTATTATACATAGTGAGGTCAAAAATAATATTAATGAGGTTGATTCTTCACGGAGGATACGAACACGGATAAATCGGGAAAAATGGAAGGTGCGTTAACATTTATAAGGCGTAGGAAACGCCGGGTACGAATACCTACAGGTGCAGTATAACGTGGATGGTTTTCTTATCTTTGAAGATAAGGATTTCCAAGGACTGCGTCAAAAGCCGGGTGATTTGGTCGTCCTTTAAGACGGGCCCATTGTAATGGCCACCACGAAGCCCCGACCTTACCGACACAACTCATTATGGTAAATACGCAAAGCGTATTTACGACATGGTAAATGGTATGTCGATAACATCTTTAGGAGGACGGTGATACATAGCTCTTTAGGTTTAGCACGATAGAGCACGCACAGATTTAATAGATAACTTACTCCTAAGTATAATTTATAAAATAATGATTGATGAAAGAGTGGATTCACTGAGAATTATTTTGGTAGCCGGAATTCCGTTTCGCTCGCGCTAGAATCTCGAGAACGGTTGGACCTAGATGCATGGGACTAGGGGACCTATCGTTCCGGGTGATCGCAAAGTACTCTTTGGTTAAGCCTTTAAAAATCTCTAGGACGCACCGTTAAATTAAAAAAGGAGATTAAGTCGGATTTGAACGGATGTGCCTTCCCCCTGTAATATCAAATATTTCATTAATTTCATTAGGCTATAACTATGAAACCAACGAATATAAGTAGTACCACTTATTACATATCGTTCAATAGCTCTCAATGAGAGCTTGTTACTGCAATTAAGAAAAAATTAAAAATCCAGATTTTTTGGATTTTGGGCTTTTTTGGACACTTTTGGTCCAGTCGATTGGAGTCAAAAGGGGAGGTGCACAACTAGACGTTATAACAGTTCTAAATCCAAAATTTCGACATCCTACAGCTAATCGTTTTTGAGTTATACGTGATACATACGTACGTACGGACGTCACGCTGAAATTAGTCAAAATAGATTCAGGGATGGTCAAAATGGATACTTCCGTTGAAATCTGAAATTTTCTATGATCACAATACTGCCTTTACTTCGTACGAAAAGTAAAAATGAGAGTATCTTGCATTCCCATTTTAATAAAAAATATTGTATTAGAATGATAAAGTTAAAAAATATACAAACATCCTACATGAGTTAAATAACCAAAACCGGCTTGTATTGAAAAATTTGAAATACAATAAGCTAAACAAAAAATAATGTATATAACACATACGTAGATTAAAAAAAAAAGAAGAAAATTCAACTAGGTTACCGAACCCCCTCTCAAACTCTCTCTTTATTTTCAATAAAAATGACATTGGAGGTTATATTAATTAAATGTGAAAATAGACTAGGTTGCATAATATTAACAGATCAAAATTATTTAATAACTTTACAAATAAATTAAAAAAATAATAACCATTTTTTTATTATATAAGAGAATACTTATGTTTATGATAAAACACAAATGTTGAAATCAGATGGTGTTATATTCAAAAGCTAAATATTTTTTATAAAAAAGAAAATTGCGAACAAAATCGGTAAAGAGGATACGATGTAAAGATTTATTTTTAATATAAAATTCTACGATAATCGATTAAAAAAAAATAATCAAGGCAAGTGGAAAAAGTCGTCGATTTCGGAACAGTTTCTACGAGACGTTTCTAAAATTCTGTCTCACTGGAAACCACATACTACATTCATTCCAAAAAAGTGGATTATAACCCCTTTAAATCCCCGATTCAATAATTTTTTGGTTGTGTGTATCAACTACAATATAAAATTAATTTTTCAGCAGATTTTTTAACATTGTCACGAGTCATTACCCACAATTGAAGAAAAAAATTAATATAACCACACTACATTAAAACTGAAAATAATATTTGAAATTTAATTAATTTTTAGTATAATTAGGTCTAATTAATTAATTTATAATAACACAATAAGAATTTAATACCTTTATGTAGATAGTTCTTTAGATGTTAGTTTACCTTTATTGTGTACAATACGTAAACTGCCTAAAATAAATTAAAAAGCATGAAACATATGACCGTAGTAGGTTACCAGGCTAAACTGATTACGGTATTTCTTCGAAAGATGTATATTTTAAAAATATTTTTATTTAATATTGTTTGCTATTTATATTTTTAATTTTATTTATTAAATTTTCTATTGTAAAAAAAATTAATATTACAAATAATTGTACACGTTAAGTAAAACTAAATAATTGTAAACGTTAAGTAAAACTGATGAAAAAAACAGCTGTTTCTATTATTCCAACTTTGATAGATTGATATTTAAAATAGTACCTATTTGTGTGAATAAATAAACAAATAAATCTACTAACTAATTATAATTAAGACATTAATTAATATATATTATTTAGTTGTATTTAAAAATATTATTTATTTAAGAGTTATAAACGTATTTCTAAAAAATTAATGTAGTAAACAAAAATAGTTAACCGCGGACGATTATTACGCGACTCAAATCGTTTGTCGACGCACAAACCTGTTGTAACACGTTCATATTATACCATGTAAATGAAGTGAACAGATCAGATCGTTTTGTATTAGGTTAAATTGTTAATTTCCTATTTTAAGGTAAAATTGGGTAATTTTATTGAAAAGCGGCATATTTATTCGAGGAATAATAATTTGTAAGTATTTAAATTAATTATACAAATTAATATTCAGTTTTGACTGGTTACTGATTATTAATTATAAAGCCACGTGCTGTGCCTGTGTAGTAATGATAAAAAATTAGAAAATTTATTTTTCTGAAATAGGTAAATCATTTAAATTGTGTATTTAATATAATATTTATTGCTATGACATTTATACTTTAATATAATTTTCTCATTTTTAAAATTTGACATTATTTTTATAAAAAATGGTTTATAAAAATGCATGGTTTGTCCATGCCTTCATGGCCACATTTTAGTTTTTATAAACTGAAATCTCTAATCATTTTTTAATTTGTTAAATATACTGCTTTTGTTATTTAGATACTATGATTGATATTCTAAAAAAATAAAATGAATTCTCACAATTTAAAAAAAAAAATGATGCAATCGGTTGAAATTTGCTACAGTATAAATTAGGTGAAGATTATGCAATATAGTCTATTGTAAAATGCCAGTTATTTTTACACGGATTTGAATACTAGATCGTGGATACCGGTGTTCTTTGGTGGTTGGGTTTCAATTAACCACACATCTCAGGAATGGTCGAACTTCATTTACACTCATACATATCATCCTCATTCATCCTCTGAAGAATTATCTAAATGGTAGTTACCGGAGGCTAAACAGGAAAAAGAAAGAAAAGTCTATTGAAAAATAGCCATACAATCTAATTTATTAGTAAAACGTTTATCAATTTATTTATTAAATAACTAACCGATAATAGTAAAATGTATGCATTAGGGATTATGGCATATACTGAAAAAGGGTGTGTGTAGAAAGATTAATTAATGTTGAAATTAAAAAAAAGCATGCACCAAGGATTATTGCATACACCGACTATTTCAGTTAATGTAATGAACCAATTTGCATTGACAGCTTTCATATCAAGGCAGTTGTGAATAAACTGCTGCTTGAAACTTTGATGTGCATCTATAGCTTGAGAATTTTTTTTGGAGTAATGACTGGTTCATTTCCTCAAAAAAAAGAAAAAAATTAATTATTCTATGTATTTAATCTGGGATCCATTGTTCTGGATCTACTTCTGAGAATATTTCATCTATTTCTTCACAATTGAGTAATTTCCAAAATATTCTGCCAGGTTTTTATATTCCTTTTTTTGTTATAGATTTAATTAATTAATACATTATAATTGACTGAGGACATAAATACAGTTTAAATATAATTTTTGGTGGCATTTTTATCCAACAATTGTTACATAAGACACTGCTTCTCTTAAGTAATTTTTTTGTTATATCTTATAAGTATAATTTCAACTTATCCCTTTGTTTTTTATTATTATATGGCCAATAAAATAACAGTTCTTTTTGTTTTCCATGAATGTCCTGATCTGTTAGTAATCCAATTTTGTGGTTTTTTGTATAATTTATTTGTACTTACAAACCGTTCCTGTAAGTTAAAATTTTACAAATTGTAAGAAATTTTTATATATTGCTATATATTTTTATTGTCTTTTTATTAAGTGTTAATTGGCCAGTTTTTGTAATTTTGGTTTGAATCAACATTCTCAGATTATATAATTGACTATACATATATATATAATAATTATTATTTAACCCCTCAATCAGATTAAATTTTTAATTTCTTTGGAGAAAAGTTGTTGACTGCTATTTTCTCTATGAAGTGTTTAAAACAATTTTCTTTGCTTAATTATGGTTACATTAATATATACATAAAAAAATCTGTGTCTTGACAACTAACTACTAATCATATACTAACTTGCTAACGATTAATCATTAACATTAACAATTTGGGTACTAATTATAATAATTATAAACAAATTAACTGGTGGTGGATTTTTATGTATATTATTTATGTTGCTATAATAATATTTAATTAATAATAATAATTATTTTTATTTTTTGTTACAATAATATCTAAATCAAATCATTAAGTTTAAGCATAACTATTGGTGAATTTATTTGCTGATCAACAAAGTATTCAAAGAATTAACTAAAATCTGATTGTTTGAGGTTATGATAAATTAATTATATGAGAAACAGTTTGAGGGATGTTTTCTTTTTTCCCTTATTTGGATCACAAATCCTTTAATGTAAAGGATTAAAATCCTTTAATGTAAATTGGAAGAACAAGATTATCTTGTTAACTGACTGATTTCTTTATCTAAACCATTAATTTAGATTATTTCTTAGAAATATTTAAATTTATTAACTTTGTTGATTTTCCATATTTTGAATTGAATCTTTGTCATGAATTGGTCATGAATTCCGCCTTATTGAACAAAATTTTTAGCTCTACTTTTTCTGCGATTTCTTTTATGTGGTTTGTTGTTCTGCTACTGTGAGAGATTTTTTGAGAAAATTGCAGTGTCATTAGCAAAGGTTTGGCAGTTAATTCAAATAATTTTCAATTTCAGACCTAGTTTTATTTCATGATGTATTCCAATTTTTTTCACCTTCTTCTCCCATTCTCTTACTTTTTCTAAGACAAAGTTAAAAAGAATTGGTGATAAACTATCCCTTTGCTTTACTCCTGTTTTAATTTTAGATTCTTCTGAGAATTCTCCTATGAACATCTCTTATGAATCTATTTGTACAAATTATTACCCTTATTGTACAAAGTAAATGGTTGTATTTATTTCAGAATAATTACATGATATTTGAAACTGTTTTGAACCAGTTCCTATTATTGAATGTGTTACATCGTATTACAGGCCAGTAATTCTTTCAAATATATTGCCCAAGTACTCGTTTAATCTACCAATATATTTCAATATTACTGGTGTTATCAACCCCCAATGCAACAATATTCTTTTGTTCACTTCTATTCTGATACGGTGAATGAATTATATCTACTAATATTATTATAAAAATATTTTTGCTACTGTTAATAATTTTTTTGTCTTCATAATTTCATAATTAAATTGTGCTTTAATTTATGTTACTTTTCATTGTGAATCACCTTCAGCCTACTGTTGTAGCTCAGAAGTTATAACTTTCATTCTTTTTTAACAGTCAATTTAATGTATTTATGTTGTGGAATCAATCAGTTCCAAATCTTTAGGAAAGCATTTTCGAAAAATGTTTAACCTGTTTTCATCATGTTGGTTTGTTTATTGTTCTGAGTGTAAATTTAATAAAATTTTATTATTTTTTCAAAATCTTGTTCTGTTTCATGCCATTTTATTACTACATTATCATTTCTGTTTCATTCTTATCACAGAGTATATGGGTTTTATCTTTTTTCTAGATATTTAAATAATAACATTGAGCTACAACTTTTCTAACCCAGTAAACTGACTGTCTGGGAAATATTATATTGCCCTATATCTTTGCTCGCCTAATAATTTTAAGAAGGGAATATTCTTCCTTCTTATAGTATTACAGTTTTCTTACTTTAGCTTATGTAGATAAAATATATTATAATAAAAATTCATTTGTTCTTAAAATATATTGTAGACATTGTTATTTGAGGAGAAAATTGAAACGATTTGGGTGGCGATGCATGAAGCTATATTTGAAAGCTTCAAGAATGACTGGAAATGTTGAAATATAAAAATATAAATTTATTTTTGATTAGCAACTCCCTGTATAATATATTGATACGAGTACCATATTTTCATAGTATAACTTCTGACAATAATAATATCTACTTCTACATGAAACATAAAATAATACTTAGAAAATTTCCATGTGATGACGAATGTATAACAAAATAAAGATGAAAAACTTAATTTCAACAAGGTCAAGTGAAGATGATCAGTTTAACAATAACAGTATCAACATCTAAATGACATAAGTGAGTAAAATTTTCAATTTATTAGATTATAAAAAAAGAATATAAAACCTTATGATCAGATTTCTTTATGTAAAAAATTGAAGGATTTTTTTTTGTTTAAGACAGTATTAATTTTGACAACATTAATGTTACATCATTTCATGGAACTGTGCATTAGAGGTTTTAATAAAAACGATCAATTATAGTTATTTATCCTTAAACATTAATAAGAAGCTTTTTGTAAACTTTTACTACATTGAACATTTTTTTTTTCTAAAGTTGAATCAATGGTATTAATTTTATATTTAATTTTTAATAATTATTTGTATATGATTTGGTTCGTGTTACTATATTTCTAATAGTAAATCTTTTGTTGTATTCTCTGTAGACACATTATGTTTATCAAGCAACATATCTAACCTCAATTGTTGTAACCACTGGACCAGTTGTGTGAGCTTCTAACCACCAGCTAAAATATTAATCTGGTAAGTATTTATTTAACAAAGTCACTAAATTATCTCTTACACGTAGTCGGTTATGGTTTGCATTCTGTTGCAAGAGTTTTTTGTTAGTATTACATTAAAGATTTCTAATCTGAGAAGAACTTTTTATATATTAACCACTGTATACGTGAAAACATAACTGATTTTTATTGAAGTATATCAAGAAAAAAAAAATTATTAATTTATCTTTCCCTCCTTATTGTTATGAATGTTTAATTTGCATATTTTAAAATGAAGTTAGGGAAAAAGTATGGGCTTTGCAGAAAATTTCTGCAGAAAACTTTATACAGTCCCCTATACAAGGGATTCATTAATCATGGTATTCTGTATATGACATAAACAGTGTGAAAATAAATCTTTTTTTAATTTTTTTTGTAAAATGTGATTTAAAAAAAACATTATTCACTTCATTGACTGGCCATTGAAATCAATGTCTGTGTTTTATGGTCAGGATAACACCTACTTCTACAATTTATTTTGTGCTTCCATGCAATAAAATTTCATTCCTGTTCTTGATCGTTTGATACTGTAAAATAATTTATGATCAAAGCACACTCTCTTGTTATTCATTCAAAGAAGTCAAAAGCAGTGGTTCCTAAACGTTTCAGACTCGCGTCGCCGTTTTTAATTACATTTTCCTATGTGCCATTCGCAACGAAAATCTATGACTGCCCGTAAGTAAGGGATTAAAATAAATACAATCTATTATGGGTTCATTGCAAAAATTATTAACTATAAAAATCTTTTAAAATTTTATTATGAAACTTTAACAATATTGCGCGACAAGCGAGTGAAGAAGCATCTCGTATCATTTGTTGCAGGTACGACAACGATTAGATAAGTAGGTTTAGAGTGAACAGCATTAATATGACAACAATGAAATTGATAATGCAAATTGAAAGGAGGATGGTATTATATTGCAACAGGTTCTCCATTTTTAGTAAGATTAGTTTCTTCTTCAGGTAATTATGTATTCTTTATTGGATGCATGTGCATAGTGGAGTAATTTAGCGTGTTAGGACATTGGAAAAAATCGCATTTTTCAGGTAATCATCTCAGTAGTTAGTAAATTTTCTTCATGTTAACTGGGTCATTAAGTATTATAAGTTAGAGATATGTTCAGTCGCGTTCCCATTCCATAACCCATCATCTCGCTGCCCCTAAAACGGTTGTAATTGTTTTTTAATTATGTTTATTACTGTTTCATTATGCATTTTACTTTGGAATTAGTTATGCTAATTCGCGTTCACGTCCCGAAATACCCGCCCCAAAGGTAAGTCTCTGTGTATGTTGTAAATGTTTTTAATTATGTTTTTGCATGTTGTGTTTATTACAGGTGTATTTTGTGTTTTAGGTTTTGACTTGTATTTTTTTAAGTCGCGTTCACGTTCCATAAACTAATTCCCCTTAAGCCCCTCAGTGGATTTTAAATGTATTTTATGTTATGTGTTGTATGTTTTTTGTAGTGTTTTTGTGTTTCATTAGAATTATTTTTGTTTAGTATGTTGGTCATTGTGTTAAGTAGTGTTATATGTGTTTATTATTTTTACAAGTGCATTATGTTATTTAAGTTAAAATTAGTTATGTTTATTGTCCTCGCGTTTCATAAACGAAACATCAAATCTCCCTATTTTGAACTCCGATATAATTTTAAAAAGTTTTTGTTACTTATATTTAAAATTAAAGTGAATGCTCGGAAGCCAGGTAAAGGTATGGGTAATTTTCCTATGTTTTTTTAAATTTTATTATGCAATATATTTTACATACATGTAACCGTGTTTTTACGAATTGATTTGATATTTTTAATAATTTTGTTTCAGATTGTTAAACTAATCAGGGATAAAAACTATGGTGTGATGAAGAGAAGAAATGAATAATTTGATTCCAGAAGACTTAATATATTATTAGTTTGTTAATTTATTTTACAATTTTTATACTAATATTATTTTAATTTGTTTCATGGTTTTTTCAGGCACAAAAATATTTGTATATTTAAAAATTAATGTTGGAACAAGAAAACTAAAATAATACTTAGAAAATTTCCATGTGATGATGAATGTATAACAAAAAAAATATGAAAAATGTAATTTCAACAAGGTCAAGTGAAGATGATCAGTTTAAGAATAACAGTATCAGCATCTAAATGACATAAGTGAGTAAAATTTTCAATTTATTAGATTATAAAAAAAGAATATAAAACCTTATGATCAGATTTCTTTATGTAAAAAATTGAAGGATTTTTTTTTGTTTAAAACAGTATTAATTTTGACAACATTAATGTTACATCATTTCATGGAACTGTGCATTAGAGGTTTTAATAAAAACGATCAATTATAGTTATTTATCCTTAAATATTAATAAGAAGCTTCTTGTAAACATTTACTACATTGAACATTTTATTTTTCTAATTGAATAAATGGTATTAATTTTATATTTAATTTTTAATAATTATTTGTATATGATTTGGTTCGTGTTACTATATTTCTAATAGTAAATCTTTTGTTGTATTCTCTGTAGACACATTATGTTTATCAAGCAACATATCTAACCTCAATTGTTGTAACCACTGGACCAGTTGTGTGAGCTTCTAACCACCAGCTAAAATATTAATCTGGTAAGTTATCATTTATTTAACAAAGTCACTAAATTATCTCTTACACGTAGTCGGTTATGGTTTGCATTCTGTTGCAAGAGTTTTTTGTTAGTATTACATTAAAGATTTCTAATCTGAGGAGAACTTTTTATATATTAACCACTGTATACGTGAAAACATAACTGATTTTTATTGAAGTATATCAAGAAAAAAAAAATTATTAATTAATCTTTCCCATATTTTAAAATGAAGTTAGGGAAAAAGTATGGGCTTTGCAGAAAATTTCTGCAGACAACTTTATACAGTCCCCTATACAAGGGATTCATTAATCATGGTATTCTGTATATGACGTAAACAGTGTGAAAAAAAAGCTTTTTTTAATTTTTTTTGTAAAATGTGATTTAAAAAAAACATTATTCACTTCATTGACCGGCCATTGAAATCAATCTCTGTGTTTTATGGTCAGGATAACACCTACTTCTACAATTTATTTTGTGCTTCCATGCAATAAAATTTCATTCCTGTTCTTGATCGTTTGATACTGTAAAATAATTTATGATCAAAGCACACTCTCTTGTTATTCATTCAAATTAGTCAAAAGCAGTGGTTCCTAAACGTTTCGGACTCGCGTCGCCGTTTGTAATTACATTTTCCATTGTGCCATTCGCAACGAAAATCTATAAATGCCCGTAAGTAAGGGATAGAAATAAATACAATCTATTATGGGTTTATTGCAAAAATTAATAACTATAAAAATCTTTTAAAATTTTATTATGAAACTTTAACAATATTTCGCGACAAACGAGTGAAGAAGCATCTCGTATCATTTGTTGCAGGTACGACAACGATTAGATAAGTAGGTTTAGAGTGAACAGCATTAATATGACAACAATGAAATTGATAATGCAAATTGAAAGGAGGATGGTATTACATTGCAACAGGTTCTCCATTTTTAGTAAGATTAGTTTCTTCTTCAGGTAATTATGTATTCTTTATTGGATGCATGTGCATAGTGGAGTAATTTAGCGTGTTAGGACATTGGAAAAAATCGCATTTTTCAGGTAATCATCTCAGTAGTTAGTAAATTTTCTTCATGTTAACTGGGTCATTAAGTATTATAAGTTAGAGATATGTTCAGTCGCGTTCCCATTCCATAACCCATCATCTCGCTGCCCCTAAAACGGTTGTAATTGTTTTTTAATTATGTTTATTACTGTTTCATTATGCATTTTACTTTGGAATTAGTTATGCTAATTCGCGTTCACGTCCCGAAATACCCGCCCCAAAAGTAAGTCTCTGTGTATGTTGTAAATGTTTTTAATTATGTTTTTGCATGTTGTGTTTATTACAGGTGTATTTTGTGTTTTAGGTTTTGACTTGTATTTTTTTAAGTCGCGTTCACGTTCCATACACTAATTCCCCTTAAGCCCCTCAGTGGATTTTAAATGTATTTTATGTTATGTGTAGTGTTTTTGTGTTTCATTAGAATTATTTTTGTTTAGTATGTTCATCATTGTGTTAAGTAGTGTTATATGTGTTATATGTGTTTTACAAGTGCATTATGTTATTTAAGTTAAAATTAGTTATGTTTATCGGCCGCGCGTTTCATAAACGAAACATCAAATCTCCATATTTTGAACTCCGATATAATTTTAAAAAGTTTTTGTTACTTATATTTAAAATTAAAGTGAATGCTCGTAAGCCAGGTAAAGGTATGGGTAATTTTCCTATGTTTTTTTAAATTTTAAAATGCAATATATTTTACATACATGTAATTGTGTTTTTACGAATTGATTTGATATATTTAATAATTTTGTTTCAGATTGTTAAACTAATCAGGGATAAAAAGTATGGTGTGATGAAGAGAAGAAATGAACAATTTAATTCCAGAAGACTTAATATATTATTAGTTTGTTAATTTATTTTACAATTTTTATACTAATATTATTTTAATTTGTTTCATTTTTTTTTCAGGCACAAAAATACTTGTATATTTAAAAATTAATGTTGGAACAAGAAAACTAAAATAATACTTAGAAAATTTCCATGTGATGATGAATGTATAACAAAAAAAATATGAAAAATGTAATTTTTCATATGAAAAGTGTCAAGTGAAGATGATCAGTTTAAGAATAACAGTATCAGCATCTAAATGACATAAGTGAGTAAAATTTTCGCTTTTATTAGATTATAAAAAAAGAATATAAAACCTTATGATCAGATTTCTTTATGTAAAAAATTGAAGGATTTTTTTTGTTTAAGACAGTATTAATTTTGACAACATTAATGTTACATCATTTCATGGAACTGTGCATTAGAGGTTTTAATAAAAACGATCAATTATAGTTATTTATCCTTAAATATTAATAAGAAGCTTCTTGTAAACATTTACTACATTCAACATTTTATTTTTCTAAAGTTGAATAAATGGTATTAATTTTATATTTAATTTTTATTAATTATTTGTATATGATTTGGTTCGTGTTACTATATTTCTAATAGTAAATCTTTTGTTGTAATCTCTGTAGACACATTATGTTTATCAAGCAACATATCTAACCTCAATTGTTGTAACCACTGGACCGGTTGTGTGAGCTTCTAACCACCAGCTAAAATATTAATCTGGTAAGTTATCATTTATTTAACAAAGCCACTAAATTATCTCTTACACGTAGTCGGTTATGGTTTGCATTCTGTTGCAAGAGTTTTTTGTTAGTATTACATTAAAGATTTCTAATCTGAGGAGAACTTTTTATATATTAACCACTGTATACGTGAAAACATAACTGATTTTTATTGAAGTATATCAAGAAAAAAAAAATTATTAATTAATCTTTCCTATATTTTAAAATGAAGTTAGGGAAAAAGTATGGGCTTTGCAGAAAATTTCTGCATACAACGTTATACAGTCCCCTAAACAAGGGATTCATTAATCATGGTATTCTGTATATGACATAAACAGTATGAAAATAAATCATTTTTTAATTTTTTTTGTAAAATGTGATTTAAAAAAAACATTATTCACTTCATTGACCGGCCATTGAAATCAATGTCTGTGTTTTATGGTCAGGATAACACCTACTTCTACAATTTATTTTGTGCTTCCATGCAATAAAATTTCATTCCTGTTCTTGATCGTTTGATACTGTAAAATAATTTATGATCAAAGCACACTCTCTTGTTATTCATTCAAAGAAGTCAAAAGCAGTGGTTCCTAAACGTTTCGGACTCGCGTCGCCGTTTTTAATTACATTTTCCTATGTGCCATTCGCAACGAAAATCTATGACTGCCCGTAAGTAAGGGATTAAAATAAATACAATCTATTATGGGTTCATTGCAAAAATTATTAACTATAAAAATCTTTTAAAATTTTATTATGAAACTTTAACAATATTGCGCGACAAGCGAGTGAAGAAGCATCTCGTATCATTTGTTGCAGGTACGACAACGATTAGATAAGTAGGTTTAGAGTGAACAGCATTAATATGACAACAATGAAATTGATAATGCAAATTGAAAGGAGGATGGTATTACATTGCAACAGGTTCTCCATTTTTAGTAAGATTAGTTTCTTCTTCAGGTAATTATGTATTCTTTATTGGATGCATGTGCATAGTGGAGTAATTTAGCGTGTTAGGACATTGGAAAAAATCGCATTTTTCAGGTAATCATCTCAGTAGTTTGTAAATTTTCTTCATGTTAACTGGGTCATTAAGTATTATAAGTTAGAGATATGTTCAGTCGCGTTCCCATTCCATACCCCATCATCTCGCTGCCCCTAAAACGGTTGTAATTGTTTTTTAATTATGTTTATTACTGTTTCATTATGCATTTTATGCATTATGCATTTTTTTTTTCGCGTTCACGTCCCGAAATACCCGCCCCAAAAGTAAGTCTCTGTGTATGTTGTAAATGTTTTTAATTATGTTTTTGCATGTTGTGTTTATTACAGGTGTATTTTGTGTTTTAGGTTTTGACTTGTATTTTTTTAAGTCGCGTTCACGTTCCATACACTAATTCCCCTTAAGCCCCTCAGTGGATTTTAAATGTATTTTATGTTATGTGTAGTGTTTTTGTGTTTCATTAGAATTATTTTTGTTTAGTATGTTCGTCATTGTGTTAAGTAGTGTTATATGTGTTATATGTGTTTTACAAGTGCATCATGTTATTTAAGTTAAAATTAGTTATGTTTATCGGCCGCGCGTTTCATAAACGAAACATCAAATCTCCATATTTTGAACTCCGATATAATTTTAAAAAGTTTTTGTTACTTATATTTAAAATTAAAGTGAATGCTCGTAAGCCAGGTAAAGGTATGGGTAATTTTCCTATGTTTTTTTAAATTTTAAAATGCAATATATTTTACATACATGTAAAATATATTGTGTTTTTACGAATTGATTTGATATATTTAATAATTTTGTTTCAGATTGTTAAACTAATCAGGGATAAAAAGTATGGTGTGATGAAGAGAAGAGATGAACAATTTAATTCCAGAAGACTTAATATATTATTAGTTTGTTAATTTATTTTACAATTTTTATACTAATATTATTTTAATTTGTTTCATTTTTTTTTTCAGGCACAAAAATACTTGTATATTTAAAAATTAATGTTGGAACAAGAAAACTAAAATAATACTTAGAAAATTTCCATGTGATGATGAATGTATAACAAAAAAAATATGAAAAATGTAATTTTTCATATGAAAAGTGTCAAGTGAAGATGATCAGTTTAAGAATAACAGTATCAGCATCTAAATGACATAAGTGAGTAAAATTTTCGCTTTTATTAGATTATAAAAAAAGAATATAAAACCTTATGATCAGATTTCTTTATGTAAAAAATTGAAGGATTTTTTTTGTTTAAGACAGTATTAATTTTGACAACATTAATGTTACATCATTTCATGGAACTGTGCATTAGAGGTTTTAATAAAAACGATCAATTATAGTTATTTATCCTTAAATATTAATAAGAAGCTTCTTGTAAACATTTACTACATTCAACATTTTATTTTTCTAAAGTTGAATAAATGGTATTAATTTTATATTTAATTTTTATTAATTATTTGTATATGATTTGGTTCGTGTTACTATATTTCTAATAGTAAATCTTTTGTTGTAATCTCTGTAGACACATTATGTTTATCAAGCAACATATCTAACCTCAATTGTTGTAACCACTGGACCGGTTGTGTGAGCTTCTAACCACCAGCTAAAATATTAATCTGGTAAGTTATCATTTATTTAACAAAGCCACTAAATTATCTCTTACACGTAGTCGGTTATGGTTTGCATTCTGTTGCAAGAGTTTTTTGTTAGTATTACATTAAAGATTTCTAATCTGAGGAGAACTTTTTATATATTAACCACTGTATACGTGAAAACATAACTGATTTTTATTGAAGTATATCAAGAAAAAAAAAATTATTAATTAATCTTTCCCATATTTTAAAATGAAGTTAGGGAAAAAGTATGGGCTTTGCAGAAAATTTCTGCATACAACGTTATACAGTCCCCTAAACAAGGGATTCATTAATCATGGTATTCTGTATATGACATAAACATTGTGAAAATAAATCATTTTTTAATTTTTTTGGTAAAATGTGATTTAAAAAAAACATTATTCACTTCATTGACCGGCCATTGAAATCAATGTCTCTGTTTTATGGTCAGGATAACACCTACTTCTACAATTTATTTTGTGCTTCCATGCAATAAAATTTCATTCCTGTTCTTGATCGTTTGATACTGTAAAATAATTTATGATCAAAGCACACTCTCTTGTTATTCATTCAAAGAAGTCAAAAGCAGTGGTTCCTAAACGTTTCGGACTCGCGTCGCCGTTTTTAATTACATTTTCCTATGTGCCATTCGCAACGAAAATCTATGACTGCCCGTAAGTAAGGGATTAAAATAAATACAATCTATTATGGGTTCATTGCAAAAATTATTAACTATAAAAATCTTTTAAAATTTTATTATGAAACTTTAACAATATTGCGCGACAAGCGAGTGAAGAAGCATCTCGTATCATTTGTTGCAGGTACGACAACGATTAGATAAGTAGGTTTAGAGTGAACAGCATTAATATGACAACAATGAAATTGATAATGCAAATTGAAAGGAGGATGGTATTACATTGCAACAGGTTCTCCATTTTTAGTAAGATTAGTTTCTTCTTCAGGTAATTATGTATTCTTTATTGGATGCATGTGCATAGTGGAGTAATTTAGCGTGTTAGGACATTGGAAAAAATCGCATTTTTCAGGTAATCATCTCAGTAGTTTGTAAATTTTCTTCATGTTAACTGGGTCATTAAGTATTATAAGTTAGAGATATGTTCAGTCGCGTTCCCATTCCATACCCCATCATCTCGCTGCCCCTAAAACGGTTGTAATTGTTTTTTAATTATGTTTATTACTGTTTCATTATGCGAATTACTGTTTTACTTTGGAATTAGTTATGCTAATTCGCGTTCACGTCCCGAAATTCCCGCCCCAAAAGTAAGTCTCTGTGTATGTTGTAAATGTTTTTAATTATGTTTTTGCATGTTGTGTTTATTACAGGTGTATTTTGTGTTTTAGGTTTTGACTTGTATTTTTTTAAGTCGCGTTCACGTTCCATAAACTAATTCCCCTTAAGCCCCTCAGTGGATTTTAAATGTATTTTATGTTATGTGTTGTATGTTTTTTGTAGTGTTTTTGTGTTTCATTAGAATTATTTTTGTTTAGTATGTTGGTCATTGGGTTAAGTAGTGTTATATGTGTTTTACAAGTGCATTATGTTATTTAAGTTAAAATTAGTTATGTTTATCGGCCGCGCGTTTCATAAACGAAACATCAAATCTCCATATTTTGAACTCCGATATAATTTTAAAAAGTTTTTGTTACTTATATTTAAAATTAAAGTGAATGCTCGTAAGCCAGGTAAAGGTATGGGTAATTTTCCTATGTTTTTTTATATTTTTTATTATGCAATATATTTTACATACATGTAACTGTGTTTTTACGAATTGATTTGATATATTTAATAATTTTGTTTCAGATTGTTAAACTAATCAGGGATAAAAAGTATGGTGTGATGAAGGGAAGAAATGAACAATTTGATTCCAGAAGACTTAATATATTATTAGTTTGTTAATTTATTTTACAATTTTTATACTAATATTATTTTAATTTGTTTCATTTTTTTTTTCAGGCACAAAAATACTTGTATATTTAAAAATTAATGTTGGAACAAGAAAACTAAAATAATACTTAGAAAATTTCCAGGTGATGATGAATGTATAACAAAAAAAATATGAAAAATGTAATTTCAACGTGGTCAAGTGAAGATGATCAGTTTAAGAATAACAGTATCACCATCTAAATGACATAAGTGAGTAAAATTTTCGCTTTTATTAGATTATAAAAAAAGAATATAAAACCTTATGATCAGATTTCTTTATGTAAAAAATTGAAGGTTTTATTTATCTAATTAATAATTATTTGTATATGATTTGGTTCGTGTTACTATATTTCTAATAGTAAATCTTTTGTTGTATTCTCTGTAGACACATTATGTTTATCAAGCAACATATCTAACCTCAATTGTTGTAACCACTGGACCAGTTGCGTGAGCTTCTAACCACCAGCTAAAATATTAATCTGGTAAGTTATCATTTATTTAACAAAGTCACTAAATTATCTCTTACACGTAGTCGGTTATGGTTTGCATTCTGTTGCAAGAGTTTTTTGTTAGTATTACATTAAAGATTTCTAATCTGAGGAGAACTTTTTATATATTAACCACTGTATTCGTGAAAACATAACTGATTTTTATTGAAGTATATCAAGAAAAAAAAAATTATTAATTTATCTTTCCCTCCTTATTGTTATGAATGTTTAATTTGCATATTTTAAAATGAAGTTAGGGAAAAAGTATGGGCTTTGCAGAAAATTACTGCAGAAAACTTTATACAGTCCCCTATACAAGGGATTAATTAATTATGGTATTCTGTATATGATAAAAACAGTGTGAAAATAAATCATTTTTTAATTTTTTTTGTAAAATGTGATTTAAAAAAAACATTATTCACTTCACTGACCGGCCATTGAAATCAATGTCTGTGTTTTATGGTCAGGATAACACCTACTTCTACAATTTATTTTGTGCTTCCATGAAATAAAATTTCATTCCTGTTCTTGATCGTTTGATACTGTAAAATAATTTATGATCAAAGCACACTCTCTTGTTATTCATTCAAAGAAGTCAAAAGCAGTGGTTCCTAAACGTTTCGGACTCGCGTCGCCGTTTTTAATTACATTTTCCTATGTGCCATTCGCAACGAAAATCTATGACTGCCCGTAAGTAAGGGATTAAAATAAATACAATCTATTATGGGTTCATTGCAAAAATTATTAACTATAAAAATCTTTTAAAATTTTATTATGAAACTTTAACAATATTGCGCGACAAGCGAGTGAAGAAGCATCTCGTATCATTTGTTGCAGGTACGACAACGATTAGATAAGTAGGTTTAGAGTGAACAGCATTAATATGACAACAATGAAATTGATAATGCAAATTGAAAGGAGGATGGTATTACATTGCAACAGGTTCTCCATTTTTAGTAAGATTAGTGTCTTCTTCAGGTAATTATGTATTCTTTATTGGATGCATGTGCATAGTGGAGTAATTTAGCGTGTTAGGACATTGGAAAAAATCGCATTTTTCAGGTAATCATCTCAGTAGTTTGTAAATTTTCTTCATGTTAACTGGGTCATTAAGTATTATAAGTTAGAGATATGTTCAGTCGCGTTCCCATTCCATAACCCATCATCTCGCTGCCCCTAAAACGGTTGTAATTGTTTTTTAATTATGTTTATTACTGTTTCATTATGCGAATTACTGTTTTACTTTGGAATTAGTTATGCTAATTCGCGTTCACGTCCCGAAATACCCGCCCCAAAAGTAAGTCTCTGTGTATGTTGTAAATGTTTTTAATTATGTTTTTGCATGTTGTGTTTATTACAGGTGTATTTTGTGTTTTAGGTTTTGACTTGTATTTTTTTAAGTCGCGTTCACGTTCCATAAACTAATTTCCCTTAAACCCCTCAGTGGATTTTAAATGTATTTTATGTTATGTGTTGTATGTTTTTTGTAGTGTTTTTGTGTTTCATTAGAATTATTTTTGTTTAGTATGTTGGTCATTGTGTTAAGTAGTGTTATATGTGTTATATGTGTTTTACAAGTGCATTATGTTATTTAAGTTAAAATTAGTTATGTTTATCGGCCGCGCGTTTCATAAACGAAACATCAAATCTCCATATTTTGAACTCCGATATAATTTTAAAAAGTTTTTGTTACTTATATTTAAAATTAAAGTGAATGCTCGTAAGCCAGGTAAAGGTATGGGTAATTTTCCTATGTTTTTTTAAATTTTTTATTATGCAATATATTTTACATACATGTAACTGTGTTTTTACGAATTGATTTGATATATTTAATAATTTTGTTTCAGATTGTTAAACTAATCAGGGATAAAAAGTATGGTGTGATGAAGAGAAGAAATGAACAATTTGATTCCAGAAGACTTAATATATTATTAGTTTGTTAATTTATTTTACAATTTTTATACTAATATTATTTTAATTTGTTTCATTTTTTTTTTCAGGCACAAAAATACTTGTATATTTAAAAATTAATGTTGGAACAAGAAAACTAAAATAATACTAAGAAAATTTCCAGGTGATGATGAATGTATAACAAAAAAAATATGAAAAATGTAATTTCAACGTGGTCAAGTGAAGATGATCAGTTTAAGAATAACAGTATCACCATCTAAATGACATAAGTGAGTAAAATTTTCGCTTTTATTAGATTATAAAAAAAGAATATAAAACCTTATGATCAGATTTCTTTATGTAAAAAATTGAAGGTTTTATTTATCTAATTAATAATTATTTGTATATGATTTGGTTCGTGTTACTATATTTCTAATAGTAAATCTTTTGTTGTATTCTCTGTAGACACATTATGTTTATCAAGCAACATATCTAACCTCAATTGTTGTAACCACTGGACCAGTTGTGTGAGCTTCTAACCACCAGCTAAAATATTAATCTGGTAAGTTATCATTTATTTAACAAAGTCACTAAATTATCTCTTACACGTAGTCGGTTATGGTTTGCATTCTGTTGCAAGAGTTTTTTGTTAGTATTACATTTAAGATTTCTAATCTGAGGAGAACTTTTTATATATTAACCACTGTATACGTGAAAACATAACTGATTTTTATTGAAGTATATCAAGAAAAAAAAATTATTAATTAATCTTTCCCTCCTTATTGTTATGAATGTTTAATTTGCATATTTTAAAATGAAGTTAGGGAAAAAGTATGGGCTTTGCAGAAAATTTTGCAGACAACTTTATACAGTCCCCTATACAAGGGATTCATTAATCATGGTATTCTGTATATGACATAAACAGTGTGAAAATAAATCTTTTTTTAATTTTTTTTGTAAAATGTGATTTAAAAAAAACATTATTCACTTCATTGACCGGCCATTGAAATCAATGTCTGTGTTTTATGGTCAGGATAACACCTACTTCTTCAATTTATTTTGTGCTTCCATGCAATAAAATTTCATTCCTGTTCTTGATCGTTTGATACTGTAAAATAATTTATGATCAAAGCACACTCTCTTGTTATTATTTCAAAGAAGTCAAAAGCAGTGGTTCCTAAACGTTTCGGACTTGCGTCGCCGTTTCTAATTACGTTTTCCATTGTGCCATTCGCAACGAAAATCTATAAATGCCCGTAAGTAAGGGATTGAAATAAATACAATCTATTATGGGTTTATTGCAAAAATTAATAACTATAAAAATCTTTTAAAATTTTATTATGAAACTTTAACAATATTTCGCGACAAACGAGTGAAGAAGCATCTCGTATCATTTGTTGCAGGTACGACAACGATTAGATAAGTAGGTTTAGAGTGAACAGCATTAATATGACAACAATGAAATTGATAATGCAAATTGAAAGAAGGTTGGTATTACATTGCAACAGGTTCTCCATTTTTAGTAAGATTAGTTTCTTCTTCAGGTAATTATGTATTCTTTATTGGATGCATGTGCATAGTGGAGTAATTTAGCGTGTTAGGACATTGGAAAAAATCGCATTTTTCAGGTAATCATCTCAGTAGTTTGTAAATTTTCTTCATGTTAACTGGGTCATTAAGTATTATAAGTTAGAGATATGTTCAGTCGCGTTCCCATTCCATAACCCATCATCTCGCTGCCCCTAAAACGGTTGTAATTGTTTTTTAATTATGTTTATTACTGTTTCATTATGCGAATTACTGTTTTACTTTGGAATTAGTTATGCTAATTCGCGTTCACGTCCCGAAATTCCCGCCCCAAAAGTAAGTCTCTGTGTATGTTGTAAATGTTTTTAATTATGTTTTTGCATGTTGTGTTTATTACAGGTGTATTTTGTGTTTTAGGTTTTGACTTGTATTTTTTTAAGTCGCGTTCACGTTCCATAAACTAATTTCCCTTAAACCCCTCAGTGGATTTTAAATGTATTTTATGTTATGTGTTGTATGTTTTTTGTAGTGTTTTTGTGTTTCATTAGAATTATTTTTGTTTAGTATGTTGGTCATTGTGTTAAGTAGTGTTATATGTGTTTATTATTTTTACAAGTGCATTATGTTATTTAAGTTAAAATTAGTTATGTTTATTGTCCTCGCGTTTCATAAACGAAACATCAAATCTCCCTATTTTGAACTCCGATATAATTTTAAAAAGTTTTTGTTACTTATATTTAAAATTAAAGTGAATGCTCGGAAGCCAGGTAAAGGTATGGGTAATTTTCCTATGTTTTTTTAAATTTTATTATGCAATATATTTTACATACATGTAACTGTGTTTTTACGAATTGATTTGATATTTTTAATAATTTTGTTTCAGATTGTTAAACTAATCAGGGATAAAAACTATGGTGTGATGAAGAGAAGAAATAAATAATTTGATTCCAGAAGACTTAATATATTATTAGATTGTTAATTTATTTTACAATTTTTATACTAATATTATTTTAATTTGTTTCATTTTTTTTTTCAGGCACAAAAATACTTGTATATTTAAAAATTAATGTTGGAACAAGAAAACTAAAATAATACTAAGAAAATTTCCAGGTGATGATGAATGTATAACAAAAAAAATATGAAAAATGTAATTTCAACGTGGTCAAGTGAAGATGATCAGTTTAAGAATAACAGTATCACCATCTAAATGACATAAGTGAGTAAAATTTTCGCTTTTATTAGATTATAAAAAAAGAATATAAAACCTTATGATCAGATTTCTTTATGTAAAAAATTGAAGGTTTTATTTATCTAATTAATAATTATTTGTATATGATTTGGTTCGTGTTACTATATTTCTAATAGTAAATCTTTTGTTGTATTCTCTGTAGACACATTATGTTTATCAAGCAACATATCTAACCTCAATTGTTGTAACCACTGGACCAGTTGTGTGAGCTTCTAACCACCAGCTAAAATATTAATCTGGTAAGTTATCATTTATTTAACAAAGTCACTAAATTATCTCTTACACGTAGTCGGTTATGGTTTGCATTCTGTTGCAAGAGTTTTTTGTTAGTATTACATTTAAGATTTCTAATCTGAGGAGAACTTTTTATATATTAACCACTGTATACGTGAAAACATAACTGATTTTTATTGAAGTATATCAAGAAAAAAAAATTATTAATTAATCTTTCCCTCCTTATTGTTATGAATGTTTAATTTGCATATTTTAAAATGAAGTTAGGGAAAAAGTATGGGCTTTGCAGAAAATTTTGCAGACAACTTTATACAGTCCCCTATACAAGGGATTCATTAATCATGGTATTCTGTATATGACATAAACAGTGTGAAAATAAATCTTTTTTTAATTTTTTTTGTAAAATGTGATTTAAAAAAAACATTATTCACTTCATTGACCGGCCATTGAAATCAATGTCTGTGTTTTATGGTCAGGATAACACCTACTTCTTCAATTTATTTTGTGCTTCCATGCAATAAAATTTCATTCCTGTTCTTGATCGTTTGATACTGTAAAATAATTTATGATCAAAGCACACTCTCTTGTTATTATTTCAAAGAAGTCAAAAGCAGTGGTTCCTAAACGTTTCGGACTTGCGTCGCCGTTTCTAATTACGTTTTCCATTGTGCCATTCGCAACGAAAATCTATAAATGCCCGTAAGTAAGGGATTGAAATAAATACAATCTATTATGGGTTTATTGCAAAAATTAATAACTATAAAAATCTTTTAAAATTTTATTATGAAACTTTAACAATATTTCGCGACAAACGAGTGAAGAAGCATCTCGTATCATTTGTTGCAGGTACGACAACGATTAGATAAGTAGGTTTAGAGTGAACAGCATTAATATGACAACAATGAAATTGATAATGCAAATTGAAAGAAGGTTGGTATTACATTGCAACAGGTTCTCCATTTTTAGTAAGATTAGTTTCTTCTTCAGGTAATTATGTATTCTTTATTGGATGCATGTGCATAGTGGAGTAATTTAGCGTGTTAGGACATTGGAAAAAATCGCATTTTTCAGGTAATCATCTCAGTAGTTTGTAAATTTTCTTCATGTTAACTGGGTCATTAAGTATTATAAGTTAGAGATATGTTCAGTCGCGTTCCCATTCCATAACCCATCATCTCGCTGCCCCTAAAACGGTTGTAATTGTTTTTTAATTATGTTTATTACTGTTTCATTATGCGAATTACTGTTTTACTTTGGAATTAGTTATGCTAATTCGTGTTCACGTCCCGAAATTCCCGCCCCAAAAGTAAGTCTCTGTGTATGTTGTAAATGTTTTTAATTATGTTTTTGCATGTTGTGTTTATTACAGGTGTATTTTGTGTTTTAGGTTTTGACTTGTATTTTTTTAAGTCGCGTTCACGTTCCATAAACTAATTTCCCTTAAACCCCTCAGTGGATTTTAAATGTATTTTATGTTATGTGTTGTATGTTTTTTGTAGTGTTTTTGTGTTTCATTAGAATTATTTTTGTTTAGTATGTTGGTCATTGTGTTAAGTAGTGTTATATGTGTTTATTATTTTTACAAGTGCATTATGTTATTTAAGTTAAAATTAGTTATGTTTATTGTCCTCGCGTTTCATAAACGAAACATCAAATCTCCCTATTTTGAACTCCGATATAATTTTAAAAAGTTTTTGTTACTTATATTTAAAATTAAAGTGAATGCTCGGAAGCCAGGTAAAGGTATGGGTAATTTTCCTATGTTTTTTTAAATTTTATTATGCAATATATTTTACATACATGTAACTGTGTTTTTACGAATTGATTTGATATTTTTAATAATTTTGTTTCAGATTGTTAAACTAATCAGGGATAAAAACTATGGTGTGATGAAGAGAAGAAATAAATAATTTGATTCCAGAAGACTTAATATATTATTAGATTGTTAATTTATTTTACAATTTTTATACTAATATTATTTTAATTTGTTTCATTTTTTTTTTCAGGCACAAAAATACTTGTATATTTAAAAATTAATGTTGGAACAAGAAAACTAAAATAATACTAAGAAAATTTCCAGGTGATGATGAATGTATAACAAAAAAAATATGAAAAATGTAATTTCAACGTGGTCAAGTGAAGATGATCAGTTTAAGAATAACAGTATCACCATCTAAATGACATAAGTGAGTAAAATTTTCGCTTTTATTAGATTATAAAAAAAGAATATAAAACCTTATGATCAGATTTCTTTATGTAAAAAATTGAAGGTTTTATTTATCTAATTAATAATTATTTGTATATGATTTGGTTCGTGTTACTATATTTCTAATAGTAAATCTTTTGTTGTATTCTCTGTAGACACATTATGTTTATCAAGCAACATATCTAACCTCAATTGTTGTAACCACTGGACCAGTTGTGTGAGCTTCTAACCACCAGCTAAAATATTAATCTGGTAAGTTATCATTTATTTAACAAAGTCACTAAATTATCTCTTACACGTAGTCGGTTATGGTTTGCATTCTGTTGCAAGAGTTTTTTGTTAGTATTACATTTAAGATTTCTAATCTGAGGAGAACTTTTTATATATTAACCACTGTATACGTGAAAACATAACTGATTTTTATTGAAGTATATCAAGAAAAAAAAATTATTAATTAATCTTTCCCTCCTTATTGTTATGAATGTTTAATTTGCATATTTTAAAATGAAGTTAGGGAAAAAGTATGGGCTTTGCAGAAAATTTTGCAGACAACTTTATACAGTCCCCTATACAAGGGATTCATTAATCATGGTATTCTGTATATGACATAAACAGTGTGAAAATAAATCTTTTTTTAATTTTTTTTGTAAAATGTGATTTAAAAAAAACATTATTCACTTCATTGACCGGCCATTGAAATCAATGTCTGTGTTTTATGGTCAGGATAACACCTACTTCTTCAATTTATTTTGTGCTTCCATGCAATAAAATTTCATTCCTGTTCTTGATCGTTTGATACTGTAAAATAATTTATGATCAAAGCACACTCTCTTGTTATTATTTCAAAGAAGTCAAAAGCAGTGGTTCCTAAACGTTTCGGACTTGCGTCGCCGTTTCTAATTACGTTTTCCATTGTGCCATTCGCAACGAAAATCTATAAATGCCCGTAAGTAAGGGATTGAAATAAATACAATCTATTATGGGTTTATTGCAAAAATTAATAACTATAAAAATCTTTTAAAATTTTATTATGAAACTTTAACAATATTTCGCAACAAACGAGTGAAGAAGCATCTCGTATCATTTGTTGCAGGTACGACAACGATTAGATAAGTAGGTTTAGAGTGAACAGCATTAATATGACAACAATGAAATTGATAATGCAAATTGAAAGAAGGTTGGTATTACATTGCAACAGGTTCTCCATTTTTAGTAAGATTAGTTTCTTCTTCAGGTAATTATGTATTCTTTATTGGATGCATGTGCATAGTGGAGTAATTTAGCGTGTTAGGACATTGGAAAAAATCGCATTTTTCAGGTAATCATCTCAGTAGTTTGTAAATTTTCTTCATGTTAACTGGGTCATTAAGTATTATAAGTTAGAGATATGTTCAGTCGCGTTCCCATTCCATAACCCATCATCTCGCTGCCCCTAAAACGGTTGTAATTGTTTTTTAATTATGTTTATTACTGTTTCATTATGCGTTTTACTTTGGAATTAGTTATGCTAATTCGCGTTCACGTCCCGAAATTCCCGCCCCAAAAGTAAGTCTCTGTGTATGTTGTAAATGTTTTTAATTATGTTTTTGCATGTTGTGTTTATTACAGGTGTATTTTGTGTTTTAGGTTTTGACTTGTATTTTTTTAAGTCGCGTTCACGTTCCATAAACTAATTTCCCTTAAACCCCTCAGTGGATTTTAAATGTATTTTATGTTATGTGTTGTATGTTTTTTGTAGTGTTTTTGTGTTTCATTAGAATTATTTTTGTTTAGTATGTTGGTCATTGTGTTAAGTAGTGTTATATGTGTTTATTATTTTTACAAGTGCATTATGTTATTTAAGTTAAAATTAGTTATGTTTATTGTCCTCGCGTTTCATAAACGAAACATCAAATCTCCCTATTTTGAACTCCGATATAATTTTAAAAAGTTTTTGTTACTTATATTTAAAATTAAAGTGAATGCTCGGAAGCCAGGTAAAGGTATGGGTAATTTTCCTATGTTTTTTTAAATTTTATTATGCAATATATTTTACACACATGTAACTGTGTTTTTACGAATTGATTTGATATTTTTAATAATTTTGTTTCAGATTGTTAAACTAATCAGGGATAAAAACTATGGTGTGATGAAGAGAAGAAATGAATAATTTGATTCCAGAAGACTTAATATATTATTAGATTGTTAATTTATTTTACAATTTTTATACTAATATTATTTTAATTTGTTTCGTGGTTTTTTCAGGCACAAAAATATTTGTATATTTAAAAATTAATGTTGGAACAAGAAAACTAAAATAATACTTAGAAAATTTCCATGTGATGATGAATGTATAACAAAGAAAATATGAAAAATGTAATTTCAACAAGGTCAAGTGAAGATTGCAGTTTAAGAATAACAGTATCAGCATCTAAATGACATAAGTGAGTAAAATTTTCAATTTATTAGATTATAAAAAAAGAATATAAAACCTTATGATCAGATTTCTTTATGTAAAAAATTGAAGGATTTTTTTTGTTTAAGACAGTATTAATTTTGACAACATTAATGTTACATCATTTCATGGAACTGTGCATTAGAGGTTTTAATAAAAACGATCAATTATAGTTATTTATCCTTAAATATTAATAAGAAGCTTCTTGTAAACATTTACTACATTGAACATTTTATTTTTCTAAAGTTGAATAAATGGTATTAATTTTATATTTAATTTTTACTAATCATTTGTATTATGATTTGGTTCGTGTTACTATATTTCTAATAGTAAATCTTTTGTTGTATTCTCTGTAGACACATTATGTTTATCAAGCAACATATCTAACCTCAATTGTTGTAACCACTGGACCAGTTGTGTGAGCTTCTAACCACCAGCTAAAATATTAATCTGGTAAGTTATCATTTATTTAACAAAGTCACTAAATTATCTCTTACACGTAGTCGGTTATGGTTTGCATTCTGTTGCAAGAGTTTTTTGTTAGTATTACATTAAAGATTTCTAATCTGAGGAGAACTTTTTATATATTAACCACTGTATACGTGAAAACATAACTGATTTTTATTGAAGTATATCAAGAAAAAAAAAATTATTAATTAATCTTTCCCTCCTTATTGTTATGAATGTTTAATTTGCATATTTTAAAATGAAGTTAGGGAAAAAGTATGGGCTTTGCAGAAAATTTCTGCAGACAACTTTATACAGTCCCCTATACAAGGGATTCATTAATCATGGTATTCTGTATATGACATAAACAGTGTGAAAATAAATCTTTTTTTAATTTTTTTTGTAAAATGTGATTTAAAAAAAACATTATTCACTTCATTGACCGGCCATTGAAATCAATCTCTGTGTTTTATGGTCAGGATAACACCTACTTCTTCAATTTATTTTGTGCTTCCATGCAATAAAATTTCATTCCTGTTCTTGATCGTTTGATACTGTAAAATAATTTATGATCAAAGCACACTCTCTTGTTATTATTTCAAAGAAGTCAAAAGCAGTGGTTCCTAAACGTTTCGGACTCGCGTCGCCGTTTGTAATTACGTTTTCCATTGTGCCATTCGCAACGAAAATCTATAAATGCCCGTAAGTAAGGGATTGAAATAAATACAATCTATTATGGGTTTATTGCAAAAATTAATAACTATAAAAATCTTTTAAAATTTTATTATGAAACTTTAACAATATTTCGCGACAAACGAGTGAATAAGCATCTCGTATCATTTGTTGCAGGTACGACAACGATTAGATAAGTAGGTTTAGAGTGAACAGCATTAATATGACAACAATGAAATTGATAATGCAAATTGAAAGAAGGTTGGTATTACATTGCAACAGGTTCTCCATTTTTAGTAAGATTAGTTTCTTCTTCAGGTAATTATGTATTCTTTATTGGATGCATGTGCATAGTGGAGTAATTTAGCGTGTTAGGACATTGGAAAAAATCGCATTTTTCAGGTAATCATCTCAGTAGTTTGTAAATTTTCTTCATGTTAACTGGGTCATTAAGTATTATAAGTTAGAGATATGTTCAGTCGCGTTCCCATTCCATAACCCATCATCTCGCTGCCCCTAAAACGGTTGTAATTGTTTTTTAATTATGTTTATTACTGTTTCATTATGCGAATTACTGTTTTACTTTGGAATTAGTTATGCTAATTCGCGTTCACGTCCCGAAATTCCCGCCCCAAAAGTAAGTCTCTGTGTATGTTGTAAATGTTTTTAATTATGTTTTTGCATGTTGTGTTTATTACAGGTGTATTTTGTGTTTTAGGTTTTGACTTGTATTTTTTTAAGTCGCGTTCACGTTCCATAAACTAATTTCCCTTAAACCCCTCAGTGGATTTTAAATGTATTTTATGTTATGTGTTGTATGTTTTTTGTAGTGTTTTTGTGTTTCATTAGAATTATTTTTGTTTAGTATGTTGGTCATTGTGTTAAGTAGTGTTATATGTGTTTATTATTTTTACAAGTGCATTATGTTATTTAAGTTAAAATTAGTTATGTTTATTGTCCTCGCGTTTCATAAACGAAACATCAAATCTCCCTATTTTGAACTCCGATATAATTTTAAAAAGTTTTTGTTACTTATATTTAAAATTAAAGTGAATGCTCGGAAGCCAGGTAAAGGTATGGGTAATTTTCCTATGTTTTTTTAAATTTTATTATGCAATATATTTTACATACATGTAACTGTGTTTTTACGAATTGATTTGATATTTTTAATAATTTTGTTTCAGATTGTTAAACTAATCAGGGATAAAAACTATGGTGTGATGAAGAGAAGAAATAAATAATTTGATTCCAGAAGACTTAATATATTATTAGATTGTTAATTTATTTTACAATTTTTATACTAATATTATTTTAATTTGTTTCATGGTTTTTTCAGGCACAAAAATACTTGTATATTTAAAAATTAATGTTGGAACAAGAAAACTAAAATAATACTAAGAAAATTTCCAGGTGATGATGAATGTATAACAAAAAAAATATGAAAAATGTAATTTCAACGTGGTCAAGTGAAGATGATCAGTTTAAGAATAACAGTATCACCATCTAAATGACATAAGTGAGTAAAATTTTCGCTTTTATTAGATTATAAAAAAAGAATATAAAACCTTATGATCAGATTTCTTTATGTAAAAAATTGAAGGTTTTATTTATCTAATTAATAATTATTTGTATATGATTTGGTTCGTGTTACTATATTTCTAATAGTAAATCTTTTGTTGTATTCTCTGTAGACACATTATGTTTATCAAGCAACATATCTAACCTCAATTGTTGTAACCACTGGACCAGTTGTGTGAGCTTCTAACCACCAGCTAAAATATTAATCTGGTAAGTTATCATTTATTTAACAAAGTCACTAAATTATCTCTTACACGTAGTCGGTTATGGTTTGCATTCTGTTGCAAGAGTTTTTTGTTAGTATTACATTAAAGATTTCTAATCTGAGGAGAACTTTTTATATATTAACCACTGTATACGTGAAAACATAACTGATTTTTATTGAAGTATATCAAGAAAAAAAAAATTATTAATTTATCTTTCCCTCCTTATTGTTATGAATGTTTAATTTGCATATTTTAAAATGAAGTTAGGGAAAAAGTATGGGCTTTGCAGAAAATTTCTGCAAAAAACTTTATACAGTCCCCTATACAAGGGATTAATTAATCATGGTATTCTGTATATGATAAAAACAGTGTGAAAATAAATCATTTTTTAATTTTTTTTGTAAAATGTGATTTAAAAAAAACATTATTCACTTCATTGACCGGCCATTGAAATCAATGTCTGTGTTTTATGGTCAGGATAACACCTACTTCTACAATTTATTTTGTGCTTCCATGCAATAAAATTTCATTCCTGTTCTTGATCGTTTGATACTGTAAAATAATTTATGATCAAAGCACACTCTCTTGTTATTCATTCAAAGAAGTCAAAAGCAGTGGTTCCTAAACGTTTCGGACTCGCGTCGCCGTTTTTAATTACTTTTTCCTATGTGCCATTCGCAACGAAAATCTATGACTGCCCGTAAGTAAGGGATTAAAATAAATACAATCTATTATGGGTTCATTGCAAAAATTATTAACTATAAAAATCTTTTAAAATTTTATTATGAAACTTTAACAATATTGCGCGACAAGCGAGTGAAGAAGCATCTCGTATCATTTGTTGCAGGTACGACAACGATTAGATAAGTAGGTTTAGAGTGAACAGCATTAATATGACAACAATGAAATTGATAATGCAAATTGAAAGGAGGATGGTATTACATTGCAACAGGTTCTCCATTTTTAGTAAGATTAGTTTCTTCTTCAGGTAATTATGTATTCTTTATTGGATGCATGTGCATAGTGGAGTAATTTAGCGTGTTAGGACATTGGAAAAAATCGCATTTTTCAGGTAATCATCTCAGTAGTTTGTAAATTTTCTTCATGTTAACTGGGTCATTAAGTATTATAAGTTAGAGATATGTTCAGTCGCGTTCCCATTCCATAACCCATCATCTCGCTGCCCCTAAAACGGTTGTAATTGTTTTTTAATTATGTTTATTACTGTTTCATTATGCGTTTTACTTTGGAATTAGTTATGCTAATTCGCGTTCACGTCCCGAAATACCCGCCCCAAAAGTAAGTCTCTGTGTATGTTGTAAATGTTTTTAATTATGTTTTTGCATGTTGTGTTTATTACAGGTGTATTTTGTGTTTTAGGTTTTGACTTGTATTTTTTTAAGTCGCGTTCACGTTCCATAAACTAATTTCCCTTAAACCCCTCAGTGGATTTTAAATGTATTTTATGTTATGTGTTGTATGT
Organism: Lycorma delicatula; assembly: GCF_047948215.1. Classification (NCBI taxonomy): domain Eukaryota; kingdom Metazoa; phylum Arthropoda; class Insecta; order Hemiptera; family Fulgoridae; genus Lycorma; species Lycorma delicatula. Next base: position 148,622,201 of record NC_134460.1, on the reverse strand, counting down.
TTTTTGTAGTGTTTTTGTGTTTCATTAGAATTAATTTTGTTTAGTATGTTGGTCATTGTGTTAAGTAGTGTTATATGTGTTTATTATTTTTACAAGTGCATTATGTTATTTAAGTTAAAATTAGTTATGTTTATTGTCCTCGCGTTTCATAAACGAAACATCAAATCTCCCTATTTTGAACTCCGATATAATTTTAAAAAGTTTTTGTTACTTATATTTAAAATTAAAGTGAATGCTCGGAAGCCAGGTAAAGGTATGGGTAATTTTCCTATGTTTTTTTAAATTTTATTATGCAATATATTTTACACACATGTAACTGTGTTTTTACGAATTGATTTGATATTTATAATAATTTTGTTTCAGATTGTTAAACTAATCAGGGATAAAAACTATGGTGTGATGAAGAGAAGAAATGAATAATTTGATTCCAGAAGACTTAATATATTATTAGATTGTTAATTTATTTTACAATTTTTATACTAATATTATTTTAATTTGTTTCGTGGTTTTTTCAGGCACAAAAATATTTGTATATTTAAAAATTAATGTTGGAACAAGAAAACTAAAATAATACTTAGAAAATTTCCATGTGATGATGAATGTATAACAAAGAAAATATGAAAAATGTAATTTCAACAAGGTCAAGTGAAGATTGCAGTTTAAGAATAACAGTATCAGCATCTAAATGACATAAGTGAGTAAAATTTTCAATTTATTAGATTATAAAAAAAGAATATAAAACCTTATGATCAGATTTCTTTATGTAAAAAATTGAAGGATTTTTTTTGTTTAAGACAGTATTAATTTTGACAACATTAATGTTACATCATTTCATGGAACTGTGCATTAGAGGTTTTAATAAAAACGATCAATTATAGTTATTTATCCTTAAATATTAATAAGAAGCTTCTTGTAAACATTTACTACATTGAACATTTTATTTTTCTAAAGTTGAATAAATGGTATTAATTTTATATTTAATTTTTACTAATCATTTGTATTATGATTTGGTTCGTGTTACTATATTTCTAATAGTAAATCTTTTGTTGTATTCTCTGTAGACACATTATGTTTATCAAGCAACATATCTAACCTCAATTGTTGTAACCACTGGACCAGTTGTGTGAGCTTCTAACCACCAGCTAAAATATTAATCTGGTAAGTTATCATTTATTTAACAAAGTCACTAAATTATCTCTTACACGTAGTCGGTTATGGTTTGCATTCTGTTGCAAGAGTTTTTTGTTAGTATTACATTAAAGATTTCTAATCTGAGGAGAACTTTTTATATATTAACCACTGTATACGTGAAAACATAACTGATTTTTATTGAAGTATATCAAGAAAAAAAAAATTATTAATTAATCTTTCCCTCCTTATTGTTATGAATGTTTAATTTGCATATTTTAAAATGAAGTTAGGGAAAAAGTATGGGCTTTGCAGAAAATTTCTGCAGACAACTTTATACAGTCCCCTATACAAGGGATTCATTAATCATGGTATTCTGTATATGACATAAACAGTGTGAAAATAAATCTTTTTTTAATTTTTTTTGTAAAATGTGATTTAAAAAAAACATTATTCACTTCATTGACCGGCCATTGAAATCAATCTCTGTGTTTTATGGTCAGGATAACACCTACTTCTTCAATTTATTTTGTGCTTCCATGCAATAAAATTTCATTCCTGTTCTTGATCGTTTGATACTGTAAAATAATTTATGATCAAAGCACACTCTCTTGTTATTATTTCAAAGAAGTCAAAAGCAGTGGTTCCTAAACGTTTCGGACTCGCGTCGCCGTTTGTAATTACGTTTTCCATTGTGCCATTCGCAACGAAAATCTATAAATGCCCGTAAGTAAGGGATTGAAATAAATACAATCTATTATGGGTTTATTGCAAAAATTAATAACTATAAAAATCTTTTAAAATTTTATTATGAAACTTTAACAATATTTCGCGACAAACGAGTGAATAAGCATCTCGTATCATTTGTTGCAGGTACGACAACGATTAGATAAGTAGGTTTAGAGTGAACAGCATTAATATGACAACAATGAAATTGATAATGCAAATTGAAAGAAGGTTGGTATTACATTGCAACAGGTTCTCCATTTTTAGTAAGATTAGTTTCTTCTTCAGGTAATTATGTATTCTTTATTGGATGCATGTGCATAGTGGAGTAATTTAGCGTGTTAGGACATTGGAAAAAATCGCATTTTTCAGGTAATCATCTCAGTAGTTTGTAAATTTTCTTCATGTTAACTGGGTCATTAAGTATTATAAGTTAGAGATATGTTCAGTCGCGTTCCCATTCCATAACCCATCATCTCGCTGCCCCTAAAACGGTTGTAATTGTTTTTTAATTATGTTTATTACTGTTTCATTATGCGAATTACTGTTTTACTTTGGAATTAGTTATGCTAATTCGCGTTCACGTCCCGAAATTCCCGCCCCAAAAGTAAGTCTCTGTGTATGTTGTAAATGTTTTTAATTATGTTTTTGCATGTTGTGTTTATTACAGGTGTATTTTGTGTTTTAGGTTTTGACTTGTATTTTTTTAAGTCGCGTTCACGTTCCATAAACTAATTTCCCTTAAACCCCTCAGTGGATTTTAAATGTATTTTATGTTATGTGTTGTATGTTTTTTGTAGTGTTTTTGTGTTTCATTAGAATTATTTTTGTTTAGTATGTTGGTCATTGTGTTAAGTAGTGTTATATGTGTTTATTATTTTTACAAGTGCATTATGTTATTTAAGTTAAAATTAGTTATGTTTATTGTCCTCGCGTTTCATAAACGAAACATCAAATCTCCCTATTTTGAACTCCGATATAATTTTAAAAAGTTTTTGTTACTTATATTTAAAATTAAAGTGAATGCTCGGAAGCCAGGTAAAGGTATGGGTAATTTTCCTATGTTTTTTTAAATTTTATTATGCAATATATTTTACATACATGTAACTGTGTTTTTACGAATTGATTTGATATTTTTAATAATTTTGTTTCAGATTGTTAAACTAATCAGGGATAAAAACTATGGTGTGATGAAGAGAAGAAATAAATAATTTGATTCCAGAAGACTTAATATATTATTAGATTGTTAATTTATTTTACAATTTTTATACTAATATTATTTTAATTTGTTTCATGGTTTTTTCAGGCACAAAAATACTTGTATATTTAAAAATTAATGTTGGAACAAGAAAACTAAAATAATACTAAGAAAATTTCCAGGTGATGATGAATGTATAACAAAAAAAATATGAAAAATGTAATTTCAACGTGGTCAAGTGAAGATGATCAGTTTAAGAATAACAGTATCACCATCTAAATGACATAAGTGAGTAAAATTTTCGCTTTTATTAGATTATAAAAAAAGAATATAAAACCTTATGATCAGATTTCTTTATGTAAAAAATTGAAGGTTTTATTTATCTAATTAATAATTATTTGTATATGATTTGGTTCGTGTTACTATATTTCTAATAGTAAATCTTTTGTTGTATTCTCTGTAGACACATTATGTTTATCAAGCAACATATCTAACCTCAATTGTTGTAACCACTGGACCAGTTGTGTGAGCTTCTAACCACCAGCTAAAATATTAATCTGGTAAGTTATCATTTATTTAACAAAGTCACTAAATTATCTCTTACACGTAGTCGGTTATGGTTTGCATTCTGTTGCAAGAGTTTTTTGTTAGTATTACATTAAAGATTTCTAATCTGAGGAGAACTTTTTATATATTAACCACTGTATACGTGAAAACATAACTGATTTTTATTGAAGTATATCAAGAAAAAAAAAATTATTAATTAATCTTTCCCTCCTTATTGTTATGAATGTTTAATTTGCATATTTTAAAATGAAGTTAGGGAAAAAGTATGGGCTTTGCAGAAAATTTCTGCAGACAACTTTATACAGTCCCCTATACAAGGGATTCATTAATCATGGTATTCTGTATATGACATAAACAGTGTGAAAATAAATCTTTTTTTAATTTTTTTTGTAAAATGTGATTTAAAAAAAACATTATTCACTTCATTGACCGGCCATTGAAATCAATCTCTGTGTTTTATGGTCAGGATAACACCTACTTCTTCAATTTATTTTGTGCTTCCATGCAATAAAATTTCATTCCTGTTCTTGATCGTTTGATACTGTAAAATAATTTATGATCAAAGCACACTCTCTTGTTATTATTTCAAAGAAGTCAAAAGCAGTGGTTCCTAAACGTTTCGGACTCGCGTCGCCGTTTGTAATTACGTTTTCCATTGTGCCATTCGCAACGAAAATCTATAAATGCCAGTAAGTAAGGGATTGAAATAAATACAATCTATTATGGGTTTATTGCAAAAATTAATAACTATAAAAATCTTTTAAAATTGTATTATGAAACTTTAACAATATTTCGCGACAAACGAGTGAAGAAGCATCTCGTATCATTTGTTGCAGGTACGACAACGATTAGATAAGTAGGTTTAGAGTGAACAGCATTAATATGACAACAATGAAATTGATAATGCAAATTGAAAGAAGGTTGGTATTACATTGCAACAGGTTCTCCATTTTTAGTAAGATTAGTTTCTTCTTCAGGTAATTATGTATTCTTTATTGGATGCATGTGCATAGTGGAGTAATTTAGCGTGTTAGGACATTGGAAAAAATCGCATTTTTCAGGTAATCATCTCAGTAGTTTGTAAATTTTCTTCATGTTAACTGGGTCATTAAGTATTATAAGTTAGAGATATGTTCAGTCGCGTTCCCATTCCATAACCCATCATCTCGCTGCCCCTAAAACGGTTGTAATTGTTTTTTAATTATGTTTATTACTGTTTCATTATGCGTTTTACTTTGGAATTAGTTATGCTAATTCGCGTTCACGTCCCGAAATTCCCGCCCCAAAAGTAAGTCTCTGTGTATGTTGTAAATGTTTTTAATTATGTTTTTGCATGTTGTGTTTATTACAGGTGTATTTTGTGTTTTAGGTTTTGACTTGTATTTTTTTAAGTCGCGTTCACGTTCCATAAACTAATTTCCCTTAAACCCCTCAGTGGATTTTAAATGTATTTTATGTTATGTGTTGTATGTTTTTTGTAGTGTTTTTGTGTTTCATTAGAATTATTTTTGTTTAGTATGTTGGTCATTGTGTTAAGTAGTGTTATATGTGTTTATTATTTTTACAAGTGCATTATGTTATTTAAGTTAAAATTAGTTATGTTTATTGTCCTCGCGTTTCATAAACGAAACATCAAATCTCCCTATTTTGAACTCCGATATAATTTTAAAAAGTTTTTGTTACTTATATTTAAAATTAAAGTGAATGCTCGGAAGCCAGGTAAAGGTATGGGTAATTTTCCTATGTTTTTTTAAATTTTATTATGCAATATATTTTACATACATGTAACTGTGTTTTTACGAATTGATTTGATATTTTTAATAATTTTGTTTCAGATTGTTAAACTAATCAGGGATAAAAACTATGGTGTGATGAAGAGAAGAAATGAATAATTTGATTCCAGAAGACTTAATATATTATTAGATTGTTAATTTATTTTACAATTTTTATACTAATATTATTTTAATTTGTTTCGTGGTTTTTTCAGGCACAAAAATATTTGTATATTTAAAAATTAATGTTGGAACAAGAAAACTAAAATAATACTTAGAAAATTTCCATGTGATGATGAATGTATAACAAAGAAAATATGAAAAATGTAATTTCAACAAGGTCAAGTGAAGATTGCAGTTTAAGAATAACAGTATCAGCATCTAAATGACATAAGTGAGTAAAATTTTCAATTTATTAGATTATAAAAAAAGAATATAAAACCTTATGATCAGATTTCTTTATGTAAAAAATTGAAGGATTTTTTTTGTTTAAGACAGTATTAATTTTGACAACATTAATGTTACATCATTTCATGGAACTGTGCATTAGAGGTTTTAATAAAAACGATCAATTATAGTTATTTATCCTTAAATATTAATAAGAAGCTTCTTGTAAACATTTACTACATTGAACATTTTATTTTTCTAAAGTTGAATAAATGGTATTAATTTTATATTTAATTTTTAGTAATCATTTGTATTATGATTTGGTTCGTGTTACTATATTTCTAATAGTAAATCTTTTGTTGTATTCTCTGTAGACACATTATGTTTATCAAGCAACATATCTAACCTCAATTGTTGTAACCACTGGACCAGTTGTGTGAGCTTCTAACCACCAGCTAAAATATTAATCTGGTAAGTTATCATTTATTTAACAAAGTCACTAAATTATCTCTTACACGTAGTCGGTTATGGTTTGCATTCTGTTGCAAGAGTTTTTTGTTAGTATTACATTAAAGATTTCTAATCTGAGGAGAACTTTTTATATATTAACCACTGTATACGTGAAAACATAACTGATTTTTATTGAAGTATATCAAGAAAAAAAAAATTATTAATTAATCTTTCCCTCCTTATTGTTATGAATGTTTAATTTGCATATTTTAAAATGAAGTTAGGGAAAAAGTATGGGCTTTGCAGAAAATTTCTGCAGACAACTTTATACAGTCCCCTATACAAGGGATTCATTAATCATGGTATTCTGTATATGACATAAACAGTGTGAAAATAAATCTTTTTTTAATTTTTTTTGTAAAATGTGATTTAAAAAAAACATTATTCACTTCATTGACCGGCCATTGAAATCAATCTCTGTGTTTTATGGTCAGGATAACACCTACTTCTTCAATTTATTTTGTGCTTCCATGCAATAAAATTTCATTCCTGTTCTTGATCGTTTGATACTGTAAAATAATTTATGATCAAAGCACACTCTCTTGTTATTATTTCAAAGAAGTCAAAAGCAGTGGTTCCTAAACGTTTCGGACTCGCGTCGCCGTTTGTAATTACGTTTTCCATTGTGCCATTCGCAACGAAAATCTATAAATGCCCGTAAGTAAGGGATTGAAATAAATACAATCTATTATGGGTTTATTGCAAAAATTAATAACTATAAAAATCTTTTAAAATTTTATTATGAAACTTTAACAATATTTCGCGACAAACGAGTGAATAAGCATCTCGTATCATTTGTTGCAGGTACGACAACGATTAGATAAGTAGGTTTAGAGTGAACAGCATTAATATGACAACAATGAAATTGATAATGCAAATTGAAAGAAGGTTGGTATTACATTGCAACAGGTTCTCCATTTTTAGTAAGATTAGTTTCTTCTTCAGGTAATTATGTATTCTTTATTGGATGCATGTGCATAGTGGAGTAATTTAGCGTGTTAGGACATTGGAAAAAATCGCATTTTTCAGGTAATCATCTCAGTAGTTTGTAAATTTTCTTCATGTTAACTGGGTCATTAAGTATTATAAGTTAGAGATATGTTCAGTCGCGTTCCCATTCCATAACCCATCATCTCGCTGCCCCTAAAACGGTTGTAATTGTTTTTTAATTATGTTTATTACTGTTTCATTATGCGAATTACTGTTTTACTTTGGAATTAGTTATGCTAATTCGCGTTCACGTCCCGAAATTCCCGCCCCAAAAGTAAGTCTCTGTGTATGTTGTAAATGTTTTTAATTATGTTTTTGCATGTTGTGTTTATTACAGGTGTATTTTGTGTTTTAGGTTTTGACTTGTATTTTTTTAAGTCGCGTTCACGTTCCATAAACTAATTTCCCTTAAACCCCTCAGTGGATTTTAAATGTATTTTATGTTATGTGTTGTATGTTTTTTGTAGTGTTTTTGTGTTTCATTAGAATTATTTTTGTTTAGTATGTTGGTCATTGTGTTAAGTAGTGTTATATGTGTTTATTATTTTTACAAGTGCATTATGTTATTTAAGTTAAAATTAGTTATGTTTATTGTCCTCGCGTTTCATAAACGAAACATCAAATCTCCCTATTTTGAACTCCGATATAATTTTAAAAAGTTTTTGTTACTTATATTTAAAATTAAAGTGAATGCTCGGAAGCCAGGTAAAGGTATGGGTAATTTTCCTATGTTTTTTTAAATTTTATTATGCAATATATTTTACATACATGTAACTGTGTTTTTACGAATTGATTTGATATTTTTAATAATTTTGTTTCAGATTGTTAAACTAATCAGGGATAAAAACTATGGTGTGATGAAGAGAAGAAATAAATAATTTGATTCCAGAAGACTTAATATATTATTAGATTGTTAATTTATTTTACAATTTTTATACTAATATTATTTTAATTTGTTTCATGGTTTTTTCAGGCACAAAAATACTTGTATATTTAAAAATTAATGTTGGAACAAGAAAACTAAAATAATACTAAGAAAATTTCCAGGTGATGATGAATGTATAACAAAAAAAATATGAAAAATGTAATTTCAACGTGGTCAAGTGAAGATGATCAGTTTAAGAATAACAGTATCACCATCTAAATGACATAAGTGAGTAAAATTTTCGCTTTTATTAGATTATAAAAAAAGAATATAAAACCTTATGATCAGATTTCTTTATGTAAAAAATTGAAGGTTTTATTTATCTAATTAATAATTATTTGTATATGATTTGGTTCGTGTTACTATATTTCTAATAGTAAATCTTTTGTTGTATTCTCTGTAGACACATTATGTTTATCAAGCAACATATCTAACCTCAATTGTTGTAACCACTGGACCAGTTGTGTGAGCTTCTAACCACCAGCTAAAATATTAATCTGGTAAGTTATCATTTATTTAACAAAGTCACTAAATTATCTCTTACACGTAGTCGGTTATGGTTTGCATTCTGTTGCAAGAGTTTTTTGTTAGTATTACATTAAAGATTTCTAATCTGAGGAGAACTTTTTATATATTAACCACTGTATACGTGAAAACATAACTGATTTTTATTGAAGTATATCAAGAAAAAAAAAATTATTAATTAATCTTTCCCTCCTTATTGTTATGAATGTTTAATTTGCATATTTTAAAATGAAGTTAGGGAAAAAGTATGGGCTTTGCAGAAAATTTCTGCAGACAACTTTATACAGTCCCCTATACAAGGGATTCATTAATCATGGTATTCTGTATATGACATAAACAGTGTGAAAATAAATCTTTTTTTAATTTTTTTTGTAAAATGTGATTTAAAAAAAACATTATTCACTTCATTGACCGGCCATTGAAATCAATCTCTGTGTTTTATGGTCAGGATAACACCTACTTCTTCAATTTATTTTGTGCTTCCATGCAATAAAATTTCATTCCTGTTCTTGATCGTTTGATACTGTAAAATAATTTATGATCAAAGCACACTCTCTTGTTATTATTTCAAAGAAGTCAAAAGCAGTGGTTCCTAAACGTTTCGGACTCGCGTCGCCGTTTGTAATTACGTTTTCCATTGTGCCATTCGCAACGAAAATCTATAAATGCCAGTAAGTAAGGGATTGAAATAAATACAATCTATTATGGGTTTATTGCAAAAATTAATAACTATAAAAATCTTTTAAAATTGTATTATGAAACTTTAACAATATTTCGCGACAAACGAGTGAAGAAGCATCTCGTATCATTTGTTGCAGGTACGACAACGATTAGATAAGTAGGTTTAGAGTGAACAGCATTAATATGACAACAATGAAATTGATAATGCAAATTGAAAGAAGGTTGGTATTACATTGCAACAGGTTCTCCATTTTTAGTAAGATTAGTTTCTTCTTCAGGTAATTATGTATTCTTTATTGGATGCATGTGCATAGTGGAGTAATTTAGCGTGTTAGGACATTGGAAAAAATCGCATTTTTCAGGTAATCATCTCAGTAGTTTGTAAATTTTCTTCATGTTAACTGGGTCATTAAGTATTATAAGTTAGAGATATGTTCAGTCGCGTTCCCATTCCATAACCCATCATCTCGCTGCCCCTAAAACGGTTGTAATTGTTTTTTAATTATGTTTATTACTGTTTCATTATGCGTTTTACTTTGGAATTAGTTATGCTAATTCGCGTTCACGTCCCGAAATTCCCGCCCCAAAAGTAAGTCTCTGTGTATGTTGTAAATGTTTTTAATTATGTTTTTGCATGTTGTGTTTATTACAGGTGTATTTTGTGTTTTAGGTTTTGACTTGTATTTTTTTAAGTCGCGTTCACGTTCCATAAACTAATTTCCCTTAAACCCCTCAGTGGATTTTAAATGTATTTTATGTTATGTGTTGTATGTTTTTTGTAGTGTTTTTGTGTTTCATTAGAATTATTTTTGTTTAGTATGTTGGTCATTGTGTTAAGTAGTGTTATATGTGTTTATTATTTTTACAAGTGCATTATGTTATTTAAGTTAAAATTAGTTATGTTTATTGTCCTCGCGTTTCATAAACGAAACATCAAATCTCCCTATTTTGAACTCCGATATAATTTTAAAAAGTTTTTGTTACTTATATTTAAAATTAAAGTGAATGCTCGGAAGCCAGGTAAAGGTATGGGTAATTTTCCTATGTTTTTTTAAATTTTATTATGCAATATATTTTACATACATGTAACTGTGTTTTTACGAATTGATTTGATATTTTTAATAATTTTGTTTCAGATTGTTAAACTAATCAGGGATAAAAACTATGGTGTGATGAAGAGAAGAAATGAATAATTTGATTCCAGAAGACTTAATATATTATTAGATTGTTAATTTATTTTACAATTTTTATACTAATATTATTTTAATTTGTTTCGTGGTTTTTTCAGGCACAAAAATATTTGTATATTTAAAAATTAATGTTGGAACAAGAAAACTAAAATAATACTTAGAAAATTTCCATGTGATGATGAATGTATAACAAAGAAAATATGAAAAATGTAATTTCAACAAGGTCAAGTGAAGATTGCAGTTTAAGAATAACAGTATCAGCATCTAAATGACATAAGTGAGTAAAATTTTCAATTTATTAGATTATAAAAAAAGAATATAAAACCTTATGATCAGATTTCTTTATGTAAAAAATTGAAGGATTTTTTTTGTTTAAGACAGTATTAATTTTGACAACATTAATGTTACATCATTTCATGGAACTGTGCATTAGAGGTTTTAATAAAAACGATCAATTATAGTTATTTATCCTTAAATATTAATAAGAAGCTTCTTGTAAACATTTACTACATTGAACATTTTATTTTTCTAAAGTTGAATAAATGGTATTAATTTTATATTTAATTTTTAGTAATCATTTGTATTATGATTTGGTTCGTGTTACTATATTTCTAATAGTAAATCTTTTGTTGTATTCTCTGTAGACACATTATGTTTATCAAGCAACATATCTAACCTCAATTGTTGTAACCACTGGACCAGTTGTGTGAGCTTCTAACCACCAGCTAAAATATTAATCTGGTAAGTTATCATTTATTTAACAAAGTCACTAAATTATCTCTTACACGTAGTCGGTTATGGTTTGCATTCTGTTGCAAGAGTTTTTTGTTAGTATTACATTAAAGATTTCTAATCTGAGGAGAACTTTTTATATATTAACCACTGTATACGTGAAAACATAACTGATTTTTATTGAAGTATATCAAGAAAAAAAAAATTATTAATTAATCTTTCCCTCCTTATTGTTATGAATGTTTAATTTGCATATTTTAAAATGAAGTTAGGGAAAAAGTATGGGCTTTGCAGAAAATTTCTGCAGACAACTTTATACAGTCCCCTATACAAGGGATTCATTAATCATGGTATTCTGTATATGACATAAACAGTGTGAAAATAAATCTTTTTTTAATTTTTTTTGTAAAATGTGATTTAAAAAAAACATTATTCACTTCATTGACCGGCCATTGAAATCAATCTCTGTGTTTTATGGTCAGGATAACACCTACTTCTTCAATTTATTTTGTGCTTCCATGCAATAAAATTTCATTCCTGTTCTTGATCGTTTGATACTGTAAAATAATTTATGATCAAAGCACACTCTCTTGTTATTATTTCAAAGAAGTCAAAAGCAGTGGTTCCTAAACGTTTCGGACTCGCGTCGCCGTTTGTAATTACGTTTTCCATTGTGCCATTCGCAACGAAAATCTATAAATGCCCGTAAGTAAGGGATTGAAATAAATACAATCTATTATGGGTTTATTGCAAAAATTAATAACTATAAAAATCTTTTAAAATTTTATTATGAAACTTTAACAATATTTCGCGACAAACGAGTGAATAAGCATCTCGTATCATTTGTTGCAGGTACGACAACGATTAGATAAGTAGGTTTAGAGTGAACAGCATTAATATGACAACAATGAAATTGATAATGCAAATTGAAAGAAGGTTGGTATTACATTGCAACAGGTTCTCCATTTTTAGTAAGATTAGTTTCTTCTTCAGGTAATTATGTATTCTTTATTGGATGCATGTGCATAGTGGAGTAATTTAGCGTGTTAGGACATTGGAAAAAATCGCATTTTTCAGGTAATCATCTCAGTAGTTTGTAAATTTTCTTCATGTTAACTGGGTCATTAAATATTATAAGTTAGAGATATGTTCAGTCGCGTTCCCATTCCATAACCCATCATCTCGCTGCCCCTAAAACGGTTGTAATTGTTTTTTAATTATGTTTATTACTGTTTCATTATGCGAATTACTGTTTTACTTTGGAATTAGTTATGCTAATTCGCGTTCACGTCCCGAAATTCCCGCCCCAAAAGTAAGTCTCTGTGTATGTTGTAAATGTTTTTAATTATGTTTTTGCATGTTGTGTTTATTACAGGTGTATTTTGTGTTTTAGGTTTTGACTTGTATTTTTTTAAGTCGCGTTCACGTTCCATAAACTAATTTCCCTTAAACCCCTCAGTGGATTTTAAATGTATTTTATGTTATGTGTTGTATGTTTTTTGTAGTGTTTTTGTGTTTCATTAGAATTATTTTTGTTTAGTATGTTGGTCATTGTGTTAAGTAGTGTTATATGTGTTTATTATTTTTACAAGTGCATTATGTTATTTAAGTTAAAATTAGTTATGTTTATTGTCCTCGCGTTTCATAAACGAAACATCAAATCTCCCTATTTTGAACTCCGATATAATTTTAAAAAGTTTTTGTTACTTATATTTAAAATTAAAGTGAATGCTCGGAAGCCAGGTAAAGGTATGGGTAATTTTCCTATGTTTTTTTAAATTTTATTATGCAATATATTTTACATACATGTAACTGTGTTTTTACGAATTGATTTGATATTTTTAATAATTTTGTTTCAGATTGTTAAACTAATCAGGGATAAAAACTATGGTGTGATGAAGAGAAGAAATAAATAATTTGATTCCAGAAGACTTAATATATTATTAGATTGTTAATTTATTTTACAATTTTTATACTAATATTATTTTAATTTGTTTCATGGTTTTTTCAGGCACAAAAATACTTGTATATTTAAAAATTAATGTTGGAACAAGAAAACTAAAATAATACTAAGAAAATTTCCAGGTGATGATGAATGTATAACAAAAAAAATATGAAAAATGTAATTTCAACGTGGTCAAGTGAAGATGATCAGTTTAAGAATAACAGTATCACCATCTAAATGACATAAGTGAGTAAAATTTTCGCTTTTATTAGATTATAAAAAAAGAATATAAAACCTTATGATCAGATTTCTTTATGTAAAAAATTGAAGGTTTTATTTATCTAATTAATAATTATTTGTATATGATTTGGTTCGTGTTACTATATTTCTAATAGTAAATCTTTTGTTGTATTCTCTGTAGACACATTATGTTTATCAAGCAACATATCTAACCTCAATTGTTGTAACCACTGGACCAGTTGTGTGAGCTTCTAACCACCAGCTAAAATATTAATCTGGTAAGTTATCATTTATTTAACAAAGTCACTAAATTATCTCTTACACGTAGTCGGTTATGGTTTGCATTCTGTTGCAAGAGTTTTTTGTTAGTATTACATTAAAGATTTCTAATCTGAGGAGAACTTTTTATATATTAACCACTGTATACGTGAAAACATAACTGATTTTTATTGAAGTATATCAAGAAAAAAAAAATTATTAATTAATCTTTCCCTCCTTATTGTTATGAATGTTTAATTTGCATATTTTAAAATGAAGTTAGGGAAAAAGTATGGGCTTTGCAGAAAATTTCTGCAGACAACTTTATACAGTCCCCTATACAAGGGATTCATTAATCATGGTATTCTGTATATGACATAAACAGTGTGAAAATAAATCTTTTTTTAATTTTTTTTGTAAAATGTGATTTAAAAAAAACATTATTCACTTCATTGACCGGCCATTGAAATCAATCTCTGTGTTTTATGGTCAGGATAACACCTACTTCTTCAATTTATTTTGTGCTTCCATGCAATAAAATTTCATTCCTGTTCTTGATCGTTTGATACTGTAAAATAATTTATGATCAAAGCACACTCTCTTGTTATTATTTCAAAGAAGTCAAAAGCAGTGGTTCCTAAACGTTTCGGACTCGCGTCGCCGTTTGTAATTACGTTTTCCATTGTGCCATTCGCAACGAAAATCTATAAATGCCAGTAAGTAAGGGATTGAAATAAATACAATCTATTATGGGTTTATTGCAAAAATTAATAACTATAAAAATCTTTTAAAATTGTATTATGAAACTTTAACAATATTTCGCGACAAACGAGTGAAGAAGCATCTCGTATCATTTGTTGCAGGTACGACAACGATTAGATAAGTAGGTTTAGAGTGAACAGCATTAATATGACAACAATGAAATTGATAATGCAAATTGAAAGAAGGTTGGTATTACATTGCAACAGGTTCTCCATTTTTAGTAAGATTAGTTTCTTCTTCAGGTAATTATGTATTCTTTATTGGATGCATGTGCATAGTGGAGTAATTTAGCGTGTTAGGACATTGGAAAAAATCGCATTTTTCAGGTAATCATCTCAGTAGTTTGTAAATTTTCTTCATGTTAACTGGGTCATTAAGTATTATAAGTTAGAGATATGTTCAGTCGCGTTCCCATTCCATAACCCATCATCTCGCTGCCCCTAAAACGGTTGTAATTGTTTTTTAATTATGTTTATTACTGTTTCATTATGCGAATTACTGTTTTACTTTGGAATTAGTTATGCTAATTCGCGTTCACGTCCCGAAATTCCCGCCCCAAAAGTAAGTCTCTGTGTATGTTGTAAATGTTTTTAATTATGTTTTTGCATGTTGTGTTTATTACAGGTGTATTTTGTGTTTTAGGTTTTGACTTGTATTTTTTTAAGTCGCGTTCACGTTCCATAAACTAATTTCCCTTAAACCCCTCAGTGGATTTTAAATGTATTTTATGTTATGTGTTGTATGTTTTTTGTAGTGTTTTTGTGTTTCATTAGAATTATTTTTGTTTAGTATGTTGGTCATTGTGTTAAGTAGTGTTATATGTGTTTATTATTTTTACAAGTGCATTATGTTATTTAAGTTAAAATTAGTTATGTTTATTGTCCTCGCGTTTCATAAACGAAACATCAAATCTCCCTATTTTGAACTCCGATATAATTTTAAAAAGTTTTTGTTACTTATATTTAAAATTAAAGTGAATGCTCGGAAGCCAGGTAAAGGTATGGGTAATTTTCCTATGTTTTTTTAAATTTTATTATGCAATATATTTTACATACATGTAACTGTGTTTTTACGAATTGATTTGATATTTTTAATAATTTTGTTTCAGATTGTTAAACTAATCAGGGATAAAAACTATGGTGTGATGAAGAGAAGAAATGAATAATTTGATTCCAGAAGACTTAATATATTATTAGATTGTTAATTTATTTTACAATTTTTATACTAATATTATTTTAATTTGTTTCGTGGTTTTTTCAGGCACAAAAATATTTGTATATTTAAAAATTAATGTTGGAACAAGAAAACTAAAATAATACTTAGAAAATTTCCATGTGATGATGAATGTATAACAAAGAAAATATGAAAAATGTAATTTCAACAAGGTCAAGTGAAGATTGCAGTTTAAGAATAACAGTATCAGCATCTAAATGACATAAGTGAGTAAAATTTTCAATTTATTAGATTATAAAAAAAGAATATAAAACCTTATGATCAGATTTCTTTATGTAAAAAATTGAAGGATTTTTTTTGTTTAAGACAGTATTAATTTTGACAACATTAATGTTACATCATTTCATGGAACTGTGCATTAGAGGTTTTAATAAAAACGATCAATTATAGTTATTTATCCTTAAATATTAATAAGAAGCTTCTTGTAAACATTTACTACATTGAACATTTTATTTTTCTAAAGTTGAATAAATGGTATTAATTTTATATTTAATTTTTAGTAATCATTTGTATTATGATTTGGTTCGTGTTACTATATTTCTAATAGTAAATCTTTTGTTGTATTCTCTGTAGACACATTATGTTTATCAAGCAACATATCTAACCTCAATTGTTGTAACCACTGGACCAGTTGTGTGAGCTTCTAACCACCAGCTAAAATATTAATCTGGTAAGTTATCATTTATTTAACAAAGTCACTAAATTATCTCTTACACGTAGTCGGTTATGGTTTGCATTCTGTTGCAAGAGTTTTTTGTTAGTATTACATTAAAGATTTCTAATCTGAGGAGAACTTTTTATATATTAACCACTGTATACGTGAAAACATAACTGATTTTTATTGAAGTATATCAAGAAAAAAAAAATTATTAATTAATCTTTCCCTCCTTATTGTTATGAATGTTTAATTTGCATATTTTAAAATGAAGTTAGGGAAAAAGTATGGGCTTTGCAGAAAATTTCTGCAGACAACTTTATACAGTCCCCTATACAAGGGATTCATTAATCATGGTATTCTGTATATGAC
The DNA here is from genome assembly GCF_047948215.1 of Lycorma delicatula. NCBI lineage: Eukaryota > Metazoa > Arthropoda > Insecta > Hemiptera > Fulgoridae > Lycorma > Lycorma delicatula. The sequence continues at coordinate 148,605,405 of NC_134460.1, read as the reverse complement.
ATAAACAGTGTGAAAATAAATCTTTTTTTAATTTTTTTTGTAAAATGTGATTTAAAAAAAACATTATTCACTTCATTGACCGGCCATTGAAATCAATCTCTGTGTTTTATGGTCAGGATAACACCTACTTCTTCAATTTATTTTGTGCTTCCATGCAATAAAATTTCATTCCTGTTCTTGATCGTTTGATACTGTAAAATAATTTATGATCAAAGCACACTCTCTTGTTATTATTTCAAAGAAGTCAAAAGCAGTGGTTCCTAAACGTTTCGGACTCGCGTCGCCGTTTGTAATTACGTTTTCCATTGTGCCATTCGCAACGAAAATCTATAAATGCCCGTAAGTAAGGGATTGAAATAAATACAATCTATTATGGGTTTATTGCAAAAATTAATAACTATAAAAATCTTTTAAAATTTTATTATGAAACTTTAACAATATTTCGCGACAAACGAGTGAATAAGCATCTCGTATCATTTGTTGCAGGTACGACAACGATTAGATAAGTAGGTTTAGAGTGAACAGCATTAATATGACAACAATGAAATTGATAATGCAAATTGAAAGAAGGTTGGTATTACATTGCAACAGGTTCTCCATTTTTAGTAAGATTAGTTTCTTCTTCAGGTAATTATGTATTCTTTATTGGATGCATGTGCATAGTGGAGTAATTTAGCGTGTTAGGACATTGGAAAAAATCGCATTTTTCAGGTAATCATCTCAGTAGTTTGTAAATTTTCTTCATGTTAACTGGGTCATTAAATATTATAAGTTAGAGATATGTTCAGTCGCGTTCCCATTCCATAACCCATCATCTCGCTGCCCCTAAAACGGTTGTAATTGTTTTTTAATTATGTTTATTACTGTTTCATTATGCGAATTACTGTTTTACTTTGGAATTAGTTATGCTAATTCGCGTTCACGTCCCGAAATTCCCGCCCCAAAAGTAAGTCTCTGTGTATGTTGTAAATGTTTTTAATTATGTTTTTGCATGTTGTGTTTATTACAGGTGTATTTTGTGTTTTAGGTTTTGACTTGTATTTTTTTAAGTCGCGTTCACGTTCCATAAACTAATTTCCCTTAAACCCCTCAGTGGATTTTAAATGTATTTTATGTTATGTGTTGTATGTTTTTTGTAGTGTTTTTGTGTTTCATTAGAATTATTTTTGTTTAGTATGTTGGTCATTGTGTTAAGTAGTGTTATATGTGTTTATTATTTTTACAAGTGCATTATGTTATTTAAGTTAAAATTAGTTATGTTTATTGTCCTCGCGTTTCATAAACGAAACATCAAATCTCCCTATTTTGAACTCCGATATAATTTTAAAAAGTTTTTGTTACTTATATTTAAAATTAAAGTGAATGCTCGGAAGCCAGGTAAAGGTATGGGTAATTTTCCTATGTTTTTTTAAATTTTATTATGCAATATATTTTACATACATGTAACTGTGTTTTTACGAATTGATTTGATATTTTTAATAATTTTGTTTCAGATTGTTAAACTAATCAGGGATAAAAACTATGGTGTGATGAAGAGAAGAAATAAATAATTTGATTCCAGAAGACTTAATATATTATTAGATTGTTAATTTATTTTACAATTTTTATACTAATATTATTTTAATTTGTTTCATGGTTTTTTCAGGCACAAAAATACTTGTATATTTAAAAATTAATGTTGGAACAAGAAAACTAAAATAATACTAAGAAAATTTCCAGGTGATGATGAATGTATAACAAAAAAAATATGAAAAATGTAATTTCAACGTGGTCAAGTGAAGATGATCAGTTTAAGAATAACAGTATCACCATCTAAATGACATAAGTGAGTAAAATTTTCGCTTTTATTAGATTATAAAAAAAGAATATAAAACCTTATGATCAGATTTCTTTATGTAAAAAATTGAAGGTTTTATTTATCTAATTAATAATTATTTGTATATGATTTGGTTCGTGTTACTATATTTCTAATAGTAAATCTTTTGTTGTATTCTCTGTAGACACATTATGTTTATCAAGCAACATATCTAACCTCAATTGTTGTAACCACTGGACCAGTTGTGTGAGCTTCTAACCACCAGCTAAAATATTAATCTGGTAAGTTATCATTTATTTAACAAAGTCACTAAATTATCTCTTACACGTAGTCGGTTATGGTTTGCATTCTGTTGCAAGAGTTTTTTGTTAGTATTACATTAAAGATTTCTAATCTGAGGAGAACTTTTTATATATTAACCACTGTATACGTGAAAACATAACTGATTTTTATTGAAGTATATCAAGAAAAAAAAAATTATTAATTAATCTTTCCCTCCTTATTGTTATGAATGTTTAATTTGCATATTTTAAAATGAAGTTAGGGAAAAAGTATGGGCTTTGCAGAAAATTTCTGCAGACAACTTTATACAGTCCCCTATACAAGGGATTCATTAATCATGGTATTCTGTATATGACATAAACAGTGTGAAAATAAATCTTTTTTTAATTTTTTTTGTAAAATGTGATTTAAAAAAAACATTATTCACTTCATTGACCGGCCATTGAAATCAATCTCTGTGTTTTATGGTCAGGATAACACCTACTTCTTCAATTTATTTTGTGCTTCCATGCAATAAAATTTCATTCCTGTTCTTGATCGTTTGATACTGTAAAATAATTTATGATCAAAGCACACTCTCTTGTTATTATTTCAAAGAAGTCAAAAGCAGTGGTTCCTAAACGTTTCGGACTCGCGTCGCCGTTTGTAATTACGTTTTCCATTGTGCCATTCGCAACGAAAATCTATAAATGCCCGTAAGTAATGGATTGAAATAAATACAATCTGTTATGGGTTTATTGCAAAAATTAATAACTATAAAAATCTTTTAAAATTTTATTATGAAACTTTAACAATATTTCGCGACAAACGAGTGAAGAAGCATCTCGTATCATTTGTTGCAGGTACGACAACGATTAGATAAGTAGGTTTAGAGTGAACAGCATTAATATGACAACAATGAAATTGATAATGCAAATTGAAAGAAGGTTGGTATTACATTGCAACAGGTTCTCCATTTTTAGTAAGATTAGTTTCTTCTTCAGGTAATTATGTATTCTTTATTGGATGCATGTGCATAGTGGAGTAATTTAGCGTGTTAGGACATTGGAAAAAATCGCATTTTTCAGGTAATCATCTCAGTAGTTTGTAAATTTTCTTCATGTTAACTGGGTCATTAAGTATTATAAGTTAGAGATATGTTCAGTCGCGTTCCCATTCCATAACCCATCATCTCGCTGCCCCTAAAACGGTTGTAATTGTTTTTTAATTATGTTTATTACTGTTTCATTATGCGAATTACTGTTTTACTTTGGAATTAGTTATGCTAATTCGCGTTCACGTCCCGAAATTCCCGCCCCAAAAGTAAGTCTCTGTGTATGTTGTAAATGTTTTTAATTATGTTTTTGCATGTTGTGTTTATTACAGGTGTATTTTGTGTTTTAGGTTTTGACTTGTATTTTTTTAAGTCGCGTTCACGTTCCATAAACTAATTTCCCTTAAACCCCTCAGTGGATTTTAAATGTATTTTATGTTATGTGTTGTATGTTTTTTGTAGTGTTTTTGTGTTTCATTAGAATTATTTTTGTTTAGTATGTTGGTCATTGTGTTAAGTAGTGTTATATGTGTTTATTATTTTTACAAGTGCATTATGTTATTTAAGTTAAAATTAGTTATGTTTATTGTCCTCGCGTTTCATAAACGAAACATCAAATCTCCCTATTTTGAACTCCGATATAATTTTAAAAAGTTTTTGTTACTTATATTTAAAATTAAAGTGAATGCTCGGAAGCCAGGTAAAGGTATGGGTAATTTTCCTATGTTTTTTTAAATTTTATTATGCAATATATTTTACATACATGTAACTGTGTTTTTACGAATTGATTTGATATTTTTAATAATTTTGTTTCAGATTGTTAAACTAATCAGGGATAAAAACTATGGTGTGATGAAGAGAAGAAATGAATAATTTGATTCCAGAAGACTTAATATATTATTAGATTGTTAATTTATTTTACAATTTTTATACTAATATTATTTTAATTTGTTTCGTGGTTTTTTCAGGCACAAAAATATTTGTATATTTAAAAATTAATGTTGGAACAAGAAAACTAAAATAATACTTAGAAAATTTCCATGTGATGATGAATGTATAACAAAGAAAATATGAAAAATGTAATTTCAACAAGGTCAAGTGAAGATTGCAGTTTAAGAATAACAGTATCAGCATCTAAATGACATAAGTGAGTAAAATTTTCAATTTATTAGATTATAAAAAAAGAATATAAAACCTTATGATCAGATTTCTTTATGTAAAAAATTGAAGGATTTTTTTTGTTTAAGACAGTATTAATTTTGACAACATTAATGTTACATCATTTCATGGAACTGTGCATTAGAGGTTTTAATAAAAACGATCAATTATAGTTATTTATCCTTAAATATTAATAAGAAGCTTCTTGTAAACATTTACTACATTGAACATTTTATTTTTCTAAAGTTGAATAAATGGTATTAATTTTATATTTAATTTTTAGTAATCATTTGTATTATGATTTGGTTCGTGTTACTATATTTCTAATAGTAAATCTTTTGTTGTATTCTCTGTAGACACATTATGTTTATCAAGCAACATATCTAACCTCAATTGTTGTAACCACTGGACCAGTTGTGTGAGCTTCTAACCACCAGCTAAAATATTAATCTGGTAAGTTATCATTTATTTAACAAAGTCACTAAATTATCTCTTACACGTAGTCGGTTATGGTTTGCATTCTGTTGCAAGAGTTTTTTGTTAGTATTACATTAAAGATTTCTAATCTGAGGAGAACTTTTTATATATTAACCACTGTATACGTGAAAACATAACTGATTTTTATTGAAGTATATCAAGAAAAAAAAAATTATTAATTAATCTTTCCCTCCTTATTGTTATGAATGTTTAATTTGCATATTTTAAAATGAAGTTAGGGAAAAAGTATGGGCTTTGCAGAAAATTTCTGCAGACAACTTTATACAGTCCCCTATACAAGGGATTCATTAATCATGGTATTCTGTATATGACATAAACAGTGTGAAAATAAATCTTTTTTTAATTTTTTTTGTAAAATGTGATTTAAAAAAAACATTATTCACTTCATTGACCGGCCATTGAAATCAATCTCTGTGTTTTATGGTCAGGATAACACCTACTTCTTCAATTTATTTTGTGCTTCCATGCAATAAAATTTCATTCCTGTTCTTGATCGTTTGATACTGTAAAATAATTTATGATCAAAGCACACTCTCTTGTTATTATTTCAAAGAAGTCAAAAGCAGTGGTTCCTAAACGTTTCGGACTCGCGTCGCCGTTTGTAATTACGTTTTCCATTGTGCCATTCGCAACGAAAATCTATAAATGCCCGTAAGTAAGGGATTGAAATAAATACAATCTATTATGGGTTTATTGCAAAAATTAATAACTATAAAAATCTTTTAAAATTTTATTATGAAACTTTAACAATATTTCGCGACAAACGAGTGAATAAGCATCTCGTATCATTTGTTGCAGGTACGACAACGATTAGATAAGTAGGTTTAGAGTGAACAGCATTAATATGACAACAATGAAATTGATAATGCAAATTGAAAGAAGGTTGGTATTACATTGCAACAGGTTCTCCATTTTTAGTAAGATTAGTTTCTTCTTCAGGTAATTATGTATTCTTTATTGGATGCATGTGCATAGTGGAGTAATTTAGCGTGTTAGGACATTGGAAAAAATCGCATTTTTCAGGTAATCATCTCAGTAGTTTGTAAATTTTCTTCATGTTAACTGGGTCATTAAATATTATAAGTTAGAGATATGTTCAGTCGCGTTCCCATTCCATAACCCATCATCTCGCTGCCCCTAAAACGGTTGTAATTGTTTTTTAATTATGTTTATTACTGTTTCATTATGCGAATTACTGTTTTACTTTGGAATTAGTTATGCTAATTCGCGTTCACGTCCCGAAATTCCCGCCCCAAAAGTAAGTCTCTGTGTATGTTGTAAATGTTTTTAATTATGTTTTTGCATGTTGTGTTTATTACAGGTGTATTTTGTGTTTTAGGTTTTGACTTGTATTTTTTTAAGTCGCGTTCACGTTCCATAAACTAATTTCCCTTAAACCCCTCAGTGGATTTTAAATGTATTTTATGTTATGTGTTGTATGTTTTTTGTAGTGTTTTTGTGTTTCATTAGAATTATTTTTGTTTAGTATGTTGGTCATTGTGTTAAGTAGTGTTATATGTGTTTATTATTTTTACAAGTGCATTATGTTATTTAAGTTAAAATTAGTTATGTTTATTGTCCTCGCGTTTCATAAACGAAACATCAAATCTCCCTATTTTGAACTCCGATATAATTTTAAAAAGTTTTTGTTACTTATATTTAAAATTAAAGTGAATGCTCGGAAGCCAGGTAAAGGTATGGGTAATTTTCCTATGTTTTTTTAAATTTTATTATGCAATATATTTTACATACATGTAACTGTGTTTTTACGAATTGATTTGATATTTTTAATAATTTTGTTTCAGATTGTTAAACTAATCAGGGATAAAAACTATGGTGTGATGAAGAGAAGAAATAAATAATTTGATTCCAGAAGACTTAATATATTATTAGATTGTTAATTTATTTTACAATTTTTATACTAATATTATTTTAATTTGTTTCATGGTTTTTTCAGGCACAAAAATACTTGTATATTTAAAAATTAATGTTGGAACAAGAAAACTAAAATAATACTAAGAAAATTTCCAGGTGATGATGAATGTATAACAAAAAAAATATGAAAAATGTAATTTCAACGTGGTCAAGTGAAGATGATCAGTTTAAGAATAACAGTATCACCATCTAAATGACATAAGTGAGTAAAATTTTCGCTTTTATTAGATTATAAAAAAAGAATATAAAACCTTATGATCAGATTTCTTTATGTAAAAAATTGAAGGTTTTATTTATCTAATTAATAATTATTTGTATATGATTTGGTTCGTGTTACTATATTTCTAATAGTAAATCTTTTGTTGTATTCTCTGTAGACACATTATGTTTATCAAGCAACATATCTAACCTCAATTGTTGTAACCACTGGACCAGTTGTGTGAGCTTCTAACCACCAGCTAAAATATTAATCTGGTAAGTTATCATTTATTTAACAAAGTCACTAAATTATCTCTTACACGTAGTCGGTTATGGTTTGCATTCTGTTGCAAGAGTTTTTTGTTAGTATTACATTAAAGATTTCTAATCTGAGGAGAACTTTTTATATATTAACCACTGTATACGTGAAAACATAACTGATTTTTATTGAAGTATATCAAGAAAAAAAAAATTATTAATTAATCTTTCCCTCCTTATTGTTATGAATGTTTAATTTGCATATTTTAAAATGAAGTTAGGGAAAAAGTATGGGCTTTGCAGAAAATTTCTGCAGACAACTTTATACAGTCCCCTATACAAGGGATTCATTAATCATGGTATTCTGTATATGACATAAACAGTGTGAAAATAAATCTTTTTTTAATTTTTTTTGTAAAATGTGATTTAAAAAAAACATTATTCACTTCATTGACCGGCCATTGAAATCAATCTCTGTGTTTTATGGTCAGGATAACACCTACTTCTTCAATTTATTTTGTGCTTCCATGCAATAAAATTTCATTCCTGTTCTTGATCGTTTGATACTGTAAAATAATTTATGATCAAAGCACACTCTCTTGTTATTATTTCAAAGAAGTCAAAAGCAGTGGTTCCTAAACGTTTCGGACTCGCGTCGCCGTTTGTAATTACGTTTTCCATTGTGCCATTCGCAACGAAAATCTATAAATGCCCGTAAGTAATGGATTGAAATAAATACAATCTGTTATGGGTTTATTGCAAAAATTAATAACTATAAAAATCTTTTAAAATTTTATTATGAAACTTTAACAATATTTCGCGACAAACGAGTGAAGAAGCATCTCGTATCATTTGTTGCAGGTACGACAACGATTAGATAAGTAGGTTTAGAGTGAACAGCATTAATATGACAACAATGAAATTGATAATGCAAATTGAAAGAAGGTTGGTATTACATTGCAACAGGTTCTCCATTTTTAGTAAGATTAGTTTCTTCTTCAGGTAATTATGTATTCTTTATTGGATGCATGTGCATAGTGGAGTAATTTAGCGTGTTAGGACATTGGAAAAAATCGCATTTTTCAGGTAATCATCTCAGTAGTTTGTAAATTTTCTTCATGTTAACTGGGTCATTAAGTATTATAAGTTAGAGATATGTTCAGTCGCGTTCCCATTCCATAACCCATCATCTCGCTGCCCCTAAAACGGTTGTAATTGTTTTTTAATTATGTTTATTACTGTTTCATTATGCGTTTTACTTTGGAATTAGTTATGCTAATTCGCGTTCACGTCCCGAAATTCCCGCCCCAAAAGTAAGTCTCTGTGTATGTTGTAAATGTTTTTAATTATGTTTTTGCATGTTGTGTTTATTACAGGTGTATTTTGTGTTTTAGGTTTTGACTTGTATTTTTTTAAGTCGCGTTCACGTTCCATAAACTAATTTCCCTTAAACCCCTCAGTGGATTTTAAATGTATTTTATGTTATGTGTTGTATGTTTTTTGTAGTGTTTTTGTGTTTCATTAGAATTATTTTTGTTTAGTATGTTGGTCATTGTGTTAAGTAGTGTTATATGTGTTTATTATTTTTACAAGTGCATTATGTTATTTAAGTTAAAATTAGTTATGTTTATTGTCCTCGCGTTTCATAAACGAAACATCAAATCTCCCTATTTTGAACTCCGATATAATTTTAAAAAGTTTTTGTTACTTATATTTAAAATTAAAGTGAATGCTCGGAAGCCAGGTAAAGGTATGGGTAATTTTCCTATGTTTTTTTAAATTTTATTATGCAATATATTTTACATACATGTAACTGTGTTTTTACGAATTGATTTGATATTTTTAATAATTTTGTTTCAGATTGTTAAACTAATCAGGGATAAAAACTATGGTGTGATGAAGAGAAGAAATGAATAATTTGATTCCAGAAGACTTAATATATTATTAGATTGTTAATTTATTTTACAATTTTTATACTAATATTATTTTAATTTGTTTCGTGGTTTTTTCAGGCACAAAAATATTTGTATATTTAAAAATTAATGTTGGAACAAGAAAACTAAAATAATACTTAGAAAATTTCCATGTGATGATGAATGTATAACAAAGAAAATATGAAAAATGTAATTTCAACAAGGTCAAGTGAAGATTGCAGTTTAAGAATAACAGTATCAGCATCTAAATGACATAAGTGAGTAAAATTTTCAATTTATTAGATTATAAAAAAAGAATATAAAACCTTATGATCAGATTTCTTTATGTAAAAAATTGAAGGATTTTTTTTGTTTAAGACAGTATTAATTTTGACAACATTAATGTTACATCATTTCATGGAACTGTGCATTAGAGGTTTTAATAAAAACGATCAATTATAGTTATTTATCCTTAAATATTAATAAGAAGCTTCTTGTAAACATTTACTACATTGAACATTTTATTTTTCTAAAGTTGAATAAATGGTATTAATTTTATATTTAATTTTTAGTAATCATTTGTATTATGATTTGGTTCGTGTTACTATATTTCTAATAGTAAATCTTTTGTTGTATTCTCTGTAGACACATTATGTTTATCAAGCAACATATCTAACCTCAATTGTTGTAACCACTGGACCAGTTGTGTGAGCTTCTAACCACCAGCTAAAATATTAATCTGGTAAGTTATCATTTATTTAACAAAGTCACTAAATTATCTCTTACACGTAGTCGGTTATGGTTTGCATTCTGTTGCAAGAGTTTTTTGTTAGTATTACATTAAAGATTTCTAATCTGAGGAGAACTTTTTATATATTAACCACTGTATACGTGAAAACATAACTGATTTTTATTGAAGTATATCAAGAAAAAAAAAATTATTAATTAATCTTTCCCTCCTTATTGTTATGAATGTTTAATTTGCATATTTTAAAATGAAGTTAGGGAAAAAGTATGGGCTTTGCAGAAAATTTCTGCAGACAACTTTATACAGTCCCCTATACAAGGGATTCATTAATCATGGTATTCTGTATATGACATAAACAGTGTGAAAATAAATCTTTTTTTAATTTTTTTTGTAAAATGTGATTTAAAAAAAACATTATTCACTTCATTGACCGGCCATTGAAATCAATCTCTGTGTTTTATGGTCAGGATAACACCTACTTCTTCAATTTATTTTGTGCTTCCATGCAATAAAATTTCATTCCTGTTCTTGATCGTTTGATACTGTAAAATAATTTATGATCAAAGCACACTCTCTTGTTATTATTTCAAAGAAGTCAAAAGCAGTGGTTCCTAAACGTTTCGGACTCGCGTCGCCGTTTGTAATTACGTTTTCCATTGTGCCATTCGCAACGAAAATCTATAAATGCCCGTAAGTAAGGGATTGAAATAAATACAATCTATTATGGGTTTATTGCAAAAATTAATAACTATAAAAATCTTTTAAAATTTTATTATGAAACTTTAACAATATTTCGCGACAAACGAGTGAATAAGCATCTCGTATCATTTGTTGCAGGTACGACAACGATTAGATAAGTAGGTTTAGAGTGAACAGCATTAATATGACAACAATGAAATTGATAATGCAAATTGAAAGAAGGTTGGTATTACATTGCAACAGGTTCTCCATTTTTAGTAAGATTAGTTTCTTCTTCAGGTAATTATGTATTCTTTATTGGATGCATGTGCATAGTGGAGTAATTTAGCGTGTTAGGACATTGGAAAAAATCGCATTTTTCAGGTAATCATCTCAGTAGTTTGTAAATTTTCTTCATGTTAACTGGGTCATTAAATATTATAAGTTAGAGATATGTTCAGTCGCGTTCCCATTCCATAACCCATCATCTCGCTGCCCCTAAAACGGTTGTAATTGTTTTTTAATTATGTTTATTACTGTTTCATTATGCGAATTACTGTTTTACTTTGGAATTAGTTATGCTAATTCGCGTTCACGTCCCGAAATTCCCGCCCCAAAAGTAAGTCTCTGTGTATGTTGTAAATGTTTTTAATTATGTTTTTGCATGTTGTGTTTATTACAGGTGTATTTTGTGTTTTAGGTTTTGACTTGTATTTTTTTAAGTCGCGTTCACGTTCCATAAACTAATTTCCCTTAAACCCCTCAGTGGATTTTAAATGTATTTTATGTTATGTGTTGTATGTTTTTTGTAGTGTTTTTGTGTTTCATTAGAATTATTTTTGTTTAGTATGTTGGTCATTGTGTTAAGTAGTGTTATATGTGTTTATTATTTTTACAAGTGCATTATGTTATTTAAGTTAAAATTAGTTATGTTTATTGTCCTCGCGTTTCATAAACGAAACATCAAATCTCCCTATTTTGAACTCCGATATAATTTTAAAAAGTTTTTGTTACTTATATTTAAAATTAAAGTGAATGCTCGGAAGCCAGGTAAAGGTATGGGTAATTTTCCTATGTTTTTTTAAATTTTATTATGCAATATATTTTACATACATGTAACTGTGTTTTTACGAATTGATTTGATATTTTTAATAATTTTGTTTCAGATTGTTAAACTAATCAGGGATAAAAACTATGGTGTGATGAAGAGAAGAAATAAATAATTTGATTCCAGAAGACTTAATATATTATTAGATTGTTAATTTATTTTACAATTTTTATACTAATATTATTTTAATTTGTTTCATGGTTTTTTCAGGCACAAAAATACTTGTATATTTAAAAATTAATGTTGGAACAAGAAAACTAAAATAATACTAAGAAAATTTCCAGGTGATGATGAATGTATAACAAAAAAAATATGAAAAATGTAATTTCAACGTGGTCAAGTGAAGATGATCAGTTTAAGAATAACAGTATCACCATCTAAATGACATAAGTGAGTAAAATTTTCGCTTTTATTAGATTATAAAAAAAGAATATAAAACCTTATGATCAGATTTCTTTATGTAAAAAATTGAAGGTTTTATTTATCTAATTAATAATTATTTGTATATGATTTGGTTCGTGTTACTATATTTCTAATAGTAAATCTTTTGTTGTATTCTCTGTAGACACATTATGTTTATCAAGCAACATATCTAACCTCAATTGTTGTAACCACTGGACCAGTTGTGTGAGCTTCTAACCACCAGCTAAAATATTAATCTGGTAAGTTATCATTTATTTAACAAAGTCACTAAATTATCTCTTACACGTAGTCGGTTATGGTTTGCATTCGGTTGCAAGAGTTTTTTGTTAGTATTACATTAAAGATTTCTAATCTGAGGAGAACTTTTTATATATTAACCACTGTATACGTGAAAACATAACTGATTTTTATTGAAGTATATCAAGAAAAAAAAATTATTAATTAATCTTTCCCTCCTTATTGTTATGAATGTTTAATTTGCATATTTTAAAATGAAGTTAGGGAAAAAGTATGGGCTTTGCAGAAAATTTCTGCAGACAACTTTATACAGTCCCCTATACAAGGGATTCATTAATCATGGTATTCTGTATATGACATAAACAGTGTGAAAATAAATCTTTTTTTAATTTTTTTTGTAAAATGTGATTTAAAAAAAACATTATTCACTTCATTGACCGGCCATTGAAATCAATCTCTGTGTTTTATGGTCAGGATAACACCTACTTCTTCAATTTATTTTGTGCTTCCATGCAATAAAATTTCATTCCTGTTCTTGATCGTTTGATACTGTAAAATAATTTATGATCAAAGCACACTCTCTTGTTATTATTTCAAAGAAGTCAAAAGCAGTGGTTCCTAAACGTTTCGGACTCGCGTCGCCGTTTGTAATTACGTTTTCCATTGTGCCATTCGCAACGAAAATCTATAAATGCCCGTAAGTAATGGATTGAAATAAATACAATCTATTATGGGTTTATTGCAAAAATTAATAACTATAAAAATCTTTTAAAATTTTATTATGAAACTTTAACAATATTTCGCGACAAACGAGTGAAGAAGCATCTCGTATCATTTGTTGCAGGTACGACAACGATTAGATAAGTAGGTTTAGAGTGAACAGCATTAATATGACAACAATGAAATTGATAATGCAAATTGAAAGAAGGTTGGTATTACATTGCAACAGGTTCTCCATTTTTAGTAAGATTAGTTTCTTCTTCAGGTAATTATGTATTCTTTATTGGATGCATGTGCATAGTGGAGTAATTTAGCGTGTTAGGACATTGGAAAAAATCGCATTTTTCAGGTAATCATCTCAGTAGTTTGTAAATTTTCTTCATGTTAACTGGGTCATTAAGTATTATAAGTTAGAGATATGTTCAGTCGCGTTCCCATTCCATAACCCATCATCTCGCTGCCCCTAAAACGGTTGTAATTGTTTTTTAATTATGTTTATTACTGTTTCATTATGCGTTTTACTTTGGAATTAGTTATGCTAATTCGCGTTCACGTCCCGAAATTCCCGCCCCAAAAGTAAGTCTCTGTGTATGTTGTAAATGTTTTTAATTATGTTTTTGCATGTTGTGTTTATTACAGGTGTATTTTGTGTTTTAGGTTTTGACTTGTATTTTTTTAAGTCGCGTTCACGTTCCATAAACTAATTTCCCTTAAACCCCTCAGTGGATTTTAAATGTATTTTATGTTATGTGTTGTATGTTTTTTGTAGTGTTTTTGTGTTTCATTAGAATTATTTTTGTTTAGTATGTTGGTCATTGTGTTAAGTAGTGTTATATGTGTTTATTATTTTTACAAGTGCATTATGTTATTTAAGTTAAAATTAGTTATGTTTATTGTCCTCGCGTTTCATAAACGAAACATCAAATCTCCCTATTTTGAACTCCGATATAATTTTAAAAAGTTTTTGTTACTTATATTTAAAATTAAAGTGAATGCTCGGAAGCCAGGTAAAGGTATGGGTAATTTTCCTATGTTTTTTTAAATTTTATTATGCAATATATTTTACATACATGTAACTGTGTTTTTACGAATTGATTTGATATTTTTAATAATTTTGTTTCAGATTGTTAAACTAATCAGGGATAAAAACTATGGTGTGATGAAGAGAAGAAATGAATAATTTGATTCCAGAAGACTTAATATATTATTAGATTGTTAATTTATTTTACAATTTTTATACTAATATTATTTTAATTTGTTTCATGGTTTTTTCAGGCACAAAAATACTTGTATATTTAAAAATTAATGTTGGAACAAGAAAACTAAAATAATACTAAGAAAATTTCCAGGTGATGATGAATGTATAACAAAAAAAATATGAAAAATGTAATTTCAACGTGGTCAAGTGAAGATGATCAGTTTAAGAATAACAGTATCACCATCTAAATGACATAAGTGAGTAAAATTTTCGCTTTTATTAGATTATAAAAAAAGAATATAAAACCTTATGATCAGATTTCTTTATGTAAAAAATTGAAGGTTTTATTTATCTAATTAATAATTATTTGTATATGATTTGGTTCGTGTTACTATATTTCTAATAGTAAATCTTTTGTTGTATTCTCTGTAGACACATTATGTTTATCAAGCAACATATCTAACCTCAATTGTTGTAACCACTGGACCAGTTGTGTGAGCTTCTAACCACCAGCTAAAATATTAATCTGGTAAGTTATCATTTATTTAACAAAGTCACTAAATTATCTCTTACACGTAGTCGGTTATGGTTTGCATTCTGTTGCAAGAGTTTTTTGTTAGTATTACATTAAAGATTTCTAATCTGAGGAGAACTTTTTATATATTAACCACTGTATTCGTGAAAACATAACTGATTTTTATTGAAGAATATCAAGAAAAAAAAAATTATTAATTTATCTTTCCCTCCTTATTGTTATGAATGTTTAATTTGCATATTTTAAAATGAAGTTAGGGAAAAAGTATGGGCTTTGCAGAAAATTTCTGCAGAAAACTTTATACAGTCCCCTATACAAGGGATTAATTAATCATGGTATTCTGTATATGATAAAAACAGTGTGAAAATAAATCATTTTTTAATTTTTTTTGTAAAATGTGATTTAAAAAAAACATTATTCACTTCATTGACCGGCCATTGAAATCAATGTCTGTGTTTTATGGTCAGGATAACACCTACTTCTACAATTTATTTTGTGCTTCCATGCAATAAAATTTCATTCCTGTTCTTGATCGTTTGATACTGTAAAATAATTTATGATCAAAGCACACTCTCTTGTTATTCATTCAAAGAAGTCAAAAGCAGTGGTTCCTAAACGTTTCGGACTCGCGTCGCCGTTTTTAATTACATTTTCCTATGTGCCATTCGCAACGAAAATCTATGACTGCCCGTAAGTAAGGGATTAAAATAAATACAATCTATTATGGGTTCATTGCAAAAATTATTAACTATAAAAATCTTTTAAAATTTTATTATGAAACTTTAACAATATTGCGCGACAAGCGAGTGAAGAAGCATCTCGTATCATTTGTTGCAGGTACGACAACGATTAGATAAGTAGGTTTAGAGTGAACAGCATTAATATGACAACAATGAAATTGATAATGCAAATTGAAAGGAGGATGGTATTACATTGCAACAGGTTCTCCATTTTTAGTAAGATTAGTTTCTTCTTCAGGTAATTATGTATTCTTTATTGGATGCATGTGCATAGTGGAGTAATTTAGCGTGTTAGGACATTGGAAAAAATCGCATTTTTCAGGTAATCATCTCAGTAGTTTGTAAATTTTTTTCATGTTAACTGGGTCATTAAGTATTATAAGTTAAGGATATGTTCAGTCGCGTTCCCATTCCATAACCCATCATCTCGCTGCCCCTAAAACGGTTGTAATTGTTTTTTAATTATGTTTATTACTGTTTCATTATGCGTTTTACTTTGGAATTAGTTATGCTAATTCGCGTTCACGTCCCGAAATACCCGCCCCAAAAGTAAGTCTCTGTGTATGTTGTAAATGTTTTTAATTATGTTTTTGCATGTTGTGTTTATTACAGGTGTATTTTGTGTTTTAGGTTTTGACTTGTATTTTTTTAAGTCGCGTTCACGTTCCATAAACTAATTTCCCTTAAACCCCTCAGTGGATTTTAAATGTATTTTATGTTATGTGTTGTATGTTTTTTGTAGTGTTTTTGTGTTTCATTAGAATTATTTTTGTTTAGTATGTTGGTCATTGTGTTAAGTAGTGTTATATGTGTTTATTATTTTTACAAGTGCATTATGTTATTTAAGTTAAAATTAGTTATGTTTATTGTCCTCGCGTTTCATAAACGAAACATCAAATCTCCCTATTTTGAACTCCGATATAATTTTAAAAAGTTTTTGTTACTTATATTTAAAATTAAAGTGAATGCTCGGAAGCCAGGTAAAGGTATGGGTAATTTTCCTATGTTTTTTTAAATTTTATTATGCAATATATTTTACATACATGTAACTGTGTTTTTACGAATTGATTTGATATTTTTAATAATTTTGTTTCAGATTGTTAAACTAATCAGGGATAAAAACTATGGTGTGATGAAGAGAAGAAATGAATAATTTGATTCCAGAAGACTTAATATATTATTAGATTGTTAATTTATTTTACAATTTTTATACTAATATTATTTTAATTTGTTTCATGGTTTTTTCAGGCACAAAAATACTTGTATATTTAAAAATTAATGTTGGAACAAGAAAACTAAAATAATACTAAGAAAATTTCCAGGTGATGATGAATGTATAACAAAAAAAATATGAAAAATGTAATTTCAACGTGGTCAAGTGAAGATGATCAGTTTAAGAATAACAGTATCACCATCTAAATGACATAAGTGAGTAAAATTTTCGCTTTTATTAGATTATAAAAAAAGAATATAAAACCTTATGATCAGATTTCTTTATGTAAAAAATTGAAGGTTTTATTTATCTAATTAATAATTATTTGTATATGATTTGGTTCGTGTTACTATATTTCTAATAGTAAATCTTTTGTTGTATTCTCTGTAGACACATTATGTTTATCAAGCAACATATCTAACCTCAATTGTTGTAACCACTGGACCAGTTGTGTGAGCTTCTAACCACCAGCTAAAATATTAATCTGGTAAGTTATCATTTATTTAACAAAGTCACTAAATTATCTCTTACACGTAGTCGGTTATGGTTTGCATTCTGTTGCAAGAGTTTTTTGTTAGTATTACATTAAAGATTTCTAATCTGAGGAGAACTTTTTATATATTAACCACTGTATACGTGAAAACATAACTGATTTTTATTGAAGTATATCAAGAAAAAAAAAATGATTAATTTATCTTTCCCTCCTTATTGTTATGAATGTTTAATTTGCATATTTTAAAATGAAGTTAGGGAAAAAGTATGGGCTTTGCAGAAAATTTCTGCAGAAAACTTTATACAGTCCCCTATACAAGGGATTAATTAATCATGGTATTCTGTATATGATAAAAACAGTGTGAAAATAAATCATTTTTTAATTTTTTTTGTAAAATGTGATTTAAAAAAAACATTATTCACTTCATTGACCGGCCATTGAAATCAATGTCTGTGTTTTATGGTCAGGATAACACCTACTTCTACAATTTATTTTGTGCTTCCATGCAATAAAATTTCATTCCTGTTCTTGATCGTTTGATACTGTAAAATAATTTATGATCAAAGCACACTCTCTTGTTATTCATTCAAAGAAGTCAAAAGCAGTGGCTCCTAAACGTTTCGGACTCGCGTCGCCGTTTTTAATTACATTTTCCTATGTGCCATTCGCAACGAAAATCTATGACTGCCCGTAAGTAAGGGATTAAAATAAATACAATCTATTATGGGTTCATTGCAAAAATTATTAACTATAAAAATCTTTTAAAATTTTATTATGAAACTTTAACAATATTGCGCGACAAGCGAGTGAAGAAGCATCTCGTATCATTTGTTGCAGGTACGACAACGATTAGATAAGTAGGTTTAGAGTGAACAGCATTAATATGACAACAATGAAATTGATAATGCAAATTGAAAGGAGGATGGTATTACATTGCAACAGGTTCTCCATTTTTAGTAAGATTAGTTTCTTCTTCAGGTAATTATGTATTCTTTATTGGATGCATGTGCATAGTGGAGTAATTTAGCGTGTTAGGACATTGGAAAAAATCGCATTTTTCAGGTAATCATCTCAGTAGTTTGTAAATTTTTTTCATGTTAACTGGGTCATTAAGTATTATAAGTTAAGGATATGTTCAGTCGCGTTCCCATTCCATAACCCATCATCTCGCTGCCCCTAAAACGGTTGTAATTGTTTTTTAATTATGTTTATTACTGTTTCATTATGCGTTTTACTTTGGAATTAGTTATGCTAATTCGCGTTCACGTCCCGAAATACCCGCCCCAAAAGTAAGTCTCTGTGTATGTTGTAAATGTTTTTAATTATGTTTTTGCATGTTGTGTTTATTACAGGTGTATTTTGTGTTTTAGGTTTTGACTTGTATTTTTTTAAGTCGCGTTCACGTTCCATAAACTAATTTCCCTTAAACCCCTCAGTGGATTTTAAATGTATTTTATGTTATGTGTTGTATGTTTTTTGTAGTGTTTTTGTGTTTCATTAGAATTATTTTTGTTTAGTATGTTGGTCATTGTGTTAAGTAGTGTTATATGTGTTTATTATTTTTACAAGTGCATTATGTTATTTAAGTTAAAATTAGTTATGTTTATTGTCCTCGCGTTTCATAAACGAAACATCAAATCTCCCTATTTTGAACTCCGATATAATTTTAAAAAGTTTTTGTTACTTATATTTAAAATTAAAGTGAATGCTCGGAAGCCAGGTAAAGGTATGGGTAATTTTCCTATGTTTTTTTAAATTTTTTATTATGCAATATATTTTACATACATGTAACTGTGTTTTTACGAATTGATTTGATATTTTTAATAATTTTGTTTCAGATTGTTAAACTAATCAGGGATAAAAAGTATGGTGTGATGAAGAGAAGAAATGAACAATTTGATTCCAGAAGACTTAATATATTATTAGTTTGTTAATTTATTTTACAATTTTTATACTAATTATTTTAATTTGTTTCATTTTTTTTTTCAGGCACAAAAATACTTGTATATTTAAAAATTAATGTTGGAACAAGAAAACTAAAATAATACTAAGAAAATTTCCAGGTGATGATGAATGTATAACAAAAAAAATATGAAAAATGTAATTTCAACGTGGTCAAGTGAAGATGATCAGTTTAAGAATAACAGTATCACCATCTAAATGACATAAGTGAGTAAAATTTTCGCTTATATTAGATTATAAAAAAAGAATATAAAACCTTATGATCAGATTTCTTTATGTAAAAAATTGAAGGTTTTATTTATCTAATTAATAATTATTTGTATATGATTTGGTTCGTGTTACTATATTTCTAGTAGTAAATCTTTTGTTGTATTCTCTGTAGACACATTATGTTTATCAAGCAACATATCTAACCTCAATTGTTGTAACCACTGGACCAGTTGTGTGAGCTTCTAACCACCAGCTAAAATATTAATCTGGTAAGTTATCATTTATTTAACAAAGTCACTAAATTATCTCTTACACGTAGTCGGTTATGGTTTGCATTCTGTTGCAAGAGTTTTTTGTTAGTATTACATTAAAGATTTCTAATCTGAGGAGAACTTTTTATATATTAACCACTGTATACGTGAAAACATAACTGATTTTTATTGAAGTATATCAAGAAAAAAAAAATTATTAATTAATCTTTCCCTCCTTATTGTTATGAATGTTTAATTTGCATATTTTAAAATGAAGTTAGGGAAAAAGTATGGGCTTTGCAGAAAATTTCTGCAGACAACTTTATACAGTCCCCTATACAAGGGATTCATTAATCATGGTATTCTGTATATGACATAAACAGTGTGAAAATAAATCTTTTTTTAATTTTTTTTGTAAAATGTGATTTAAAAAAAACATTATTCACTTCATTGACCGGCCATTGAAATCAATCTCTGTGTTTTATGGTCAGGATAACACCTACTTCTTCAATTTATTTTGTGCTTCCATGCAATAAAATTTCATTCCTGTTCTTGATCGTTTGATACTGTAAAATAATTTATGATCAAAGCACACTCTCTTGTTATTATTTCAAAGAAGTCAAAAGCAGTGGTTCCTAAACGTTTCGGACTCGCGTCGCCGTTTGTAATTACGTTTTCCATTGTGCCATTCGCAACGAAAATCTATAAATGCCCGTAAGTAATGGATTGAAATAAATACAATCTATTATGGGTTTATTGCAAAAATTAATAACTATAAAAATCTTTTAAAATTTTATTATGAAACTTTAACAATATTTCGCGACAAACGAGTGAAGAAGCATCTCGTATCATTTGTTGCAGGTACGACAACGATTAGATAAGTAGGTTTAGAGTGAACAGCATTAATATGACAACAATGAAATTGATAATGCAAATTGAAAGAAGGTTGGTATTACATTGCAACAGGTTCTCCATTTTTAGTAAGATTAGTTTCTTCTTCAGGTAATTATGTATTCTTTATTGGATGCATGTGCATAGTGGAGTAATTTAGCGTGTTAGGACATTGGAAAAAATCGCATTTTTCAGGTAATCATCTCAGTAGTTTGTAAATTTTCTTCATGTTAACTGGGTCATTAAGTATTATAAGTTAGAGATATGTTCAGTCGCGTTCCCATTCCATAACCCATCATCTCGCTGCCCCTAAAACGGTTGTAATTGTTTTTTAATTATGTTTATTACTGTTTCATTATGCGAATTACTGTTTTACTTTGGAATTAGTTATGCTAATTCGCGTTCACGTCCCGAAATTCCCGCCCCAAAAGTAAGTCTCTGTGTATGTTGTAAATGTTTTTAATTATGTTTTTGCATGTTGTGTTTATTACAGGTGTATTTTGTGTTTTAGGTTTTGACTTGTATTTTTTTAAGTCGCGTTCACGTTCCATAAACTAATTTCCCTTAAACCCCTCAGTGGATTTTAAATGTATTTTATGTTATGTGTTGTATGTTTTTTGTAATGTTTTTGTGTTTCATTAGAATTATTTTTGTTTAGTATGTTGGTCATTGTGTTAAGTAGTGTTATATGTGTTTATTATTTTTACAAGTGCTTTATGTTATTTAAGTTAAAATTAGTTATGTTTATTGTCCTCGCGTTTCATAAACGAAACATCAAATCTCCCTATTTTGAACTCCGATATAATTTTAAAAAGTTTTTGTTACTTATATTTAAAATTAAAGTGAATGCTCGGAAGCCAGGTAAAGGTATGGGTAATTTTCCTATGTTTTTTTAAATTTTATTATGCAATATATTTTACATACATGTAACTGTGTTTTTACGAATTGATTTGATATTTTTAATAATTTTGTTTCAGATTGTTAAACTAATCAGGGATAAAAACTATGGTGTGATGAAGAGAAGAAATAAATAATTTGATTCCAGAAGACTTAATATATTATTAGATTGTTAATTTATTTTACAATTTTTATACTAATATTATTTTAATTTGTTTCATGGTTTTTTCAGGCACAAAAATACTTGTATATTTAAAAATTAATGTTGGAACAAGAAAACTAAAATAATACTAAGAAAATTTCCAGGTGATGATGAATGTATAACAAAAAAAATATGAAAAATGTAATTTCAACGTGGTCAAGTGAAGATGATCAGTTTAAGAATAACAGTATCACCATCTAAATGACATAAGTGAGTAAAATTTTCGCTTATATTAGATTATAAAAAAAGAATATAAAACCTTATGATCAGATTTCTTTATGTAAAAAATTGAAGGTTTTATTTATCTAATTAATAATTATTTGTATATGATTTGGTTCGTGTTACTATATTTCTAATAGTAAATCTTTTGTTGTATTCTCTGTAGACACATTATGTTTATCAAGCAACATATCTAACCTCAATTGTTGTAACCACTGGACCAGTTGTGTGAGCTTCTAACCACCAGCTAAAATATTAATCTGGTAAGTTATCATTTATTTAACAAAGTCACTAAATTATCTCTTACACGTAGTCGGTTATGGTTTGCATTCTGTTGCAAGAGTTTTTTGTTAGTATTACATTAAAGATTTCTAATCTGAGGAGAACTTTTTATATATTAACCACTGTATACGTGAAAACATAACTGATTTTTATTGAAGTATATCAAGAAAAAAAAAATTATTAATTAATCTTTCCCTCCTTATTGTTATGAATGTTTAATTTGCATATTTTAAAATGAAGTTAGGGAAAAAGTATGGGCTTTGCAGAAAATTTCTGCAGACAACTTTATACAGTCCCCTATACAAGGGATTCATTAATCATGGTATTCTGTATATGACATAAACAGTGTGAATATAAATCTTTTTTTAATTTTTTTTGTAAAATGTGATTTAAAAAAAACATTATTCACTTCATTGACCGGCCATTGAAATCAATCTCTGTGTTTTATGGTCAGGATAACACCTACTTCTTCAATTTATTTTGTGCTTCCATGCAATAAAATTTCATTCCTGTTCTTGATCGTTTGATACTGTAAAATAATTTATGATCAAAGCACACTCTCTTGTTATTATTTCAAAGAAGTCAAAAGCAGTGGTTCCTAAACGTTTCGGACTCGCGTCGCCGTTTGTAATTTCGTTTTCCATTGTGCCATTCGCAACGAAAATCTATAAATGCCCGTAAGTAAGGGATTGAAATAAATACAATCTATTATGGGTTTATTGCAAAAATTAATAACTATAAAAATCTTTTAAAATTTTATTATGAAACTTTAACAATATTTCGCGACAAACGAGTGAAGAAGCATCTCGTATCATTTGTTGCAGGTACGACAACGATTAGATAAGTAGGTTTAGAGTGAACAGCATTAATATGACAACAATGAAATTGATAATGCAAATTGAAAGAAGGTTGGTATTACATTGCAACAGGTTCTCCATTTTTAGTAAGATTAGTTTCTTCTTCAGGTAATTATGTATTCTTTATTGGATGCATGTGCATAGTGGAGTAATTTAGCGTGTTAGGACATTGGAAAAAATCGCATTTTTCAGGTAATCATCTCAGTAGTTTGTAAATTTTCTTCATGTTAACTGGGTCATTAAGTATTATAAGTTAGAGATATGTTCAGTCGCGTTCCCATTCCATAACCCATCATCTCGCTGCCCCTAAAACGGTTGTAATTGTTTTTTAATTATGTTTATTACTGTTTCATTATGCGAATTACTGTTTTACTTTGGAATTAGTTATGCTAATTCGCGTTCACGTCCCGAAATTCCCGCCCCAAAAGTAAGTCTCTGTGTATGTTGTAAATGTTTTTAATTATGTTTTTGCATGTTGTGTTTATTACAGGTGTATTTTGTGTTTTAGGTTTTGACTTGTATTTTTTTAAGTCGCGTTCACGTTCCATAAACTAATTTCCCTTAAACCCCTCAGTGGATTTTAAATGTATTTTATGTTATGTGTTGTATGTTTTTTGTAGTGTTTTTGTGTTTCATTAGAATTATTTTTGTTTAGTATGTTGGTCATTGTGTTAAGTAGTGTTATATGTGTTTATTATTTTTACAAGTGCATTATGTTATTTAAGTTAAAATTAGTTATGTTTATTGTCCTCGCGTTTCATAAACGAAACATCAAATCTCCCTATTTTGAACTCCGATATAATTTTAAAAAGTTTTTGTTACTTATATTTAAAATTAAAGTGAATGCTCGGAAGCCAGGTAAAGGTATGGGTAATTTTCCTATGTTTTTTTAAATTTTATTATGCAATATATTTTACATACATGTAACTGTGTTTTTACGAATTGATTTGATATTTTTAATAATTTTGTTTCAGATTGTTAAACTAATCAGGGATAAAAACTATGGTGTGATGAAGAGAAGAAATGAATAATTTGATTCCAGAAGACTTAATATATTATTAGATTGTTAATTTATTTTACAATTTTTATACTAATATTATTTTAATTTGTTTCATGGTTTTTTCAGGCACAAAAATATTTGTATATTTAAAAATTAATGTTGGAACAAGAAAACTAAAATAATACTTAGAAAATTTCCATGTGATGATGAATGTATAACAAAGAAAATATGAAAAATGTAATTTCAACAAGGTCAAGTGAAGATTGCAGTTTAAGAATAACAGTATCAGCATCTAAATGACATAAGTGAGTAAAATTTTCAATTTATTAGATTATAAAAAAAGAATATAAAACCTTATGATCAGATTTCTTTATGTAAAAAATTGAAGGATTTTTTTTGTTTAAGACAGTATTAATTTTGACAACATTAATGTTACATCATTTCATGGAACTGTGCATTAGAGGTTTTAATAAAAACGATCAATTATAGTTATTTATCCTTAAATATTAATAAGAAGCTTCTTGTAAACATTTACTACATTGAACATTTTATTTTTCTAATTGAATAAATGGTATTAATTTTATATTTAATTTTTAATAATTATTTGTATATGATTTGGTTCGTGATACTATATTTCTAATAGTAAATCTTTTGTTGTATTCTCTGTAGACACATTATGTTTATCAAGCAACATACCTAACCTCAATTGTTGTAACCACTGGACCAGTTGTGTGAGCTTCTAACCACCAGCTAAAATATTAATCTGGTAAGTTATCATTTATTTAACAAAGTCACTAAATTATCTCTTACACGTAGTCGGTTATGGTTTGCATTCTGTTGCAAGAGTTTTTTGTTAGTATTACATTAAAGATTTCTAATCTGAGGAGAACTTTTTATATATTAACCACTGTATACGTGAAAACATAACTGATTTTTATTGAAGTATATCAAGAAAAAAAAATTATTAATTTATCTTTCCCTCCTTATTGTTATGAATGTTTAATTTGCATATTTTAAAATGAAGTTAGGGAAAAAGTATGGGCTTTGCAGAAAATTTCTGCAGAAAACTTTATACAGTCCCCTATACAAGGGATTCATTAATCATGGTATTCTGTATATGATAAAAACAGTGTGAAAATAAATCATTTTTTAATTTTTTTTGTAAAATGTGATTTAAAAAAAACATTATTCACTTCATTGACCGGCCATTGAAATCAATGTCTGTGTTTTATGGTCAGGATAACACCTACTTCTACAATTTATTTTGTGCTTCCATGCAATAAAATTTCATTCCTGTTCTTGATCGTTTGATACTGTAAAAAAATTTATGATCAAAGCACACTCTCTTGTTATTCATTCAAAGAAGTCAAAAGCAGTGGTTCCTAAACGTTTCGGACTCGCGTCGCCGTTTTTAATTACATTTTCCTATGTGCCATTCGCAACGAAAATCTATGACTGCCCGTAAGTAAGGGATTAAAATAAATACAATCTATTATGGGTTCATTGCAAAAATTATTAACTATAAAAATCTTTTAAAATTTTATTATGAAACTTTAACAATATTGCGCGACAAGCGAGTGAAGAAGCATCTCGTATCATTTGTTGCAGGTACGACAACGATTAGATAAGTAGGTTTAGAGTGAACAGCATTAATATGACAACAATGAAATTGATAATGCAAATTGAAAGGAGGATGGTATTACATTGCAACAGGTTCTCCATTTTTAGTAAGATTAGTTTCTTCTTCAGGTAATTATGTATTCTTTATTGGATGCATGTGCATAGTGGAGTAATTTAGCGTGTTAGGACATTGGAAAAAATCGCATTTTTCAGGTAATCATCTCAGTAGTTTGTAAATTTTCTTCATGTTAACTGGGTCATTAAGTATTATAAGTTAGAGATATGTTCAGTCGCGTTCCCATTCCATACCCCATCATCTGGCTGCCCCTAAAACGGTTGTAATTGTTTTTTAATTATGTTTATTACTGTTTCATTATGCATTTTACTTTGGAATTAGTTATGCTAATTCGCATTCACGTCCCGAAATACCCGCCCCAAAAGTAAGTCTCTGTGTATGTTGTAAATGTTTTTAATTATGTTTTTGCATGTTGTGTTTATTACAGGTGTATTTTGTGTTTTAGGTTTAGACTTGTTTTTTTTTAAGTCGCGTTCACGTTCCATAAACTAATTCCCCTTAAGCCCCTCAGTGGATTTTAAATGTATTTTATGTTATGTGTTGTATGTTTTTTGTAGTGTTTTTGTGTTTCATTAGAATTATTTTTGTTTAGTATGTTGGTCATTGTGTTAAGTAGTGTTATATGTGTTATATGTGTTTTACAAGTGCATTATGTTATTTAAGTTAAAATTAGTTATGTTTATCGGCCGCGCGTTTCATAAACGAAACATCAAATCTCCATATTTTGAACTCCGATATAATTTTAAAAAGTTTTTGTTACTTATATTTAAAATTAAAGTGAATGCTCGTAAGCCAGGTAAAGGTATGGGTAATTTTCGTATGTTTTTTTAAATTTTTTATTATGCAATATATTTTACATACATGTAACTGTGTTTTTACGAATTGATTTGATATATTTAATAATTTTGTTTCAGATTGTTAAACTAATCAGGGATAAAAAGTATGGTGTGATGAAGAGAAGAAATGAACAATTTGATTCCAGAAGACTTAATATATTATTAGTTTGTTAATTTATTTTACAATTTTTATACTAATTATTTTAATTTGTTTCATTTTTTTTTCAGGCACAAAAATACTTGTATATTTAAAAATTAATGTTGGAACAAGAAAACTAAAATAATACTAAGAAAATTTCCAGGTGATGATGAATGTATAACAAAAAAAATATGAAAAATGTAATTTCAACGTGGTCAAGTGAAGATGATCAGTTTAAGAATAACAGTATCACCATCTAAATGACATAAGTGAGTAAAATTTTCGCTTATTTTAGATTATAAAAAAAGAATATAAAACCTTATGATCAGATTTCTTTATGTAAAAAATTGAAGGTTTTATTTATCTAATTAATAATTATTTGTATATGATTTGGTTCGTGTTACTATATTTCTAATAGTAAATCTTTTGTTGTATTCTCTGTAGACACATTATGTTTATCAAGCAACATATCTAACCTCAATTGTTGTAACCACTGGACCAGTTGTGTGAGCTTCTAACCACCAGCTAAAATATTAATCTGGTAAGTTATCATTTATTTAACAAAGTCACTAAATTATCTCTTACACGTAGTCGGTTATGGTTTGCATTCTGTTGCAAGAGTTTTTTGTTAGTATTACATTAAAGATTTCTAATCTGAGGAGAACTTTTTATATATTAACCACTGTATACGTGAAAACATAACTGATTTTTATTGAAGTATATCAAGAAAAAAAAAATTATTAATTTATCTTTCCCTCCTTATTGTTATGAATGTTTAATTTGCATATTTTAAAATGAAGTTAGGGAAAAAGTATGGGCTTTGCAGAAAATTTCTGCAGAAAACTTTATACAGTCCCCTATACAAGGGATTAATTAATCATGGTATTCTGTATATGATAAAAACAGTGTGAAAATAAATCATTTTTTAATTTTTTTTGTAAAATGTGATTTAAAAAAAACATTATTCACTTCATTGACCGGCCATTGAAATCAATGTCTGTGTTTTATGGTCAGGATAACACCTACTTCTACAATTTATTTTGTGCTTCCATGCAATAAAATTTCATTCCTGTTCTTGATCGTTTGATACTGTAAAATAATTTATGATCAAAGCACACTCTCTTGTTATTCATTCAAAGAAGTCAAAAGCAGTGGTTCCTAAACGTTTCGGACTCGCGTCGCCGTTTTTAATTACATTTTCCTATGTGCCATTCGCAACGAAAATCTATGACTGCCCGTAAGTAAGGGATTAAAATAAATACAATCTATTATGGGTTCATTGCAAAAATTATTAACTATAAAAATCTTTTAAAATTTTATTATGAAACTTTAACAATATTGCGCGACAAGCGAGTGAAGAAGCATCTCGTATCATTTGTTGCAGGTACGACAACGATTAGATAAGTAGGTTTAGAGTGAACAGCATTAATATGACAACAATGAAATTGATAATGCAAATTGAAAGGAGGATGGTATTACATTGCAACAGGTTCTCCATTTTTAGTAAGATTAGTTTCTTCTTCAGGTAATTATGTATTCTTTATTGGATGCATGTGCATAGTGGAGTAATTTAGCGTGTTAGGACATTGGAAAAAATCGCATTTTTCAGGTAATCATCTCAGTAGTTTGTAAATTTTCTTCATGTTAACTGGGTCATTAAGTATTATAAGTTAGAGATATGTTCAGTCGCGTTCCCATTCCATACCCCATCATCTGGCTGCCCCTAAAACGGTTGTAATTGTTTTTTAATTATGTTTATTACTGTTTCATTATGCATTTTACTTTGGAATTAGTTATGCTAATTCGCATTCACGTCCCGAAATACCCGCCCCAAAAGTAAGTCTCTGTGTATGTTGTAAATGTTTTTAATTATGTTTTTGCATGTTGTGTTTATTACAGGTGTATTTTGTGTTTTAGGTTTAGACTTGTTTTTTTTTAAGTCGCGTTCACGTTCCATAAACTAATTCCCCTTAAGCCCCTCAGTGGATTTTAAATGTATTTTATGTTATGTGTTGTATGTTTTTTGTAGTGTTTTTGTGTTTCATTAGAATTATTTTTGTTTAGTATGTTGGTCATTGTGTTAAGTAGTGTTATATGTGTTATATGTGTTTTACAAGTGCATTATGTTATTTAAGTTAAAATTAGTTATGTTTATCGGCCGCGCGTTTCATAAACGAAACATCAAATCTCCATATTTTGAACTCCGATATATTTTAAAAAGTTTTTGTTACTTATATTTAAAATTAAAGTGAATGCTCGTAAGCCAGGTAAAGGTATGGGTAATTTTCGTATGTTTTTTTAAATTTTTTATTATGCAATATATTTTACATACATGTAACTGTGTTTTTACGAATTGATTTGATATATTTAATAATTTTGTTTCAGATTGTTAAACTAATCAGGGATAAAAAGTATGGTGTGATGAAGAGAAGAAATGAACAATTTGATTCCAGAAGACTTAATATATTATTAGTTTGTTAATTTATTTTACAATTTTTATACTAATTATTTTAATTTGTTTCATTTTTTTTTCAGGCACAAAAATACTTGTATATTTAAAAATTAATGTTGGAACAAGAAAACTAAAATAATACTAAGAAAATTTCCAGGTGATGATGAATGTATAACAAAAAAAATATGAAAAATGTAATTTCAACGTGGTCAAGTGAAGATGATCAGTTTAAGAATAACAGTATCACCATCTAAATGACATAAGTGAGTAAAATTTTCGCTTATATTAGATTATAAAAAAAGAATATAAAACCTTATGATCAGATTTCTTTATGTAAAAAATTGAAGGTTTTATTTATCTAATTAATAATTATTTGTATATGATTTGGTTCGTGTTACTATATTTCTAATAGTAAATCTTTTGTTGTATTCTCTGTAGACACATTATGTTTATCAAGCAACATATCTAACCTCAATTGTTGTAACCACTGGACCAGTTGTGTGAGCTTCTAACCACCAGCTAAAATATTAATCTGGTAAGTTATCATTTATTTAACAAAGTCACTAAATTATCTCTTACACGTAGTCGGTTATGGTTTGCATTCTGTTGCAAGAGTTTTTTGTTAGTATTACATTAAAGATTTCTAATCTGAGGAGAACTTTTTATATATTAACCACTGTATACGTGAAAACATAACTGATTTTTATTGAAGTATATCAAGAAAAAAAAAATTATTAATTTATCTTTCCCTCCTTATTGTTATGAATGTTTAATTTGCATATTTTAAAATGAAGTTAGGGAAAAAGTATGGGCTTTGCAGAAAATTTCTGCAGAAAACTTTATACAGTCCCCTATACAAGGGATTAATTAATCATGGTATTCTGTATATGATAAAAACAGTGTGAAAATAAATCATTTTTTAATTTTTTTTGTAAAATGTGATTTAAAAAAAACATTATTCACTTCATTGACCGGCCATTGAAATCAATGTCTGTGTTTTATGGTCAGGATAACACCTACTTCTACAATTTATTTTGTGCTTCCATGCAATAAAATTTCATTCCTGTTCTTGATCGTTTGATACTGTAAAATAATTTATGATCAAAGCACACTCTCTTGTTATTCATTCAAAGAAGTCAAAAGCAGTGGTTCCTAAACGTTTCGGACTCGCGTCGCCGTTTTTAATTACATTTTCCTATGTGCCATTCGCAACGAAAATCTATGACTGCCCGTAAGTAAGGGATTAAAATAAATACAATCTATTATGGGTTCATTGCAAAAATTATTAACTATAAAAATCTTTTAAAATTTTATTATGAAACTTTAACAATATTGCGCGACAAGCGAGTGAAGAAGCATCTCGTATCATTTGTTGCAGGTACGACAACGATTAGATAAGTAGGTTTAGAGTGAACAGCATTAATATGACAACAATGAAATTGATAATGCAAATTGAAAGGAGGATGGTATTACATTGCAACAGGTTCTCCATTTTTAGTAAGATTAGTTTCTTCTTCAGGTAATTATGTATTCTTTATTGGATGCATGTGCATAGTGGAGTAATTTAGCGTGTTAGGACATTGGAAAAAATCGCATTTTTCAGGTAATCATCTCAGTAGTTTGTAAATTTTCTTCATGTTAACTGGGTCATTAAGTATTATAAGTTAGAGATATGTTCAGTCGCGTTCCCATTCCATAACCCATCATCTCGCTGCCCCTAAAACGGTTGTAATTGTTTTTTAATTATGTTTATTACTGTTTCATTATGCGTTTTACTTTGGAATTAGTTATGCTAATTCGCGTTCACGTCCCGAAATACCCGCCCCAAAAGTAAGTCTCTGTGTATGTTGTAAATGTTTTTAATTATGTTTTTGCATGTTGTGTTTATTACAGGTGTATTTTGTGTTTTAGGTTTTGACTTGTATTTTTTTAAGTCGCGTTCACGTTCCATAAACTAATTTCCCTTAAACCCCTCAGTGGATTTTAAATGTATTTTATGTTATGTGTTGTATGTTTTTTGTAGTGTTTTTGTGTTTCATTAGAATTATTTTTGTTTAGTATGTTGGTCATTGTGTTAAGTAGTGTTATATGTGTTTATTATTTTTACAAGTGCATTATGTTATTTAAGTTAAAATTAGTTATGTTTATTGTCCTCGCGTTTCATAAACGAAACATCAAATCTCCCTATTTTGAACTCCGATATAATTTTAAAAAGTTTTTGTTACTTATATTTAAAATTAAAGTGAATGCTCGGAAGCCAGGTAAAGGTATGGGTAATTTTCCTATGTTTTTTTAAATTTTATTATGCAATATATTTTACATACATGTAACTGTGTTTTTACGAATTGATTTGATATTTTTAATAATTTTGTTTCAGATTGTTAAACTAATCAGGGATAAAAACTATGGTGTGATGAAGAGAAGAAATGAATAATTTGATTCCAGAAGACTTAATATATTATTAGATTGTTAATTTATTTTACAATTTTTATACTAATATTATTTTAATTTGTTTCATGGTTTTTTCAGGCACAAAAATATTTGTATATTTAAAAATTAATGTTGGAACAAGAAAACTAAAATAATACTTAGAAAATTTCCATGTGATGATGAATGTATAACAAAGAAAATATGAAAAATGTAATTTCAACAAGGTCAAGTGAAGATTGCAGTTTAAGAATAACAGTATCAGCATCTAAATGACATAAGTGAGTAAAATTTTCAATTTATTAGATTATAAAAAAAGAATATAAAACCTTATGATCAGATTTCTTTATGTAAAAAATTGAAGGATTTTTTTTGTTTAAGACAGTATTAATTTTGACAACATTAATGTTACATCATTTCATGGAACTGTGCATTAGAGGTTTTAATAAAAACGATCAATTATAGTTATTTATCCTTAAATATTAATAAGAAGCTTCTTGTAAACATTTACTACATTGAACATTTTATTTTTCTAATTGAATAAATGGTATTAATTTTATATTTAATTTTTAATAATTATTTGTATATGATTTGGTTCGTGTTACTATATTTCTAATAGTAAATCTTTTGTTGTATTCTCTGTAGACACATTATGTTTATCAAGCAACATATCTAACCTCAATTGTTGTAACCACTGGACCAGTTGTGTGAGCTTCTAACCACCAGCTAAAATATTAATCTGGTAAGTTATCATTTATTTAACAAAGTCACTAAATTATCTCTTACACGTAGTCGGTTAATGTTTGCATTCTGTTGCAAGAGTTTTTTGTTAGTATTACATTAAAGATTTCTAATCTGAGGAGAACTTTTTATATATTAACCACTGTATACGTGAAAACATAACTGATTTTTATTGAAGTATATCAAGAAAAAAAAAAATTATTAATTTATCTTTCCCTCCTTATTGTTATGAATGTTTAATTTGCATATTTTAAAATGAAGTTAGGGAAAAAGTATGGGCTTTGCAGAAAACTTTATACAGTCCCCTATACAAGGGATTAATTAATCATGGTATTCTGTATATGATAAAAACAGTGTGAAAATAAATCATTTTTTAATTTTTTTTTGTAAAATGTGATTTAAAAAAAACATTATTCACTTCATTGACCGGCCATTGAAATCAATGTCTGTGTTTTATGGTCAGGATAACACCTACTTCTACAATTTATTTTGTGCTTCCATGCAATAAAATTTCATTCCTGTTCTTGATCGTTTGATACTGTAAAATAATTTATGATCAAAGCACACTCTCTTGTTATTCATTCAAAGAAGTCAAAAGCAGTGGTTCCTAAACGTTTCGGACTCGCGTCGCCGTTTTTAATTACATTTTCCTATGTGCCATTCGCAACGAAAATCTATGACTGCCCGTAAGTAAGGGATTAAAATAAATACAATCTATTATGAGTTCATTGCAAAAATTAGTAACTATAAAAATCTTTTAAAATTTTATTATGAAACTTTAACAATATTGCGCGACAAGCGAGTGAAGAAGCATCTCGTATCATTTGTTGCAGGTATGACAACGATTAGATAAGTAGGTTTAGAGTGAACAGCATTAATATGACAACAATGAAATTGATAATGCAAATTGAAAGGAGGATGGTATTACATTGCAACAGGTTCTCTATTTTTAGTAAGATTAGTTTCTTCTTCAGGTAATTATGTATTCTTTATTGGATGCATGTGCATAGTGGAGTAATTTAGCGTGTTAGGACATTGGAAAAAATCGCATTTTTCAGGTAATCATCTCAGTAGTTTGTAAATTTTCTTCATGTTAACTGGGTCATTAAGTATTATAAGTTAGAGATATGTTCAGTCGCGTTCCCATTCCATACCCCATCATCTCGCTGCCCCTAAAACGGTTGTAATTGTTTTTTAATTATGTTTATTACTGTTTCATTATGCATTTTACTTTGGAATTAGTTATGCTAATTCGCGTTCACGTCCCGAAATACCCGCCCCAAAAGTAAGTCTCTGTGTATGTTGTAAATGTTTTTAATTATGTTTTTGCATGTTGTGTTTATTACAGGTGTATTTTGTGTTTTAGGTTTTGACTTGTATTTTTTTAAGTCGCGTTCACGTTCCATAAACTAATTTCCCTTAAACCCCTCAGTGGATTTTAAATGTATTTTATGTTATGTGTTGTATGTTTTTTGTAGTGTTTTTGTGTTTCATTAGAATTATTTTTGTTTAGTATGTTGGTCATTGTGTTAAGTAGTGTTATATGTGTTTATTATTTTTACAAGTGCATTATGTTATTTAAGTTAAAATTAGTTATGTTTATTGTCCTCGCGTTTCATAAACGAAACATATAATCTCCCTATTTTGAACTCCGATATAATTTTAAAAAGTTTTTGTTACTTATATTTAAAATTAAAGTGAATGCTCGGAAGCCAGGTAAAGGTATGGGTAATTTTCCTATGTTTTTTAAATTTTATTATGCAATATATTTTACATACATGTAACTGTGTTTTTACGAATTGATTTGATATTTTTAATAATTTTGTTTCAGATTGTTAAACTAATCAGGGATAAAAACTATGGTGTGATGAAGAGAAGAAATGAATAATTTGATTCCAGAAGACTTAATATATTATTAGATTGTTAATTTATTTTACAATTTTTATACTAATATTATTTTAATTTGTTTCATGGTTTTTTCAGGCACAAAAATATTTGTATATTTAAAAATTAATGTTGGAACAAGAAAACTAAAATAATACTTAGAAAATTTCCATGTGATGATGAATGTATAACAAAGAAAACTAAAATAATACTTAGAAAATTTCCATGTGATGATGAATGTATAACAAAGAAAATATGAAAAATGTAATTTCAACAAGGTCAAGTGAAGATTGCAGTTTTAGAATAACAGTATCAGCATCTAAATGACATAAGTGAGTAAAATTTTCAATTTATTAGATTATAAAAAAAGAATATAAAACCTTATGATCAGATTTCTTTATGTAAAAAATTGAAGGATTTTTTTTGTTTAAGACAGTATTAATTTTGACAACATTAATGTTACATCATTTCATGGAACTGAGCATTAGAGGTTTTAATAAAAACGATCAAATATAGTTATTTATCCTTAAATATTAATAAGAAGCTTCTTGTAAACATTTACTACATTGATCATTTTATTTTTCTAATTGAATAAATGGTATTAATTTTATATTTAATTTTTAATAATTATTTGTATATGATTTGGTTCGTGTTACTATATTTCTAATAGTAAATCTTTTGTTGTATTCTCTGTAGACACATTATGTTTATCAAGCAACATATCTAACCTCAATTGTTGTAACCAAGGGACCAGTTGTGTGAGCTTCTAACCACCAGCTAAAATATTAATCTGGTAAGTTATCATTTATTTAACAAAGTCACTAAATTATCTCTTACACGTAGTCGGTTATGGTTTGCATTCTGTTGCAAGAGTTTTTTGTTAGTATTACATTAAAGATTTCTAATCTGAGGAGAACTTTTTATATATTAACCACTGTATACGTGAAAACATAACTGATTTTTATTGAAGTATATCAAGAAAAAAAAATTATTAATTTATCTTTCCCTCCTTATTGTTATGAATGTTTAATTTGCATATTTTAAAATGAAGTTAGGGAAAAAGTATGGGCTTTGCAGAAAATTTCTGCAGAAAACTTTATACAGTCCCCTATACAAGGGATTCATTAATCATGGTATTCTGTATATGATAAAAACAGTGTGAAAATAAATCATTTTTTAATTTTTTTTGTAAAATGTGATTTAAAAAAAACATTATTCACTTCATTGACCGGCCATTGAAATCAATGTCTGTGTTTTATGGTCAGGATAACACCTACTTCTACAATTTATTTTGTGCTTCCATGCAATAAAATTTCATTCCTGTTCTTGATCGTTTGATACTGTAAAATAATTTATGATCAAAGCACACTCTCTTGTTATTCATTCAAAGAAGTCAAAAGCAGTGGTTCCTAAACGTTTCAGACTCGCGTCGCCATTTTTAATTACATTTTCCTATGTGCCATTCGCAACGAAAATCTATGACTGCCCGTATGTAAGGGATTAAAATAAATACAATCTATTATGGGTTCATTGCAAAAATTAGTAACTATAAAAATTTTTTAAAATTTTATTATGAAACTTTAACAATATTGCGCGACAAGCGAGTGAAGAAGCATCTCGTATCATTTGTTGCAGGTACGACAACGATTAGATAAGTAGGTTTAGAGTGAACAGCATTAATATGACAACAATGAAATTGATAATGCAAATTGAAAGGAGGATGGTATTACATTGCAACAGGTTCTCCATTTTTAGTAAGATTAGTTTCTTCTTCAGGTAATTATGTATTCTTTATTGGATGCATGTGCATAGTGGAGTAATTTAGCGTGTTAGGACATTGGAAAAAATCGCATTTTTCAGGTAATCATCTCAGTAGTTTGTAAATTTTCTTCATGTTAACTGGGTCATTAAGTATTATAAGTTAGAGATATGTTCAGTCGCGTTCCCATTCCATACCCCATCATCTCGCTGCCCCTAAAACGGTTGTAATTGTTTTTTAATTATGTTTATTACTGTTTCATTATGCATTTTACTTTGGAATTAGTTATGCTAATTCGCGTTCACGTCCCGAAATACCCGCCCCAAAAGTAAGTCTCTGTGTATGTTGTAAATGTTTTTAATTATGTTTTTGCATGTTGTGTTTATTACAGGTGTATTTTGTGTTTTAGGTTTTGACTTGTATTTTTTTAAGTCGCGTTCACGTTCCATAAACTAATTTCCCTTAAACCCCTCAGTGGATTTTAAATGTATTTTATGTTATGTGTTGTATGTTTTTTGTAGTGTTTTTGTGTTTCATTAGAATTATTTTTGTTTAGTATGTTGGTCATTGTGTTAAGTAGTGTTATATGTGTTTATTATTTTTACAAGTGCATTATGTTATTTAAGTTAAAATTAGTTATGTTTATTGTCCTCGCGTTTCATAAACGAAACATATAATCTCCCTATTTTGAACTCCGATATAATTTTAAAAAGTTTTTGTTACTTATATTTAAAATTAAAGTGAATGCTCGGAAGCCAGGTAAAGGTATGGGTAATTTTCCTATGTTTTTTAAATTTTATTATGCAATATATTTTACATACATGTAACTGTGTTTTTACGAATTGATTTGATATTTTTAATAATTTTGTTTCAGATTGTTAAACTAATCAGGGATAAAAACTATGGTGTGATGAAGAGAAGAAATGAATAATTTGATTCCAGAAGACTTAATATATTATTAGATTGTTAATTTATTTTACAATTTTTATACTAATATTATTTTAATTTGTTTCATGGTTTTTTCAGGCACAAAAATATTTGTATATTTAAAAATTAATGTTGGAACAAGAAAACTAAAATAATACTTAGAAAATTTCCATGTGATGATGAATGTATAACAAAGAAAACTAAAATAATACTTAGAAAATTTCCATGTGATGATGAATGTATAACAAAGAAAATATGAAAAATGTAATTTCAACAAGGTCAAGTGAAGATTGCAGTTTTAGAATAACAGTATCAGCATCTAAATGACATAAGTGAGTAAAATTTTCAATTTATTAGATTATAAAAAAAGAATATAAAACCTTATGATCAGATTTCTTTATGTAAAAAATTGAAGGATTTTTTTTGTTTAAGACAGTATTAATTTTGACAACATTAATGTTACATCATTTCATGGAACTGAGCATTAGAGGTTTTAATAAAAACGATCAAATATAGTTATTTATCCTTAAATATTAATAAGAAGCTTCTTGTAAACATTTACTACATTGATCATTTTATTTTTCTAATTGAATAAATGGTATTAATTTTATATTTAATTTTTAATAATTATTTGTATATGATTTGGTTCGTGTTACTATATTTCTAATAGTAAATCTTTTGTTGTATTCTCTGTAGACACATTATGTTTATCAAGCAACATATCTAACCTCAATTGTTGTAACCAAGGGACCAGTTGTGTGAGCTTCTAACCACCAGCTAAAATATTAATCTGGTAAGTTATCATTTATTTAACAAAGTCACTAAATTATCTCTTACACGTAGTCGGTTATGGTTTGCATTCTGTTGCAAGAGTTTTTTGTTAGTATTACATTAAAGATTTCTAATCTGAGGAGAACTTTTTATATATTAACCACTGTATACGTGAAAACATAACTGATTTTTATTGAAGTATATCAAGAAAAAAAAATTATTAATTTATCTTTCCCTCCTTATTGTTATGAATGTTTAATTTGCATATTTTAAAATGAAGTTAGGGAAAAAGTATGGGCTTTGCAGAAAATTTCTGCAGAAAACTTTATACAGTCCCCTATACAAGGGATTCATTAATCATGGTATTCTGTATATGATAAAAACAGTGTGAAAATAAATCATTTTTTAATTTTTTTTGTAAAATGTGATTTAAAAAAAACATTATTCACTTCATTGACCGGCCATTGAAATCAATGTCTGTGTTTTATGGTCAGGATAACACCTACTTCTACAATTTATTTTGTGCTTCCATGCAATAAAATTTCATTCCTGTTCTTGATCGTTTGATACTGTAAAATAATTTATGATCAAAGCACACTCTCTTGTTATTCATTCAAAGAAGTCAAAAGCAGTGGTTCCTAAACGTTTCGGACTCGCGTCGCCGTTTTTAATTACATTTTCCTATGTGCCATTCGCAACGAAAATCTATGACTGCCCGTAAGTAAGGGATTAAAATAAATACAATCTATTATGGGTTCATTGCAAAAATTATTAACTATAAAAATCTTTTAAAATTTTATTATGAAACTTTAACAATATTGCGCGACAAGCGAGTGAAGAAGCATCTCGTATCATTTGTTGCAGGTACGACAACGATTAGATAAGTAGGTTTAGAGTGAACAGCATTAATATGACAACAATGAAATTGATAATGCAAATTGAAAGGAGGATGGTATTACATTGCAACAGGTTCTCCATTTTTAGTAAGATTAGTTTCTTCTTCAGGTAATTATGTATTCTTTATTGGATGCATGTGCATAGTGGAGTAATTTAGCGTGTTAGGACATTGGAAAAAATCGCATTTTTCAGGTAATCATCTCAGTAGTTTGTAAATTTTCTTCATGTTAACTGGGTCATTAAGTATTATAAGTTAGAGATATGTTCAGTCGCGTTCCCATTCCATACCCCATCATCTGGCTGCCCCTAAAACGGTTGTAATTGTTTTTTAATTATGTTTATTACTGTTTCATTATGCATTTTACTTTGGAATTAGTTATGCTAATTCGCATTCACGTCCCGAAATACCCGCCCCAAAAGTAAGTCTCTGTGTATGTTGTAAATGTTTTTAATTATGTTTTTGCATGTTGTGTTTATTACAGGTGTATTTTGTGTTTTAGGTTTAGACTTGTTTTTTTTTAAGTCGCGTTCACGTTCCATAAACTAATTCCCCTTAAGCCCCTCAGTGGATTTTAAATGTATTTTATGTTATGTGTTGTATGTTTTTTGTAGTGTTTTTGTGTTTCATTAGAATTATTTTTGTTTAGTATGTTGGTCATTGTGTTAAGTAGTGTTATATGTGTTTATTATTTTTACAAGTGCATTATGTTATTTAAGTTAAAATTAGTTATGTTTATTGTCCTCGCGTTTCATAAACGAAACATCAAATCTCCCTATTTTGAACTCCGATATAATTTTAAAAAGTTTTTGTTACTTATATTTAAAATTAAAGTGAATGCTCGGAAGCCAGGTAAAGGTATGGGTAATTTTCCTATGTTTTTTTAAATTTTATTATGCAATATATTTTACATACATGTAACTGTGTTTTTACGAATTGATTTGATATTTTTAATAATTTTGTTTCAGATTGTTAAACTAATCAGGGATAAAAACTATGGTGTGATGAAGAGAAGAAATGAATAATTTGATTCCAGAAGACTTAATATATTATTAGATTGTTAATTTATTTTACAATTTTTATACTAATATTATTTTAATTTGTTTCATGGTTTTTTCAGGCACAAAAATATTTGTATATTTAAAAATTAATGTTGGAACAAGAAAACTAAAATAATACTTAGAAAATTTCCATGTGATGATGAATGTATAACAAAGAAAATATGAAAAATGTAATTTCAACAAGGTCAAGTGAAGATTGCAGTTTAAGAATAACAGTATCAGCATCTAAATGACATAAGTGAGTAAAATTTTCAATTTATTAGATTATAAAAAAAGAATATAAAACCTTATGATCAGATTTCTTTATGTAAAAAATTGAAGGATTTTTTTTGTTTAAGACAGTATTAATTTTGACAACATTAATGTTACATCATTTCATGGAACTGTGCATTAGAGGTTTTAATAAAAACGATCAATTATAGTTATTTATCCTTAAATATTAATAAGAAGCTTCTTGTAAACATTTACTACATTGAACATTTTATTTTTCTAATTGAATAAATGGTATTAATTTTATATTTAATTTTTAATAATTATTTGTATATGATTTGGTTCGTGTTACTATATTTCTAATAGTAAATCTTTTGTTGTATTCTCTGTAGACACATTATGTTTATCAAGCAACATATCTAACCTCAATTGTTGTAACCACTGGACCAGTTGTGTGAGCTTCTAACCACCAGCTAAAATATTAATCTGGTAAGTTATCATTTATTTAACAAAGTCACTAAATTATCTCTTACACGTAGTCGGTTAATGTTTGCATTCTGTTGCAAGAGTTTTTTGTTAGTATTACATTAAAGATTTCTAATCTGAGGAGAACTTTTTATATATTAACCACTGTATACGTGAAAACATAACTGATTTTTATTGAAGTATATCAAGAAAAAAAAAAATTATTAATTTATCTTTCCCTCCTTATTGTTATGAATGTTTAATTTGCATATTTTAAAATGAAGTTAGGGAAAAAGTATGGGCTTTGCAGAAAACTTTATACAGTCCCCTATACAAGGGATTAATTAATCATGGTATTCTGTATATGATAAAAACAGTGTGAAAATAAATCATTTTTTAATTTTTTTTTGTAAAATGTGATTTAAAAAAAACATTATTCACTTCATTGACCGGCCATTGA
Organism: Lycorma delicatula; assembly: GCF_047948215.1. Classification (NCBI taxonomy): domain Eukaryota; kingdom Metazoa; phylum Arthropoda; class Insecta; order Hemiptera; family Fulgoridae; genus Lycorma; species Lycorma delicatula. The sequence continues at coordinate 148,564,727 of NC_134460.1, read as the reverse complement.
AATCAATGTCTGTGTTTTATGGTCAGGATAACACCTACTTCTACAATTTATTTTGTGCTTCCATGCAATAAAATTTCATTCCTGTTCTTGATCGTTTGATACTGTAAAATAATTTATGATCAAAGCACACTCTCTTGTTATTCATTCAAAGAAGTCAAAAGCAGTGGTTCCTAAACGTTTCGGACTCGCGTCGCCGTTTTTAATTACATTTTCCTATGTGCCATTCGCAACGAAAATCTATGACTGCCCGTAAGTAAGGGATTAAAATAAATACAATCTATTATGAGTTCATTGCAAAAATTAGTAACTATAAAAATCTTTTAAAATTTTATTATGAAACTTTAACAATATTGCGCGACAAGCGAGTGAAGAAGCATCTCGTATCATTTGTTGCAGGTATGACAACGATTAGATAAGTAGGTTTAGAGTGAACAGCATTAATATGACAACAATGAAATTGATAATGCAAATTGAAAGGAGGATGGTATTACATTGCAACAGGTTCTCTATTTTTAGTAAGATTAGTTTCTTCTTCAGGTAATTATGTATTCTTTATTGGATGCATGTGCATAGTGGAGTAATTTAGCGTGTTAGGACATTGGAAAAAATCGCATTTTTCAGGTAATCATCTCAGTAGTTTGTAAATTTTCTTCATGTTAACTGGGTCATTAAGTATTATAAGTTAGAGATATGTTCAGTCGCGTTCCCATTCCATACCCCATCATCTCGCTGCCCCTAAAACGGTTGTAATTGTTTTTTAATTATGTTTATTACTGTTTCATTATGCATTTTACTTTGGAATTAGTTATGCTAATTCGCGTTCACGTCCCGAAATACCCGCCCCAAAAGTAAGTCTCTGTGTATGTTGTAAATGTTTTTAATTATGTTTTTGCATGTTGTGTTTATTACAGGTGTATTTTGTGTTTTAGGTTTTGACTTGTATTTTTTTAAGTCGCGTTCACGTTCCATAAACTAATTTCCCTTAAACCCCTCAGTGGATTTTAAATGTATTTTATGTTATGTGTTGTATGTTTTTTGTAGTGTTTTTGTGTTTCATTAGAATTATTTTTGTTTAGTATGTTGGTCATTGTGTTAAGTAGTGTTATATGTGTTTATTATTTTTACAAGTGCATTATGTTATTTAAGTTAAAATTAGTTATGTTTATTGTCCTCGCGTTTCATAAACGAAACATATAATCTCCCTATTTTGAACTCCGATATAATTTTAAAAAGTTTTTGTTACTTATATTTAAAATTAAAGTGAATGCTCGGAAGCCAGGTAAAGGTATGGGTAATTTTCCTATGTTTTTTAAATTTTATTATGCAATATATTTTACATACATGTAACTGTGTTTTTACGAATTGATTTGATATTTTTAATAATTTTGTTTCAGATTGTTAAACTAATCAGGGATAAAAACTATGGTGTGATGAAGAGAAGAAATGAATAATTTGATTCCAGAAGACTTAATATATTATTAGATTGTTAATTTATTTTACAATTTTTATACTAATATTATTTTAATTTGTTTCATGGTTTTTTCAGGCACAAAAATATTTGTATATTTAAAAATTAATGTTGGAACAAGAAAACTAAAATAATACTTAGAAAATTTCCATGTGATGATGAATGTATAACAAAGAAAACTAAAATAATACTTAGAAAATTTCCATGTGATGATGAATGTATAACAAAGAAAATATGAAAAATGTAATTTCAACAAGGTCAAGTGAAGATTGCAGTTTTAGAATAACAGTATCAGCATCTAAATGACATAAGTGAGTAAAATTTTCAATTTATTAGATTATAAAAAAAGAATATAAAACCTTATGATCAGATTTCTTTATGTAAAAAATTGAAGGATTTTTTTTGTTTAAGACAGTATTAATTTTGACAACATTAATGTTACATCATTTCATGGAACTGAGCATTAGAGGTTTTAATAAAAACGATCAAATATAGTTATTTATCCTTAAATATTAATAAGAAGCTTCTTGTAAACATTTACTACATTGATCATTTTATTTTTCTAATTGAATAAATGGTATTAATTTTATATTTAATTTTTAATAATTATTTGTATATGATTTGGTTCGTGTTACTATATTTCTAATAGTAAATCTTTTGTTGTATTCTCTGTAGACACATTATGTTTATCAAGCAACATATCTAACCTCAATTGTTGTAACCAAGGGACCAGTTGTGTGAGCTTCTAACCACCAGCTAAAATATTAATCTGGTAAGTTATCATTTATTTAACAAAGTCACTAAATTATCTCTTACACGTAGTCGGTTATGGTTTGCATTCTGTTGCAAGAGTTTTTTGTTAGTATTACATTAAAGATTTCTAATCTGAGGAGAACTTTTTATATATTAACCACTGTATACGTGAAAACATAACTGATTTTTATTGAAGTATATCAAGAAAAAAAAATTATTAATTTATCTTTCCCTCCTTATTGTTATGAATGTTTAATTTGCATATTTTAAAATGAAGTTAGGGAAAAAGTATGGGCTTTGCAGAAAATTTCTGCAGAAAACTTTATACAGTCCCCTATACAAGGGATTCATTAATCATGGTATTCTGTATATGATAAAAACAGTGTGAAAATAAATCATTTTTTAATTTTTTTTGTAAAATGTGATTTAAAAAAAACATTATTCACTTCATTGACCGGCCATTGAAATCAATGTCTGTGTTTTATGGTCAGGATAACACCTACTTCTACAATTTATTTTGTGCTTCCATGCAATAAAATTTCATTCCTGTTCTTGATCGTTTGATACTGTAAAATAATTTATGATCAAAGCACACTCTCTTGTTATTCATTCAAAGAAGTCAAAAGCAGTGGTTCCTAAACGTTTCAGACTCGCGTCGCCATTTTTAATTACATTTTCCTATGTGCCATTCGCAACGAAAATCTATGACTGCCCGTATGTAAGGGATTAAAATAAATACAATCTATTATGGGTTCATTGCAAAAATTAGTAACTATAAAAATTTTTTAAAATTTTATTATGAAACTTTAACAATATTGCGCGACAAGCGAGTGAAGAAGCATCTCGTATCATTTGTTGCAGGTACGACAACGATTAGATAAGTAGGTTTAGAGTGAACAGCATTAATATGACAACAATGAAATTGATAATGCAAATTGAAAGGAGGATGGTATTACATTGCAACAGGTTCTCCATTTTTAGTAAGATTAGTTTCTTCTTCAGGTAATTATGTATTCTTTATTGGATGCATGTGCATAGTGGAGTAATTTAGCGTGTTAGGACATTGGAAAAAATCGCATTTTTCAGGTAATCATCTCAGTAGTTTGTAAATTTTCTTCATGTTAACTGGGTCATTAAGTATTATAAGTTAGAGATATGTTCAGTCGCGTTCCCATTCCATACCCCATCATCTCGCTGCCCCTAAAACGGTTGTAATTGTTTTTTAATTATGTTTATTACTGTTTCATTATGCATTTTACTTTGGAATTAGTTATGCTAATTCGCGTTCACGTCCCGAAATACCCGCCCCAAAAGTAAGTCTCTGTGTATGTTGTAAATGTTTTTAATTATGTTTTTGCATGTTGTGTTTATTACAGGTGTATTTTGTGTTTTAGGTTTTGACTTGTATTTTTTTAAGTCGCGTTCACGTTCCATAAACTAATTTCCCTTAAACCCCTCAGTGGATTTTAAATGTATTTTATGTTATGTGTTGTATGTTTTTTGTAGTGTTTTTGTGTTTCATTAGAATTATTTTTGTTTAGTATGTTGGTCATTGTGTTAAGTAGTGTTATATGTGTTTATTATTTTTACAAGTGCATTATGTTATTTAAGTTAAAATTAGTTATGTTTATTGTCCTCGCGTTTCATAAACGAAACATATAATCTCCCTATTTTGAACTCCGATATAATTTTAAAAAGTTTTTGTTACTTATATTTAAAATTAAAGTGAATGCTCGGAAGCCAGGTAAAGGTATGGGTAATTTTCCTATGTTTTTTAAATTTTATTATGCAATATATTTTACATACATGTAACTGTGTTTTTACGAATTGATTTGATATTTTTAATAATTTTGTTTCAGATTGTTAAACTAATCAGGGATAAAAACTATGGTGTGATGAAGAGAAGAAATGAATAATTTGATTCCAGAAGACTTAATATATTATTAGATTGTTAATTTATTTTACAATTTTTATACTAATATTATTTTAATTTGTTTCATGGTTTTTTCAGGCACAAAAATATTTGTATATTTAAAAATTAATGTTGGAACAAGAAAACTAAAATAATACTTAGAAAATTTCCATGTGATGATGAATGTATAACAAAGAAAACTAAAATAATACTTAGAAAATTTCCATGTGATGATGAATGTATAACAAAGAAAATATGAAAAATGTAATTTCAACAAGGTCAAGTGAAGATTGCAGTTTTAGAATAACAGTATCAGCATCTAAATGACATAAGTGAGTAAAATTTTCAATTTATTAGATTATAAAAAAAGAATATAAAACCTTATGATCAGATTTCTTTATGTAAAAAATTGAAGGATTTTTTTTGTTTAAGACAGTATTAATTTTGACAACATTAATGTTACATCATTTCATGGAACTGAGCATTAGAGGTTTTAATAAAAACGATCAAATATAGTTATTTATCCTTAAATATTAATAAGAAGCTTCTTGTAAACATTTACTACATTGATCATTTTATTTTTCTAATTGAATAAATGGTATTAATTTTATATTTAATTTTTAATAATTATTTGTATATGATTTGGTTCGTGTTACTATATTTCTAATAGTAAATCTTTTGTTGTATTCTCTGTAGACACATTATGTTTATCAAGCAACATATCTAACCTCAATTGTTGTAACCAAGGGACCAGTTGTGTGAGCTTCTAACCACCAGCTAAAATATTAATCTGGTAAGTTATCATTTATTTAACAAAGTCACTAAATTATCTCTTACACGTAGTCGGTTATGGTTTGCATTCTGTTGCAAGAGTTTTTTGTTAGTATTACATTAAAGATTTCTAATCTGAGGAGAACTTTTTATATATTAACCACTGTATACGTGAAAACATAACTGATTTTTATTGAAGTATATCAAGAAAAAAAAATTATTAATTTATCTTTCCCTCCTTATTGTTATGAATGTTTAATTTGCATATTTTAAAATGAAGTTAGGGAAAAAGTATGGGCTTTGCAGAAAATTTCTGCAGAAAACTTTATACAGTCCCCTATACAAGGGATTCATTAATCATGGTATTCTGTATATGATAAAAACAGTGTGAAAATAAATCATTTTTTAATTTTTTTTGTAAAATGTGATTTAAAAAAAACATTATTCACTTCATTGACCGGCCATTGAAATCAATGTCTGTGTTTTATGGTCAGGATAACACCTACTTCTACAATTTATTTTGTGCTTCCATGCAATAAAATTTCATTCCTGTTCTTGATCGTTTGATACTGTAAAATAATTTATGATCAAAGCACACTCTCTTGTTATTCATTCAAAGAAGTCAAAAGCAGTGGTTCCTAAACGTTTCGGACTCGCGTCGCCGTTTTTAATTACATTTTCCTATGTGCCATTCGCAACGAAAATCTATGACTGCCCGTAAGTAAGGGATTAAAATAAATACAATCTATTATGGGTTCATTGCAAAAATTATTAACTATAAAAATCTTTTAAAATTTTATTATGAAACTTTAACAATATTGCGCGACAAGCGAGTGAAGAAGCATCTCGTATCATTTGTTGCAGGTACGACAACGATTAGATAAGTAGGTTTAGAGTGAACAGCATTAATATGACAACAATGAAATTGATAATGCAAATTGAAAGGAGGATGGTATTACATTGCAACAGGTTCTCCATTTTTAGTAAGATTAGTTTCTTCTTCAGGTAATTATGTATTCTTTATTGGATGCATGTGCATAGTGGAGTAATTTAGCGTGTTAGGACATTGGAAAAAATCGCATTTTTCAGGTAATCATCTCAGTAGTTTGTAAATTTTCTTCATGTTAACTGGGTCATTAAGTATTATAAGTTAGAGATATGTTCAGTCGCGTTCCCATTCCATACCCCATCATCTGGCTGCCCCTAAAACGGTTGTAATTGTTTTTTAATTATGTTTATTACTGTTTCATTATGCATTTTACTTTGGAATTAGTTATGCTAATTCGCATTCACGTCCCGAAATACCCGCCCCAAAAGTAAGTCTCTGTGTATGTTGTAAATGTTTTTAATTATGTTTTTGCATGTTGTGTTTATTACAGGTGTATTTTGTGTTTTAGGTTTAGACTTGTTTTTTTTTAAGTCGCGTTCACGTTCCATAAACTAATTCCCCTTAAGCCCCTCAGTGGATTTTAAATGTATTTTATGTTATGTGTTGTATGTTTTTTGTAGTGTTTTTGTGTTTCATTAGAATTATTTTTGTTTAGTATGTTGGTCATTGTGTTAAGTAGTGTTATATGTGTTTATTATTTTTACAAGTGCATTATGTTATTTAAGTTAAAATTAGTTATGTTTATTGTCCTCGCGTTTCATAAACGAAACATCAAATCTCCCTATTTTGAACTCCGATATAATTTTAAAAAGTTTTTGTTACTTATATTTAAAATTAAAGTGAATGCTCGGAAGCCAGGTAAAGGTATGGGTAATTTTCCTATGTTTTTTTAAATTTTATTATGCAATATATTTTACATACATGTAACTGTGTTTTTACGAATTGATTTGATATTTTTAATAATTTTGTTTCAGATTGTTAAACTAATCAGGGATAAAAACTATGGTGTGATGAAGAGAAGAAATGAATAATTTGATTCCAGAAGACTTAATATATTATTAGATTGTTAATTTATTTTACAATTTTTATACTAATATTATTTTAATTTGTTTCATGGTTTTTTCAGGCACAAAAATATTTGTATATTTAAAAATTAATGTTGGAACAAGAAAACTAAAATAATACTTAGAAAATTTCCATGTGATGATGAATGTATAACAAAGAAAATATGAAAAATGTAATTTCAACAAGGTCAAGTGAAGATTGCAGTTTAAGAATAACAGTATCAGCATCTAAATGACATAAGTGAGTAAAATTTTCAATTTATTAGATTATAAAAAAAGAATATAAAACCTTATGATCAGATTTCTTTATGTAAAAAATTGAAGGATTTTTTTTGTTTAAGACAGTATTAATTTTGACAACATTAATGTTACATCATTTCATGGAACTGTGCATTAGAGGTTTTAATAAAAACGATCAATTATAGTTATTTATCCTTAAATATTAATAAGAAGCTTCTTGTAAACATTTACTACATTGAACATTTTATTTTTCTAATTGAATAAATGGTATTAATTTTATATTTAATTTTTAATAATTATTTGTATATGATTTGGTTCGTGTTACTATATTTCTAATAGTAAATCTTTTGTTGTATTCTCTGTAGACACATTATGTTTATCAAGCAACATATCTAACCTCAATTGTTGTAACCACTGGACCAGTTGTGTGAGCTTCTAACCACCAGCTAAAATATTAATCTGGTAAGTTATCATTTATTTAACAAAGTCACTAAATTATCTCTTACACGTAGTCGGTTAATGTTTGCATTCTGTTGCAAGAGTTTTTTGTTAGTATTACATTAAAGATTTCTAATCTGAGGAGAACTTTTTATATATTAACCACTGTATACGTGAAAACATAACTGATTTTTATTGAAGTATATCAAGAAAAAAAAAATTATTAATTTATCTTTCCCTCCTTATTGTTATGAATGTTTAATTTGCATATTTTAAAATGAAGTTAGGGAAAAAGTATGGGCTTTGCAGAAAATTTCTGCAGAAAACTTTATACAGTCCCCTATACAAGGGATTAATTAATCATGGTATTCTGTATATGATAAAAACAGTGTGAAAATAAATCATTTTTTAATTTTTTTTGTAAAATGTGATTTAAAAAAAACATTATTCACTTCATTGACCGGCCATTGAAATCAATGTCTGTGTTTTATGGTCAGGATAACACCTACTTCTACAATTTATTTTGTGCTTCCATGCAATAAAATTTCATTCCTGTTCTTGATCGTTTGATACTGTAAAATAATTTATGATCAAAGCACACTCTCTTGTTATTCATTCAAAGAAGTCAAAAGCAGTGGTTCCTAAACGTTTCGGACTCGCGTCGCCGTTTTTAATTACATTTTCCTATGTGCCATTCGCAACGAAAATCTATGACTGCCCGTAAGTAAGGGATTAAAATAAATACAATCTATTATGGGTTCATTGCAAAAATTAGTAACTATAAAAATCTTTTAAAATTTTATTATGAAACTTTAACAATATTGCGCGACAAGCGAGTGAAGAAGCATCTCGTATCATTTGTTGCAGGTATGACAACGATTAGATAAGTAGGTTTAGAGTGAACAGCATTAATATGACAACAATGAAATTGATAATGCAAATTGAAAGGAGGATGGTATTACATTGCAACAGGTTCTCTATTTTTAGTAAGATTAGTTTCTTCTTCAGGTAATTATGTATTCTTTATTGGATGCATGTGCATAGTGGAGTAATTTAGCGTGTTAGGACATTGGAAAAAATCGCATTTTTCAGGTAATCATCTCAGTAGTTTGTAAATTTTCTTCATGTTAACTGGGTCATTAAGTATTATAAGTTAGAGATATGTTCAGTCGCGTTCCCATTCCATACCCCATCATCTCGCTGCCCCTAAAACGGTTGTAATTGTTTTTTAATTATGTTTATTACTGTTTCATTATGCATTTTACTTTGGAATTAGTTATGCTAATTCGCGTTCACGTCCCGAAATACCCGCCCCAAAAGTAAGTCTCTGTGTATGTTGTAAATGTTTTTAATTATGTTTTTGCATGTTGTGTTTATTACAGGTGTATTTTGTGTTTTAGGTTTTGACTTGTATTTTTTTAAGTCGCGTTCACGTTCCATAAACTAATTTCCCTTAAACCCCTCAGTGGATTTTAAATGTATTTTATGTTATGTGTTGTATGTTTTTTGTAGTGTTTTTGTGTTTCATTAGAATTATTTTTGTTTAGTATGTTGGTCATTGTGTTAAGTAGTGTTATATGTGTTTATTATTTTTACAAGTGCATTATGTTATTTAAGTTAAAATTAGTTATGTTTATTGTCCTCGCGTTTCATAAACGAAACATATAATCTCCCTATTTTGAACTCCGATATAATTTTAAAAAGTTTTTGTTACTTATATTTAAAATTAAAGTGAATGCTCGGAAGCCAGGTAAAGGTATGGGTAATTTTCCTATGTTTTTTAAATTTTATTATGCAATATATTTTACATACATGTAACTGTGTTTTTACGAATTGATTTGATATTTTTAATAATTTTGTTTCAGATTGTTAAACTAATCAGGGATAAAAACTATGGTGTGATGAAGAGAAGAAATGAATAATTTGATTCCAGAAGACTTAATATATTATTAGATTGTTAATTTATTTTACAATTTTTATACTAATATTATTTTAATTTGTTTCATGGTTTTTTCAGGCACAAAAATATTTGTATATTTAAAAATTAATGTTGGAACAAGAAAACTAAAATAATACTTAGAAAATTTCCATGTGATGATGAATGTATAACAAAGAAAACTAAAATAATACTTAGAAAATTTCCATGTGATGATGAATGTATAACAAAGAAAATATGAAAAATGTAATTTCAACAAGGTCAAGTGAAGATTGCAGTTTACGAATAACAGTATCAGCATCTAAATGACATAAGTGAGTAAAATTTTCAATTTATTAGATTATAAAAAAAGAATATAAAACCTTATGATCAGATTTCTTTATGTAAAAAATTGAAGGATTTTTTTTGTTTAAGACAGTATTAATTTTGACAACATTAATGTTACATCATTTCATGGAACTGTGCATTAGAGGTTTTAATAAAAACGATCAATTATAGTTATTTATCCTTAAATATTAATAAGAAGCTTCTTGTAAACATTTACTAGATTGAACATTTTATTTTTCTAATTGAATAAATGGTATTAATTTTATATTTAATTTTTAATAATTATTTGTATATGATTTAGTTCGTGTTACTATATTTCTAATAGTAAATCTTTTGTTGTATTCTCTGTAGACACATTATGTTTATCAAGCAACATATCTAACCTCAATTGTTGTAACCACTGGACCAGTTGTGTGAGCTTCTAACCACCAGCTAAAATATTAATCTGGTAAGTTATCATTTATTTAACAAAGTCACTAAATTATCTCTTACACGTAGTCGGTTAATGTTTGCATTCTGTTGCAAGAGTTTTTTGTTAGTATTACATTAAAGATTTCTAATCTGAGGAGAACTTTTTATATATTAACCACTGTATACGTGAAAACATAACTGATTTTTATTGAAGTATATCAAGAAAAAAAAAATTATTAATTTATCTTTCCCTCCTTATTGTTATGAATGTTTAATTTGCATATTTTAAAATGAAGTTAGGGAAAAAGTATGGGCTTTGCAGAAAATTTCTGCAGAAAACTTTATACAGTCCCCTATACAAGGGATTCATTAATCATGGTATTCTGTATATGATAAAAACAATGTGAAAATAAATCATTTTTTAATTTTTTTTGTAAAATGTGATTTAAAAAAAACATTATTCACTTCATTGACCGGCCATTGAAATCAATGTCTGTGTTTTATGGTCAGGATAACACCTACTTCTACAATTTATTTTGTGCTTCCATGCAATAAAATTTCATTCCTGTTCTTGATCGTTTGATACTGTAAAATAATTTATGATCAAAGCACACTCTCTTGTTATTCATTCAAAGAAGTCAAAAGCAGTGGTTCCTAAACATTTCGGACTCGCGTCACCGTTTGTAATTACATTTTCCATTGTGCCATTCGCAACGAAAATCTATAAATGCCCGTAAGTAAGGGATTAAAAAAAATACAATCTATTATGGGTTTATTGCAAAAATTAATAACTATAAAAATCTTTTAAAATTTTATTATGAAACTTTAACAATATTTCGCGACAAACGAGTGAAGAAGCATCTCGTATCATTTGTTGCAGGTACGACAACGATTAGATAAGTAGGTTTAGAGTGAACAGCATTAATATGACAACAATGAAATTGATAATGCAAATTGAAAGGAGGATGGTACTACATTGCAACAGGTTCTCCATTTTTAGTAAGATTAGTTTCTTCTTCAGGTAATTATGTATTCTTTATTGGATGCATGTGCATAGTGGAGTAATTTAGCGTGTTAGGACATTGGAAAAAATCGCATTTTTCAGGTAATCATCTCAGTAGTTTGTAAATTTTCTTCATGTTAACTGGGTCATTAAGTATTATAAGTTAGAGATATGTTCAGTCGCGTTCCCATTCCATACCCCATCATCTCGCTGCCCCTAAAACGGTTGTAATTGTTTTTTAATTATGTTTATTACTGTTTCATTATGCATTTTACTTTGGAATTAGTTATGCTAATTCGCGTTCACGTCCCGAAATACCCGCCCCAAAAGTAAGTCTCTGTGTATGTTGTAAATGTTTTTAATTATGTTTTTGCATGTTGTGTTTATTACAGGTGTATTTTGTGTTTTAGGTTTAGACTTGTTTTTTTTTAAGTCGCGTTCACGTTCCATAAACTAATTCCCCTTAAGCCCCTCAGTGGATTTTAAATGTATTTTATGTTATGTGTTGTATGTTTTTTGTAGTGTTTTTGTGTTTCATTAGAATTATTTTTGTTTAGTATGTTGGTCATTGTGTTAAGTAGTGTTATATGTGTTTTACAAGTGCATCATGTTATTTAAGTTAAAATTAGTTATGTTTATCGGCCGCGCGTTTCATTAACGAAACATCAAATCTCCATATTTTGAACTCCGATATAATTTTAAAAAGTTTTTGTTACTTATATTTAAAATTAAAGTGAATGCTCGTAAGCCAGGTAAAGGTATGGGTAATTTTCCTATGTTTTTTAAATTTTTTATTATGCAATATATTTTACATACATGTAACTGTGTTTTTACGAATTGATTTGATATTTTTAATAATTTTGTTTCAGATTGTTAAACTAATCAGGGATAAAAACTATGGTGTGATGAAGAGAAGAAATGAATAATTTGATTCCAGAAAACTTAATATATTATTAGTTTGTTAATTTATTTTACAATTTTTATACTAATATTATTTTAATTTGTTTCATGGTTTTTTCAGGCACAAAAATATTTGTATATTTAAAAATTAATGTTGGAACAAGAAAACTAAAATAATACTTAGAAAATTTCCATGTGATGATGAATGTATAACAAAAAAAATATGAAAAATGTAATTTCAACAAGGTCAAGTGAAGATGATCAGTTTAAGAATAACAGTATCAGCATCTAAATGACATAAGTGAGTAAAATTTTCAATTTATTAGATTATAAAAAAAGAATATAAAACCTTATGATCAGATTTCTTTATGTAAAAAATTGAAGGATTTTTTTTGTTTAAGACAGTATTAATTTTGACAACATTAATGTTACATCATTTCATGGAACTGTGCATTAGAGGTTTTAATAAAAACGATCAATTATAGTTATTTATCCTTAAATATTAATAAGAAGCTTCTTGTAAACATTTACTACATTGAACATTTTATTTTTCTAAAGTTGAATAAATGGTATTAATTTTATATTTAATTTTTACTAATCATTTGTATTATGATTTGGTTCGTGTTACTATATTTCTAATAGTAAATCTTTTGTTGTATTCTCTGTAGACACATTATGTTTATCAAGCAACATATCTAACCTCAATTGTTGTAACCACTGGACCAGTTGTGTGAGCTTCTAACCACCAGCTAAAATATTAATCTGGTAAGTTATCATTTATTTAACAAAGTCACTAAATTATCTCTTACACGTAGTCGGTTATGGTTTGCATTCTGTTGCAAGAGTTTTTTGTTAGTATTACATTAAAGATTTCTAATCTGAGGAGAACTTTTAATATATTAACCACTGTATACGTGAAAACATAACTGATTTTTATTGAAGTATATCAAGAAAAAAAAATTATTAATTTATCTTTCCCTCCTTATTGTTATGAATGTTTAATTTGCATATTTTAAAATGAAGTTAGGGAAAAAGTATGGGCTTTGCAGAAAATTTCTGCAGAAAACTTTATACAGTCCCCTATACAAGGGATTAATTAATCATGGTATTCTGTATATGATAAAAACAGTGTGAAAATAAATCATTTTTTAATTTTTTTTGTAAAATGTGATTTAAAAAAAACATTATTCACTTCATTGACCGGCCATTGAAATCAATGTCTGTGTTTTATGGTCAGGATAACACCTACTTCTACAATTTATTTTGTGCTTCCATGCAATAAAATTTCATTCCTGTTCTTGATCGTTTGATACTGTAAAATAATTTATGATCAAAGCACACTCTCTTGTTATTCATTCAAAGAAGTCAAAAGCAGTGGTTCCTCAACGTTTCGGACTCGCGTCGCCGTTTTTAATTACATTTTCCTATGTGCCATTCGCAACGAAAATCTATGACTGCCCGTAAGTAAGGGATTAAAATAAATACAATCTATTATGGGTTCATTGCAAAAATTAGTAACTATAAAAATCTTTTAAAATTTTATTATGAAACTTTAACAATATTGCGCGACAAGCGAGTGAAGAAGCATCTCGTATCATTTGTTGCAGGTACGACAACGATTAGATAAGTAGGTTTAGAGTGAACAGCATTAATATGACAACAATGAAATTGATAATGCAAATTGAAAGGAGGATGGTATTACATTGCAACAGGTTCTCCATTTTTAGTAAGATTAGTTTCTTCTTCAGGTAATTATGTATTCTTTATTGGATGCATGTGCATAGTGGAGTAATTTAGCGTGTTAGGACATTGGAAAAAATCGCATTTTTCAGGTAATCATCTCAGTAGTTTGTAAATTTTCTTCATGTTAACTGGGTCATTAAGTATTATAAGTTAGAGATATGTTCAGTCGCGTTCCCATTCCATACCCCATCATCTCGCTGCCCCTAAAACGGTTGTAATTGTTTTTTAATTATGTTTATTACTGTTTCATTATGCGTTTTACTTTGGAATTAGTTATGCTAATTCGCGTTCACGTCCCGAAATACCCGCCCCAAAAGTAAGTCTCTGTGTATGTTGTAAATGTTTTTAATTATGTTTTTGCATGTTGTGTTTATTACAGGTGTATTTTGTGTTTTAGGTTTTGACTTGTATTTTTTTAAGTCGCGTTCACGTTCCATAAACTAATTTCCCTTAAACCCCTCAGTGGATTTTAAATGTATTTTATGTTATGTGTTGTATGTTTTTTGTAGTGTTTTTGTGTTTCATTAGAATTATTTTTGTTTAGTATGTTGGTCATTGTGTTAAGTAGTGTTATATGTGTTTATTATTTTTACAAGTGCATTATGTTATTTAAGTTAAAATTAGTTATGTTTATCGGCCGCGCGTTTCATAAACGAAACATCAAATCTCCATATTTTGAACTCCGATATAATTTTAAAAAGTTTTTGTTACTTATATTTAAAATTAAAGTGAATGCTCGTAAGCCAGGTAAAGGTATGGGTAATTTTCCTATGTTTTTTGAAATTTTTTATTATGCAATATATTTTACATACATGTAACTGTGTTTTTACGAATTGATTTGATATTTTTAATAATTTTGTTTCAGATTGTTAAACTAATCAGGGATAAAAACTATGGTGTGATGAAGAGAAGAAATGAATAATTTGATTCCAGAAAACTTAATATATTTTTAGTTTGTTAATTTATTTTACAATTTTTATACTAATATTATTTTAATTTGTTTCATGGTTTTTTCAGGCACAAAAATATATGTATATTTAAAAATTAATGTTGGAACAAGAAAACTAAAATAATACTTAGAAAATTTCCATGTGATGATGAATGTATAACAAAAAAAATATGAAAAATGTAATTTCAACAAGGTCAAGTGAAGATGATCAGTTTAAGAATAACAGTATTAGCATCTAAATGACATAAGTGAGTAAAATTTTCAATTTATTAGATTATAAAAAAAGAATATAAAACCTTATGATCAGATTTCTTTATGTAAAAAATTGAAGGATTTTTTTTGTTTAAGACAGTATTAATTTTGACAACATTAATGTTACATCATTTCATGGAACTGAGCATTAGAGGTTTTAATAAAAACGATCAAATATAGTTATTTATCCTTAAATATTAATAAGAAGCTTCTTGTAAACATTTACTACATTGAACATTTTATTTTTCTAATTGAATAAATGGTATTAATTTTATATTTAATTTTTAATAATTATTTGTATATGATTTGGTTCGTGTTACTATATTTCTAATAGTAAATCTTTTGTTGTATTCTCTGTAGACACATTATGTTTATCAAGCAACATATCTAACCTCAATTGTTGTAACCACTGGACCAGTTGTGTGAGCTTCTAACCACCAGCTAAAATATTAATCTGGTAAGTTATCATTTATTTAACAAAGTCACTAAATTATCTCTTACACGTAGTCGGTTATGGTTTGCATTCTGTTGCAAGAGTTTTTTGTTAGTATTACATTAAAGATTTCTAATCTGAGGAGAACTTTTTATATATTAACCACTGTATACGTGAAAACATAACTGATTTTTATTGAAGTATATCAAGAAAAAAAAATTATTAATTTATCTTTCCCTCCTTATTGTTATGAATGTTTAATTTGCATATTTTAAAATGAAGTTAGGGAAAAAGTATGGGCTTTGCAGAAAATTTCTGCAGAAAACTTTATACAGTCCCCTATACAAGGGATTCATTAATCATGGTATTCTGTATATGATAAAAACAGTGTGAAAATAAATCATTTTTTAATTTTTTTTGTAAAATGTGATTTAAAAAAAACATTATTCACTTCATTGACCGGCCATTGAAATCAATGTCTGTGTTTTATGGTCAGGATAACACCTACTTCTACAATTTATTTTGTGCTTCCATGCAATAAAATTTCATTCCTGTTCTTGATCGTTTGATACTGTAAAATAATTTATGATCAAAGCACACTCTCTTGTTATTCATTCAAAGAAGTCAAAAGCAGTGGTTCCTAAACATTTCGGACTCGCGTCGCCGTTTTTAATTACATTTTCCTATGTGCCATTCGCAACGAAAATCTATGACTGCCCGTAAGTAAGGGATTAAAATAAATACAATCTATTATGGGTTCATTGCAAAAATTATTAACTATCAAAATCTTTTTAAATTTTATTATGAAACTTTAACAATATTGCGCGACAAGCGAGTGAAGAAGCATCTCGTATCATTTGTTGCAGGTACGACAACGATTAGATAAGTAGGTTTAGAGTGAACAGCATTAATATGACAACAATGAAATTGATAATGCAAATTGAAAGGAGGATGGTATTACATTGCAACAGGTTCTCCATTTTTAGTAAGATTAGTTTCTTCTTCAGGTAATTATGTATTCTTTATTGGATGCATGTGCATAGTGGAGTAATTTAGCGTGTTAGGACATTGGAAAAAATCGCATTTTTCAGGTAATCATCTCAGTAGTTTGTAAATTTTCTTCATGTTAACTGGGTCATTAAGTATTATAAGTTAGAGATATGTTCAGTCGCGTTCCCATTCCATAACCCATCATCTCACTGCCCCTAAAACGGTTGTAATTGTTTTTTAATTATGTTTATTACTGTTTCATTATGCGTTTTACTTTGGAATTAGTTATGCTAATTCGCGTTCACGTCCCGAAATACCCGCCCCAAAAGTAAGTCTCTGTGTATGTTGTAAATGTTTTTAATTATGTTTTTGCATGTTGTGTTTATTACAGGTGTATTTTGTGTTTTAGGTTTTGACTTGTATTTTTTTAAGTCGCGTTCACATTCCATAAACTAATTTCCCTTAAACCCCTCAGTGGATTTTAAATGTATTTTATGTTATGTGTTGTATGTTTTTTGTAGTGTTTTTGTGTTTCATTAGAATTATTTTTGTTTAGTATGTTGGTCATTGTGTTAAGTAGTGTTATATGTGTTTATTATTTTTACAAGTGCATTATGTTATTTAAGTTAAAATTAGTTATGTTTATTGTCCTCGCGTTTCATAAACGAAACATCAAATCTCCCTATTTTGAACTCCGATATAATTTTAAAAAGTTTTTGTTACTTATATTTAAAATTAAAGTGAATGCTCGTAA
Organism: Lycorma delicatula; assembly: GCF_047948215.1. NCBI lineage: Eukaryota > Metazoa > Arthropoda > Insecta > Hemiptera > Fulgoridae > Lycorma > Lycorma delicatula. The sequence continues at coordinate 148,547,494 of NC_134460.1, read as the reverse complement.
GCCAGGTAAAGGTATGGGTAATTTTCCTATGTTTTTTGAAATTTTTTATTATGCAATATATTTTACATACATGTAACTGTGTTTTTACGAATTGATTTGATATTTTTAATAATTTTGTTTCAGATTGTTAAACTAATCAGGGATAAAAACTATGGTGTGATGAAGAGAAGAATAGAATAATTTGATTCCAGAAAACTTAATATATTTTTAGTTTGTTAATTTATTTTACAATTTTTATACTAATATTATTTTAATTTGTTTCATGGTTTTTTCAGGTCACAAAAATATTTGTATATTTAAAAATTAATGTTGGAACAAGAAAACTAAAATAATACTTAGAAAATTTCCATGTGATGATGAATGTATAACAAAAAAAATATGAAAAATGTAATTTCAACAAGGTCAAGTGAAGATGATCAGTTTAAGAATAACAGTATCAGCATCTAAATGACATAAGTGAGTAAAATTTTCAATTTATTAGATTATAAAAAAAGAATATAAAACCTTATGATCAGATTTCTTTATGTAAAAAATTGAAGGATTTTTTTTGTTTAAGACAGTATTAATTTTGACAACATTAATGTTACATCATTTCATGGAACTGAGCATTAGAGGTTTTAATAAAAACGATCAAATATAGTTATTTATCCTTAAATATTAATAAGAAGCTTCTTGTAAACATTTACTACATTGAACATTTTATTTTTCTAATTGAATAAATGGTATTAATTTTATATTTAATTTTTAATAATTATTTGTATATGATTTGGTTCGTGTTACTATATTTCTAATAGTAAATCTTTTGTTGTATTCTCTGTAGACACATTATGTTTATCAAGCAACATATCTAACCTCAATTGTTGTAACCACTGGACCAGTTGTGTGAGCTTCTAACCACCAGCTAAAATATTAATCTGGTAAGTTATCATTTATTTAACAAAGTCACTAAATTATCTCTTACACGTAGTCGGTTATGGTTTGCATTCTGTTGCAAGAGTTTTTTGTTAGTATTACATTAAAGATTTCTAATCTGAGGAGAACTTTTTATATATTAACCACTGTATACGTGAAAACATAACTGATTTTTATTGAAGTATATCAAGAAAAAAAAATTATTAATTTATCTTTCCCTCCTTATTGTTATGAATGTTTAATTTGCATATTTTAAAATGAAGTTAGGGAAAAAGTATGGGCTTTGCAGAAAATTTCTGCAGAAAACTTTATACAGTCCCCTATACAAGGGATTCATTAATCATGGTATTCTGTATATGATAAAAACAGTGTGAAAATAAATCATTTTTTAATTTTTTTTGTAAAATGTGATTTAAAAAAAACATTATTCACTTCATTGACCGGCCATTGAAATCAATGTCTGTGTTTTATGGTCAGGATAACACCTACTTCTACAATTTATTTTGTGCTTCCATGCAATAAAATTTCATTCCTGTTCTTGATCGTTTGATACTGTAAAATAATTTATGATCAAAGCACACTCTCTTGTTATTCATTCAAAGAAGTCAAAAGCAGTGGTTCCTAAACGTTTCAGACTCGCGTCGCCGTTTTTAATTACATTTTCCTATGTGCCATTCGCAACGAAAATCTATGACTGCCCGTAAGTAAGGGATTAAAATAAATACAATCTATTATGGGTTCATTGCAAAAATTATTAACTATCAAAATCTTTTTAAATTTTGATTAGAAACTTTAACAATATTGCGCGACAAGCGAGTGAAGAAGCATCTCGTATCATTTGTTGCAGGTACGACAACGATTAGATAAGTAGGTTTAGAGTGAACAGCATTAATATGACAACAATGAAATTGATAATGCAAATTGAAAGGAGGATGGTATTACATTGCAACAGGTTCTCCATTTTTAGTAAGATTAGTTTCTTCTTCAGGTAATTATGTATTCTTTATTGGATGCATGTGCATAGTGGAGTAATTTAGCGTGTTAGGACATTGGAAAAAATCGCATTTTTCAGGTAATCATCTCAGTAGTTTGTAAATTTTCTTCATGTTAACTGGGTCATTAAGTATTATAAGTTAGAGATATGTTCAGTCGCGTTCCCATTCCATAACCCATCATCTCGCTGCCCCTAAAACGGTTGTAATTGTTTTTTAATTATGTTTATTACTGTTTCATTATGCGTTTTACTTTGGAATTAGTTATGCTAATTCGCGTTCACGTCCCGAAATACCCGCCCCAAAAGTAAGTCTCTGTGTATGTTGTAAATGTTTTTAATTATGTTTTTGCATGTTGTGTTTATTACAGGTGTATTTTGTGTTTTAGGTTTTGACTTGTATTTTTTTAAGTCGCGTTCACGTTCCATAAACTAATTTCCCTTAAACCCCTCAGTGGATTTTAAATGTATTTTATGTTATGTGTTGTATGTTTTTTGTAGTGTTTTTGTGTTTCATTAGAATTATTTTTGTTTAGTATGTTGGTCATTGTGTTAAGTAGTGTTATATGTGTTTATTATTTTTACAAGTGCATTATGTTATTTAAGTTAAAATTAGTTATGTTTATTGTCCTCGCGTTTCATAAACGAAACATCAAATCTCCCTATTTTGAACTCCGATATAATTTTAAAAAGTTTTTGTTACTTATATTTAAAATTAAAGTGAATGCTCGGAAGCCAGGTAAAGGTATGGGTAATTTTCCTATGTTTTTTTAAATTTTATTATGCAATATATTTTACATACATGTAACTGTGTTTTTACGAATTGATTTGATATTTTTAATAATTTTGTTTCAGATTGTTAAACTAATCAGGGATAAAAACTATGGTGTGATGAAGAGAAGAAATGAATAATTTGATTCCAGAAGACTTAATATATTATTAGATTGTTAATTTATTTTACAATTTTTATACTAATATTATTTTAATTTGTTTCATGGTTTTTTCCGGCACAAAAATATTTGTATATTTAAAAATTAATGTTGGAACAAGAAAACTAAAATAATACTTAGAAAATTTCCATGTGATGATGAATGTATAACAAAGAAAATATGAAAAATGTAATTTCAACAAGGTCAAGTGAAGATTGCAGTTTAAGAATAACAGTATCAGCATCTAAATGACATAAGTGAGTAAAATTTTCAATTTATTAGATTATAAAAAAAGAATATAAAACCTTATGATCAGATTTCTTTATGTAAAAAATTGAAGGATTTTTTTTGTTTAAGACAGTATTAATTTTGACAACATTAATGTTACATCAATTCATGGAACTGAGCATTAGAGGTTTTAATAAAAACGATCAAATATAGTTATTTATCCTTAAATATTAATAAGAAGCTTCTTGTAAACATTTACTACATTGAACATTTTATTTTTCTAATTGAATAAATGGTATTAATTTTATATTTAATTTTTAATAATTATTTGTATATGATTTGGTTCGTGTTACTATATTTCTAATAGTAAATCTTTTGTTGTATTCTCTGTAGACACATTATGTTTATCAAGCAACATATCTAACCTCAATTGTTGTAACCACTGGACCAGTTGTGTGAGCTTCTAACCACCAGCTAAAATATTAATCTGGTAAGTTATCATTTATTTAACAAAGTCACTAAATTATCTCTTACACGTAGTCGGTTATGGTTTGCATTCTGTTGCAAGAGTTTTTTGTTAGTATTACATTAAAGATTTCTAATCTGAGGAGAACTTTTTATATATTAACCACTGTATACGTGAAAACATAACTGATTTTTATTGAAGTATATCAAGAAAAAAAAATTATTAATTTATCTTTCCCTCCTTATTGTTATGAATGTTTAATTTGCATATTTTAAAATGAAGTTAGGGAAAAAGTATGGGCTTTGCAGAAAATTTCTGCAGAAAACTTTATACAGTCCCCTATACAAGGGATTCATTAATCATGGTATTCTGTATATGATAAAAACAGTGTGAAAATAAATCATTTTTTAATTTTTTTTGTAAAATGTGATTTAAAAAAAACATTATTCACTTCATTGACCGGCCATTGAAATCAATGTCTGTGTTTTATGGTCAGGATAACACCTACTTCTACAATTTATTTTGTGCTTCCATGCAATAAAATTTCATTCCTGTTCTTGATCGTTTGATACTGTAAAATAATTTATGATCAAAGCACACTCTCTTGTTATTCATTCAAAGAAGTCAAAAGCAGTGGTTCCTAAACATTTCGGACTCGCGTCGCCGTTTTTAATTACATTTTCCTATGTGCCATTCGCAACGAAAATCTATGACTGCCCGTAAGTAAGGGATTAAAATAAATACAATCTATTATGGGTTCATTGCAAAAATTATTAACTATCAAAATCTTTTTAAATTTTGATTAGAAACTTTAACAATATTGCGCGACAAGCGAGTGAAGAAGCATCTCGTATCATTTGTTGCAGGTACGACAACGATTAGATAAGTAGGTTTAGAGTGAACAGCATTAATATGACAACAATGAAATTGATAATGCAAATTGAAAGGAGGATGGTATTACATTGCAACAGGTTCTCCATTTTTAGTAAGATTAGTTTCTTCTTCAGGTAATTATGTATTCTTTATTGGATGCATGTGCATAGTGGAGTAATTTAGCGTGTTAGGACATTGGAAAAAATCGCATTTTTCAGGTAATCATCTCAGTAGTTTGTAAATTTTCTTCATGTTAACTGGGTCATTAAGTATTATAAGTTAGAGATATGTTCAGTCGCGTTCCCATTCCATAACCCATCATCTCGCTGCCCCTAAAACGGTTGTAATTGTTTTTTAATTATGTTTATTACTGTTTCATTATGCGTTTTACTTTGGAATTAGTTATGCTAATTCGCGTTCACGTCCCGAAATACCCGCCCCAAAAGTAAGTCTCTGTGTATGTTGTAAATGTTTTTAATTATGTTTTTGCATGTTGTGTTTATTACAGGTGTATTTTGTGTTTTAGGTTTTGACTTGTATTTTTTTAAGTCGCGTTCACGTTCCATAAACTAATTTCCCTTAAACCCCTCAGTGGATTTTAAATGTATTTTATGTTATGTGTTGTATGTTTTTTGTAGTGTTTTTGTGTTTCATTAGAATTATTTTTGTTTAGTATGTTGGTCATTGTGTTAAGTAGTGTTATATGTGTTTATTATTTTTACAAGTGCATTATGTTATTTAAGTTAAAATTAGTTATGTTTATTGTCGTCGCGTTTCATAAACGAAACATCAAATCTCCCTATTTTGAACTCCGATATAATTTTAAAAAGTTTTTGTTACTTATATTTAAAATTAAAGTGAATGCTCGGAAGCCAGGTAAAGGTATGGGTAATTTTCCTATGTTTTTTTAAATTTTATTATGCAATATATTTTACATACATGTAACTGTGTTTTTACGAATTGATTTGATATTTTTAATAATTTTGTTTCAGATTGTTAAACTAATCAGGGATAAAAACTATGGTGTGATGAAGAGAAGAAATGAATAATTTGATTCCAGAAGACTTAATATATTATTAGATTGTTAATTTATTTTACAATTTTTATACTAATATTATTTTAATTTGTTTCATGGTTTTTTCAGGCACAAAAATATTTGTATATTTAAAAATTAATGTTGGAACAAGAAAACTAAAATAATACTTAGAAAATTTCCATGTGATGATGAATGTATAACAAAGAAAATATGAAAAATGTAATTTCAACAAGGTCAAGTGAAGATTGCAGTTTAAGAATAACAGTATCAGCATCTAAATGACATAAGTGAGTAAAATTTTCAATTTATTAGATTATAAAAAAAGAATATAAAACCTTATGATCAGATTTCTTTATGTAAAAAATTGAAGGATTTTTTTTGTTTAAGACAGTATTAATTTTGACAACATTAATGTTACATCATTTCATGGAACTGAGCATTAGAGGTTTTAATAAAAACGATCAAATATAGTTATTTATCCTTAAATATTAATAAGAAGCTTCTTGTAAACATTTACTACATTGAACATTTTATTTTTCTAATTGAATAAATGGTATTAATTTTATATTTAATTTTTAATAATTATTTGTATATGATTTGGTTCGTGTTACTATATTTCTAATAGTAAATCTTTTGTTGTATTCTCTGTAGACACATTATGTTTATCAAGCAACATATCTAACCTCAATTGTTGTAACCACTGGACCAGTTGTGTGAGCTTCTAACCACCAGCTAAAATATTAATCTGGTAAGTTATCATTTATTTAACAAAGTCACTAAATTATCTCTTACACGTAGTCGGTTATGGTTTGCATTCTGTTGCAAGAGTTTTTTGTTAGTATTACATTAAAGATTTCTAATCTGAGGAGAACTTTTTATATATTAACCACTGTATACGTGAAAACATAACTGATTTTTATTGAAGTATATCAAGAAAAAAAAATTATTAATTTATCTTTCCCTCCTTATTGTTATGAATGTTTAATTTGCATATTTTAAAATGAAGTTAGGGAAAAAGTATGGGCTTTGCAGAAAATTTCTGCAGAAAACTTTATACAGTCCCCTATACAAGGGATTCATTAATCATGGTATTCTGTATATGATAAAAACAGTGTGAAAATAAATCATTTTTTAATTTTTTTTGTAAAATGTGATTTAAAAAAAACATTATTCACTTCATTGACCGGCCATTGAAATCAATGTCTGTGTTTTATGGTCAGGATAACACCTACTTCTACAATTTATTTTGTGCTTCCATGCAATAAAATTTCATTCCTGTTCTTGATCGTTTGATACTGTAAAATAATTTATGATCAAAGCACACTCTCTTGTTATTCATTCAAAGAAGTCAAAAGCAGTGGTTCCTAAACGTTTCAGACTCGCGTCGCCGTTTTTAATTACATTTTCCTATGTGCCATTCGCAACGAAAATCTATGACTGCCCGTAAGTAAGGGATTAAAATAAATACAATCTATTATGGGTTCATTGCAAAAATTATTAACTATAAAAATCTTTTAAAATTTTATTATGAAACTTTAACAATATTGCGCGACAAGCGAGTGAAGAAGCATCTCGTATCATTTGTTGCAGGTACGACAACGATTAGATAAGTAGGTTTAGAGTGAACAGCATTAATATGACAACAATGAAATTGATAATGCAAATTGAAAGGAGGATGGTATTACATTGCAACAGGTTCTCCATTTTTAGTAAGATTAGTTTCTTCTTCAGGTAATTATGTATTCTTTATTGGATGCATGTGCATAGTGGAGTAATTTAGCGTGTTAGGACATTGGAAAAAATCGCATTTTTCAGGTAATCATCTCAGTAGTTTGTAAATTTTCTTCATGTTAACTGGGTCATTAAGTATTATAAGTTAGAGATATGTTCAGTCGCGTTCCCATTCCATAACCCATCATCTCGCTGCCCCTAAAACGGTTGTAATTGTTTTTTAATTATGTTTATTACTGTTTCATTATGCGTTTTACTTTGGAATTAGTTATGCTAATTCGCGTTCACGTCCCGAAATACCCGCCCCAAAAGTAAGTCTCTGTGTATGTTGTAAATGTTTTTAATTATGTTTTTACATGTTGTGTTTATTACAGGTGTATTTTGTGTTTTAGGTTTTGACTTGTATTTTTTTAAGTCGCGTTCACGTTCCATAAACTAATTTCCCTTAAACCCCTCAGTGGATTTTAAATGTATTTTATGTTATGTGTTGTATGTTTTTTGTAGTGTTTTTGTGTTTCATTAGAATTATTTTTGTTTAGTATGTTGGTCATTGTGTTAAGTAGTGTTATATGTGTTTATTATTTTTACAAGTGCATTATGTTATTTAAGTTAAAATTAGTTATGTTTATTGTCGTCGCGTTTCATAAACGAAACATCAAATCTCCCTATTTTGAACTCCGATATAATTTTAAAAAGTTTTTGTTACTTATATTTAAAATTAAAGTGAATGCTCGGAAGCCAGGTAAAGGTATCGGTAATTTTCCTATGTTTTTTTAAATTTTATTATGCAATATATTTTACATACATGTAACTGTGTTTTTACGAATTGATTTGATATTTTTAATAATTTTGTTTCAGATTGTTAAACTAATCAGGGATAAAAACTATGGTGTGATGAAGAGAAGAAATGAATAATTTGATTCCAGAAGACTTAATATATTATTAGATTGTTAATTTATTTTACAATTTTTATACTAATATTATTTTAATTTGTTTCATGGTTTTTTCAGGCACAAAAATATTTGTATATTTAAAAATTAATGTTGGAACAAGAAAACTAAAATAATACTTAGAAAATTTCCATGTGATGATGAATGTATAACAAAGAAAATATGAAAAATGTAATTTCAACAAGGTCAAGTGAAGATTGCAGTTTAAGAATAACAGTATCAGCATCTAAATGACATAAGTGAGTAAAATTTTCAATTTATTAGATTATAAAAAAAGAATATAAAACCTTATGATCAGATTTCTTTATGTAAAAAATTGAAGGATTTTTTTTGTTTAAGACAGTATTAATTTTGACAACATTAATGTTACATCATTTCATGGAACTGAGCATTAGAGGTTTTAATAAAAACGATCAAATATAGTTATTTATCCTTAAATATTAATAAGAAGCTTCTTGTAAACATTTACTACATTGAACATTTTATTTTTCTAATTGAATAAATGGTATTAATTTTATATTTAATTTTTAATAATTATTTGTATATGATTTGGTTCGTGTTACTATATTTCTAATAGTAAATCTTTTGTTGTATTCTCTGTAGACACATTATGTTTATCAAGCAACATATCTAACCTCAATTGTTGTAACCACTGGACCAGTTGTGTGAGCTTCTAACCACCAGCTAAAATATTAATCTGGTAAGTTATCATTTATTTAACAAAGTCACTAAATTATCTCTTACACGTAGTCGGTTATGGTTTGCATTCTGTTGCAAGAGTTTTTTGTTAGTATTACATTAAAGATTTCTAATCTGAGGAGAACTTTTTATATATTAACCACTGTATACGTGAAAACATAACTGATTTTTATTGAAGTATATCAAGAAAAAAAAATTATTAATTTATCTTTCCCTCCTTATTGTTATGAATGTTTAATTTGCATATTTTAAAATGAAGTTAGGGAAAAAGTATGGGCTTTGCAGAAAATTTCTGCAGAAAACTTTATACAGTCCCCTATACAAGGGATTCATTAATCATGGTATTCTGTATATGATAAAAACAGTGTGAAAATAAATCATTTTTTAATTTTTTTTGTAAAATGTGATTTAAAAAAAACATTATTCACTTCATTGACCGGCCATTGAAATCAATGTCTGTGTTTTATGGTCAGGATAACACCTACTTCTACAATTTATTTTGTGCTTCCATGCAATAAAATTTCATTCCTGTTCTTGATCGTTTGATACTGTAAAATAATTTATGATCAAAGCACACTCTCTTGTTATTCATTCAAAGAAGTCAAAAGCAGTGGTTCCTAAACGTTTCAGACTCGCGTCGCCGTTTTTAATTACATTTTCCTATGTGCCATTCGCAACGAAAATCTATGACTGCCCGTAAGTAAGGGATTAAAATAAATACAATCTATTATGGGTTCATTGCAAAAATTATTAACTATAAAAATCTTTTAAAATTTTATTATGAAACTTTAACAATATTGCGCGACAAGCGAGTGAAGAAGCATCTCGTATCATTTGTTGCAGGTACGACAACGATTAGATAAGTAGGTTTAGAGTGAACAGCATTAATATGACAACAATGAAATTGATAATGCAAATTGAAAGGAGGATGGTATTACATTGCAACAGGTTCTCCATTTTTAGTAAGATTAGTTTCTTCTTCAGGTAATTATGTATTCTTTATTGGATGCATGTGCATAGTGGAGTAATTTAGCGTGTTAGGACATTGGAAAAAATCGCATTTTTCAGGTAATCATCTCAGTAGTTTGTAAATTTTCTTCATGTTAACTGGGTCATTAAGTATTATAAGTTAGAGATATGTTCAGTCGCGTTCCCATTCCATAACCCATCATCTCGCTGCCCCTAAAACGGTTGTAATTGTTTTTTAATTATGTTTATTACTGTTTCATTATGCGTTTTACTTTGGAATTAGTTATGCTAATTCGCGTTCACGTCCCGAAATACCCGCCCCAAAAGTAAGTCTCTGTGTATGTTGTAAATGTTTTTAATTATGTTTTTACATGTTGTGTTTATTACAGGTGTATTTTGTGTTTTAGGTTTTGACTTGTATTTTTTTAAGTCGCGTTCACGTTCCATAAACTAATTTCCCTTAAACCCCTCAGTGGATTTTAAATGTATTTTATGTTATGTGTTGTATGTTTTTTGTAGTGTTTTTGTGTTTCATTAGAATTATTTTTGTTTAGTATGTTGGTCATTGTGTTAAGTAGTGTTATATGTGTTTATTATTTTAACAAGTGCATTATGTTATTTAAGTTAAAATTAGTTATGTTTATTGTCCTCGCGTTTCATAAACGAAACATCAAATCTCCCTATTTTGAACTCCGATATAATTTAAAAAAGTTTTTGTTACTTATATTTAAAATTAAAGTGAATGCTCGTAAGCCAGGTAAAGGTATGGGTAATTTTCCTATGTTTTTTGAAATTTTTTATTATGCAATATATTTTACATACATGTAACTGTGTTTTTACGAATTGATTTGATATTTTTAATAATTTTGTTTCAGATTGTTAAACTAATCAGGGATAAAAACTATGGTGTGATGAAGAGAAGAAATGAATAATTTGATTCCAGAAAACTTAATATATTTTTAGTTTGTTAATTTATTTTACAATTTTTATACTAATATTATTTTAATTTGTTTCATGGTTTTTTCAGGCACAAAAATATTTGTATATTTAAAAATTAATGTTGGAACAAGAAAACTAAAATAATACTTAGAAAATTTCCATGTGATGATGAATGTATAACAAAAAAAATATGAAAAATGTAATTTCAACAAGGTCAAGTGAAGATGATCAGTTTAAGAATAACAGTATCAGCATCTAAATGACATAAGTGAGTAAAATTTTCAATTTATTAGATTATAAAAAAAGAATATAAAACCTTATGATCAGATTTCTTTATGTAAAAAATTGAAGGATTTTTTTTGTTTAAGACAGTATTAATTTTGACAACATTAATTTACATCATTTCATGGAACTGAGCATTAGAGGTTTTAATAAAAACGATCAAATATAGTTATTTATCCTTAAATATTAATAAGAAGCTTCTTGTAAACATTTACTACATTGAACATTTTATTTTTCTAATTGAATAAATGGTATTAATTTTATATTTAATTTTTAATAATTATTTGTATATGATTTGGTTCGTGTTACTATATTTCTAATAGTAAATCTTTTGTTGTATTCTCTGTAGACACATTATGTTTATCAAGCAACATATCTAACCTCAATTGTTGTAACCACTGGACCAGTTGTGTGAGCTTCTAACCACCAGCTAAAATATTAATCTGGTAAGTTATCATTTATTTAACAAAGTCACTAAATTATCTCTTACACGTAGTCGGTTATGGTTTGCATTCTGTTGCAAGAGTTTTTTGTTAGTATTACATTAAAGATTTCTAATCTGAGGAGAACTTTTTATATATTAACCACTGTATACGTGAAAACATAACTGATTTTTATTGAAGTATATCAAGAAAAAAAAATTATTAATTTATCTTTCCCTCCTTATTGTTATGAATGTTTAATTTGCATATTTTAAAATGAAGTTAGGGAAAAAGTATGGGCTTTGCAGAAAATTTCTGCAGAAAACTTTATACAGTCCCCTATACAAGGGATTCATTAATCATGGTATTCTGTATATGATAAAAACAGTGTGAAAATAAATCATTTTTTAATTTTTTTTGTAAAATGTGATTTAAAAAAAACATTATTCACTTCATTGACCGGCCATTGAAATCAATGTCTGTGTTTTATGGTCAGGATAACACCTACTTCTACAATTTATTTTGTGCTTCCATGCAATAAAATTTCATTCCTGTTCTTGATCGTTTGATACTGTAAAATAATTTATGATCAAAGCACACTCTCTTGTTATTCATTCAAAGAAGTCAAAAGCAGTGGTTCCTAAACGTTTCAGACTCGCGTCGCCGTTTTTAATTACATTTTCCTATGTGCCATTCGCAACGAAAATCTATGACTGCCCGTAAGTAAGGGATTAAAATAAATACAATCTATTATGGGTTCATTGCAAAAATTATTAACTATAAAAATCTTTTAAAATTTTATTATGAAACTTTAACAATATTGCGCGACAAGCGAGTGAAGAAGCATCTCGTATCATTTGTTGCAGGTACGACAACGATTAGATAAGTAGGTTTAGAGTGAACAGCATTAATATGACAACAATGAAATTGATAATGCAAATTGAAAGGAGGATGGTATTACATTGCAACAGGTTCTCCATTTTTAGTAAGATTAGTTTCTTCTTCAGGTAATTATGTATTCTTTATTGGATGCATGTGCATAGTGGAGTAATTTAGCGTGTTAGGACATTGGAAAAAATCGCATTTTTCAGGTAATCATCTCAGTAGTTTGTAAATTTTCTTCATGTTAACTGGGTCATTAAGTATTATAAGTTAGAGATATGTTCAGTCGCGTTCCCATTCCATAACCCATCATCTCGCTGCCCCTAAAACGGTTGTAATTGTTTTTTAATTATGTTTATTACTGTTTCATTATGCGTTTTACTTTGGAATTAGTTATGCTAATTCGCGTTCACGTCCCGAAATACCCGCCCCAAAAGTAAGTCTCTGTGTATGTTGTAAATGTTTTTAATTATGTTTTTGCATGTTGTGTTTATTACAGGTGTATTTTGTGTTTTAGGTTTTGACTTGTATTTTTTTAAGTCGCGTTCACGTTCCATAAACTAATTTCCCTTAAACCCCTCAGTGGATTTTAAATGTATTTTATGTTATGTGTTGTATGTTTTTTGTAGTGTTTTTGTGTTTCATTAGAATTATTTTTGTTTAGTATGTTGGTCATTGTGTTAAGTAGTGTTATATGTGTTTATTATTTTTACAAGTGCATTATGTTATTTAAGTTAAAATTAGTTATGTTTATTGTCGTCGCGTTTCATAAACGAAACATCAAATCTCCCTATTTTGAACTCCGATATAATTTTAAAAAGTTTTTGTTACTTATATTTAAAATTAAAGTGAATGCTCGGAAGCCAGGTAAAGGTATGGGTAATTTTCCTATGTTTTTTTAAATTTTATTATGCAATATATTTTACATACATGTAACTGTGTTTTTACGAATTGATTTGATATTTTTAATAATTTTGTTTCAGATTGTTAAACTAATCAGGGATAAAAACTATGGTGTGATGAAGAGAAGAAATGAATAATTTGATTCCAGAAGACTTAATATATTATTAGATTGTTAATTTATTTTACAATTTTTATACTAATATTATTTTAATTTGTTTCATGGTTTTTTCAGGCACAAAAATATTTGTATATTTAAAAATTAATGTTGGAACAAGAAAACTAAAATAATACTTAGAAAATTTCCATGTGATGATGAATGTATAACAAAGAAAATATGAAAAATGTAATTTCAACAAGGTCAAGTGAAGATTGCAGTTTAAGAATAACAGTATCAGCATCTAAATGACATAAGTGAGTAAAATTTTCAATTTATTAGATTATAAAAAAAGAATATAAAACCTTATGATCAGATTTCTTTATGTAAAAAATTGAAGGATTTTTTTTGTTTAAGACAGTATTAATTTTGACAACATTAATGTTACATCATTTCATGGAACTGAGCATTAGAGGTTTTAATAAAAACGATCAAATATAGTTATTTATCCTTAAATATTAATAAGAAGCTTCTTGTAAACATTTACTACATTGAACATTTTATTTTTCTAATTGAATAAATGGTATTAATTTTATATTTAATTTTTAATAATTATTTGTATATGATTTGGTTCGTGTTACTATATTTCTAATAGTAAATCTTTTGTTGTATTCTCTGTAGACACATTATGTTTATCAAGCAACATATCTAACCTCAATTGTTGTAACCACTGGACCAGTTGTGTGAGCTTCTAACCACCAGCTAAAATATTAATCTGGTAAGTTATCATTTATTTAACAAAGTCACTAAATTATCTCTTACACGTAGTCGGTTATGGTTTGCATTCTGTTGCAAGAGTTTTTTGTTAGTATTACATTAAAGATTTCTAATCTGAGGAGAACTTTTTATATATAAACCACTGTATACGTGAAAACATAACTGATTTTTATTGAAGTATATCAAGAAAAAAAAATTATTAATTTATCTTTCCCTCCTTATTGTTATGAATGTTTAATTTGCATATTTTAAAATGAAGTTAGGGAAAAAGTATGGGCTTTGCAGAAAATTTCTGCAGAAAACTTTATACAGTCCCCTATACAAGGGATTCATTAATCATGGTATTCTGTATATGATAAAAACAGTGTGAAAATAAATCATTTTTTAATTTTTTTTGTAAAATGTGATTTAAAAAAAACATTATTCACTTCATTGACCGGCCATTGAAATCAATGTCTGTGTTTTATGGTCAGGATAACACCTACTTCTACAATTTATTTTGTGCTTCCATGCAATAAAATTTCATTCCTGTTCTTGATCGTTTGATACTGTAAAATAATTTATGATCAAAGCACACTCTCTTGTTATTCATTCAAAGAAGTCAAAAGCAGTGGTTCCTAAACGTTTCAGACTCGCGTCGCCGTTTTTAATTACATTTTCCTATGTGCCATTCGCAACGAAAATCTATGACTGCCCGTAAGTAAGGGATTAAAATAAATACAATCTATTATGGGTTCATTGCAAAAATTATTAACTATCAAAATCTTTTTAAATTTTGATTAGAAACTTTAACAATATTGCGCGACAAGCGAGTGAAGAAGCATCTCGTATCATTTGTTGCAGGTACGACAACGATTAGATAAGTAGGTTTAGAGTGAACAGCATTAATATGACAACAATGAAATTGATAATGCAAATTGAAAGGAGGATGGTATTACATTGCAACAGGTTCTCCATTTTTAGTAAGATTAGTTTCTTCTTCAGGTAATTATGTATTCTTTATTGGATGCATGTGCATAGTGGAGTAATTTAGCGTGTTAGGACATTGGAAAAAATCGCATTTTTCAGGTAATCATCTCAGTAGTTTGTAAATTTTCTTCATGTTAACTGGGTCATTAAGTATTATAAGTTAGAGATATGTTCAGTCGCGTTCCCATTCCATAACCCATCATCTCGCTGCCCCTAAAACGGTTGTAATTGTTTTTTAATTATGTTTATTACTGTTTCATTATGCGTTTTACTTTGGAATTAGTTATGCTAATTCGCGTTCACGTCCCGAAATACCCGCCCCAAAAGTAAGTCTCTGTGTATGTTGTAAATGTTTTTAATTATGTTTTTGCATGTTGTGTTTATTACAGGTGTATTTTGTGTTTTAGGTTTTGACTTGTATTTTTTTAAGTCGCGTTCACGTTCCATAAACTAATTTCCCTTAAACCCCTCAGTGGATTTTAAATGTATTTTATGTTATGTGTTGTATGTTTTTTGTAGTGTTTTTGTGTTTCATTAGAATTATTTTTGTTTAGTATGTTGGTCATTGTGTTAAGTAGTGTTATATGTGTTTATTATTTTTACAAGTGCATTATGTTATTTAAGTTAAAATTAGTTATGTTTATTGTCGTCGCGTTTCATAAACGAAACATCAAATCTCCCTATTTTGAACTCCGATATAATTTTAAAAAGTTTTTGTTACTTATATTTAAAATTAAAGTGAATGCTCGGAAGCCAGGTAAAGGTATGGGTAATTTTCCTATGTTTTTTTAAATTTTATTATGCAATATATTTTACATACATGTAACTGTGTTTTTACGAATTGATTTGATATTTTTAATAATTTTGTTTCAGATTGTTAAACTAATCAGGGATAAAAACTATGGTGTGATGAAGAGAAGAAATGAATAATTTGATTCCAGAAGACTTAATATATTATTAGATTGTTAATTTATTTTACAATTTTTATACTAATATTATTTTAATTTGTTTCATGGTTTTTTCAGGCACAAAAATATTTGTATATTTAAAAATTAATGTTGGAACAAGAAAACTAAAATAATACTTAGAAAATTTCCATGTGATGATGAATGTATAACAAAGAAAATATGAAAAATGTAATTTCAACAAGGTCAAGTGAAGATTGCAGTTTAAGAATAACAGTATCAGCATCTAAATGACATAAGTGAGTAAAATTTTCAATTTATTAGATTATAAAAAAAGAATATAAAACCTTATGATCAGATTTCTTTATGTAAAAAATTGAAGGATTTTTTTTGTTTAAGACAGTATTAATTTTGACAACATTAATGTTACATCATTTCATGGAACTGAGCATTAGAGGTTTTAATAAAAACGATCAAATATAGTTATTTATCCTTAAATATTAATAAGAAGCTTCTTGTAAACATTTACTACATTGAACATTTTATTTTTCTAATTGAATAAATGGTATTAATTTTATATTTAATTTTTAATAATTATTTGTATATGATTTGGTTCGTGTTACTATATTTCTAATAGTAAATCTTTTGTTGTATTCTCTGTAGACACATTATGTTTATCAAGCAACATATCTAACCTCAATTGTTGTAACCACTGGACCAGTTGTGTGAGCTTCTAACCACCAGCTAAAATATTAATCTGGTAAGTTATCATTTATTTAACAAAGTCACTAAATTATCTCTTACACGTAGTCGGTTATGGTTTGCATTCTGTTGCAAGAGTTTTTTGTTAGTATTACATTAAAGATTTCTAATCTGAGGAGAACTTTTTATATATTAACCACTGTATACGTGAAAACATAACTGATTTTTATTGAAGTATATCAAGAAAAAAAAATTATTAATTTATCTTTCCCTCCTTATTGTTATGAATGTTTAATTTGCATATTTTAAAATGAAGTTAGGGAAAAAGTATGGGCTTTGCAGAAAATTTCTGCAGAAAACTTTATACAGTCCCCTATACAAGGGATTCATTAATCATGGTATTCTGTATATGATAAAAACAGTGTGAAAATAAATCATTTTTTAATGTTTTTTGTAAAATGTGATTTAAAAAAAACATTATTCACTTCATTGACCGGCCATTGAAATCAATGTCTGTGTTTTATGGTCAGGATAACACCTACTTCTACAATTTATTTTGTGCTTCCATGCAATAAAATTTCATTCCTGTTCTTGATCGTTTGATACTGTAAAATAATTTATGATCAAAGCACACTCTCTTGTTATTCATTCAAAGAAGTCAAAAGCAGTGGTTCCTAAACGTTTCAGACTCGCGTCGCCGTTTTTAATTACATTTTCCTATGTGCCATTCGCAACGAAAATCTATGACTGCCCGTAAGTAAGGGATTAAAATAAATACAATCTATTATGGGTTCATTGCAAAAATTATTAACTATAAAAATCTTTTAAAATTTTATTATGAAACTTTAACAATATTGCGCGACAAGCGAGTGAAGAAGCATCTCGTATCATTTGTTGCAGGTACGACAACGATTAGATAAGTAGGTTTAGAGTGAACAGCATTAATATGACAACAATGAAATTGATAATGCAAATTGAAAGGAGGATGGTATTACATTGCAACAGGTTCTCCATTTTTAGTAAGATTAGTTTCTTCTTCAGGTAATTATGTATTCTTTATTGGATGCATGTGCATAGTGGAGTAATTTAGCGTGTTAGGACATTGGAAAAAATCGCATTTTTCAGGTAATCATCTCAGTAGTTTGTAAATTTTCTTCATGTTAACTGGGTCATTAAGTATTATAAGTTAGAGATATGTTCAGTCGCGTTCCCATTCCATAACCCATCATCTCGCTGCCCCTAAAACGGTTGTAATTGTTTTTTAATTATGTTTATTACTGTTTCATTATGCGTTTTACTTTGGAATTAGTTATGCTAATTCGCGTTCACGTCCCGAAATACCCGCCCCAAAAGTAAGTCTCTGTGTATGTTGTAAATGTTTTTAATTATGTTTTTACATGTTGTGTTTATTACAGGTGTATTTTGTGTTTTAGGTTTTGACTTGTATTTTTTTAAGTCGCGTTCACGTTCCATAAACTAATTTCCCTTAAACCCCTCAGTGGATTTTAAATGTATTTTATGTTATGTGTTGTATGTTTTTTGTAGTGTTTTTGTGTTTCATTAGAATTATTTTTGTTTAGTATGTTGGTCATTGTGTTAAGTAGTGTTATATGTGTTTATTATTTTAACAAGTGCATTATGTTATTTAAGTTAAAATTAGTTATGTTTATTGTCCTCGCGTTTCATAAACGAAACATCAAATCTCCCTATTTTGAACTCCGATATAATTTTAAAAAGTTTTTGTTACTTATATTTAAAATTAAAGTGAATGCTCGTAAGCCAGGTAAAGGTATGGGTAATTTTCCTATGTTTTTTGAAATTTTTTATTATGCAATATATTTTACATACATGTAACTGTGTTTTTACGAATTGATTTGATATTTTTAATAATTTTGTTTCAGATTGTTAAACTAATCAGGGATAAAAACTATGGTGTGATGAAGAGAAGAAATGAATAATTTGATTCCAGAAAACTTAATATATTTTTAGTTTGTTAATTTATTTTACAATTTTTATACTAATATTATTTTAATTTGTTTCATGGTTTTTTCAGGCACAAAAATATTTGTATATTTAAAAATTAATGTTGGAACAAGAAAACTAAAATAATACTTAGAAAATTTCCATGTGATGATGAATGTATAACAAAAAAAATATGAAAAATGTAATTTCAACAAGGTCAAGTGAAGATGATCAGTTTAAGAATAACAGTATCAGCATCTAAATGACATAAGTGAGTAAAATTTTCAATTTATTAGATTATAAAAAAAGAATATAAAACCTTATGATCAGATTTCTTTATGTAAAAAATTGAAGGATTTTTTTTGTTTAAGACAGTATTAATTTTGACAACATTAATGTTACATCATTTCATGGAACTGAGCATTAGAGGTTTTAATAAAAACGATCAAATATAGTTATTTATCCTTAAATATTAATAAGAAGCTTCTTGTAAACATTTACTACATTGAACATTTTATTTTTCTAATTGAATAAATGGTATTAATTTTATATTTAATTTTTAATAATTATTTGTATATGATTTGGTTCGTGTTACTATATTTCTAATAGTAAATCTTTTGTTGTATTCTCTGTAGACACATTATGTTTATCAAGCAACATATCTAACCTCAATTGTTGTAACCACTGGACCAGTTGTGTGAGCTTCTAACCACCAGCTAAAATATTAATCTGGTAAGTTATCATTTATTTAACAAAGTCACTAAATTATCTCTTACACGTAGTCGGTTATGGTTTGCATTCTGTTGCAAGAGTTTTTTGTTAGTATTACATTAAAGATTTCTAATCTGAGGAGAACTTTTTATATATTAACCACTGTATACGTGAAAACATAACTGATTTTTATTGAAGTATATCAAGAAAAAAAAATTATTAATTTATCTTTCCCTCCTTATTGTTATGAATGTTTAATTTGCATATTTTAAAATGAAGTTAGGGAAAAAGTATGGGCTTTGCAGAAAATTTCTGCAGAAAACTTTATACAGTCCCCTATACAAGGGATTCATTAATCATGGTATTCTGTATATGATAAAAACAGTGTGAAAATAAATCATTTTTTAATTTTTTTTGTAAAATGTGATTTAAAAAAAACATTATTCACTTCATTGACCGGCCATTGAAATCAATGTCTGTGTTTTATGGTCAGGATAACACCTACTTCTACAATTTATTTTGTGCTTCCATGCAATAAAATTTCATTCCTGTTCTTGATCGTTTGATACTGTAAAATAATTTATGATCAAAGCACACTCTCTTGTTATTCATTCAAAGAAGTCAAAAGCAGTGGTTCCTAAACGTTTCAGACTCGCGTCGCCGTTTTTAATTACATTTTCCTATGTGCCATTCGCAACGAAAATCTATGACTGCCCGTAAGTAAGGGATTAAAATAAATACAATCTATTATGGGTTCATTGCAAAAATTATTAACTATAAAAATCTTTTAAAATTTTATTATGAAACTTTAACAATATTGCGCGACAAGCGAGTGAAGAAGCATCTCGTATCATTTGTTGCAGGTACGACAACGATTAGATAAGTAGGTTTAGAGTGAACAGCATTAATATGACAACAATGAAATTGATAATGCAAATTGAAAGGAGGATGGTATTACATTGCAACAGGTTCTCCATTTTTAGTAAGATTAGTTTCTTCTTCAGGTAATTATGTATTCTTTATTGGATGCATGTGCATAGTGGAGTAATTTAGCGTGTTAGGACATTGGAAAAAATCGCATTTTTCAGGTAATCATCTCAGTAGTTTGTAAATTTTCTTCATGTTAACTGGGTCATTAAGTATTATAAGTTAGAGATATGTTCAGTCGCGTTCCCATTCCATAACCCATCATCTCGCTGCCCCTAAAACGGTTGTAATTGTTTTTTAATTATGTTTATTACTGTTTCATTATGCGTTTTACTTTGGAATTAGTTATGCTAATTCGCGTTCACGTCCCGAAATACCCGCCCCAAAAGTAAGTCTCTGTGTATGTTGTAAATGTTTTTAATTATGTTTTTGCATGTTGTGTTTATTACAGGTGTATTTTGTGTTTTAGGTTTTGACTTGTATTTTTTTAAGTCGCGTTCACGTTCCATAAACTAATTTCCCTTAAACCCCTCAGTGGATTTTAAATGTATTTTATGTTATGTGTTGTATGTTTTTTGTAGTGTTTTTGTGTTTCATTAGAATTATTTTTGTTTAGTATGTTGGTCATTGTGTTAAGTAGTGTTATATGTGTTTATTATTTTTACAAGTGCATTATGTTATTTAAGTTAAAATTAGTTATGTTTATTGTCCTCGCGTTTCATAAACGAAACATCAAATCTCCCTATTTTGAACTCCGATATAATTTTAAAAAGTTTTTGTTACTTATATTTAAAATTAAAGTGAATGCTCGGAAGCCAGGTAAAGGTATGGGTAATTTTCCTATGTTTTTTTAAATTTTATTATGCAATATATTTTACATACATGTAACTGTGTTTTTACGAATTGATTTGATATTTTTAATAATTTTGTTTCAGATTGTTAAACTAATCAGGGATAAAAACTATGGTGTGATGAAGAGAAGAAATGAATAATTTGATTCCAGAAGACTTAATATATTATTAGATTGTTAATTTATTTTACAATTTTTATACTAATATTATTTTAATTTGTTTCATGGTTTTTTCCGGCACAAAAATATTTGTATATTTAAAAATTAATGTTGGAACAAGAAAACTAAAATAATACTTAGAAAATTTCCATGTGATGATGAATGTATAACAAAGAAAATATGAAAAATGTAATTTCAACAAGGTCAAGTGAAGATTGCAGTTTAAGAATAACAGTATCAGCATCTAAATGACATAAGTGAGTAAAATTTTCAATTTATTAGATTATAAAAAAAGAATATAAAACCTTATGATCAGATTTCTTTATGTAAAAAATTGAAGGATTTTTTTTGTTTAAGACAGTATTAATTTTGACAACATTAATGTTACATCATTTCATGGAACTGTGCATTAGAGGTTTTAATAAAAACGATCAATTATAGTTATTTATCCTTAAATATTAATAAGAAGCTTCTTGTAAACATTTACTACATTGAACATTTTATTTTTCTAATTGAATAAATGGTATTAATTTTATATTTAATTTTTAATAATTATTTGTATATGATTTGGTTCGTGTTACTATATTTCTAATAGTAAATCTTTTGTTGTATTCTCTGTAGACACATTATGTTTATCAAGCAACATATCTAACCTCAATTGTTGTAACCACTGGACCAGTTGTGTGAGCTTCTAACCACCAGCTAAAATATTAATCTGGTAAGTTATCATTTATTTAACAAAGTCACTAAATTATCTCTTACACGTAGTCGGTTATGGTTTGCATTCTGTTGCAAGAGTTTTTTGTTAGTATTACATTAAAGATTTCTAATCTGAGGAGAACTTTTTATATATTAACCACTGTATACGTGAAAACATAACTGATTTTTATTGAAGTATATCAAGAAAAAAAAAATTAAGTAATCTTTCCCCCCTTCTCGTTATGAATGTTTAATTTGCATATTTTAAAATGAAGTTAGGGAAAAAATTATGGGCTTTGCAAAAAACTTTATAAAGTCCCCTATACAAGGGATTAATTAATCATGGTATTCTGTATATGATAAAAACAGTGTGAAAATAAATCATTTTTTAATTTTTTTTGTAAAATGTGATTTAAAAAAAATATTATTCACTTCATTGACCGGCCATTGAAATCAATGTCTGTGTTTTATGGTCAGGATAACACCTACTTCTACAATTTATTTTGTGCTTCCATGCAATAAAATTTCATTCCTGTTCTTGATCGTTTGATACTGTAAAATAATTTATGATCAAAGCACACTCTCTTGTTATTCATTCAAAGAAGTCAAAAGCAGTGGTTCCTAAACGTTTCAGACTCGCGTCGCCGTTTTTAATTACATTTTCCTATGTGCCATTCGCAACGAAAATCTATGACTGCCCGTAAGTAAGGGATTAAAATAAATACAATCTATTATGGGTTCGTTGCAAAAATTATTAACTATAAAAATCTTTTAAAATTTTATTATGAAACGTTAACAATATTTCGCGACAAACGAGTGAAGAAGCATCTCGTATCATTTGTTGCAGGTACGACAACGATTAGATAAGTAGGTTTAGAGTGAACAGCATTAATATGACAACAATGAAATTGATAATGCAAATTGAAAGGAGGATGGTATTACATTGCAACAGGTTCTCCATTTTTAGTAAGATTAGTTTCTTCTTCAGGTAATTGTATACAAACTGATGATGTGGGATCCCACGAAAGTTGATTATTGGTGTTAGTTTTTTATATTTACATCTGCTACTGTGTTTTGGTGATTTAAATTTTCAGTTAATAATGACTATATATATACAGAGTATATATAATAGTTAATTTTTCAGTTAATATTGATTTAATTAGCACAGTAGTCAATATGTTAATGAATTACTTGATTTTCAAAAAAAAATTAATAAAAAAAATATATATACATTTGTGTAGTGCTCTATATATATATATATATATATATATATATATATGTGTGTGTGTGTGTGTGTGTGTGTGTGTGTGTGTGTGTGTGTAGGTTTTTATTTATAGTAATCATAAGTTAGAATGCTGTAATGCAAACTGTACATGAATCCTAAGGAAAAAATTATTTTTTATAAAATTCAGTTTCTTATACCTCAGGCAAAATTTATTCAACCACAAAAAATTATGTTCTGTATTTATTTTTTTTATACCTGTATTTATATCTTTTACAGATAAAACATTTAAATCAATTGTTCATTACAAATTTTTGTACACACTATTATCAAACCTTTATAAATTTTCAATATATGAAAATTGCAGAAGAGTTGCTCAATTAATCAAATTCATTATTTTGCATTTGTTAACATTTTACAGGTAATAAACACAACTTCTGTTAACCCACAAACTCTCACAGAAGGGTAAAAAATTATTGTAAAGAGGGAACAAAAAGACTACATCTATATTAACTTAAACACAAAATTTCAGTCCTTATTTAAAGAGAAAACACATTTTTTATAAGCAGTGAGTTAATTGATCCATTACTATAAAAAACTGAGAGATACGATCACCATACATTAACACTTGTTGCTAAACACCTGTAGAAATTAAATTATGTAAACACATAAAAGTGAAAAATTTCATTACTTCAAAGTATAGCTCATAATAACAGTCTCATTAAATAGCTGAATTTATTCACAATAGTCCCAATTCCTTAAAATCAGTAATAATATTAAGCTTCTGCAGTTAGTCAACAAACTATTCAAAAATTACAAGAAATAATTTCTAATATTCATACGAACTACTAACTTTGCTACTAACATCTTTGCCTTTCATGTAGAAGGTTATCGGTTTGACATCTGGTCAGCCTTGCCATTTTTCATTTGCCACAATTATATACTGCATTCTAACATAAAATGCTAGAGCTTAAGAAACATAGTAAACTTAAAAAAACAATTAATCTTATTATTACTAAACTCTAAAAATAAACACTGTTAATCTAGTACCTTATCATGAAGTGCCATAACGATATTGGGAAATGTTGCAAACTGGAAGAGGACAAAATATATAAGCTGACTAGACAAATGCAACCACAACCAGTGACTGTTGGTCATATCTTCTCCTTCAACCGGAGCAGTTTCAGCTTCACTTCTTTCCATGGCTAATATCATAAGCTCTACAAGTTGTTCTTCTAAAGCAACACACCTCTGCTTATGCTGTAATGAAAAATCCAAAAGTTAATCGTAATACAACAGCATTAGATATTATAGAATTAAAGCTGAAAATAATTATAAAAATTACTTACATAATTAAAAATAAATTAAACAAATTCTTTAATTATGTAAATTCATTTTATAGGAATTTCCTTCTTTCATGTAATTATTAAATTTAGTTGTGTTTATTTAAAAATCACAATTCTAAGAGGTTATATAACAAGCATTTTGGTATAGATGTTCTGTATAAAGTTAAAAGAAAGTTTATCATCTATTCTTAAAGTATAGAAAACAATTGTAGAATATGTGGCCATTTAATGGACCCTGTCTTTCTTGAATAAGCAAAAAAATTTCATTTCATACAATTAAATCTCTTCTTTTTTTTAAATTTCTTAACCCTTCACAGGCGGTGATGTTTTATGGGTGTGGGCGGAAGATATTTTCAAAAAAAAAGTTCATGCAAAAACTATTTTAAGCAAGTTAAAACATGCATTCATGCATAAAAACAACATATAACTTGTGTTTTTGCTGAATTCTGCCACTAATCTGGTTAAGAAACACTGTTTAATTATCTCGCGGGACAACGTTTATGCAAAAACGGCCCAAGTCTCAATGAGTGCACTAGAATTTGCAAACTATAGGTAATTATTTTGGTTATGTTTTACATTGAGTTCTTTTCATGTAAAAGACACTGAACAATAATGGTAACATTGATAGTAATATAATAACAATAGCAATTTTGAAGAAGTAGTGCACCTAGGCAGGGAATAATCTAATATGGTTTTGTTATAATTATAATAATATAAATATTTTTATTTATTTCCTTCTGAATTTTTGTCTCAAAAATTTTGTTTGAATTCAAACAAGGCAAGCTAAAAATGAAGTTTTGGAAGGAACAGTTTGTAAATAAATTATTTAAAAAAGAGCGAAAAACAGAGAAAAATAATATATGCATCTTGTTACATACGCATGGTCATTGAATTCATCTGATAACTGAAGTAAAGTGGTTCCCAATCACATTGTATCAGGAATTCCCACCTCAAAATGATTGAAAGAACACCTCCTGCCATCTCTTGGAATTTATATGTAACTACGTGAAGACAAATAGCTGGTTACATTCAGAGACTCATATATGGGTTTCTGCCTGTGAAGGGTTAACATATCTATTTAAAAAAATGAAGTGTCAATTATTATTTTAAATTTAAAAATAATAATACATAAATTAAATAAACAAGCTTAAACAAAACATGTAGAAACAAATACACAGCGAAAGAGTTGACATGCAAACATATACAATTTAAAAAAATAGTAATACCTGTTTCTGTAATCCTAACATAGAACAGACCATATCACGAGAGTAAGGCTGTTCTAATACCCATCTCAATAAACCAGTTTGTGGTTCAAGTAATGACTTTTCATAAGGAAGATTTCCTTTCAATGAAAATTTAAGAGTAGTTGGATCTAACTTCCATGAATTAATTAAATGATTTGCATATCCTGAATGTTCAACAACAGGCAGCATCTTCGAATGACCTATAATAGATACCATCTGTGCAGTAGGACGAAAACTTTCAACAAAACTCGAAAGTAAATTTGCTAATTTCTGAAACAAAATCATCAAAGATATTGTACATCAGGGAAATAAATGTGGAATAAATAACAAGTACAGTAAGTATATTTTATTAATTATGACTGTAGTCAACTTATGTAGCCATGTAATCATAGCTGTAGCCAAGTTAAGTTTGCCATGTAGGGAAAAAACAGGGTAATACTTTCATTTATCCTAATTTTTTTAACAATATCAGAAACTTCAGCAAAAAGTTGATCACTTTTGTGATCATTAGCAAACATTACATTTAGCTTTAAAAACCGAAACTATTTAGTACTTTTAAGAAATAACATTTAAATAGCACAATTAAGAAATTAATAATATAGCATTATTTACTCAATAACTAAATTTATGATCAAAATTTGTCCTGTTCCAATTAAAATTTATTAATTACTGAATTATACAAATCCTTACAGTGTGTGAATCCATTCAATGGAATCATATACTTGAACAGG
This sequence comes from Lycorma delicatula, assembly GCF_047948215.1. NCBI lineage: Eukaryota > Metazoa > Arthropoda > Insecta > Hemiptera > Fulgoridae > Lycorma > Lycorma delicatula. The sequence goes on along the minus strand of NC_134460.1, from coordinate 148,520,984 downwards.
AATTTCCTTTTTTTCATTTATTTATTTAATAATAAACAATTGATTAATATGAAATATGCTTGTAGAGTGTGACTGTTTCCTAGCTGCTAGCATGAAGCATCACAAAAATATACTTGTTCCTATGGCTTGCTTGAACTTCAGATTATTCACTTTTAATCTACACTTTATTTTAGAAAACCAAAAAAAGACATACATATATATTTTGTCATTGGTTTTAATTTTTTTCTTAAACATCAATCAGTATTTCATCATAACTAGACTGTATCCAAGTTTTACAGTCCACAATTTGGTTTTAAAATCTCTGCCTAACTATTAGATAGTCTTAACCCACCGGGTTGGTCTAATGGTGAATTCATCTTCCCAAATCAGCTGATTTGGGAAGTCGAGAGTTCCTGCATTCAAGTTCTAGTAAAGGCAGTTACTTTTATATGGATTTGAATACTGGATCGAGGGTACCGATGTTCTTTGGTAGTTGCGTTTCAATTAACCACATCTCAGGAATGGTCAAACTGAAACTGTACAAGACTATATTTCATACATATCATCCTCATTAATCCTTTGAAGTAATACCTGAACTGTAATTACCGGAGGCTAAACAGGAAAAAGAAACTATTACATAGTCTTAATCTGCATACGTTTATATATTTGATTTACATTTACATTAAATGTTAAGTTTTAAAAGCCTTCTTTGTTTGTATTCAGTTCATAATTCCTGAAAATTTTCTCTTCCCTACTTTCTCTTATTATGGTAATCCAGTGTTCTATTACCATCATTCCAAATTAACTAACAAATAATTAGTATTTTTGATTTTTTTTTAGATTCTGCTGAATAAAAGGTTTTTTTTTATTGTGAATCTTTTAATTGATTTTTGTTATTTTCAGTCGGATATTTGATTCTTTTTTTCTTTCTGGTCTTATTTTTGTTTTATTTTACCAATGCACACTTTTTACAAGTATGTATTAAATAATAATGAGTACTAAATGACATATTATTCTGTTAGGTTACTAACATAAACTATTCTCTTTTCATTTTAAATTACTCTGTTTTGATACTCATTCCATCCAACTCACATAGTGTCATGATTATATATATTCTAGTAAATACACATCCTCTCAACATCCACTATCTAGAGATCTGACTAATCTATGAACATTTTACAATGAGAATACTACCATATTATGCAAAAAAAAGAGACTGGAATGAAGTTTATAAAAAAGGATTGCCTCAGAAAATATAGTAGTTTTCACTACTTTCAGTTGAGCATACACAATAAAATAAATCTTTTATTCTGAACAGTAAATAATATATATTGTAGAGATTTCTTCCAGAATGGGTAGATATGCTACTCAACGGATAAAAAAGAAACTCCCCCAGTATTTGGTTCAGTGGATAAAAAAAAAAACTGTGATAAAACCTTGATTACAGCAGCATCATAAATTCAAAATTAATTACAAAATAAAAAAATAGATGTGATTAAGATTAATTAATTATTTAAATATAAACACATTAAATAATGTTAAGGTAAGTAAATTAAAATATCAGATATAAAAAATAACTATAAAAGAATTCACAATTCAATAGTATTAATGAAAATTATTTGAGCACATATTTATGTAAATGTTAAATAGAGATGGCAAAAATTCTGTTTTTTTTTTTAATTTTTAATTAGTATTATTTAAAAATTCATTAAGAAAGTAATATTGTTCTTATAAAAGAAAATCTTTTAATAGTACTTAAAATAAATTGGTAGGTAGATTTTTTTAACATTAGGTAATTTATTAAAAATGGCAAGAAAAGCACAATAAACTCCTTTCTCGTAAGCCAGAGTATTGTGTTGTTGAGTTACATGAAATCACATCTCTTGTTCTGATTTAATGGAGGTGGATATTGTTACTTTTTAAGAGTAAGTGACTATTCTTTTTATTAAAGATTGCACATTCATAAGTACAAATACATTGATAAAGTTAAGAAGCTTAATTTTCTAAATGCTGGTCTACGTGATTCATTATTATGGATGCATACCATCAATTTAACAGCCCATTTTTATATCTTGTAAACACATTTTGACTTTCTAACAGATCCTCAAGAGATGATTTTATATTTCAGATAGGATTATACTTAAGCATAATAAATACTTATAAATTTGATTTTAACACAAACCTTGGTTTGGTTTATTATTAAAAAAATTAATGATAATTCTCTCCATATGAAACAATGTTATGTCTACCTGCGAAGAAGAATGTAAGTTTTAACCTATTTAAAGTTAGCTGCTACAATCCTCTTGAATAATTTTCTGAACAGTTAACATAGGAATTTACACATCCTATTAAATAGTTATCTTCAGATATATAATCAAAGTTTTTAAAATGTAAAATTTACAAAGCTTTAATCTTTTTTTATTAAAGCAGTACCATCTTTAGATAGATAGCTAAAAAACTACTAAAAGTTAGACTGCTATCATCTTTCAATAGTCCAGCCTCTCTATAGTTATCTATTATTGTAGCATGTAACAGCTACACTTTCTTTTCAAAACTAATCCAACAATTACAGATTTTCATGATTTTTAGACAGTATATTCATTTTTTTAAGCATGTAGAAAATAAGTCACTATAATATTTTTTGTAGTCCACTTCTTTTGGACGGTCGTTCATATCTCAAAGTTCTAAACTCAATTCTAAAATTCTGACCTACCTCACTTCCTTTATTTTTTTAAAGTTTCACGATTGTGGGAAAATTTGACAACTATGAACTACATGAATTTATATTTTTATTTAATTTGCATAATAAATATATGCAATACATGTTACATTATCCACTCAAATTATATTAGAGTGGTTTAATCATTTGTAATATATAAAAACAATCTACCCAATGAGGCCATGTTTTATTATCAGGATATCCTTTCTGAACTTCATTCACAATAAAATAGCCAGGAAGTAAGCATGCATTTCTATTAAATATATATTCAATGACATTTTCTAATGCCTTCAACTGAGGTAATATTGAGGTAATATTGTTTAAGGCATTTAAAAAAAAATGATGTTAATGGTATCTATAACTAAAATCTGTATCTGTAATAATAATCTGTAATCTGTAATCTGTAATCTGTAATAATTTTCTGAACAGTTAACATAGGAATTTACACATCCTATTAAATAGTTATCTTCAGATATATAATCAAAGTTTTTAAAATGTAAAATTTACAAAGCTTTAATCTTTTTTTATTAAAGCATGGTTATCTCTAACTAAAAAAACATCAAACTAATTACCATAGTTTACATTTTGTATTTCAAACTCACCTTGGTTGAAGTGTGTTACTGGACACCAAGCTTTCCAACAAACTGAACAAAAGTTGTAGTCTACTATGATTCTTCATAGTACCGGCCATCGTCAGAAACTGTTTAACACCAGGTTCTTGTTGTTCAGGAGAGAGTTCATTTAGCGCAGACTGTAATTCTTGTAACACTGTCTGAATTTTATCAGTTTCCGGGCGATGAACAAGGAAACAACTAAATGCCTCCTCAATAGCTTCAACCCTCTAAAATGAACATTTAAAATCAAGTATTTAATAATAATGTATTAAAAAAGGAAGTATTATGCTTACTGTAATATTAAATTCTATTATATTATTTAAAGATATAATGTAAAACAAAGTATTAAATATCATTAATTACTATTAATTATGTAGAATATAAATGTGAGTGACAATTGTGAATAAATGTAAGAGGTGGAAAAAAATTCATTAAGTTTCTGTCAGCTGATAAATTGTTACCAAAGTGATACACTAAGGTTGCCAGTTGACCAGCATACAAGAACATCATAAATCATGCACATGCAATCAAACAGTATTAGATATCTGTCAAAAGTCAACACTATTTACTATGTGTAGTGTAAATAGTAAGAATGTGTTACAACTAAATAAAACGCCTAAAATCAGTAACTGAATCCCTTTCCCTAACATAATCTACTTCTATTTTCTAACATTGTACTGTGTGATTTGGTAGCTTCATATCTCTGCCAACTCGGTCATTTTCTCAGATCATACAATATTTCTAAAATAAACAACTTAAATTTGGTAATACATATTTGAACTACTTTATCACAATCTAATAATTAAATTAAACATTTTTTCATGTTACCTACTTTTAATTTCACAATATATGTTGAAAATAATATCCTTTGACCTGGATGCAAGGTTTTATCTATTTCATGGCATTTGCAACAATTACAATTAAAATCTCACTTTTAATGTGAGTTTTCCATTCATCAAATCTGTAGCTTTTCTATTCTTGTTTAGGAAAGTGCTGTTCTAAAAAACTATAATTTTTTTAAGATCTCCAAAGACAGCAAAATGTATATAATCTAAATGTATAGTCTAGATATAATAAAGACCACAAATTTTTTGGCATCGAATGATAAAAAAACGTTCTTTCAACATAACATATTTAAAAATATAAGTAAATATTTTATTTTGATTGTTACATAATAATATATTATATAGATATCATGAATGGGTAGATACACTACTATATGGATAAAAAAAATTTAACTGCCCCAGTATTTGCCTGGATGGACCAAGGGAACAATGAAAAAAAAACGCACAAAATAAAATATAATCCAGGATTTAATGAAAATTAACACATCCTTATATTGTAGGTATTGAACAGGATGCAAAAAATTCAGGGGTTTTAAATTGCACTATTTAAAAATTTGATGGAGAAACATTGCTTCTGTAAAAATACTTTTTTTAATTATATTTGCAATAAATTGTCATGAAGATCTTTTAATTGGTTTGGTATTTATAAAAAATTGCAACTTTATATAAAATAAGGATCTTTGTCATAAGCTGAAATATTGTGTTGAGTTATACAAAAACAGTTCTGTTGTCAAATTTGATAGATTTGGGAATTATTATTTTTTAAGAATAAGGTGTTTATTCTTTACAGCAAAGATTGAGATTCATATATATAAATAACCTGGATAAGTTAACATGTTCAATTTTCAGTTTACATGATGCATGATTATGGATACACAAAAATGATGTGAAAGTCCATTTTTATATTTTGTAAACACATTCTTCACTTTTTGAGAAAGCCAAAGATATTAAGACTTCAGACAAGAATTTATGTAAGCATAAGAACATTGCAATTATAATATTAACTTAAGCTTATACTTATTATACTTATTATAAAAAAGATAAGTTTAGCATTTTATTAAGGCGCTTCAAGACAAAGAGTATGATTTGAAGCGAGTTTATCTCAAGTGAATTTGATCATCTCAAGAGAATCTGTCATTTAACAAAACACTCAGAAATCTTTCATTATGGACAAAAGAAACATTACCATTATCATTAATGAGAGTTCTAACCATTGAATAACAATGTTGTCTCCTTGGCAAGCAGAATGCAACAGTTTTATTCACATTTGAAGTTAGATGGTTACAATCTATTCAGTCAATAAATTTTTGAAATGCTAACATAAATTTTTGAGTCCTTTAAAATAATTACCTTCACATATAGATACAGATATGTCATCAGCGAAGAGGATAACAATGAATAACTCAAGAATTTTAGGCAGGACATTAATAAAAAATAAGCAATGCAAGAAATCAAGAACACTTCCCAGTTTTCTTATCTTGAAGTGAGGATCTACATTTTACTTTGTATTGTTATTAAAAGATGAAACTTTAACTGTCTGTTTAATATTGGTAAGGCAATTGGTTGAAATTATAACTTTAACTAATAGTAAACAGCTCTTCCAATGCCACAGATACATAGTTTTTCATTAGTAAAAAGTGTGAAACTAATTCAAATGCTTTACTGAAAACTCAAAAAATTTTAAATGGAATATTTTTGCTATCTATGCAACATAAAATATCTTCTAAAAATGGGAAATGGCTGTGCCAGTACAGAAGTTTTTCCTAAAAATCTGCTGAAACTTTGACGGATAGTGCCACTTTCCTGAAACTAACATTTTCATTTGTTTTCCTCAAACAGCGAACAAAATTGCTGGATTAATTTCTACGATTAATTTCATCATTTACAATCTGATAAAATAACACAAAAGATCGATCAATTCCCTACAGCAAGAAATTGCACAGCAAACATCAATTTTATGCACATATAATGACTACTTAGGATAAATGTGGATATAGTAAGAATTAGTGAGGTTCGGTGGGAAGAGGAAGGCGACTTTTGGTCAGGTGATTTTAGGGTAATTAACTCAGCGTCAAATAATGGGTAGGCAGGAGAAGGTTTCGTGATGAACAAGAAGATAGGGAGGAGAGTGGAGTATTTCAAGACGCATAGCGATAGAATCGTTGTAATAAGGATAAAATCAAAACCTAAACCGACAACGATTGTTAATGTATATATGCCTACAAGCGCCCATGATGATGATGAGGTAGAGTGTGTATACGAAGAGATTGATGAAGCAATTAAACACGTAAAAGGAGATGAAAATTTAATAATAGTTGGAGATTGGAATGCAAGCATTGGAAAAGGCAAGGAAGGAAATATAGTGGGTGAATACGGGCTGGGCAAAAGGAATGAAAGAGGGGACCGACTTATAGAGTTTTGCACGAAGTATAATTTAGTAATTGCCAACACCCAATTTAAAAATCATAATAGAAGAATTTTGTATTAATGTTGTATTCTTTCGTAATTAAGATAGATCTGTTACAGAAATACGTTATTAGAGTTAATTTTTACACTTGTAACTTAAAGAGATCTTTGTAAATTTGGCATGAAATCCTACGTCCCGATTCAAATCCCAGCTAGGCATGGCATTTTCACACGCTATTTGTCATTTATCTCATCTTCTGAAGAAATACCTTACGGTGGTCCCGGAGATAAAAAAAAAACATTTTATTACCGGCGTAAAACAACACCAAATTTAAACACCCAACTTAAATGCCAACACCTAATTTAAAAATCATAATAGAAGAATATACACTTGGAAAAAGCCAGGCGATACTGCAAGGTATCAGATAGATTATATCATGGTTAAGCAAAGATTTAGAAATCAAATCGTTGACTGCAAAACTTACCCTGGAGCAGACATTGATAGCGACCATAATTTATAGCGGTCATAATGAAATGTAGATTGGGGTTTAAAAACCTGAAGAAAAGGTGTCAGATGAATCAGTGGAATTTAGAGAAGCTTGAGGAAGAGGAGGTAAAGAAGATTTTTGAGGAGGACATCGCAAGAGGTCTGAGTAAAAAACATAAGGTAGAAAATGTAGAAGAAGAATGGGAGAATGTTAAAAAGGAAATTCTTAAATCAGCAGAAGCAAACTTAGGCGGAATAAAGAGAACTGGTAGAAAACCTTGGGTTTCAGACGATATATTGCAGCTGATGGATGAACGTAGAAAATATAAGAATGCTAGTGATGAAGAAAGTAAAAGGAACTATCGGCAATTAAGAAATGCTATAAACAGGAAGTGCAAATTAGCGAAAGAAGAGTGGATTAAAGAAACTGTTCAGAAGTGGAAAGAGAAATGAACATTGTTAAAATAGACAGAGCATACAGGAAAGTTAAGGAAAATTTTGAGATACATAAATTAAAATCTAATAATGTGTTAAACAAAGATGGTACACCAATATATAATGCGAAAGGTAAAGTCGATAGATGGGTGGAATATATTGAAGAGTTATACAGAGGAAATGAATTAGAAAATGGTGTAATAGAGGAAGAAGAGGAAGTTGTGGAGGATGATATGGGAGAAACAATACTGAGATCTGAATTTAATAGAGCATTAAAAGATTTAAATGGCAGAAAGGCTCCTGGAATAGACAGAATACCTGTAGAATTACTCCGCAGTGCAGGTGAGGAAGCGATTGATAGATTATACAAACTGGTGTGTAATATTTATGAAAATGGGGAATTTCCATCAGACTTCAAAAAAGTGTTATAGTCATGATACCAAAGAAAGCAGGGGCAGATAAAAGTGAAGAATACAGAACAATTAGTTTAACTAGTCATGCATCAAAAATCTTAACTAGAATTCTATACAGAAGAATTAAGAGGAGAGTGGAAGAAGTGTTTGGAGAAGTCAAATTTGGTTTCAGGAAAAGTATAGGGACAAGGGAAGCAATTTCAGGCCTCTATTAATAGTAGAAGGAAGATTAAAGAAAAACAAACCAACATACTTGGCGTTTATAGACCTAGAAAAGGCATTTGATAACATAGACTAAAATAAAATGTTCAGCATTTTTAAAAAAATTAGGGTTCAAATACAGTGATAGTAGAACAATTGCTAACATGTACAGGAACCAAACAGCAACAGTAATAATTGAAGAACATAACAAAGCAGCCGTAATAAGGAAGGTAGTCAGACAAGGATGTTCCCTATCTCCGTTACTTTTTAATCTTTACATGGAACTAGCAGTTAATGATGTTAAAGAACAATTTAGATTCGGAGTAACAGTACAAGGCGAAAAGATAAAGATGCTACGATTTGCCGATGATATAGTAATTCTAGCCGAGAGTAAAATTCTTGCCGATGATATAGTAATTCTAGCCGAGAGTAAAAAGGATTTAGAAGAAACAATGAACGGCATAGATGAAGTCCTACGCAAGAACTATCGCATGAAAATAAACAAGAACAAAACAAAAGTAATGAAATGTAGTAGAAATAACAAAGATGGACCGCTGAATGTGAAAATAGGAGGAGAAAAGATTATGGAGGTAGAAGAATTTTGTTATTTGCGAAGTAGAATTACTAAAGATGGACGAAGCAGGAGCGATATAAAATGCCAAATAGCACAAGCTAAACGAGGCTTCAGTAAGAAATATAATTTGTTTACATCAAAAATTAATTTAAATGTCAGGAAAAGATTTTTGAAAGTGTATGTTTGGAGTGTCGCTTTATATGGAAGTGAAACTTGGACAATCAGAGTATCTGAGAAGAAAAGATTAGAAGCTTTTGAAATGTGGTGCTATAGGAGAATGTTAAAAATCAGATGGGTGGATAAAGTGACAAATGAAGAGGTATTTCGGCAAATAGATGAAGAAAGAAGCATTTGGAAAAATATAATTAAAAGAAGAGACAGACTTATAGGCCACATACTAAGGCATCCTGGAATAGTCGCTTTAATATTGGAAGGACAGGTAGAAGGAAAAAATTGTGTAGGCAGGCCACGTTTGGAATATGTAAAACAAATTGTTAGGGATGTAGGATGTAGAAGGTATACTGAAATGAAACGACTAGCACTAGATAGGGAATCTTGGAGAACTGCATCAAACCAGTCAAATGACTGAAGACAAAAAAAAAATGAATGTTTGAATTAGAATTCAAACATTCATAAAATGAATATATTAAAAGTGTATAAGAAAAAGCAATGATAAACAGCTCATGAAATGAAAATTTAAAAAGAATATATTCAAAAACAATAAAAATCCAAAACTATAAGTACATTTTGAATACATCAAAAATTATCTCCAATACATATAGACCTATTAGCAAAGGTAGATTTAAATAAAATGGAAGTTAACAAATAAAAAGTAAAAATTAATTACTATGATATAATAGTAAATTGATTATAAAAATCCAAATTTACAAAACACAAATGAGTATTTTATCCCCATTTGCAAAAATAAATTACCATAAATGGATAATGTTAAAAAAAAAAACAGTTTACTAATCAATCCTTAATTTGACAAATTTAAGAATTTAAAATGAATTACTTTCTTGTACAAATTAGAATTGTTAAGTCTTTCAATTTTATCATTATTTATAACTTTATAAAAAAAAAACCCAGCATATATGAGAAACTAAAAATGAGAACATGCATCTTGATAAAAGGAAAAAAATAGTCTCGTTATGAAAAGGAAGCACACAGAACACTTATTTTGTTTGCACTAACAATTTTTTTAGAATAATTTTCTTCCCAAACTTTTATACTAATTTTCTTGAATTTTTTATGAAAATCCTTTGATTATTAAAATGAAATTTGCTTTGTTTTTGCCTATGACCGTTGGTGATGAAAAAACTGTGCAATTTTTATTTAATAACTTTTTTTATAAAATGTTTCATGATCCTAATGACAATTTTCAGTAACTTTAGTCACTGATGATAGTTGAAAAATTGAAAATGTTTTGAAGTTAAGTTATTCACTGAATTTGCTCATAAGGGTAACTGAAAACATTTTGAAGTCATTTAAAGCAATGCATTTGTAAAATTTTGTTTGCTTTATTATTTCAAAAATTAATAATTTTAAATATTAGAGTAACAACAGGATATTTTTCAAAATAAAAATCTTCAAATAATTTATACAGACAATGTAATTTGTCATTTAAAAAGTCTACTTTCATAAACTAGAAAAAACATATACCACCAGAGGCATTTAAACACCTCTACAAAACAAAAAACAAATCAACAATTTTAATGTTATGTAGTTTTATGAAAAATTTAGACGTGAATAAAAACGATTAAACTGGGAACTGTTTTCTTTTATTATAATTCTTTTATTATAATATATAAATCTAATGACCTAAGGTAACAAAGTAACTTTAAACATTATATTCAAATATTTTGTTAGGACTGATTCTTTTTTTGGAAGTATTGTATTATATTAATTTCAAAAAAGAAAAAACTGTAAACACTGTTCTTAATGTTATGGGTGGTTAGTACGATTTGCTTACATGAGCAACATAAAGTAAATAAAAACATGATCACAATGTTCAGAAATATATATATATATATATATATATATTTTCCTTTGTTCCAAAGAAAACGAGTTGATCCAGCAGCTTAGTACCACTCAAGACTAACTACCTTCAGCAAGTAGACTACCATATTATTAAACTATTTTGTAATTAAACAATAACAATAGAACAAAACAAGAAAAATTATATGTATGTAAATAAAGCGTTACTACATTAACACTGCGGCTTCGATCATTAAATAACACTTAAGATGTATAACTATTTTTACTATAATTAAATGCAAATAGCAAAATTAATATCTAAAATAATTTTCTACAAAAATGAAATTAAATACTACCAATATATCATTAACGATATTAGTTATTTGAACTTCGGCTCCCATTTTGAATTAATAGCTGATTTAGCTAACAAAATATACTAACATTGTACAAATTAGGTTAAGTTTACACCGTTAAATGTAAGCAACTAATCCTACACACCAATTCAAACAACAACACCTTCTAGCGGCCGTAATAATATTGTCAACAGTATGTGTCAATGAAATATAATAAACTTCAAAAAATAATAACAGACTTAAAGGTAAAAAAATATTTATTTTTTTCAATTCTTCTCTAATTTTGACTTTTTGGAGTAAATGCACAATTAAAAACAATTATACTATCCCTTGATTTGACGCCAACTTTAAAAAAATTGACTTTTAAAGAATAATTGAAAAAATGTATCTTGCGATTTTATTTTATAATGACTATTTTATTTCAATTTCTTAATTTATACTTCTATTTCAAATACGAAATGGTCTATAAAAAACGGAGCTCTTTTGGAAAAATGAGGTCACTATATTTGAAATGGAAAGGTGAGAATATTTTTTCAATAAGTTTACCTACTAATATTCTTGAATTTTCACATTAAATACTTTAATTAAAAGATCAACTTCAAAGTATATATTATTACTCTACAACTATCCGGTCAAGATTCGCTTTGCTCGTCCACCGTTTAGCCAGCGGGCGGTATATATATATATATTGAGTCCACTATAGATATATAGGGGAGAGGATTCTGGTAAACTTCATAAACGTATTTTTCACATTAAAATAATGAAAAAAGTTCCAAGTTACGGCTAACGAAAGATTTCTTTGAAAATAACTTTGTTAATTGGCAACAAACAAATAAAACTTGTATTTTAAATTGATAACAAATTTAATTCTGAAAAAATTGGTGTAAATTATCTATAAACATCCTGCAACAGCAATTTAGTTTTATGTGAAACATAACAGAAAAATTACGCTAATATGTATTTGTCTGCCTGTAGTATTATGTATTAGTTTTTAATTATTGGTGCACTAATTCCCCACTAGGGATGTTGCAATGCTGTACAATATTAGTGTGCTCTACAAATAAAATTTTCAAACTGTTGTGGTTGTGATTCAGAATATTTCTTCAGTGTGCTGTATTTGTTATTGAAAAATTAATTCAGTATAAAATTTTATTTCATTTGTTAAGTATGCATTTGTGTTTATTAATGTGTATTTAACTAATTCATTTGCACTGATTTTAAAAGCTATTGACAATAATTATTAAGTTATTTGTTCTGTTGTAAAAGAGAAATGCCATTTAAGTTTACAAATTAGGAATATGCCGACATTCATTTCATCTATAGTTTTTGTAATGGCAATCCTACATGAGCTGTTGAAAAGTATCATTGGAGATTTTCTGATCAAAATATTCCCAACTGACAAGTTTTTGTAGATACTTACCAGCACCTTAGGGAAAGTGGAATATTTAATGTAGCATTTGAATGGGAAACAAATGTGAATGAGCAGATTTTACACATGACAAAGTGAAGTACAACTACTAGTATGTGGATTATCTGCACGTTTTGCAACGCAACAGTATATGGCAGACATTACACAATGAAGGTCTTTCTAGCCATATCATCCTCAAACAGTTCAATGTCTTGAAGAAGGTGATTACAATCTGTGGCTGAATTATTATCAGTGGTTATTACAAAACTATGTGCATCCATTGCTGATATTATTTACAGATGAAGCAACATTTACGTGAGGTGGAATAAACAATACTTGAAACAAACATTTCTTTAAGAAAATCTTCATGAAACCACTGAAACTAATTTCTAGCACTGTTTTTCAATAAATGTCTGATGTGGAATAATAGGTAATGTTTATTGGACCTCACATTTTTAACGGTAGACTCACAAGTAATGGTAACCTGAACTTTTTTCAAAAAGAGCTGTCAGTACATTTAGAGGATGTTCCACTTAGTGGATTTCCAACACGATGGTGCACCAGCCCATTTTTATGGTTCTATTATTCATTTTCTGAACTAAACATTTTCTAACCACTGGGTTGGTCAAGGTTGACCTGAATTATGGCCAGCTAAATCATTTGATATGAATCCCTTGGATTTCTTTTTGTGGGGATATATGGAAATCTTTAGTGTATGCACAAAAATCAGAAAATGGAAATGAACTCTTACAAAGAATCACATGGAACATTGAAGAAATCAAAAACAACCCAAGGATGCTAGAAAATGCTATCTCATCTGTAACTCACCATGCTGAGATATGTTTTCAGGTTGATGGCTGACATTTTGAACAGTTGGACGCTATTTCAGGCTCCTTACACAAGTTTCTTATCTCTCTGTTTTCCTAATCCATCATAAAGGAAATTTTTACGATTTACAATTTTAATTATTAGTTTTCTAAACGAAGTTCTAATAAAGATTTTTCAAAAACTATATTTTTTTATTTATTTAGTTTTAATGAATTTTCATTAATATATATGTTTCTTCCTGAAACTTCTTGAAAATAGAATAAAGGAACTTTTGACTTAAAAATATAAAATAGAAAAAGTGGCTGTAGCCCAGAATTACCTGAAAACTAATCACCAGATTAGTTTATTAGAAATGCATGTAATGAACAGGAATTAAATCGACTTAATACTTAATACTTAATCAACAGTGATTAGAACTTCATTGTAAGATTCTACTATAATTATTCTTTAAATTATTAAATTTAATAAATATTATTCTGTGAAAATAATATCAGATGAGTAATTTTTCTCATGGGCGGGAATATCTCTTTCACTGGTTTAGTATAATGGTGTCTATTTTTCTTGAGATAACTATTATCTATTCAAACTATATAAGAGGCGTGCATTAAGTCGTGATAGACAGATGAATCGGAAGTTCAGATGGTTAAATATTTTAAGCTGTATATACATTTTTTATCACGCTGCCTCAAGCGACACACTTACTTTATAATGTGTTTTGGTGTAACACTATTTGTTAATTAATATTTATTCTTTTCTCATTTGTTTATTTGCTTATTTATGTTTATTTATATTTCTTTCGCAGAATCTACTGATAATTGTTTAATAAACAGAATGCCCATCTAGGATTATATTTTATATTAAAAAATTGTATTAACTGTTTTTGAGCATAATTCTCCCCTTCCAGATTATTTCAATAATTGTTTAGGGTAGATCAACATATCGAATTTACTTTCTCCATGTTAATTCTTTTCCGTTGTAATTATTTTCTCCTCGTTACTTCTGACTAGTTCAATATGAATAGATAAATTACACAACAGGTATAATATAATAGGCGCTCATGAAGTTTAATGACCTATATTTTTTTATCTATGTTTCTTTAACTCAAAATTAGTAGACATGTGTGCAATCCATCGTTTCTAACAGAAAGGAGTTCATTAATTTGTCATATCATTATCTTTCATATTTTTTTTAATACTGTTGTACATGTGTCATACAAGTAACACTAGTCAGAGTTGTTTTTACTGAGAGTATTGATGTTCAATCTACAGCCTGTGATGAACAGTGTTGTATTTCTTGTAGGGCTGAATATCGCTTGTAAATGTCAAAATGGGCTTTGAAAGCTATGGAACAGTTCATTCATCAGATATTCATGATAATAACAACGAGAATCCCTTTCATTCCTAATTCTGTTTATTAAGCCTGACATGGGATGTATTATCCTTTGAGAATAGCAATGCCATTTTTTTTATTTAGTAAATCTATGACGTATAACCACTACTGTTGTGGAACTTTACATACATTAATACGTAACAGTTTTTCTGTGTCAAACCAACTGACTCTAGTTGATTCTATAAAGCAGGGCTTCTTAAACTGTGGGTCGCGACCCCCAGGGGGGTCGCGAGACTACTGAAAGGGGGTCGCAAAGATCTGATACTTTTCAATCATTATAAATAAAATTTTAAAATTAGTATACACACTACGTACAAATATAAATACAAATAAAAATCATACAAAATACTATTGTAGTTTTATTATAACTATTTTTTGAAAAAAGTGGCAATGCAAAACTGTTATGTAGGGCCTATAAATGAAAATATGGAAGTAGCATTTAAAATAATAAATACAACGCGCTCCTCGATTTTCAACTGAACGTTCGACATTGATGTCTGGCCGCCGGCGTCAGTGTTTGCAAGATAACTTAGTGATTATAAGTACCCAGACGCCGCGTCGCCTTACAGCTTACACATACAATACGGAAGCATAATCAAGCTAGGCTAGGCGAATCGGCATATTATTTTTATAAAAGAATAATAAAAAAAATTAAATGAAAGCTTCTTTTTCGGCGTCTTTGTGATACGGTGCCTTTGTGCGCTGCACACTTTGAACACGCCATGCGTCGGGGTTGATCTGATCGTAATTTGTTGTCATTGCACTGGTAAAGATTCGAGTGTAGTTATTTTTCTGTTTGTACTTCAGTTTGGACTCAGCTTTGTCTTCGTAGTGACATGTGTGTATTTACTGTGTAATTTTCAGTTGGTGTTTTTAATTATTACGTTAAAGTTCAACTACATTTTGTTTAATTATTTATTATTATTTAACCATCATGGATAAATGGCTAATTAAAATTCCAACTAATAAGTCTGCCACGCCGTCACAACCAAGTTGCAGTGCTTCAAATCCGACTTCTAGCAAAACAAAAAAAAGAAAATATGACGAATCATATTTGCAGTATGGCTTCACATGCTCTTCTCACAACAATGAAGAACAACCAGTGTGCTTAATTTGCAAAGAAGTTTTGGCTGCAGAAAGCATGAAACCGTCAAAACTGCAACGACATTTGAATACTAAACATGCAACGTTATCAAAAAAGCCAATAGAATATTTTGAGCGTCTTTTGCAAACATCAAATAAAGAAAAGAACACTTTGGAGAAGTATGTTACTTTGAATGATAAATATCTATTGGCATCGTATGAAGTTTCGTATTTGATAGCAAAAACGAAAAAGCCTTTTACTATTGGAGAGCAACTTTTACTACCTGCAGCTATAAGAATGTCTGAAATTGTTCATGGAAAACAGTATGCTGCTGAAATTAGTAAAATTCCATTATCAAATGACACTGTTTCCAAAAGAATTTCAGACATTAGCAATGATCAATTTCAACAGCTTCTTATGAGGCTTAAAGACAGCTCAAAGTTTGCAATACAACTGGACGAGTCGACAGACATTTCAAAAATGGCACAGTTGTTACTTTTTGTAAGATATATTTATGAGGGAAGCATTCATGAAGATATACTGTTTTGTCGTCCTCTGGAAGGTCATACTCGTGGAAAAGATATATATAAAAAAGTAAATGAGTTTTTTGAAAAAGAAGGATTAAATTGGAAAAATTGTGTTGGTGTGTGCACGGACGGTGCTGCAGCAATGACCGGACAAGATCTGGTTTTACAGCATTTGTTAAAGCTGGAAATGATCATATTACATTTACACATTGTATGATTCACCGAGAGGCACTTGTTAAAAAAATTGCACCAGAATTAAACACTGTGTTTTTTTGATGCAGTCAAAATCATTAACTTTATTAAAAGTCGAGCACTTAATAGTCGATTGTTTAAAAATTTGTGCATTGATATGGATTCGGATTATACAAGTTTATTGTTATATGCTGAAGTTAGGTGGCTATCAAAAGGTCGAAGTTTGAAACGATTATTAACTTTAAAAGATGAAGTTCTTATATTTCTAACAGAGCAAAATTCTAATTTGGCCGATTATTTTCAAGATAATTTATGGCTTCTCAAGCTATGCTATTTGGCAGATATTTTTGATAAAATCAATGATATGAATTTATCAATGCAGGCAGTCTGCGTTAATATGTTTATGTTAAAAAATAAACTTGAGGCCTTTGTTAAAAAAATTCTTATTTGGAAGAACAGAGTGGAAAGTGGATCGCTCGAAATGTTTCCATTTACTGACGAGTATATAATTAGTAACAATATTTCAAAAAAAGATACTCCTATAACAAAAATTATAGTTAATCATTTGAAGGATATGGAAGTTTACATGCATAGGTATTTTCCCAATGATATCGATACACAACAATGGATTTGCAATCCATTTTCAATTGAAATGGAAGAAATTAATTTTTTAAACTTAAAAGCACAAGAAGAATTTGCCGAATTAACAAGTGATTACTACCTTGCGACTTAGATTTTCTCAAGTGCCTGTGCATGAATTTTGGATAGAAATCAAATCAGAATATCCCCTACTATCGGAAATGGCAATGAACAAATTACTGCCATTTTGTACAACATATTTATGTGAATCAGCCTTTTCCACATTAACTTACATAAAATCAAAATACCGTTCAACTTTAATAAACGTTGAAAATTTATTACGATCTGCACTAACTCAAATTGAGCCTAGATTTAATTATTTGTGTAAAAATAAACAATCACATCCGTCACATTAATATTGTTTGATGTTAATAATATGTTTTTATTAAAAAAATTGTTACAAAAGTTTATTTTTTCTATTGAATATATAGATATAGTTTTATGTTTTCTTATAAAAAAATTGTTACAAAAGTTTATTTTTTCTATTGAATAAATATATATATAGTTTTATGTCATTCTATTTATTGTGTTTTATTACGACCGATATCCCATCAACGTTTCCAATTATATATATGTGAAATGAATGGGTACGTATTCTTTAATCCTTATTTTATTTACATTGTAAAATAGTGCGATATTACATCTACATCTACGGTTAATATATATTTCATTATATGGAGGAGGGGGTCGTTTAAAATTTCCTAAGCTTGAAGGGGGTCGCTATATAAAAAAGTTTAAGAAGCCCTGTCATAAATCATACTTATTTTCACAGGTTTCAGAGTTATAGCCAAATAAAATTTTAACTAATGAAATATTTGGATCTTACAAGGCTCCGACTTCATCTCCTTTTTCTGTTTTTAACTTTTTTTTTTAATTTAAATATATTGATTTATTAATAATTATTAATCTCTGATTGTTAAAAAAAAAAAATACAATAAATAATAATTCAATTATATATATATATGAAAAAATATAAGTTAAAATTTTATGTACTTTTCATTTCATGAGTATGAACTGTTATCATTTTTATTTAATAATGAAAAGATGTAGATAATTTTAAGTTTAATGTTAAATGCGACTAAATGGACATATTAAAGTTGGACAATCCAAATTTAAAAAACAATATTAATTCCCTTTACATCACCAAAATGTCTTTGTGGAAATGTTCACAGTGTTAGTCACTTGCGTCTCCGAGGTTGTCCGGGAAAAAATCCAGATGTGAATGGAGGAAATTTATTTTCAAAGACATATTACATACCACAGCTCTCTGTATGAAGTAAGAAGTTGATTTACAGTATTGTGGTAATTGTCGGATTTTTGTTTGCCGAAAAAATGTTTGCAAACGTCTTTAAATGAAGTCAAGCTGCACTACCTACATTATTTAACATCGAGTTAAATACATCATCTTTGACCAACACTCTTATTTGAAGATCAACAAATATTCCTTGTTTAATTTTTCCTTCACTTACATTCGGAAATTTCTGTCTTACAAAAATTTACAAAATTTTTCATTAGTCCTAGTTTGATAAGCAGGGCTCATGAATAATATTTTTCCCATTTGGAGTTAAAGTTGTTTCGTTTCTTCTACTCTTTGGTAACATAATGTTTATTATCCCTACTCGCCT
Source organism: Lycorma delicatula (assembly GCF_047948215.1). Taxonomy (NCBI): domain Eukaryota; kingdom Metazoa; phylum Arthropoda; class Insecta; order Hemiptera; family Fulgoridae; genus Lycorma; species Lycorma delicatula. The sequence continues at coordinate 148,502,289 of NC_134460.1, read as the reverse complement.
ATCCCATTCGCAAAGAAAATGTTTTTTATAATTTACTTTTTCAAGAACGTCTTTCATCACATTGCATGTCTCTTTCAAATTAATACCATAAGCGATTGGTATTGAAGGATATTTGTTACTGTTGTGTAGTAGAACCCACTTTTAAACTATACTTGGATGAATCTATGAAAAGGTGCCAGTCCTCAGGCACCAACATAAGCTCATCAATATTTGTGCAATAAACCAAATTATTTTCATTAATAAAGTAGAGAAGTTCTTTTTGTTGGCTTCAAAAGCCCAAAATTTTTGTATTTTTTTGAAGTAAATTCCAACCTTGCAGTCTTGATCATAACAGTTCAGCTTATCATTTAATTCACCTTGTGATATAAGACGTGGCTTATTGGAAGATAATTCAAAATCAAAATCATAATTATCTTCTTCAGTACTGTCTGATTCTTCGTTGCTGCTTTTGAAACATACATTCACAGGTGGCTCAGGAACTGGAATAATTTCACTGTGAGGTACAGGTCTGATTGGAGATTACAATGAAGTATATTTTACAGTATGTTTAGATTTTTTAGAAATGCCAGACACCTTTTAAACAAAAGTAACAATAGGTTACATGATCCTTTGGTTCGTGCCAAATCATAGGTACATCAAATGACAAAGCCTTCCTTGAACCTTTCAGCCATCCTCTTAAATATACAGAAAAATTAGTGCATACTATATGAGGAGCCCATGTCATATCCTGATCACCAATTTTACACTGGAAGTACAAATGATATGCTTTTTTAATTAAAGGTGTAATGTTTTTTCTATTTGATTTTGTGGTAAACTCACCACATACATAACAAAAGGCATCCATGTCATTTACCCAATTTCGAGGGATTATGTCACTCCACTGTTAACAAACTTAAGATAGCAATAAGACCGAACAAAATTAATTCATTCCTAAATCCAGTGCTTAATACAGACAACACAGCTGTCTTTTCAGCTACATGTTTTGACCTGCATAGACATGATTAATCTTGTCCATAAAGGCTCAGTCTTCAGTATTAGATATGATGTCATAATGTGTGACTATGATATGATTTAATTCTTTGTCTAGTATTAGTTATTTATTGCTTACAAATTATATTAACAAAGTTAAACAATAAAAAAGAGCTAACAAAATACAATATAGGAACTTAAAATGCTAACTACACGTTGAAAAATGAAAAAAAAATCCTTTAAAATTTAAAAATTTTTCAAAAATGGTGGGTGATAAAAAGATTCTAAGATCATATTTGTTTTGAGCATCAAAACCAGATTAAAATCATGTATCGCATGTGAGGAAACAAAAATTATGTTTATAAGAGCAATCATTAGGTTTTATTTGATACAAAATTTGATTTCTATTTGCATGAAGCCTTAGACGTTTTACATATAAGCCTTTGCACTATAAGACTTTGGCACTTGTAACTGGCATGAAACTTGCCTCATTGACTTACCAGGTTATCAAACAAATCGCCTCAACTGATGGTTTACCAGTGGTTTTACTCTTCTCTGGCAAGCCAGTTCACCTGTAATTTAATAAGTTTCACATTCAGAGAATTTATACTCTGTCTGACAAACATAATATTATTTGTAGTTATTATAATTTCTGATAATAATTAGTAAAACTAATAGTATTAGTTCACTGTAATTTAAAGTAAATTTGTAACTTAGATATGTAAAAATAATATGTTATTAAATAAAATTATAATTACATTGATTTACAAATAAAAAAAAAAAAAAAGTACAATGCTATATGTTCATTATGAATATTTTATTAAAACATTTTTGCTCGTTTTGATTTCCAAAAACATTGTCAGTCTGTACATTACGGTATATCATTGAAGAATCTACTTATTATTATTTTTTATTTTTTTTGGCCTGCATGGACCACACTAAGTGTTGGTTTATTACTTTTTCAACCACTTTTTCTTTTTGTAAGTGTTTGATTCTGTTTTCTTTATAGTCTGAATCATTCTTTTCTACTATTGTTTATTTGTTTTATTTAGTACATTGTGTTCCTTCATGACCTCAGTTTCCTCTTTGTACCAGTTTCATGTCTTTATATTTTCTAGGATTCTTTAAGCTAGCCTTCCCATTGGCATTCTCTTATTATTAAAAATGATAAATTATATGGTTTTTTCAAATTATATGGTTCTTTCAAAGGAGCTTTGAAACCAAGTTAGTAGGAATATTCTTTACACAAAATCCCTTGTGTAATGAATCTTTTGATGTTCAATCTATGTTAAAGGATTTTTTATATTTACCACTTATGTAGTCATGAACTGACTGGGTAGCTAAATGATACGTATAATTTCCATATGTAATTGAATCAGTCTGAGGAGGAAGAGACTAAATCAACATTTGCATTTTTTTTATTATGTAATTTGGTTATACAACCAACCCAAGCTTCATCAAACTGTGAAGAAAAAAATCATGTCTGCTTTGTAGTTAGGTTAGAAACGACTTGTAGTATATTTGAAGAGAAAGGTACCAAGTCACTGATTTGGTTCCATTCTCCCCAGTACAATAATTTTGTAATTTAGTTAACTATCCTATCAGCTGTCGATTTATATGTTTGTTTATGAGTATTTCAGAAGTTATAGTGAATTTTTTCCCAATATTTATCATAGTATTTTTATTCAGTTGATTAATTTATTTACTACTCTTTAGTAGTGCACTATTTTCATTTCTTAACTTTACAAATTACAAAAGTGGTAACAGTTAAAATAATCCACACAGAAAACTTCAAAATGTAAGAACAAATGTAAAGAAAGCAATTTTACAAGGTTTACAGTACAAGACTTGTTACACTGGTTTTGAGGTTAGTGCCAAAATTACTGGAAAAGAGTATAATTGTCATAATAAATGTTTCTTCTTGTCTAATTAATGTTGATTCACAAAATTTTATTTTAACTGAATCTTTAAATCTTAGTAGCAAACATTCACAAGATCTATATTTATAGAAGCTGGAAGTTAAGCAAAGATGACCCAGAAAAGGAGAAGGTAAGAAAAAAAACACTTTTTAAAATATTTTGCGATTCATAATAACAGAATAAAGATAAATATTTACCAAAAAAAATTATCAGTTTTTGCATGCTATATCAAAGAAATGTGTTTATAGACTTACTAAACTATTGTTAGCTTGTAAAACTCCCAAAGGTATGAGAGAAAAGAATCCATCTGAAAATTTGTTCAGAAATTTTGAAAATTATGTAGATGATCACATCTGTAGTTTTGCTACAAAAAAGTCACATTACACTGGCAAAGAAGTAGCATATCTAGATGAACATTTAAATATATTACAAATGCATGAATTATTTGTGAAAAAAGTTTGTAACCTAAACATCAAATATAACTTTTATGGGAAATACTTCTAAAAATACTACTAAAAGGTCTTAAGTAAAGAGTTCAACTCTATTGAAAGTGCTAAAAGAACAGCTGAAGATGAACTTGTGATTCACATGAAATGATCAAATAAGTTTCACAACTCTATAACTAAAGCAAAACAGAAATTTGCCACAAATGATGCTGTTGGAATATTGTGTTTTAACTATATATGCAGAATTTGCCCCCTTCCTGCATTACCTGTCCAAGAAATTTTCTATATGTGCCAATTGTAAGTAAATATATTTTGTATTAACGATGCTAAGACTGACCATTGTGTGATATACATGTATTATGAAGGTCAAGAAAATAAGGGTGCTACAGATGTTACTGAGTTTTACCTGCTTGCTGACCCTTGCCCTGGTTAGTATGTTATTTAGATTTTGTGCTGGTCTGGCAGTACCAGAGAGATTTCACAAAATATTACAAATTTTATAATAGGAAGAAGCAGGATATTAGAAAGTTAATAGTGTATATGCAACATAAAAAAAGGATGTTAAACTTTTTGAAGAAAGTTATATTGAACTTTAATAATAGTATGTTGATCAAACATTCGTCTGTAATATTAATAATATTATTGCATTCTTGTATACTAGTGTAACTTTTTAGTAATATTCATTTAATTTAAATCAGCAATAATGTTTATTTGCAAGCATAATATCAAATTGTGTTATTTCTATCACCAAAATGAGGAGAAAGGAAATAAGTCAAAATTAAAAAAAAACGATTTATTGAATTCAAATCAAAAGTTAAAAAAGGTGGAGACCAAAAGGTCTTTGGTCTCCATTAATTGTGTGTACTAAAGCTAGTTTTCAAAAGAAATAAAGAGACCAATCAACAATGTTTATAGTGTATGTTTTATTATTGTTCAATTTTTCAGGACAGTCAGCTTCAGGTAGCTGACTATCCAAAATTTAATGTTATTATATTTATGATGTTATTATGTTAATATAACAGATCTAACGGATCCCTACAGCACTATTATGTAAATAGCTTTCTTAAACATGTTATACCATCTAATATAAACACCTTAGTAAGCCAGCTGCTAGACTTATTGTACGTGCTATTTTATATCTTACAGTAAAACAATACATTCAGACTTGTAGATGAATGTTAGGTAAAATACAGAAGAACACACCTACCTACCTAATTTATAAATATCCAAAAACAGTATGCAAACATGATATAATAAATTAGCAAAACAATTCAAATCCAATACAAATTTCCAATTACATTGTAAATATGTGACTGTTCTGAAAGCCAAATCTACTGACAAACATCTAAGAACACCAGCAACATTCATGGGAGATAGTCACAAAGATGATTGATGAAGTTAGTTTTGAGATTATCACAGCAAAGGTTTAGATTTTTAAATTAACTTCATTCTAAAATAAAAATCAATATTTAATCAATTAATTAAATTTTCACTATTTGAACTTGAAGCTAAATTAAAAATAAATGATTATAAAGAAAAATTTGCTTAAATTAATAGTTGTCCTAATAACTTTCTTAATAATGGGTGGCCCAAATGAAATTATGCACCATTGTAACAAACATTTAATTTATTACATTCAAATAACATGGATAGAAACAGCTATAATACAATGAATTCTTATTTTGAAGAGATGAATGGCAACCATTTGCCTCCAGATAGGCCTGAAAATGTTACAAAACATATTTAAAAAAACATTAAAACATATTTGAAAATAATTGCTGAAGCATCAATAAATAATTGCAAATGTACAAATGTACTTATATGTTTTTTTCAGTTTATGCAAGATATATGGATTGTTCTTTTAAACAGATCCTTTCATTGCTACCCGTAAATAAAAATATGTAAGTAAAAGATGTGGGTATCTCAGTGGACAGAAATGAGTCTAACCCTGAAAACATTGTGCTACAAATTTAGCAAAACATCAGCACTATGCCTTGTTACACCATCTTATTGAAAGAATGCTTTAGAAATTTCTTCCCCATTTAGTAAGCCGATGAATGGATAAATTATTCCATTTCTATAACATCTTGAATTCATTGTGTTCTAGAAAAACTGAATGATTATCTGATTGTAACATTACACACCACACCATGTTTTTTTCATTTGATGTTGACATGGTCTGATAAATTAAACCAAATTTCATCTGAAAAAAGTTATGCCTTTTTCTTTTTTATTTATAAAATCTAAAAACTACTGGAAAATCAACAGATTTAGGAAAATCAGTATTGTATAATTGATGCACTGTAATTTTGTAGAGTGTAGCTTTAAATATTTAGTCAGTAATCTGTGAATACTACTAATTGAAATCCCTCATGATGTGCAAGTTTTGTGATTCTAGGCATTATCTAATTTTTTCTCTAGATGGTTTCCAGGCTTAGTCCCATCTTTGACAAATCCAGTTTCTTGGAACTTACTTTGAGTTTTGCACAGCATTGTAATGTGGAACATCACTTGTCTAGAAACCTTTGATGAAACATTTTCTTTACTTATTCTATGTACTCAGCAGCACAATAAAATATATTTTCAACCAAAAAAAAACCAAGCATTTGTTAAAATCATTTTTTACACAGGAAACAAAAGCTACAATTATTGTAGAAATAAAAAGTATTGTGAACAATGAAATATGTAAATCAACAGTGATAAAAAAATTTCTATTTTATTGATAGTATCGGTTTAGTTAAGATATGCAGAGTTACATTTGATAAATCCTTACATGTGTAGAATTGAATTACAACAGAACTGTTTTTGTGTCACTAATACAATACTTCAGCTTACAAGAAAAGGCCTTATTATACTTCCATTACTATTTTTAATAAATTACGAAACCATTAAAATAATTTCGCCACAAATAAAATTAAAAAGATTTTCTTTTACACAAACAATATTTAAAATTGTTAAGATAATGGTTACTCTTATATTTTCTGCTAAAATCACTATAGTTTCTTTTTTTTCTGTTTGGCCTCGGGAACCACTGTAAGGTATGCAAATGAAATGTAGTCTTGGACAATCTCAGGTTGACCATTCCTGAGATGTCTAGTTTATTGAAACCCAACCACCAAAGGACACCAGTATCTACGATCTAGTATTCAAATTTGTATAAATCTGTTATATCTCTTGACGTTTTGTAAGTATTACACAATACTACCTGTGTTATTTAATTCACCACTACTGCCTGCATGGTCTTACGGATTTGATCCCATCTTTGACAAAAACAAGTTTCTTGGAAGTTATTGTTTGAGTTTTGCACAGGCACAGCATTATGATTGGAACATCAATGTCTGAAAACCTATGATGATTTTCAACTGAAAATAAAAAATGGGAGCTATGAATTTAAAACCATTGACACACAGTGAAGCAAAAACTTCAATAGTTGTGGAAATAAAAAGTATTGTAGAAAATGAAATATGAAAATCAGCTGTTTAAATTGTATTAAACAGTTGATTTAGGAGCAGAGTTACATCTGGTAAAACTGTTCACCTATGTAGGAATGATCACTCACACTAACTGATGTTGGACTCAACTTATCTGATAAGGTGGTGAGCTTTTAATTACATATTTTTGTAAATCAGAGTGTTTTACACGGTTTAATTATTTTTTTGTTGTGAAAAAAGAAAAATATCAGCTATAGGCAACAATCAACAAAAAATTCAAGTATCCTGCAGTCATGACCAATGGATTGGACATCTGAAACAGTATATTCTGTTTTATTCAGAAAGGATTAGCATCATAACACTACTTTTTGGCATAAAAAAAAAAACAAAAAAAATTTCCAGAATACAAAATTAAGATAGTTTGCACCCATACATACGAATCATGTAAATAATAAATTTAGAAAATTAACTTAACCCTTAAGTTAATTTTTGCTTAAAAAGAATTGATCATGGGTATTGTTTTTAAGAATGAATTATAATTCTTTTTTACCCATGTTTACCTTTATCAAACAAGACAACAGAATTGCTTTTATGTAACAACACAATACTCAGGCTAACAAGAAAAGGCTTTATTACGATTCCATTACAATTTATAGTAAATTATTGAACCATTTAAAAAACAAATCTTCCCACCAATTTAATTAAAATACAATTAAAAGATTTTCTTTTACAGAAACAATATTAATTTTTCATTAACTTTTAAATGGTACTTTAAAAGTACCATTTAAAAGTTAAATGGTACTTTTAAATGTACTTTTATATGTGATACTGCACCTAATGTGTATAACACAATGAGGAAAAAAGACTGTCTGGAATGCAGAAATAAACATTATTTTTACTTAAAATGTTGTACAAATTTTCTTAATTGAATTCACTTTGTATATCAAAATTACTAGAGCTATGAGTAATTTTGGAAAGAATAATTACAATAATACCAATTAACAATGATAAACGAATATAAAAATATCTTCAAATTGTATGTATAAGAATTTATTTTGTTTAGAAAATTTTCCATTGACTTTTGAAAGAAATTTGATACAGAATCATCAAAGGTAATTTATGAACAAAATTAAAAACAAAATTCATTTGTGAATAAGCTTGAAAACATGTTAAAAAATTTATGTTCAAATAGGTAGAATTTAGAATCTTCTTCTTTTTTAAATTTATAAAAAAAATTAGATATACAGTTTAACCTATTCATTGTTCACACCTGGTTTTATTTACATCAAATAATCCCACATAAATAAAAAATTATACTGTTTATTTCAAAATTAAGTACCAGCTGAAAACAGTATAAAAAAATCTTCAGTGTAATGAATTTGCCAAAAGTATTTAATCATCAGACACTTTTTATTTTTAATTAAGAAACAGTTAAGACGAAGACAGTTAATTAAGACAGTTAAGATGAAGTATAACATTGACTAGACAGAGCATGAACTCATGTATATTTTCCCCATAAATAACCTTCAACTCGTAACATCTTATTTCATTTAAATTCAGTCATGGTCAGTTTTTTAATGATTTATTTAGTTGATTTATGCAAACAAATTTAAGTGATTACAAAGTTGTTGTTCTTGAATATTAGTCTTGTTAAAAGACTCTTGATCAATAAGGTAGTAAGTAACTGGATCAAGCGGTTCCCCCAAAACGTAAGAAAACTGAGAGACGAATCAATATTAATAGAGACTTTCAGTGATGAGCAGAGTCGATCGCTCTTACGTCTAACCAAGCGGTATAAGTATAAGTGTGGTGGTATCTCATAAAACATTGAATATTAGCCGAGGAGTAATTTTTTGCAGAGATCTTCTTGAGATTGATTAGCGTGATTCTTGAGATTCTTGATTGTTAGCGTAATTGCCGAATAGCTTCGTCCTCAAGGTATTATAGAGGTGAAGAGAATAATGAAACGTCAGTGTGGGATGGAAGAACCTACTCCCTCCCTTCACCTATGCAGCCTTCAACCTTCCCAGTAGGTTTTAACCTTCAACCTTCCCACATCACTGGAGAAAATTAAAGTAGGGTATCTATCAGTTAGAGTACAACCATTCATCCATAACCCACGTCGATGTTTCCTGTCAAAGATATAGCAGGACAAAGATATGGCACAACTTCTTGCCCAAACACCGCTGTATATGCAAGATGTGCAAAAGAAGGTTATAAAGATACTGACTGTCAGAAAGAAGAACAAATTATTAATTGTAAAGGATCGCAATCTGCTCGCTTGAGAGATTGCCCAATTTCTAAAGAAGAAAAAGCAATTCTCAAAATTTGTACAGAGTAAAAGCTATCATTTCAGGTCGCAGAAAAAGAATACAAAAAGACACTAAACTCCCGGAATCTAGTTAAATCACACATCTCTTTTGCAGCAGCTACAAGCCCCTGCAAATGCAGGTAATAATCAATGTGGAACCTGCAGTGAATTAAAACAGCTACTTCAAATTTTGTCTGATCAAGTTGCCTCACTCACGGCAACTATTTCAGAGCTATTTAAGAATATAAGCAAGAAAAAGAGTATTATTAGTGGAAAGACTGACAGTGGTTTATCGAAAATCATTTTAATCTCTACACCACCTGCACAACAAACTACCAAGATCTCTTTAAAGGGATCTATAAAACAAAATCAACACCTGATACGGTATTTCCACCTTCCCAGGCCTCCAAATCCAGGATATGGTAGGGGATGAAATGCCCAAAGAAGCCAAGCACTTTGTAAAAGTTAAAACACAAAAGAAAAACCGAATAATATTCGACAAATAATCTTGACACAGTGTTATTTGCAACAGAAAACCAGAATCACCTATAAATAAATTTTATGGGTGTTAAAATCACCCATAAATACCCATTTAAATTATACCCATTTAAATTACACCCTTTTAACGGGTGTATTCTATATCTATAATTACTTCCATCTATGAACATTATCCAGTGTAACGTTAGAGGTCTTCGTTCCCTGATTGAAGATGTCAGAGTATTGATAAGAAACGACGGCAGGCACTGCGTAAATTTAACCGTAGATCTACAAATGAACATCTAAATTTATATCGCAGAGCTAGAGCTGAATGTCTTCGCATATTCATAGAAGCTAGGATGAATGTCTTCGCATATTCATAGAAGCTAGGAGAAAGTCATGGAGGAATTAATACATACCGTCTCACGCACTAACAGTAGGAATGCATTTTTTTGGTTACATAAAATTTATTAAACGCCTCAAAGTATCTGTCAAAAGATCTAATTGGGACAATTTACAAATTTTCTCACAAACAGATTTCCCTTTTGCTATTCTTTGGACCATTTGTTTTGATACTTTTATTGCTTTTCAACAGTATTCAGCACTTCATTTTTCCTTACTATTCTGGTTCCAACATAGTTTAAAAGAGATTGTAAACATTGAATACAATTTCCCTCACCTAACTATGAACTACTGTACCTTTTCCTCTTAACTTATGAATTTTAAAAGAAAATAACTGTATTGAAATATTAAATGACTTTCATAGTGCAATGATTGCAGTATATTAAAAATAAAATTAATTAATTCTAATTTATAGTGTTGACAAGGTTAAAAATTGTTTTTAGATGTGCTCATAAAAAAAAGAATCAACAAAGACTATGTAAGATTTCCTGTCCTTCCCTGTTCGCAACAGTGAATAAATAGACAGCACCATATTTCTTATATTGCAAAATTCTATAAATAAATATTGTGTATAATTATGTAAATATTTTGTGTCTAACTAAAATCCTGCAAAATGTGTTTGTGTGTATGTTCAATTTATCAAACATCAAACTCTATTTCCTGTTAAACAATGCAGCGAGTGGTTTTACCAGATCATAAGTGGTCCATAGTTGCACAACAATTGACTATTTGGAGGAAATAACTGGAATTTCTTGGACTTTTTCTAATTCATTGGCATGGAAATTCCAGTTAACAGATAAGAAAAAATTATAACATAGAATGATCGAGGTTTAGAATTGCTGGCAGTACTACAGACAGCATTAGTTCAGAATAAAAAAAAATGTCCAAATATTATCTTGTTTGGAATGTTATAATGTTTCCAAACATTATAAGTTTTTTCAAAACAACTGTGAACTGATCTAAGAGATTTTTATCAATCCTTAACTCCGATCTCACTAACTCCGACTCACTTCATTTTCCCTGTCTGTCATTTTTTCCTCTGATAGTTATACAGGGTGTCTGCCAAAAAAAATTCCCTAATTTCCATTCTTCACCTATTTATCAATGATATACAAATTTTATATTAATTAACTTGCGAGATTTAATTAATGCGAAGCTGGCAAGTTATGGTGACCCTTTGCCTGATTTTTTTTTCACTTTATTAAAATAATATTCTTTAGAACTGCTGTAATTAATCGATTATTCAATTAATATACTATATACTATAGTTCAACTGATTTAATAAAAATTAAATGAGTTTTACAAACAAAAAAAGTAAATCGTTTCCAGTTTTTTACTTATTTTTTGTTTATTTTTATTAAATCAGTTGAACTACAGTATTCCAGTAGTACCAAATACTAATTCAATTAATGCTGGAAAAAATTAAAACTCACAAAATAAAAACAACAAAGTAGAATAGTTTTAATTAATAATGTATATAATCAATATTTTGTAAAATTATCATGTATAAACAATATCCATTCTATAATATATTTAATAAAAAAAAAGTAAAGAAAATTTAACTAATAAAAACAGGGTATATTAAGTAACAGCTACAAATAACCTGTATCTAAGCGGTAACAGTAAACATACAATAATATATACTATTCAATAAATACATGACATCGTGAAACTTCAATAACTAAATTTAAAATATAAAACAATAACAACTAAACTTTTAACAAAAAAATTATTTATGTAAAGTCTATAATGTAACTAATTCGTGTAGACACTACATTTTTTACACTACAAAATAAATATAAAATAATTCAAATGTTATGATTTTTCCATTAAAAATGCACAACCTGCATTTACAAAACAATTATTACTAAAGAAGCAACTGAATGAATGTGACAATTTACATGTTCATGTTAAAATTAAATTAATTATTACTTAAAGAATCATATTTTGAAACGATATCATTGTAATTTCTTTTTTTTTTAATAACAATAAAAATACTTTATCAAACCAAAAATTATAAAAAATATTAATTTTAGTGTATTGTAAAAAAAGTAACAACAATTTAAATAAGAAAAACAAATTTGTTTTTTAATAAATTCAGTAATAATTTTCAAGTGCTTTTACCACATCATCGGGAGGATAATACTGCTCAATACATCTATAATTTTTTTATGAATTAAAACACTTAATAGTGTTTTACTTCTTGCTATATCATATAATTTCAATTACTAATAATATTACCTAACATAAAAACCAACTTAAAATAGTAATAAACCCTGTTAAAAAATATGAATTTCTTAAGGAATAAAGATAACAGCAGTTGTCAATGGATAATTTATGCATTATGGAATTAAATTTAACGCTTTTTTAAAATAAGTTAATTTTACAGGTGTCAGGTTATAGGAAAAATCTATCAGACTGTATAATAAAAATTTGTTATTATTTACCTGAAACAAATATCGAAATAATTTTATAAATCAATGAATGATATAAATAAAAAAATATATAATTTTTAAGTAATACAAATTCTTTAATTTTGTTAAATTATTATTTATAAACTTTTTTGTAATATTTATAATTAAATTCTGAGGAGAATTTGAATAAATACAGTTACCTATTAACCAAATATATATATATAAACAACCTGACTACCAAAACATAATAACAGATAAAACTAATACCAATAGTTTACTTTCGCAGTGTCCCCCAACACGTTTGTACCCAAATTCTATAATTACAAAAAAAAAGGAATAAATTATAATTATTCCTTTAAAGAATTTAATTATTAAATTACATTTCTTTCTATAATTACAAAAAAAGCAATTTACATCATTCCATGAATGGGCAGTGGGTGTTAAAACACTATTCACCACAAAAAGTGTATGAAGTCATACACAAGTCAATTATGGTATTAATTTTTTTAGGTTTTATCTATTGCTGTGTTTTGATGATTAAGTTGTTAATGTTAATTGTTGAATATCGAGTAATTAGCATTTATTAGAATTTTGATTTCCCTCCCAATCACATGTATAGCAGCAATGATTGTTTTGCTGTAACTCATAACCTCTTATCAGCTGTTCAAAATGAAAGTAATATTTCATTGTTAGCTATTTGTGATTGTATTTAAGTTTGTTTAAAATGAGAGCTTCTTTGTCTGATTGCACCAAGTAAGTAGTGCGAACAGCAATAAGTTTCTTCAGTTCAGGAGTTAATCAGCAGAGATTATTCTCGTCAAACGCAGCAGCAATATGGGAAGAGTTGTTTGAGTGGAAGAAAGATCTACGAATGGATTGATTGGTACTTTAAAAATGGTAAGTAAGATTTCTCTCTGTGATGAACAGCAGGAGGTTAACCAAATTATTCTCAGTAATCGACAAATTACAGTTGATGACATTGCAAGTGGGTTGAATATAAGCCATGGCTCAACATTCTTTAAACTCTCATCCAAGATTCTTTAAACTTTCGAAAAGTCTGTGCTTGCTGGGTTCCACGTCAATTGACCAGCATCCACAAAGAGAATTGTTTGAAAGTTTTCCAGTAGCTTTTGAAACGTTACAAAGATGAAGGAGACTTCTCAAGCAAATAATAACTGTTGAGACACAGGTCCATCAGTTTAAACCTGAGTAGAGTAAGCGACAAAGTTTTATGTGGAAACATCCTTAATCTTCCACAGCAAAAAATGTGTGATATGGAAGGTTCACTTGGTTTACTTCACACCTAAAGGTCAATCAGTAAATAGTGACAACTACTGTGAGTTACTGTGTTTGCTTAAACAAAAAATCAAATCCAAAAGACGAGATAAACTTTCTAAAGGTATGATTGATTTTGCTTCAGGATAACGCTCAACCTTATATGGCCACAAAAACAGTCCTTTTCCTTCAAGATCTCGGTTTTGAGCTGCATACAGTCCAGACTTGGCTAAAAGCAATTTTCATCTTTTTGACCCATTAAAAGAAGAGTTGCGAGGGAATCATTGATCTGATGAAGAGACTAATAGAAGCGGTGAAAAATTTTCTGCACACCAGACTGAAAACTTTCTTTTAATAGAAGTAGGAGGGGATAATTATGTTGAGAAATAATCCATGTTTCACTTTTATAAGTAAAAATAAATTATACATTGAACTTCACTTTTTGACTTGCCCTTATATATATATATATATATATATATATATATATATATATAATCTTTTTTATGGAAACTATTTTTATTTAACATTTTACTTTTTAATAGATTTTTATCTTTGGGAGCATTTAAAGGCTCTAATGGTGTATAAGGAAACTATAGAAAACATAAATCTATCTCAAGGAACATTTTTTACCATCAATGCTATTTACAAGCACAATTCCAGCTGTGCTTATGTTCAACATGCACTGAAATGTGTTTTCATAAAAAAATATTTGTTTTTCTATGTATGTTTTTCTATATGTATGAGTGTTGTGACCAAACACAGGAAAAGGGACCCTTATCTTCACCAGGCAGAATTCTCAGTACACCTGTTTTTAGAGATTCAGGTCAAAAATTGCAGTATTTACATTATTGCAGAAACTGCTACCTACATTCATTCAAAACAACTATAATCTCGCTTATTTCATGTATTATAATGTTAGACAGCGTAAAATGTTATTTTTGTTAGTCCTTACACCAGATACAAAAGGGACCTTAACTTAAGGTTATAAAGAAAAAGCTAGTTCACAGGCAGAGCTAGCATAAATTATATTAAATTCTACTCCATATGGTTTAAACAAACCTCTAATCACAGGAAGTAAAAGCAGACATATTTTTGTTAAGAGTTTATTTTTACCTTACAAATTTTAGAAATAAACAAAGGAAAATTATAAAAAACATCATACTGTTCAGCCATTTCTGTTTTTCTTATGAAAACAAGTAGTTTCTACAAAGAAGTTAGTAGCCTTCTGCTGTAAAACACAGTGACAACTGAGAGAGCCTCAAGTGGACTTTCCTGGAGCTGTTCCCTCAACAGAATTATCTTATAAAAGAAAAAATATCTTTGATAAAATTCATCCATCGATACTGTGAAGATTGCAGATATTTTATGGCCTGATCCTGGGCCTCCACCTCTAACACAGAACTGTCAATAGCAACTACTGAGATTCAGGTACAAGAAAAGAATACAACTTCTGCACCCCCACCTCAAAAGCACCAACAATGCAAAACAAAATAATTTTTAATAATAATCTGTAAAAATAATAATCTTTTTTTTTTAAATCAATTATTTAATGTATTAACACTCAAGTTGTAAATACTAGTTTAACATAAATTCAATTTCTAGTTAAGTTAAAGACTATTACTTATTACAATCGCAAGCAGTTTTTATTGTAACATGCCTGTAACCTTTTTGCAGCGTCAAATGTATGAACCAAAAGTAAATTTTGATAACATCTGAAATCAGCAAAAAATTTTCATTTAGATGACTGTAGTTGCTTATGTTCCCGAAAGAGAGTTATTTTTATATTCCTATAATATTGCAAAACTTTAACAAGCTTTTTCTCAAAACATACTTTTTTATAACTGCAAATTCAACTGGTAGAATTACTTTAAAAATTTTTAGAATTCCTCAATAAATTGTTTACAATTTTGTCTTCTTTCCAGGGAATAACTCTAATTTGACAAAGGTGAAGATAGGTCCCCTTTTCCCTTGTTCAATCAAACTATACATACACACGAGCTAATAGAAACCTATAAACAATATTTCAATACAATCCCTTCATGGCCATATTTCAGTATAATCAGATTGATCATTTTCAGATTAAAAGTACTACACAAAATTAAAAGCAATAATAAGAAGCATAGTTGAATGGTAAAAGCGGGGGATATATTTTACAGATGCATATAAAGCATACTTTATATTCATAAAATATTTTGATGTGAGTCATCAACTCGCCTAGTACTGGCAACTTTTCTATGCTCTATGCTTAATATTTACAACATAAAATGAATCTAGGCCAGTAATAAACAACCACCATTTTATAAATAAAAAATTTAATCACAAAACAACCCTGTTATAATATATTTCTAATGAAATATCTTTGTGTAATTACAAAGATTGCCACATCTTCCTTGGTATACAAAAAATAAAGCACTTTATTAATCTCACAGAAATTGAGATTCAGTTCTTAAGTATGTAAAAGGTTATTTTTGTACATACTTTTACACCTTTTTTCACATACTGAATGAACGTAATGCTATGACTTCTAACATATAAGAGTACACAGAAGTATGTAATTTAATCTACAACTAAAAATAAAGCTTTTCCAAAATTTTATTAAAATCAGATGGGTTGTAAGTAAAGTATTAAATGTACATTTTTTAAATTCTGACACATAATTAGGCCCTGAATATTTGTGTAACAAGAAATTATAGTATTACATTTTTATTGCTTTCACTCTCTTTTTGTTGCAAAATATTCTGTTTATAAAAAAAGAAACTGAAATGGGGTTGGTTCAAAGGTAGTAGTCACTGGAATTTGCAAACCTGTAGGAATTTGATCAGATGCATGAGGAAGGAAATGTGTATGTGCGAGTTCAAAGAAAGAAGGGATTCAGTAAAGACTACATATAAAATTAATACGACTTTACAGTAATAATCTTTCATTATTATATAGTACAGTATGTACAATATTATAACAGGAATACATTATACCAGTCTGCAATAGAAGATAAGTCTTATGGGATGTTAAAGGTTAATTATAAAATAATAGAACAAAATATATTCCTTACTGAGTGAAGTTTAGATGATGCTCAATTCTACAGTTGAATGTTAATTCTTACACTTAAATGTAACCATAATGATTTCTCCTGCTATATAAATTCAGGGTACTTCCTTTTGAAAATGTACTTTATAGACTATTACGCTACAATGCAATGTTAATCAGAAATACTACTCTACTACAATGAAAATATAAGTGCAAGTGTACTAGTAAAGATTGTTGTTTTACATATATATATATATATATATATATATATATAAAAAACAACAATCCAATTTTATGATAAATTTATAGCTTCTTTAATACATTCTTTCTTTGATAAATTTAGTTTTTAAATTGATTCAGTTGCAAAATGCCCTTAAAAAGTGTTTTTATGTGCTCTTAAACATGTGAATGAAGATTACATATTTAAAAGACATAGTCACCATCAATGATAATTTCTAATTGTTATGTGCTTCTCTAAAATCAAATCACAACAAACAGTACGTTAAAAACTATTTCTGCTCAATTTCTTTTTTTCACTAAAATATTACAGGTCAAAAAAAAGTTAGACTTTTATGTAATATCAATTTTTATTTAAATATTAATATTCATTACTACCTTTTTACAAATCGCCACATGTTATTTATTTCAAAAATAAATAACTTATTGTGGAATTTCAATTTTTGCATTTATATTGATGATATAATATATAGTCATGTAATTCTAGTTAAGTATGTGACACCAAGTTAGAAATCAATCGATATTCAAAAAAATAGTATTTAAAAATGGAATAATGTGGTCTTCTATAACAGTTTTCTTTTTTAAGTGATTTAGCTGTTAAGCATGATTTAAGAGAATTTACCTATCCACGTAGTTATGAAGGCTTGAAAATTGAAGGCAATCCCAAGCGTTCTGCAACCACTGCCTGGGCTTTAGCTGCGTCTCTCAAAGAATAAATATGTGCCAATTCGAGTTCACTCTTTGCATATAATAATGCTTTTTCAAATAATTGAATAGCTCTTGAGAGATTACCGCTGTAAAATATACAATCAATAAAAGTACATGAAATTGTAAAATAAATCATTTTTCATAAATATTTTTAGCCTAAAGAGCCAGTGCAATTTTATTATTACAAAATTCATACTTGACACACAACATTTCGCATACCTTGATGGTTGTAGATCATAGAAAAACTCAAATAGTAAAAATTTTATCTGAGAAAATGCAATTCTTCTATACTGATAAAACACAAAGAGATCTTCAGGAAACATATATTTTCATGAATTTAGAAAGTGTATGGGATAAATTCTTTGGGATAAACTAACAGATCAAAATACTACATATTTTTAGCTAAAAATTATAACTAATCTTTACAAATACACTACAACTTAACAGATTTTTGAATTTAACAGTACTTTTTTGAACTTAACAGAACTCCCATGAATTCACTTTCTCACCATTCAGATAATATTCCTTTACAATTTTTTTGATAAATTCTGAGAACGTGCAAAAGCATGTTGTGGTAACAGTTTTAGATTACATGCACAAAAGTATTCATCAAAATGCATCTAGTTTCGTAAAATGTTAAATTTATTACAATTTTATTTCAACAAGTCAGTAAAAAATTGTCAGATTTAAATTTTATTAAATAAACCATCTAGTAGGGAATATTGAGGTAAGACATATCTTACCTTAATTTTTCATGAAGTACTTCTGCAGGATCCCACATCCTCAGTCATGATTGACATAATTCAGTTATTGTATAATAAAAATATTAAAATAATGATAACTGCATATTAATTTACACAAAAGCTGCTACCTGTTACAGTTTTTATAAGAACGTCTTTCTCAATGATGGTTTATAAAGTTACAATCTTGTTTGTTTTTGTTCAAGGTGTACAAAGTTCTCCTGGGACTTTCATAACTATTCTACTTATGAAAATATTGAAAAAAGTTTATATAAACATAAGTGCTTTGTTAGCGAGTTACGGCTAGTGAAATTTTTTTTTTTTTCAGTGACGCTGGTGAAATGAGGTACTGAGATTTTTAGGCTGTAATAAAGGAGTAAAAATTACTCATTTCTTACAGTTTTTGACCTGAAAAATTAAATATGTCCCAAAACCTGCAGAACTTTTTGAGAAATCTGGGGTAAAAAACCCTGTTTTTTATGTTTGATGTACAATATCTTGTAAAATGAGCCCGCCATTTTTAATACATTTCTTGGCCCTCTTCTGTACTGCTTTTGTTGCTCTTTTTAGTTCTTTAGGGCTGTCCTTAAGTTGGTCAGTCACATACACAATGCAGACAATTAATTCCTTTCAGGAGAATGTATTTTTGTTTTGTGTACAATATACATTGACACTAAATCAGTGTTGAAAACTGCCTTCCACAGTTTCATGAGGATTTACTTCTGCCTATAAATGCTCATTGCACAATCTGTTTATGCTATATTTATCTATCTCTACTGAAATTTGCCCCATCTGTTAACAAAACATATTTGTAGTGTCGATTTGTATTCCACCAATTGTAGAACTCCAAGCAAAGCAGACTGTCTCCTGGGTGCAGATATTGAACTGGTTGTTTATGATAAGGATACAGGTTATTTCATTTAAGTGTCCTCCAAACCATCAAATGTGAAACTCCACTCCAATCCATGACAGTAATTTCATCAATAACAGTATCGTGTTGGACCAATACTAGGTAATGAACCTGTTTCCTGAAGATTGTGAAAAGCCACGCTAACTGTTTTAGGATCTGAAATCCTGCGATTCAGAAAACATATTTCAGATTCTACTGCAGCAGCTGTAGCATTACAATTTCACTCACCCAAAATGAATACCATATCAGCATATTTCCTGGTTGTAAATAAGTATGGCATTACTTCAATGGCAAAAACAATCATAACTAAAATTCAAAGAAAACCTTCGGTAATGACAGCACAGTTCACAGTGCCGATATACTTAATCCACCTTATAGAATGATTAAACACTAATACAGTATTGTATATTGTTGATTGGCTGTTATTTAATTGCCAACTTTTAAATAATTTTCAGATAATTTATTGTAATCTTATTTCTGTCACTACTAAAAAATTATTATCCCAGCAATTTTTATTTTACAATTTTTGTGTAATTTCCAGCTTGTATTAATAGCAATTTTGAACAGTAAATCTAATTTTTACAAATTTTTACATCACCAAAATAGAATTTTGTTTTTGTTTATAAAGAACTTTTCTGACAAATGTTGTGATGTACTATTTCTAAATAAAATAAACATTTCTTTGTTTTATTCAATTTCTCTTACACCATTTTGCTCAGAACAAAATTCTCTATAAGTTTTATTTAAAAGGTTTGTGTTTTTATTACCCATTTAACATAGTTATTGCACATCAAACATAAAAACCAGGGGTTTTTAACCCAATTTATTGTTTTCACCCCAGATTTTAAAAAATACTGTAGATACGGTTCTGGAACCTATTTTATTTGATTTTTAGGTCAAAAACCATAAAAAAATCACTGATTTCTGCCTTAATTAACATCCTAAAAATTTCAGTATGACCTCATTTAACTGGGCTAGCTAAAATCAGAGCAAAATCTTTCACTAGCTGTAACTCTCAAACAAAGAATTTGTTTTAGGGGTCTTGGGAGAATTTCACGATACACCTGTATAATTAATTTTGTCATTTTATTAATTTCTAATATTTCTAAATTTGTGTTAATATCATAAGCAGAAAGTTTATTGTTTATTAAATAACCTACGATATTGCACAAACCTAATTTATTATTTTTGTAATTTCTATAATATTCAAGAAATCTAGTTTTTAAAAATTATTTGTTTTTGCTCTATAAGTAGCAATAATTATTACATTTAATTTAATAAATTCCACAAATATTGTTGTTTCATTATAATTACTTTTTTAAAAGTATTTTATTATATGGTTATTAAGATTTGGATGCTGGTTTAAATATTTCTTTGGTGTAAGTTTAAATAATGTTTTCAGTGAGTGATATTACTCTATGTATAATATACTTTATGTATATTTTTTTACTCTTTTGTGTTTTATTACGTACTTGTAAGATAGTTATTGTGTTTTGATAATTGTTTTTTATAAATATTATTAATTAAAGTAGTATCATATCAATTTTCAACTGCTGTATATTTTATGATGTTTATTTCATAATTTAACTTTTCTTTGTTATAAGGTGTGTATTTGATTGCTCAATCATCTTATTTGTATAAGTGTTTTTTATGAGATCAAGGGCGATGTAAGTTTTCTATATACTGATATTCCAATTTGGTTGTTCTTGTTTTTGACATCTAAGTAATTTAACATTCAATATCGTTATTTCAAATGTGAGTTTAACATTTTCATCATAAGAATTTAATTTGTTTAATATTAGATGTTCATTGTTCATTATAGTGTTTTATATATAATGAGAATATATCAACATACCCAGTCCAAATTAAAACTAAAAACGAGTGATATACCATGTAGTAATTTACTCTCAAAATCCTGTAAAATATGAGGTATATGTTTTTAAAGTAAGTACAGTTTTGAAATTCTGCCGTTGCTACACTGTGATCAGTATTCCACACATGCACACTGTGTGCATGTTGTCAAGCCACAGATGCCATTACAGAAATATTTGACTGAGTTTACGTTTGTTTAGGAGTATTTAAAATGCCTCCGCTGATAAAGAATCCTGCCAACTGTGAAATAAGTGGTGCGATTCGTTTTCTTAGTGTTAAAGATGTGAAACTGGCTGAAATTCATCGTCAGATCAGTGAAGTGTATGGAGAAGACATTATGAGTGATGAATGGTACGAAAATGGGTTAGAGCTTTTAAAGATGGTCGCCAGAATGTTCATGATGAACAGAATGGATGACCCTTCTGTCAAGATGAAGATTTGGTGCAGAAAGTTGATGAAAAAGTGAGAGAATACATGCTTTACAATTTCTTTGCTATCTGATGAGTTTCCTAAGTTTCAAGAAGTGTTGTCTATGAAATTGTGACTGAACGCTTAAATAATTGAAATGTGTGTGTAAATAATTGTGATCGTGTTGCAGTGGTTCTTAAGTCAGGTGGCAGACTTCTATGATGACTGTTCAAAAGCTGGTTGCACGATACAAAAAGTGCCTTAATATTGGTGACAATTATGTAGAAAAGTAGATTAAAGTACAGGCCTTCATGTAAAAATAAGATTGTTAAGAATAGTGTAGTTTTTTTTTTAATTTCAAAACTGTACTTTTACTTTAAAAAGATGTCTCGTTTATTTCTGATACACAAGCAGATTGTGGAAATCCCATCTTTTGTATGTAATATAATTATATACAAAAAAAAATATATTATTAGATTCAAAATAGTTTGTTTCATTATGTTGTTATACTTTTCAACTGAACTGATTTTACTATTATACTGTATTTAATCTGTTTCTTAATTGGTAAATAATTTGTTTTTGGTAAATAATTTATTAGTAAATGTTGTATTTTTAATTTTTGTAGAATTCATTCTGTTGGAATTTATTTCAGAACCTAAAACAATGCTCTTAATAATGTTAATTTTTCATTAAAATTGATATCTGTTAAGTTTAAAAATTTATTATTTATTTATCCAAATTTTCTTGAGAATGCATAAAATTAGGTTTAAATCTATTTGAATTATTATTAACATATTGTTTCTAATTAAAAACAATATGTTTTCTACATCATAATTACTTGTATTTTTATTTGTAATTTTGATTAAATTATAAATTTTTGTTTCAAGAGTTTTTTAATTATGTTTTTCTACGTTAATTTCAACTAAATTTCTCATATAATCAAACATAAGTGGTCATAGGTTTTTTTTTGTAATTTTAAATGTTTTATGTAATTCAATATTTATACAATTTCTCTTATAGTAGAAACATTCACCAAATTCTTTTGTTTTTATAACAGCTTTATTGTACTTTAAAGTGTTCTTTTTTATGAATGCATATTTAGAAATTAAAATTAAACTGAGGCATGATTTGCTAAAGTTATTAAATGTATTATTTTATAAAGCTTAATATGCAATTTATAGAAATAAAAACTTGTTTTTGCTCAGCAAGCATTCATAATTACTTTACTGAAATTTATCTTTTTATGATTCATATTATTCCTTTGTACTGTTAAATTATATATAAATTCTATTAAATAAACCACCTAGGTCAGAATATGGAGACAAGACATATCTAATACAGCAAACTGTGTGCTAAATTACATTTCCATTGTGATGCTGCATAAAGTACACAATCAAGGAGAATGCAATACAGCATTACAAGGAACGATCAATAAAGAGAAACTATAATAGTCACAGTCCTACTATTAATTTGGTGTTAACTCAAACAAATTGAAAAATAAAACTTTCTATGCATCTAGCAGATTACGTAAATTACATTCATAGAAAATAATAAAATTTTATCTTTAGAATAACAAAACAATCACAAAATGATTCAAAGTCATCTTACCGTTGCACTTCAATAGTTCCAAGTGTTTCATAACCATATTCACAACGATCATCAATTTTAATAGCCTCTTCAATTAATTCAATAGCTTTTGGTACATCTGCTTTCCATTGCAAATATAAGGTTGCTAAAATAAAATAATAACCTCTTTAGAAAATCAGTTCTTTTAAATAATCTTTTAAAATATACATTTGTTATATAATCTACACTAATTTAGTTGAAGAAAAATATTGATATGCAGTGCGTACATATAACACTGCAAGGTAGAGTAAATACATCCAACAAAACTCAGGCAGCACTACAGCAAACCTGATGTAAACGTACATTTCAGTAATGGGCACTCTCACTGACTGTTATGTGATAACTATAATACTATAAGAGCCCTAAGCTCTACATCCTTAGTGTTGAATCAAACAAGTTTTGGGTGAAACCCATTAAATAGGGATAGAAACCAAGATAATAAAGAAAATATTTCCTTTGAAAGGAATAAAAGATAAAGTGTTAAATCATGTGATACCACATTTAATTTCTCCAATTTATCACTAGGGGCATATATGCATATCGATTGGAACCAGTCAGGAATGCACACAATTAGAACATATAGAGAACTGAATCATTCAAATATAAAGTCAATTTTTTTACACTTAAGAGAAAGTTTGCCATTTACAAACAGGACAAATATCTGTATACAATATTTTTTTATTATTGTTTAAGGCATTAAGGGCAATATTATTTAGTTTAATTACAAAGAAAGTCTTAAAGTAATGATAAGAGTGTAAATTTTACATACTCATGCATGTGTACATATTCATTTTACATATACATTTACATTATTCTATTACTAAATGTAAGTAAAGTATCAGATCATATTTTCTTGTATTGAAATATATTCAAATGCGAGTGGTAAAACTTGTTACAGCACCACACTAGTATTAATGTGCATGCAAATCTTTTTCTAATCTCAGAGCTCTATATAACTGATTAGCAGTCACTGTGTGTGTGTCTAACAGATGTTTTATGCATCTGTATTTTAAGAAAAATGATGGAACATGTTGAAAAATGTTACTGTATCAAGTTCTGCCGATAAGCTTGCTAAAATAAAAAACAAAACAATTTGTTAAGATGAAAATTATTCCTGGAACAAATTTATGAACTTGCACAATTAATACGAGGAAAAACATTTTTCAAAATTTCTAGGCTTCAGTTTTAAGTGACTACCGTTCCTGTATGCTACAGACAAGCTGAGATCCAAATGTCAACAATATGCACAGTTTGATAAAGAAAAATTGTCAGCTCACTGTTCAAGAAATTGCAAACAGTGGGATTAGCAATGTTTCTAAATGCACAGTTTTTACAGATGATCTGGGCATGCAGAAAGCAACTACAAAATTCCTATCAAACCTGCTTTCACTTGAAAGAGTTTCACAGAACATACTGGAGGGCATCGATGTTGATTCTAACTGTGATAACTAGTGATGAATCTCAGAGGTATGGGTGCAACCCAGAAACCAAAGCTGTCATTAAAATGGAAATCAGATTCATCAAATTCTTCAGAGGATGAAGAAAAGTAATGCAGACTTTCTTTTTTTCAACTACCATGAAATTGTGCATTACAAATATGCATCCAAAGGCCAAACTGTGCACAAATATTACTATCTGGAAATTCTGTATTTTCCACAGTTTGGTGCGAGTGACCTTCTAATCCAAGATCCAATCCTAATCCTTCTAATTTGGATTAGAAGGATTTCAACATATCTAATCCAAGATTTCTTGTACAAACATGGAATTCCTAGCAGAAGCTGATGGTTAATGGATCTGATTTGGTAGTTGATAGGACATAGTGATGAATGCAACAGCAAAGCACAGTAGCCATTCCAAAATGAAACTATTTCCAGCAATGAATCATTGCCAGAGGTCTGCCAGGTTAAGTGTGTGGAATCACAGCAGGGAAGTTTCAAAGGTGAATAGGTAGACTGGAAGGAAATAGGATAAACTGTTTTCATGGCCTACGGTCAGATACTTTTTGAACAGATCTCACACTAATTATTTTATTATGTGCAACACATTTCATACATGGTCAGATAATCTGAATTCATCCAGATAAACAAGTTTTATGGCTTAATCCATTTGAAGTAACCCCAAAGGATTGCTTGACAATTAAAAAAAAATTGAAACTTACCCACTTGTTTTCTACATGTCCTACATTTCCTACATGGACCTAAAAACTATCTTTTAATTTTTTATTTAGGCTGTTTACCTGTGGCAGCCATTTTTGTTACGGTGTGTACACCTATTTCTGTGATTGTAAGGGTTTACAGAAAAAAATCATAACTAAAAACAATATTGGTCCTGGAAGGATGAAAGAAAAAGCAATTTATTCATATTTTCTCAAGACTTATGATTAGTCCCAGTGGTTTATTTACCTATCTCTCTTCTTTCTATGAGAAAATTACCAATAAAGTTGAACATGAAAAATTGTGAAATTTCACTTTTGGTAATTTTTTTCAAGAGGCAGGGATGGCATGCACAGTTTGAATTTGAATTATTTCTTTATATGTTGGTATGTCTTAGTACTATAAATAATATTAAAAGTGATATACTTACTCCTAAATTTTTAGGAATTTTTGAAACAAATATTTTTAAAGATCCAAATTTAGGCTTCAAATAACTGATGGGGCTGGTGATAAAAATCTGAAGTTTGCACAACTTTCAGTGTTTTTGAAGATGTTTATGGCAAATAAAAAAAAGGTTTCTTGTGTATTGCACTAATAAAAAAGTTTCTTGTGTATTGTACTAATAAAATAGTTGAATCATGAAAAACCTGTTAAAAGCGATACAATTTTGACTCACTAAATATGCGCTCCAAGGAGTTTTTTTATCTTCTTGGCTTGACACTTCATTATTTTTATACGTACTACTATTGTTGAGACAAGACTTGTTTGAATCATTCAACTACTGCAGTGTTCATGGTATATAACAGGTGCTAAAAGTCATTTCCAGTCGTCAGGAATATTTCATGTTGCAACATGCTAATTTATGCTTGTTGCATCATTTAGCTTTGCAGTTAAAGACTAGTCAGCCTGATATTAGTCAGTGACTTGTTCATGTTCACATCTTTATAGTGTCTCAAATTTTATCCTGTATTTAGAAGTATTTATTAAATAAATAAGTTTACTTAGTATTATATTTGCAAATTTTAAAATCAGTTACTTTTTTACATTATTTTCAAGTAATTTCAAAGAATGGAAGAACAATGTTCCATAGGAATTTATGTGGATGAAGAGTGTCATAAAAAAGTGTATGGCACAGTGCCAAAAAAACTCAAAATTAGTAAATTTAGTGATGAAAACAAATAATTTTTTACATGTTAATTCAGATGTCACTAGTGTTTGTAAATATGAAAAAAGTTCTTGTCAAAATTCAATCACTTATATGGACAGTTCTGTTGTGACCCTTTGAGAACTCATAAAAAAAACAGTTAAGAAAAACTAAAGACAAATAACATTATAGCAAGCTCTTACAAGAACACATTTTTCCAAATTTAAATTTAATTCCTGGAAAGTCTCTTTTGTGTTAACTGCTTCAAAAATATTTTTTTAAAACTGTAAAAATTCTCAGAAGTGGTAGATAGTAGCCTCAAAAATGATGATGTGAAGGTGTATTTTTTCCACCCAGCTGGACCACGTACATAATTTATAAAGTCTCAACATGACAAAGTGGGGATACAGATGATCTGCAAAGTCCTGAGAAAGTTGACACCAACTAACTGCAGTGACAGGTCATTCTCACACAATTTCAAGAGAATTATCAGAAGAGATATTATAGCTGTTGATTAATCACTAAATAATAAATTTTCATTGCTACAAAAACAGGCTATTTATTGAAGAATAATTAACATTTTGCTACAATTTATTTTTTCATATAAAAATAAAAATGAATTCTTGAAAAAAGATGTAGGGCTATTCATTGAAATCTCAGTTTGACTAAGTTTTACAAGCATTTTTGAATCAAAATTGTACTAGGTTAGTTACTGGTGTTGGTTAAGATATACAACCTAACGTAATAAATTAAAATATTCAAAATGTCAACTTCAACAAGATACAAAAAAACAAGAAACTTATTATTATTATTATTATTAAGATACTTGGAGCACTTATTTACTCAAAATGGTATCGCTTTTAACAGGTTTTTCATGGTTCTTGAGAAGTTCCTTTTTATTAGTACAATACCAGAAACCTTTTTATTTGCCGTAAGCATCTATAAGAACACTGTATAAGTTGTGCAAATTTGAGATTTTTATCACCTTTATTATTTTTTTATCACATCATTATTTGAAACCAAAATTAGAATTAAAAAAAAAAAATTTTCAAAAATTTATAAAAATTTAGGGATAAGTATATCACCCCATTACATGTTATTTAAAGTAAAACTAACATATAAAAAAATAATTCAAACTGAGCATGCCACCCATCCCTGCCTCTTGAAAAATTACCAAAAGTGAAATTTCACCATTTTTCATGTTCAACTTTATTTGTAATTTTCTCATAGAAAGAAGAGAGATAGGTAAATAAACCACTAGACCAATCTTTTACCTTGAGAAAATGATTAAATTGCTTTTTGTTTCATCCTTCCAGGACCAATAATGTTTTTAGTTATGATTTTTTCCTTAAACCCTTACAATCACAAAAATAGGTGTGTGCACGTAATAAAAATGGCCGTCACAGGTAAACTGCTTAAATAAAAAAGTAAAAAAAATAAATAGTTTTAAATTCTTGAAACATTTAAGAAACAAGTGGGTAAGTTCAACTTTTATTTTCTAAAACTTTTCCTTTTCTAAGTTTCCAACTTTAAGTAAAGGAAATATTGTGATTGTGAAAAATGTTGGTTTTCAGATTTCAATGGAAATATCCATTTTGACCATCCCTGAAACCATTTTGATTAGTTTCGGTGTGACATATGTATGTATCACGCATAACTCAAAAACAATTAAGCGTAGGATGTTGAAATTTTGGATTTAGGACTGTTGTAATATCTAATTGTGCACCACCGCTTTTGACTGCAATTGACTGTACCAAAAGCCCATAATCTAAAATATATGGATTTTGGACTTTTTCTTAACTGCAATAATAAGCTCCCATTAAGAGCTTTCCAACGATGTATCATAAGTGGTACTTATTTTCACTGGATCCAGAGTTATAGCCAAATAAAATTTTAATTAATGAAACATTTAAATCTTACAAGAGTAAGGCACATTGGTGAATCAGACTTCATATTCTTTTTTTTAACTTTTTTTAATTTAAATGGATTTATTAATAATTATCTCTGATTGTATAAAAAAATTGCGATAAATAATATTCAATAATAACAAAATAAAATATATGAAAAAATATCAAAAATTATGAATTAAATAAAATTTTATGTACTTTTCATTTTAAGAAAATATGTATATGTAATTTAATAGGCGTACAAGGAAGTCATGTGGTGCCCACATCGCTCTTTTTTTTATTGGTCAAGCAACCAGCTTATGTTTTTGGAACACTTGAAATGGATTGACCCATTTATATAGAAAGCATAATAATTTTAATATTTTAAGTTTAAGTGCAAACATACTCTACTTTTTTAAAAGAAAAACTAACTTTTATTACTAAAGAATTGTTTAATCTTTCACATTAATAATTTAATAGCAAATATTGCTACTTTCTAAACATATTTACGACTGCAATTTTTTTTTTTTTACATACACCAATGTGATATTATTTATGTCTGCCTGCTTTAAGAATTCTTATTCTGGATTTATCATTTTCTCCACAGAACATACTTATAAAATACACATTAAAAAGAAGTGATTTTTTTTCTCTGTAAACTGGTGATTCTATGAAATAAAACTACTGTGATGAATTTTGCAGATTCATTGTTTCAATTGCAAAGGATTTATACATAAATCCTTTTTTATTTACGTGCCATAAAACCTATAAAATTACTTTAAATTTTATTTTAATGTTCTTCATTTGGATTGAAATTTAATTTTCATTTGGATGTACACACAAGGGAACACATTTTAAAAGTATATAACCTTTACATAAACCATATGAAGCGAATACCTTAAGTAAATTATCAAAATGTTTTCCAACAAATCACTATACACTATAAAAAGTTCTGTCAGAATCACTAATTCATTTTTAAATATTACCTCTTGACAAGTTGCAGCAACCAGTATATTCTTAGACCAGGCTTCACATAAGTGGCATCAATTTATTGAGAATAAAATTTGCCACTATTCAGTCCCAAAACTTTATTTTAATATTTATTATACCCATATGTATACACATAAATTACTGGAAGAAAATTTTTATATTAAAAGATACTAATTCCTTTCTGGACAACCAAAATATCAAAATGAAGGTTATTTAAATGTAAGTTATATTTAATTCAGAAAATTCATTGCTTCGAAACAGACTTATTGAAATGACAATTATTTACTCAAATACAGATGAATGTAATGAATACAACAATGAAATACAATAAATTATAAAAGTTACTACATAAACCAAAAATATTTAAATAGAGTAAAAGATTCCTCCGAAGAGGAGGAATTATTCAGATCACACCTGTACAATTATAGGAAATTTATAAATAATGTTACTTGTAACTGCGTTCATGCTGTGTGTGTGTCTGTGTGTGTAGATTAGATTTATTACTTACCTCTCTGAACTCTAATAGTAGCATTATTAGGATCAGCTTTAATCGCCTTCTTAAAATACTCATCTGCTTGATCATAATCACGCTGGTCAGTGCAAATCTGTTAAAATAATACAACCACTCATAAGTCATTATTTAAAACTGGAGAAATTTTTATAAAAGCGTAACTATGATATTAAAGACTATAAAAGTTTCTCTTTTAATATTGCAAAAATTATTAAACATTTATACCGGTTTCAAACAGAACAATAAAATTTGTCAGTAATATCCGGTTAATAAATACAATCTAACATTGAAGCGCTAAGAAAAACATAAATCTGGTTTTACAAAACTGTAAAATTTTAATATTTAAGAAAGCACATGATGGCAGCTGAGGTAGAAAGTGTTTTTTCTTTCACGAGAATGTAGATTAACTGGAATCATAATAATTAATCTCTTTGTTACACATGTTCTGGAACTAGGACTAAGTATTATAATGCTATGGGAGCGTATAACCCAAAAGAACTGTTATATTAGATAAACCTAAATTATTAATTTTGTTATTTCTGAAAATTACACAATGACTGATGAAATCAGTCATGGCTGAGGTGCAGGATCTTGCAAAAAGTACTTTCATGATAACATTAAAGTAAAATATGTCTTATCTCAATATTCTGTTCTAGATGGTTTATGTTAATAGAATTTAAAATATAATTTAACAATACAGAGGAATAATAATAATAATCTTAAAAAGATTAATTTCAATAAAAAAAATAAAATTGATAAAGACAAAGTATATAAAAATAGTTTTCCACCAAGATAACAGAATTCGATAATGCTTCTTACCTTATGCTTATTATTTTTTCTAACCACGCTTTCGAGGTTTTCCCTCAACAACAGAAACTTTTTCTTCCAAATCACCCATTAAAATTATAAAAATATGTAGTAATAAATATTAAAAAATATAAAATTTTCTTTTTTTATTATGTGGCTAGCCCCACACATCAGTACTGTACTGAAGTTATTTGAATTTATTTTAAATTATATAAATGTGCTCCTATCTAAGGTGGTTTTGATAAGAAAGTAATTTTCAAATTCTGTCTGTCCATTAATCAAATTAAACTTTTGTCTATACTTTTAGATAAAAATATATTTCCAAAGTATTTAGTTTTTTTATTATTATTATTATCACACCCTTTTACAATTTCTACTATATTTAAATCTGTATCCAAATCGATGAATGAATGTTCATTGTTATTAAATGGTCTGTAAGACTGGAGAACCCTAATTGGTTGAATTTAATGTGTGATTTGGAAGAAAATGTTTAACTGATAAGGGAAAACCTCAGAAGTGCTATTAGAAAAAAATAATAATAAGCAAAAGGTAAGAAGCATTATCGAATTCTATACTCTTGGTGGTAAATTGGTTTTATACTTTTGTCTTTGAGATATTATTACAGAAGGGAATATGGACAAATACAATAACAAAAGAATTGTTTTTGCTAAGTTTATATATTATATTATTATTTCTTTTTATTTATTAGATTAACCAAAGTAGAGAATAAGTAAAGTAGGATGACTTACCTTTATTCCACTATATATGCAGGAGCACTTTCGCAATTTACTTGCATCATATATACATCAGCTGCATTATATATACATCTCAAATTACATTACAAGCTTTGTAAAATATAATAACATAATATGCATTTAATTATTTTAATTAAAATTTAAAACCTTTAATCTTCTTATTTTTTTATTTTAAACGTTTTTCAGTTGAATTAAAAATTAAAACAAAATTTAAAAATATGAGAAATTAATTAAAATTAACATTAAAGATTAAATTAAAATTAAATTGTAAAAATTTTTACATGTGTAAAAATATGAAATCAAGGCATAAAATTATTTTTATTTAATTTTAATTTTAATTTGAAGTAAAGCAATTATGTATGTTGTTCATTTAACTGAACTTGCTTTACTATACTCAAATGGACACAACATGCATAACTGCTTTACTTTTATGCCTCAACATCATATTTTTACAATTTACTTTTTAATGCTACTTTTAATTAATTTTTTATATTTTTAAATTTTAAATTAAATAAATAAATACATGTTTATGTTATATTTACAAAATTCGTAATGTAATTTGAGATGAATACATAATAAAGTTGATGAAGCGAGTAAATCACAGAAGCATTTATAGTGGAATAAAGTAAGTCATCCTACTTTATTTATTCTGTACTTTGGTTGATCTAATAAAATAAAAATAAAAATATTTTTATGTAGTACAGAGGAGTATGATTCTTAAAAGAATTTATTTAAAAAAATAAATGAGGGCTCTTCAGAAAGTATCTAACATTTTGAAATAAAAAACCAACAAAATAAAAAAATAAAAAATTTTATTATATACATTTGAAAGGGACAATCTTAAAACTATTTTTCTACATAGTCGCCATTTAAATTGAGGCATTTATCATAACGATGCACAAGCTTTTCAATTCCTTCTCTGTAGAAATCTGCCGTCTTAGATTTTTGGCACCCACCTTGTACAAAACTTATGATAACCAAGCTTCCCCAATACAATTTCATGCAGTAATAAACTTTGCAAAATTTGGGGGAAATGAAGCGAGAGTTCCATAATCGTAATGCAGCAATTTTCACAAATTTTATCATTGATTTTCATCAGTCGCAAGGCTAGGCCGACCACTGCAGTCATCATGCGGTCCTTACCAATGCCTCACTCCACTTCATTCATTATTCCATCTCCATTCACCTAACAAGGTTGCCTATGAATTTCAATTGGTTTGAGGTTTTTGCTAGTAAAAAGCTATTACTGAATGCACCTCACAACTCATGGAATTTTCTATTGAAGCAGCACATATCCATAATTTACAAAAAACAAAATAGAAAAATCACAGTCCACATGTTACAACAGTTTGATGCATTACTGAGTATAGAAACACTTTGATGTCAAGATGGTGGCTCTATCCCCACCCATCTCCATGCTAGGCACAAATGTAAGTTACTTTCTGGACCTCCCTTGCAGATAATATATATATTAAGTTTTAAAGTTTCAACAGTACTTTTTTAAATCTAACATTGAGAATGAGATAAATGTTTTCTGTTCATACATATATTGTAATACCTATATTACTAGAAAAATCCTTTAGAGCTTATTTTATCTGTTTATTTTTAATGATATTTTTTGAGAACTCTAGTCAAAATAAAAAGAAGGAAACAAGATTAAAACTTCATAGATAGCTACAAATCAATACTTTTTATTTTGATATCTATCAGTAATCAACTTGGCTAGTAACAGAGCCCAACTCTGTATACAGACTGCTAAACCATTTACATCATTCTCCTAGATAATTAATTGTTATCAACCTATTTTTTCATCTTCAGATCATTGGCTATGATATCACTGTGCTGTTTAAAGAAACGCACAAATAAATATAAACCATTTCTTAATACAATCACCATTTTTTTTGACTGGATTTATATTAAATGTAACAATTCACCTAAAGTTTTATAAAATTTATGAACTGTAGTTATTCCAAAGAACCTTTTTTATTTGTTATCTTAAGTGTTGTTGGTTTATGAAGCTTTTGTGATAATTTAATGAAAAAAAAATCAATTACATACATAAACATTACCTGTATATATAATGTGTAAGCTTCTACACATTCAGGATGTTTCTTCATCAAGTCTTTAAAATCTTCTATAATACGAGCAATTGTTTCCATATCTCTTTTAGCAGATGCTAATCGATAATGAGCGTAGTACATCTGAACTTTTACAACCGGTGCATCTGGTTTTTTATCTAAAGCTTTTTGAAAATCTTCAAGTGCCAAATCAATTTTATCCATTAATAAGTTAACCTTAAAAAAATAAAACAATATTAAATTTAATTACATTAATAATAAATGTAAAAAAAAATTATATATATATCATTCTCATGTTAGTTGAGCATTAATATTGTCTCTTAATTAGTTGTTATAAGTTTGCAAAACTGTGATTTAAATTCAGTAAAAATTATAGTTAATAACAGAATTTGATTTCCTGTGCACTTGAGTTGGTGGGGATTCAACAAAGAAATAATATGGACTTACAAATTATTCCCAGGTAATAAATGCTGCAAAATATGAACAAAATTTACAAATAAACAAAATCAACTTTTTTAATTACAATTGATTATTGTATGCAAAATAAACTGATCAACAGAATAAAACTGAGCACATAGTCTCCAGCACTTTTGTTATCTTATTATGAATGATTTCTATTCAGCGTTGGTAAGAAGTCTTCAATGAAACGTAGAACCCATCACTGACTCTAACTGTTAAGGTTGAAGTTGTGAATAACGTTTTGCAATGTGAGCAGTCATAAGAAGAATATACTGTTCAATTCTTTATCATGTGGTGTCTTTACAGTTGCATAATTCAAGTGTCAAACAATTACTATCTATTTACAAATATGAAGGATGATGAAGTTAATAATAAAATTGGTTGTTTACCCTAGTGGCAAGCTGTTTTTTGAAATTCTAACATCCTTGCAGATGTTATTAAAATGGTACCAGTGCTAGAACATGGGTGGCTGCTAAGTGGAAAAGATTGTATACATAATAAAAATGTTTTCCTTATTTTGTTTTTCCTCTTAATTCAATCCAGTTAATGTTTGAATAGCACTTTTAATAAATATATTAAACAATTTTTCCTTTATGCAAGTTAAAAAAAATTTTAAAACATGCTTTTAAAAAAGTAAAAAATGGATTACCCAGTAAACATAAATAGAAGATAATTTTGTTTCCAACAAAATAATATATATATATATATATATATATATATATATATATAAATTTGTCTATTTTCGCAAGACCACAATGAAAAGCATGGGGTGCGACCTCAGTTCTATTTTACACCTTAAATTTAGTTCATCCAAAGAAATTTACAAGATATTGTACACTAAAGCTATCATTTTCATTCCGCATCTGTCATCAAAGGTTTTTATTTTACACTTTTTATTAATAAGATATTTAAATATTATCACAAATGCTACCTAGATAGACACAAGATGCAGGTATTGTGGTTGTTATAGAACATCTTGAAAACTTGAATATAATACAGGAGTTTTTGATATCTTGTTACCAGCGTGTTCGAAGCATTACATTGGTTGATTGACTACATTGATGTTCGTTCCAAAAACCTAACTGATGTGCATGTGTACTAATCTCCACCTTCTGTACATGAGCTAGCGGTAACCATGAAATGAAAGTGCGCTAATCTTTTATTTGGTTTTTTAAGTGGCATCAACTACCATATTAACATTGGTGTTTACAAGCCAAGTCTGAAATAAAGTGCAGTGCTTCCCAGTTATCTGGGCTTGGCTTAACGCAAACTCAGTTTTTCAAATTTTTCAACATTGAAGAAAAAAGTTTTAAATTATATAATTCATATGCAGAAGATGGAACAGAATATATATTAGATGCATAATTAAACAAACACATTTATTCTGTAAAAAAGAAAAAAAAATGTGGTATATGCTTCAAAGGTAAATCTATTATTATCATAATCATGTAGTGTTTGACAGAATACTGACCACATACGTCATTGATTTATAAGCGACTTCCAGCATTACAGTCAGTAAGAAAAATGTTTTGGTTTAACAACATTAAGAATAAAAAAATATTATAAGTTAATAATATTAAAAGATATTAAATACTGAAAGTTTGGTGTATGTTGAACAGGAGTTTATCGACCAATAAGTAGTGAATGACAATCATGAATAAAATGCAAGTAAAAGAGGAAGAAAAAATAGATCCTACACAACAGGGTGAAGCTGAGAAGGCTTCCTGGGAAGAGATACAAAATTTTTTCTCTATTCTTTAACAACATATTTAGCCATGCTTTAATATTAAGAGTTAAAACTTCTCTCACCAATACTTATTCTCAATTCAAATTCTGTTATAGTTCATTGAAGTAAGTGATAAATCATCATTCCTGGATGATTTATAAACAATGGTGTATTCATTTTAATTTTCATTTAGTATAATTATTTTGTAATCTGAAACCAGTCTACCTCATTATTCTGAATAACTAAGGACCTATTGGTATTGTTAAAATAAATTATTTTATATTTTTTGGATTGTTTGCATTTATCTTGGCTTTTGCCAAGATTTCCCGTTGTATCTAATACTTTAAATGCATAAAAAACTCCACATACCAGTAACTGAATTCAAGGTTTTAAGATCAGTTTATTAGAAAAGCTGCTACAGTACACTGGCATTTTATCCTACCTTCAAAATCATTTTTATTACTTTCTTAATCATTCCAGCTGAGAAACAATCAGGTTATAAAAGATCAGGTTCACAATCAGATTCAGCAGAGATTTTTTCTTATTTCTTAAATGTGGTAAAGAATATCTTTATATATAAAACAAAATGCACTATTTTACTGTTAATACATCAGCAATTGCTCACTGCATCAACTGATAATGTCAGTTGTTTGTTATGTCGACACATAACAAAAATGAACTAAAATATAGCTGGTTACAAAAAAAATATATAAATTAAATTTACCTGTCCCCTGTGATGATAAATGTCTGAATTATTTGGATCAACTTTTTCAGCAGCAAGAAAATCTTTCATACATTTTTCTGCAGTGAACAACTCATTTTTCAATGGTGTGTTGAATTTTTCAGCAGCAGATATCTCTGGTGTCTCTAATTGTAAGTATAATGATGCCCTTTTGATTAAAGCATTTGTTTTAATCTGTAAATGAGAAGTATATCATATAATAAAAATAAATTTAAATGAAAATACAGTTAATTACAAATGGTAAGCTGTTTCCTAAAACTGTAGATAAGGTAATAAATGAATTTAGCTGGGATTAATGTTACCACTTAAAGGTGCAATCATGAATGACATTGTTCTAGAGATATATCAGTTTGTTGAATATACATAAGTATCTTAATAAATAATGTGAAATGACAAAAATAGTGCCTCTTATAACATAATCCCACAACAGATGCTTCAGTATCAGCTTTTAATTAACATCACATACATTATATTCAAGGGTGGGAGAAGGTACTAAACACTAATACTTAATATTAATACAATATTTAATACAAGATTAAATATTTTAACAGAACAGAAGTTTTCTGTTAAATATTTAACAGAAAACTATATTTAACAAATATAAAATATAAAATATTATATAAAATATTTAACAGAGGAAAAAAGTATTTTCCTCTGCTGCACGCTTTTATTTATTAAGAAGTGTATTTCTGAAGTATTCTTTTACATTATCGTTTTCTAAGTTATCGGAGACAAACCAAATAAAATTACAACAAAAAGAAATCAATTTATTTTATCAGCAGAAATATGACGACAAAAATTATGTAAAGTAAATTAAAAATTTAACTGCTGTGAATACATATTTAAAAAAAATACAGATTAGCTTTGTTATATATTAAAAAACTACAGTGTTCTACTTAAAAGGGGCTCAATCACTCAGTAGTTTATCTAAAAGTATATCTTTGTTAAAATGCATATATTGAAGACTGGTAAAATAATGTGGAAGATGTTGGTATGATGAGCCAAGTCAGAAAAACTGTTTATTGCCTGCACATTGGAGGATTGCCAGTCTGTGTCTA
This sequence comes from Lycorma delicatula, assembly GCF_047948215.1. Taxonomy (NCBI): domain Eukaryota; kingdom Metazoa; phylum Arthropoda; class Insecta; order Hemiptera; family Fulgoridae; genus Lycorma; species Lycorma delicatula. The sequence continues at coordinate 148,464,811 of NC_134460.1, read as the reverse complement.
GCACTGACTTTTGAACAAGGTTTTGTAATCATATATTGTTTGTTAAAATGCAGTTAACTGTTGAAGAATGTGTATTTGTGATGGAAGTTTATTTCAATACGAAATCTTATGTTGTGTGTCAATGTAAGTTCAGGTAGAAATTTGAAAAGAAAGCACCAGTGAAAAGTATTATTCAGAAGTTAGTTAAAAAATTTCATGAAACAAGTTCAGTGTTAGACCAGAAATGTGCCCAACACAGGTCAGTTTTAATGATGCAAGTTAAAGACTAACTTGTTGTAATGATGAAAGTTACAAGATCTCCTCTTAAATTTTTGTGGGACAAGCCAAGAAAAAACATTTCCCTAGTTCAGCCCACACTGCAGTGAGGAAAATGCTGAAATGTATAATCTGTATTGAATGTTAGTTTTCCATGACCTAATTATGATTATGCTAAAGGGTTCACTGTTGTCAATGGTTCAAGTACTTCATTAGAGACAACATTGGCATTTTAGATGAAGTATTTTTCTCAGATAAGGAGTGGTTTCACCTTAATGGGTATGTTACTACTATCAGAACTACTGGACCAAGGGTAGTGAAAACCAACACATTTCTGTGTATGTTGTGTGGTTTCAAGGCGATGAATAATAGGACACTGTTTTTGAAAAAACTGTGCCATCTATCAAGAAATTATCCAACAGTTCATAGCCTTACTGCAAGATGAACGTGACTGCTGGTTACAACAGGACAGCACCACTTGCTGTACAGCTCACTCTACGGTGAAGATGGTATATGATTTTTTTCAGTGGAAGAATCATTTCTAAAGGATTGTGGCCACAAGATCATTTGACCTGATTTTTTTCTGTGGGGATACTTAAAAAGAATTGTTTATTGGAGCAATTCACATTACCTGCAAGAATTACAAACATTACCATTGTTACAAAAGACAAACATTACAAATGCCATCCACAAATTACATATGATATAGTTAAGGGTAGGCAGGAGCGTGGTCAAACGTGCTGACAAGTGCATAGAAGTGGAGCGACATTTTAACACTTTCAAAAATTATGTGTTTTCCAATTAACTATTATTTATAGACTAAACTAGGCGATGAGGCTTCTTTTAAGTTGAACACCTTGTTTAAGCAACAGTGCTACTTTTGCTTGAACAAGGTGCTTGAACAAGCACCGTTAATTTTAACGGTGCTTAAAATTTAATAAACCAAAATATTAATAAAAATAACAGACAAAATACATTTTTTTAATGTTTCTCTAAATGTGATACCATTTCTTGAATTGCTTTTTTGTGTACATTACAGATCTGTGAATACAATTTTTCTATCATCCTTAGTTTTAAATAAATTACGCTTCAAAAAATTAAGGGAATATATAGTTAAAATCTGTAAAATTCATAATTTTGCACGGCCATACCTGTGTTAGAACTATTTCGCTGATGCTTTTCTTTTATAAATACACATCCCAAATTAATGTCAAACAGTAATCTGTTAGCATGTTAGTATTCAGTTTCCTTTTATAGAGGCTCCATCACCAAAATGTCTTGGTGGAAAAGTTCATTGTTCATCACTTACATCTCCAAGGTTGCCCAGGAAAAATTAAGATGCAAGTGGAGGAAATGTATTTTCAAAGACATATACATCCCATAGCTATGTATGAAGTAATAAGTTGATTAACAATATCGTTGTACTTGTCGGATTTTTGTTTGAAAATTTGCAAATGTCTTTACATGAAACCCAAACTGCAATTTCTACGTTATTTAACATTGAGTTAAATACATCATCTTTGACCAACTCTCTTATTTGAGGCCAAAAAATATTCCTTCTTTAATTTATCCTTCATTTACAATCGGAAATTTCTGCCTGATCTACAAAAATCCGGGACTATTCTTCTTCATTGCTTTTACAAATTTTTTCATTAGTCCTAGCTTGATGTGGAGAGGGGGTAAAAACATTTTTTTGGTTCAACTAAAGGCTCATGAATAATATTTATCCCATTTGGAGTTAAGTTGTCTCATTTCTTCCACTCTTTGGTAACATAATGTTTATCTCTAGCTCAGCTGTCCCATTCGTTAAGAAAATACATGTACTTAGTATAGCCTAAGTGCATGCCTAACAAAATAGCTGTAACTTTCATATCACCAAATATGAACCATCTATGTTTTCTATATATATATATATTATTTTTTCAAGAATGTCTTTCATCACATCGTATATCTCTTTCAAATTAATACCAAAGGTGATTGGTATTGAAGGATATTTATTAGAGTTATGTAGTAGAAATACTTTTAAGCTATACTTGGACCGATCTATAAAAAGGCGCTTGTCCTCAGGTTTATGAACTTGTCCTAAGTGCAACACAAGCTCATCAATATTTGTGCAATAAACAGAATTATCTTCACCAATAAAGTACTGAGAAAGTTCTTTTTGTCGGCTTCAAAAGCCTGAAATTTTTGTACTTTTTTGAAATAAATTCCAACCTTGCAGTCTTGATCCTAACAGTTCAGCTTGATTTTGTGATAAACTTAAATCCCTAACAAAGTCATTTAATTCATCTTGTGATATAAGATCAACAATAAGATTGTCGTCTTCAGTACTGATTCTTCATCGCTGCTTTCAAAACATATATTCATAGGCTCAGGAACTGGAATAATTTCACTGTTAGGTACAGGCCTGATTGCAGATTGCAATGAAGGATATTTTACAGTATGTTTAGATTTTTTAGAAATTCCAGACACACTTGTTAAACAAAAGTAACAATCTGTTACATGATCCTTGGTTTACACCAAACCATAGGTATACCACCAAATGGCAAAGCCTTCTGTGTACTTTTAAGCCATTCTCTTAAATATACAGAACAATTAACGCATACTATATGAGAAGCCCACGTCTTAACCTGATCACCAATTTTACACTGAAAGTACAAATGATATGCTTTTTTAATTAAAGGTGTAATGTTTTCTCTATTTGATTTTACAGTAAACTCACCAAATACATAACAAAAGACATTTATATCATTTACACAATTTAAGTCAGCAGTAAGACTGAACAAAATTAACTCATTCCTCCTAAATCCATTGCTTAATACAAACAACACACCTGCGTTTTCAGCTATATGTTTTGACCTGCACTGACATTAATCCTGTCCATGATGGCTCACTATTCAGTATTAGATATGATTTCATAAAATGTGACAACAATATGACTTAATTCTTTGTCTAGTATTATTTATTTACAGATTACAAATTATTTTAAAGTTAAACAATAAAAACTGAACTAACAAAATACAATATAGGAGCTTAAAATGCTAACTGTATATTGAAAAATGAAAAAAATCCTTTAATTAAAATTTAAAAATTTGTCAAAAATGGTGGGTGATAAAAAGATTCGAGTTCATATTCACTTCAGCATAAACAACAGTTTAAACATATGTATCACATGTTAGGAAACAAAAATTAGATTTATCAGTGTAATTATTTAATTTTCTGATGCGGCTTCACAATTATTTTACAATGAAGTACATATTCTTGGTAATTATAATTACTAAGACCATCGTAAAGAAAACTTTAAAGATAAGAAAATCAAAGTTATTAAAAAATATGCACAATAAATCCATAGCTTATTTTCATTTGAAGTAATAATTTTTATCATTTTTATTTAAGTTCATCAAAAAGCACCACAAATTTGATTTGTAATGTTTCTTTTATGAAATTTGTCAAAAAAAAAAAAAAATATATATATATACTAATTTTGATGTCAATTTTTTTTTTGACGTCACAATCCAAACAATTGTCCTGCCAATTTACTGTTAAGACATGATGTTTTAATTTAGCACAAATCCTCTCTGATAAAACACAACTACATCATTTTTTTTACTGGAGGAATAAAATTAAATTAAGTTCAGTGTTCCTCATATGTAAAAAAGTAGTTAAGAGTAATTCTAAGTACTTTTTAGTTTTATGATTTATTCTGTACAAATTCCTTTAAGGAGTACAAATAATTTTTTTTAAAACTCCAAACACTCAAACTATTAACAATTGCAATCCAATAAGATAACATGGACTGATTAAAATCAAATCAAGTATAGTTGTCCTAGCAAATCTATGGGCTTGTGACTTCATGTGCTGACATCTCATTATATTATTGTTCTCCAAAACATTATTTTTGTATATAATAATTATTTTTATTTCATTTTTCAACTTACAAACAATATGGACACCCAAAGAATACATTTATGTTATTGTGTTCAATATTTCCACTTGAGTTGATTACATGTATAAAAATGCTTAATGACACAATCTTGTAAACAATAATAATTCCTTAACCAATGAATGACTAATACTCTGATTGGTATTATGTACAGGCCTATAAAAATTTATACATGCTGTTAGAAATGATGTCTTTCATCATGATTATATTTAAATCTGTCATTCATAGTATACAATGTGTGTATAAAGAAATAAATAAATTTAGTCCACTTTATATTGTGTTCACTGAAGGTATTCTTCAGATAGTGTTTTTGTGTGGTCATATTATTTTATAATTACTCATTGCTTTTCGCAATTTTTTTTTTTTTTTGTTATTGTGGTTTACTACGGCAGAATTTAAATCCATAGTTAAGAAAAAAACTAAGAAGTTAAGCACGTGAAATCATCAATAAGGTTCATGATTTTATGGAAAAAGAAGCTCTAAAAGTAGGTAAATTAACTGACAAAAAACATATAACTGGCATTCAAAAATGTGAAGAAAGAACTGCTGCTGCTAGTGGGATATCAAGAACACAATTCAAAAACTTAAGAGAAAAAAGACATGATTCTTCAATCAACATCCCAATTGTGTTCTTGAAACCTGTCAGTGGACTGGACAGTTTTGATTTATGTGTAGTTAAAAGAACAGTTAATGAATTTCATTCAAAAAAGACAATTACCTACTTTAAAAAAATTATAAGGCTAGAACTTCAGTCATTTACTGATTTTGAAGGCAGTGAATCAACTTCAGCTGTTATTTTGAAAGAGTAGGTGTCAAATGGCATAAAAATGAAAATAACATAAAAATTTTAATTGAGAAATCAGATATTAGATATTTGCAGGCAACGGCTAAGTACAGACAAAGCAATGTTACAATTGTTTATTTGGATGAAACGTACATTTTAAGTTCGCATTGCTTGACAAAGTTGTGGTATGATGGTAGTATTGTTGAGGGACTTCATGTGCTGATTAACAAAGGTAACCATTTAATAGCAATTCATGCTGGAGGAGAAATCGGTTTTATTCCGAACACATTACTAGGAAATCCAGTTCGAAAAGTGGTGACTACCATGACAACATGAATACAGAAAATTTCATGAAATGGGCATGTGAAAAATTGATTCCAAACCTTAGACCAATGTCAGTAGTAGTTGTTGGTAACACCCCTTATCACAATACAGGTATTGATAAAGCGCCAAATTCTAACTCCAGAAGAAAAGATATGACCAATTGGCTGTAGAAAACCCATATTCCATATAGTTCAAAATTGCTGAAACCACAGTAATATGAATTAGTAAAGTTACATAAAACTAAAGTACAAAAATATCACTTGGATGAACTTTTGAAAAAACCATTGGTATTGTGTTCTTAGACTCTCACCACACCATCCTGATTTAAATCAAATTGAGATGGTATGGTGAAAAGACATGCGAGTCATAACACAATATTTTCTTTCACAAATGTAATTAACTACGGAGAAAATTAATTCCATGAATGAAGATGACTGGAAACCCTACTGAGAAAAAGTAAAAAAATATTGAATGAGTAGGAAAACTGGAACCACTGATAGATGAAATGACAGAACATTATATTATATGTGTAGATTCGGATAGTGAAAGTGAAAATGAAAGTGATTTGTTTATTGAGAATGGTGAACTTGCTAGAAATCTGAATTAGATGCATGAAGAAAATTCAAGTAAGCTTTTGTTGTTTATTATTAAAAATTAATAATTTAGTACAAATAAAGATTATAAAAGAATTACATATTGTTTATAATTAGTAAACATAAATATGATAATTACCACACACAGTATCAAAAGTAATACTTTTGATTTGATATGCGGAGTTGATGTTTCAGGCTGAGTAGTAATATACAGTCTGCTTGTGACATCACAAGCACATATATATTGTGGCTGAGTCTAGTATATAATTATACAATGGCTATTTGAAATTAAATTCTGGTCCTCAGTATTGCACAAAGGAATGGGGGTAGCGTTTCTATCTTTGTAGAACAGCCCAATAGCCCAGCAATTCAGTAGTTATTGGAAACATCGCTTGCTTGTTTGTTTCTGTAAACCAGTCATTCAAAATGGCTGCTGTACATGCAGTCATCACGCAAAACATTTGTCAGCTGCTGAAATTCAACGTGTACTTTTTGGAGTATATGGAGGGAATATCATAAGTGCCAATGCAGTGAGAATGGTGCCATATGTTTCAGAAGGTCAAACATTCACAACAATAAAAGAAGTAGGTTATCTACAACTGTCACAGATGAACTTGTTGCGTTGCAAGTGTCGATGCGAAAATTCAAGAAAATTGTCGATTCATGACAACAGAATTATCCCAATTTTTTCTCACATTATCGTGAACACTGAGTGCTGTATGAAATTGTAACTGATATGTTAGACTTCCTCAAAATTTGTGCTTGCTTTCTAACAAACATACAAAAAACAGGATGGGGTCGGCACTAATCTTTCTTCACAATTACTGTAACAAGAAGGATGAATTCCTTGACTGCATCGTAACAGACATGGGTTAAATTTATTAATGTGCAAATACAGCTCAATCAATGAAGTGGGGGCTCACCAGTTCTCCTTGAAAACTCATAAAGGCCTGTTTTTGAGACATAAAGGTGTGGTCATGGTCGATTTTATGGAAAGATGCATGACAACTAATACTGAAACTTACTGTGAGACATTGAAGAAATTGATAAGAGCCATACAAAACAAACAACGTGGTATATTGGGTTGCATCTTTTTTCTTCATAAAACCGGTCTGCACATACTGAAGTATGAACTCAATGCCAAATCAACAGCTTCAAATATGAGCTGTTTGGTCCTCCATACAGCCCTGATTTGGTTCCCAGTGATTATCACCTTTTCCCCGAAAATGAAGAAATAGTTAACAAAGCAGCATTTTGAAAATGTAAAGTTGAAAAACACAGTTACTATCTGTCTTAATTCACAGGCAACAGTTTTATGATGAGGATATTCAAAAACTTGTTAATAGATATGGCAAGTGCCTAGTTTAGATGGCAATTACATAGAAAATTAGCTAAAAGATGTATAAAATAAATTCTTTGTTTTATCAATTAGTGTTTTTTAATAACAAATCTGAAGGCAATATATATAACCAAACAGCATTGATACATGGATAATTACATGTACAGATGTCAGTGATATAATGATTAAATAACAAACAATTTTATCAAACTAAAAAGGCTGTACACAATACCATTGCAGATGTGGTTATTTTTGAGATTAAAAATGATTTAATTATTAATACAGTACTAATAATATTGTGTGGCCGAATACTATTGCATCATTTAACGGTAATAAATTCTCTAACGTGTGAAAAATTTTATGCCTGATCAGGAATCAAAATACTCTACCGCTAAGTCAACAGAATAATAATGTTTTAAATGTTAAAATTAAACTGCAGATGGTTATTTCATTAAATAAGTATGTCAAATCTTAAGACTTTATTATTTATTTCTTATACATAAAATACAATTTTAAACTTAAAACTATAGATCCAAAGTAACTAAAATTTAACTCATAAAGGTCAAAATAATCAAAAGGAAATAACTCTCCTAAAGAAGATGTGTCTTCTAAGCGTGTGCTTAGAAGAGAATTCGCATTCCTTTCCTGCATATTAACTATATTCCTCTTCTCCATCCTTTGCAGTTTTATTGTAACAAAATATTACATATTATATAATATTTTATATATATATTTATTATTATTACTAGTCACTTTAAACTATTATTACAATATAATTTTCCTCATATCCACAACCACACAATAATATATTTTATTAAACTGAATGTGCTTCACACGCACTTTCAGTTTAAATAAATAGATTTTTATAATGTTATTTAAAAGTAATCTTAATTAATTTAGTACTGAGTTTTCATACTTTGGCTCTTTAACAGACAAATAAAATTTTATATTTTCTGCTTTGTGGACCAATGAGCAATCAAATCACTATGGGATGTCCTGGGTTTGTAAACTGTCAACTGTGTTTCCAATTGCTAGATTGGCATAAATATACAATATTTCAGATAATATTAGATTTCATTACCACAGTGGTTAAAATGTTACTGAATCATTTGAATATTAAACAAAAATTTATAAATATATATATAAAAATGTCTTCAAAAACTCAAAATGTTCTGCACCGATTGAGCTCAAATTTTAGCACGATATATAACCCGCATCAAAGATTGTTTTCATCTATTTTTAATAAATCTATCTATTTTTAATTTGTACATTTTTAATTTGGAAATGTAAACAAAGGAAAACCAATCAGATCAATGCAAGATGGCCGCTGTCAAACACAACAACCAAATTTTTTTGAATTATATTTAACAGCTAAAACATCTGTTATTTTATTTTTAAAAAAAATTAATGAAAAAAATTTTAGCACGATATATAACCCGCATCAAAGATTGTTTTCATCTATTTTTAATAAATCTATCTATCTATTTTTAATTTGTACAGTTTTTTAATAAATAAGAGGCTAATAAATCAGATGGAAATGTAAACAAAGGAAAACCAATCAGATCAATGCAAGATGGCCGCTGTCAAACACAACGACCAATCACAAAGAGCCCGTATGGCCGTTGCCAATGTAAACAAAATCACAACTGATTAAGTAACAAATTTCTTTGAATAATATTTAACAGCTAAAATATCTGTATTTTATTAAAAAAAACAAAAAAACACCAAAACAAAAAGAAAAGCCACCAAGAAGGATGACTTACAGTAAATAAATTAAACACCCAACTTTCTTATAGCCCAGATAGACTTAAGACTATGCAAACAAAAAAAGTCGAAATAACCAAATACACAGAAAATAATATCCCTACATAATGACCAAAAAATCCTTTGTTAGGTTATTTTTTTACATATATATGATCAAACAATCGTTATTACTTGGTCCGTTCCATACGGACTATAATTACTTTTAATACGTGAAACCCTTTGCAATGATTGAACATTAACTTAAACCTCTTCAAAAATTATTCCTTTTGAACTAAGCCACATTTTGATATCATTGTTTTTCTATAACATGGCTGGAATTCTTTTCGTTTAATGATACGAAGCGTTGTCGAAGACAATAACAGAATTCTCTTCCAAAGGACATAATAAACCGCTAAACTATTTCTAAATAATTCAAATTCGTGTAATTTTTTTACGAATCGCGTTTTTATCAAAATCTCACCTTTTTCTCAATTGACCTGCGGGGTTTTGTTTTCTTTGAAGACCGTAATTCATTAGTAGATTCATACTCGAGAATCACATTGTACACTGAAGCAGCACACAACTTCTACTTACGTTAGCAGTTTATTAACATCTGAAATCAACGCCGTTTGATTATTCTGTAATTTGTAAGCATTACTCTGCTTTTGTAAGCATTTAAAATGATGTGTTTTTTCGCAGCCCACAAATCTTTATATATAAAAATGTTAAGTTCGTTTGTGTACGCTTCAAAAACTCAAAATGTTCTGCACCGATTGAGCTCAAATTTTAGCACGATATATAACCCACATCAAAGATTGTTTTTATCTATTTTTCGTATCAGTCACATACCCGCGAGAAACAGTTTTTTTAACGGTCAGCTGTGTACCAGTGACTGCGCCATCTGCCGGAAGCGAGGGGAACACTCGCCATACTAGCTAACGACAACCGCAGTCACATGTGAAACTATACCTGTTCCCAATTACATTGTTTATTAACAAAAAAAAAAAACCGTATCCACTTGTATCTAATTCAGATTATTATACAATCTGAATTAAATACTCACTTTAATCGAGGTACTTCTGTTTGATCATGTCGTGATTGAGCTGCGTCTTTCACCAAGCTCTGAATTTATTAGAAAACGACCAACAGTGGGATATATGTATTAATGACAATGTGCAACACTGCACATCCAAACCAAATTCGCACATTATTCGCAACTATACTGACCGCTTGCTTCCCTTCATCTCCCACAGAGTTATGGGAAAGATATCGATCGCATACGGCTGAGGATATTTTGCATAGAGTACGCCTAGACAATACCAATATGACCATGGAATTTACAGAAGGCATTTACAACAAAGCATTGATAAATATTGAAGACAAGTGCTTAGCTATTGCAAATAAAGTTCTTAGTCAATTGGGAATGCCAGCACCCACCTGAGCTGCGATTGCTTCATTTGATATGGATTTACGCCGTGAACAGAGTTACAACATTGGTAATCTTCAGTCATATGTCCAATCAAACATTCCCAAATAAACGCGTGAACAGAAAGGCATTTATGATCGCAAATGCAAATGATAAATGATGGGGACCTTCTTCTTGGATCCTCCAGGAGGAACTGGGAAAACATTCCTCATTAATTGATTCTAGCAACGATTCAATCAAAAAATGACAATTATCCTGTTGCGGAATATTAATCAGCCAAAACTCTGCAACGGCACGCGACTTGCAGTTAAGAAATTGATGAATAACGTAGTGGAAGCTACAATTTTAATGGGGCCTTTCAAAGGTGAAGATGTCCTCATTCCTCGAATACCCATAATCCTGACCGATACACACCATTTTAATTTAAAAGATTGCAATTCCCAATTTGATTGGCATTTGCAATCACAAACAATAAAGCTCAAGGTCAATCTTTAGAATTGTGTGGTTTAGATTTAGATGCGGATTGCTTCTCACATGGGCAACTGTATGTTGCGTGTTCCCAAGTCGGCAAACCAGATAGCCTTTATATCTACGCAGACAGTGGAAAAACAAAAAAATATTGTATATCCACAAGTATTGCAAAATTAAACTTCTATGAAACATATGCTTTGTTTTGTTTCTCATTTCTCATCCATGCAACCCCACAACAATGTGCCACAGCGAAGCGTGGCGGGTAGAGCTAGTATATATATACATATATATACGTACATATAAAAATACTTACATTTGTATCTGGGCATTTATCTATGACTTTATCAAAGTCTGCAAGAGCAAGTTTTTGTTCACCGACTAAGAAATACATTGTAGCTCTAAGAAGTAATGCTGCCCAAGAGTTTTGATCTTTTTCTAGATCTTCATTACAAGCAGGAATAACATCTTCAAAGTCCCCTCTCAGTAAACATTTCTTGGCTTTTTCTATTCCCCTGTAAGAATAAATGTACAAGTGATAAAAATATTCAAACACATTTATAAACTTGCTCTTACATATACATAAAAAGTAAGAAAAAAAAATTAGTACAACATACTTAATATATGTAAACATCCGTTAATTTAAAATACCACCACCATATTTTTGGGTTGGCAAGAAAATAATTTCACTTTTGTAGTGTGATCTTCAGGTCTTTAACAACAAAAACTGTACCAATAGCAATTTCAGTTTATCATCATTAACATAAGTTTTGCAAATTTCAAAATAAATTGTAATCTGATTGAGGAAGATCACAACTGTATAGGGGATGAGACATCACTATCCAACTGAGCTCCTCTAATTTTCCACAAGTTATCAAATATATACGCCAACTTGCAATGTCTTTGTGGAACACAATTTACCAATTCTAATCACTTTTCTTTGACCGCTTCCCCCAATCTCATTAATTATTGACAATAAACATCTGAATTAATCATTTGATTCCCTGGAAGCAGCTCCACACTTTTGCAATCCCACAAATTGACAGCATTATCTTTTTTTGATGCGATTCAGATTTCGATGTGGTTTATATGCTGAACCATGATCATTTTCGATTGATGTTATTGTAGATGATCCATTTTTCATGGTAATGATTCATTTCAAAAATGGACTGACTTCATTACGTTTGGGCATATTATAAATATTGATTCATTGTGTTAAGTGAATCTTTTTCGATTCATGCCGAACCCAAATATTGTGCTTCTTAATGAGTCCAAGGTTTGATGATCAGATTCAAATAAGGCTTTGATTTGGTCTTCATAGACTGCAGTAGGTTGACGAGAACGTTGGCCATTTTTGAGTGAAAAATCTGAACGGATTTTTTTAAACTGATTCTGACATATGCATTATGTTAGGCAATCCAAAAATTTCACATTGCGAGCCTAAACAGCTTTCTTGCCTTTACAGAAATAAAAAGGTAAAATATGTCAAAAATGTTCGTTTTTGCACACAATGTTACGATTGATATTTTTTTTCGTGGGTGCACAACAAAGTGTGATCATCAGCTCCCAGACACTATATATATTAAAAATTAATTTAAAAACTAAAACCCAGAAGTACAAAAACACAGAATATATGAAAACGCCTAAGACGTATGCTAAAAGTGAAATAAAACCACAATGAAATATTCCATTAATAATCTAAATTACAATAAAATTATCATCTGCCATTATGCCAAGTGGCATAAATAGCTGAAACATACTATAGTAAAAATCAAATAGTTGAACATAAATGGACAGCCTTAAGAAATCTTAAAACATTCAACAACATTGTCTCATTGTTTCCTAAGATATTTCAGAAGTTAGCCCCTAGTTTAAACTTCCAATGCAATGCTGCATAACACAATCCACAAGGATGTAGTGTACAGTTAATTGGCTGTCACAGTGAACACAAACTGATGCAATGGTCTAGTCATGAGATATCCACGAGTGAGCCAATGTCTGCCCTATTCGCTAACAGCAAACCACCGCTTGACACAATTATTCCTGAATGAGGAGCTCCATATAATACAGTGTTCTTAACAATATGAAGTTTATTGTTGATGTTAGCATTCCATTCACTTTGCCTCGGACACTAGCATTCCATCACGGACCACCCTCTTCAGAAAATAGACAAGACCATTAGAAATGACACGATTAATGAAAGGAGGCTGGAAACAAGCCTCTTTTGCTGCTCTTCAGTGCACACTTATTGTCTGAAACTCCAATATTGTTGGGGATCAAGCAGAAGTTCAAATTATGTTATGTTACATTGAGTCATTTGAGAAGTAACACACTGAATCTCACAGATAAGGTATGTGGGAGTACATGTCACTAATCACCTGTAAAGCGCTCATGGAATTTGAATAAACAAGTACGGGTCAAAACAATGGGCTAATTATATTTAAAGTCTTACTAATAGCATACAGCTACACAACAAAATTACTGACAATACTGACTATGTTGCAAAGGCCAAACATATAGGTTCTATTACCAACCACAAATTAATGGTTTTAGAACAGTTTGTATAAATTATCATCAGGATTCACGCTATTTATAATATTAAAAATTTTTCTTGTCTTGACTAAAGCAGTAATTTACAAAAGGTTGCCAAAGGTGTAATAACATGGGACAACAATAAGAACTGGAAGTAATTGTATAAGAAAGGAGAAACTGGAGGTAATTGGAGATAAGAAAAAGCACCGACTGATGCCTACTGAAGCAGTAGATCTCCGCTGTTCCTGATATTGATTCAGATGTGGGTTAGAGAACCACATCAAAGGCTGAATGATTTGGTTGCGTAAGAGCAACCAAATCATCATTTGGTTTTGTCTATTCCCAAGGCACAGCTCACCACTGTCCACCAGTAGACTTACACACAGGGTTTGAATGAAATGCACCTGTACCAAATCAGTTGAATGAATTATGGACTACATTGAGCATTCTAAGAGCGGTGGACTAAGTGGACCAATAAGCCATGCAGCCATAATCTAAGCAGGAATGGACCAGAGATCAGTAAAAGTGCAAGAGGCATATTTTTTCAGACCCACAATGAGTATTAGAAACACTCAGCATGTCCAACATTTTACCTTAAACTCCTTTAAATGTGTTACCCATGACTGAAAATAAACTAACAAGTGCAAACAAAATTATGCGCAATTTGCTTCTAAAGTGTAATAAAAGTAACAGCTACCAAATTCTAGGGCAGAGTGGTAACATCTCGGGTCTTTCATCCAGAGGTCCTGGGTTTGAAACCCGGTCAGGCCTGGAATTTTTCATATGCTAAAAAATTCCATTTAAATTTCCCATTCAGAAGCTTCAAGCTTATGTGATGAAATCATCAAACCAAAAACTCTCTTGCCAATCCCATTATTAATATGCAAGAAGTATTAAGAAAATACCATACCAAACAATTCTTTACTGAAATTTTATCTTAAAAACTTGCAATATCATTTAACATTAGCAATAAAGCAGATATACTATTTAAAATTCACTAATAATAATTTTATAGTTTGCATTGTGAAAGTGGGATCTAATGATTTATAAAAAATGTATCATTTACTATTAAATTTAATATAAAACATTTAACCAACAATAAAACCATGAAATCTAGGACACTTAGCAACTGATACTTATTTAAAAACTGGTTAAATACAAAATAAAGAATGATTTGCCACTTTAGATTAAAAAACCTAATAGTTTTTAATTTTAATGTTTTAGTGGATATTTATTTTAATAAATTTATTACAATATATTTTTTCAATTTAAAATACAGGTAGACCTATAAAATTGTCACACAATTAAGAGAAACCATTTAAAACGAAGAAACACAAAAGGCAAGGAACCTAATCTTGATAAAAACAAACAAAGAAATTATGTTAAATAACTACTACAAAGCATCAGCTGAAGTTTTCTGGAATTCAGGAACACGTATTATTTCTTTTACATCTGTTTTTCCAATTAATTTTCTTTGAATATATTTTCAATATCAGAAAGATCAAAATATATTTTATATCATCATTGCACTACTATAATAATGATACTAAAATAATGGTGACAAATAAATATATCTTCAAATCAGTTACAATTTTTCATCAAAAAAATATTTTACTGATGTTTACATAAGGACTCCTTGGACCATTATAGTAATTTTCTCCACAACTTTTTTTTTAAGAGCCAAAAACATATGAAACTGTTTTCACAACTAGTATCAGATAAAAAGAATAGTGCAGATGTATGGTTATAAAGTCCCAGAATTGTTATAACTATAAATAAAAACCAAACGTAAAAAAGATATCCTTAATATGGAGGAGGTTGTTATAGACAGTAGCTGTCCTTCTGAAAGAAAGCTGAAGTCCAAAACTGAGGTGCATCTCATAAAGGCCAACTGATTTGCAGGCTTCTTTAGCTGTATTATCCGAAAGTACAATGCCGAATATTCCGATCATTAGAAATCCAGCAAACGATAACACATGTATTGCAATATAGCAATGGAGAGATAGCTGAATGTATTTCTGAGATTATGTATTATCTCAAATATAAGTCTCCTTTCAGCTGCTTGCTCAAATCTGAGTAAACAAGAATTTGATATCTCAATCTATAAAGTTAAGGACCTTGTTAACAGTGTACACCTCAGCAACAAATACACTAGTCATACCTGACATCCAAACACATATATCCTACAGTGACAATGAAAGCACATCCAACAGAATTATGACCTTCACCTTCAGTATATATATATATATATATACACAACTGCATCTAGTTTTAGTCAGTAACTGTGCTATACAACTGCTGTTGCATCGTAACAATTAGATTTATATATTTCTTATAATATTTACTTGAAGTAAAATTTAAATCAAGGGGATAAATCTACCGAGGTGGTGACAAACACCACTGACAGAAGGGAAACTGATGGCAAGTGTAAGGGCAGAAACAGATGGCCAGACCTAGTGAAAATAGGTGTTTGACATAGTCTGGATGTTCTGATTGAGCACTAATTTTGGCTACGTAGGATGTTAATAAATTATGCTGCCTCCTGTACCAAAGCAGTGGCACACCACACACAACCAATATGCTTGCTGCAAGGCTTGAGCAAAAGGCACCCAGCAATACGAAGGAAAGTTTGTACACTGACAAGCGTCTTAACATAGTATTTCATGCTGAGGAGTATACTGCACGATCGTAACCTAAGCAGAACCAGAGTGCTTTACAAAAATGTAAGTTTGCAGCTTGCATCTCCTAAATTCCAAGGAGTATGACAAAGTGTGCGAAACAGAGTTAAAAATCACCATCAATGAATCCATATTGGCCAGTAGGATTCAACACTAGTGATACAATTTGAATACATTTGATCACACTAATTTAGTAAATTATTTTTTTTAAATTTATTCTGACAAAGGAAATACAAAAAGCAAAAGCCTTATTTAAAATTGCAGAATATAAATTTTAAAAGTATTAAAAATAATGTATATTTCAAAAATATTATGACAATTGTAAAAATTACGTTTTACATAACCTTATCTAAACAATAAAGAATTTTCAGAAAAACAAATAACTTACTTTAATTCATCCTGCGTTTCATTATGACCATTTATTTCATTCTGAAAGTTTTTAATAACAGGATCATTGTTGAAAGAAATAAAATATGATTTAACAAAATGTTTTGAAAGTAATACAGTTCGACGATTTGCTATTGCTTCCTTTGCCCTTTTTTGTCCTGGAAAAAAACAAAATATGTATATATAAAGCATTAGGATTTTTAAATAATAAAATTTTCCAATATATGCTTAAAAAACTACAATTTTCATAACATGTTTATAAAAACTTTATACAGTTGTATAAAGTAAGCCGCATTCCATATGAATGTTTAAAAAGAACAAATAACTAAATATAAAGTCTATCATTATTTTCTCCAAATGATGAAAGTGTGAACTCTGTGCATAAGAAATTATAAATGGATATTTGAAGGAAAGCAAACCAAGATTATTTATTACTCACCAAGTAGGGTATAAGATAAAAGCGCCTAAGAAATGAATTCTCAATTTGAATATACATACGTTTATAATAATATTAAGGTTCCACAAAAACAATACACAAGAAAATCAAGATTAAGAAATATCATTTATTAGAAGTAATAATGGAAATATTATAATAATTTTATCAAACATGACCCAGGTAGTATGATTATACAATAATGATTTATAAAAACCACTTAAAAACAACTTTTTAAGTGTTCAAGTACTTTCGGATACCAAATCCATCTTCAGGAACTCAAAAAACTTATTCTTAAAATAAAAAATAAATAAAACTCATTCATCATATACAAGTTATGTAAAATGTAAAAATGTACAACAGTGGTCATCGTGTTTTAAAAAATTATGTCAACTTATCCAGTCACAATAAAAGTTACCACAATTATGGTAAAACTGAAAGCAAAACAGCGTGGTCAACCCACTCTATAGTTATAGTTCAGAACTTGCCTATTATATCATTATCAAATCTTGTTTGTTCATTAATTTATTATTATTATCATTATTATTAAGACAAATAGGTATTTTTTTAAGTTATTAGTACACCTTGAATATTATTTAAAAAATCAAGAATTTCAAAAAACTTTTCCGGATAATTATGATTATTATTGATAATAATATTACTGTTCTTGTATTCTAACTGAAAAAGATTGATTGATCTTACCAATGTTTTTTCAATTCATAATCTGTGCATTTGAAGTATATACACACCTTGTCCATCTAAATTAATTTTATTCCCGATCTTTATTATTTTAGATGTAATGTTAAACCATACTGTAATGTTAAATCTAAGAGAATTATCAGACACTGAATGTCTGTACTTTTCCCAAAAATTGCTTTTCCACTAATTTTTCTACAAAAGTTTCACTGTAATTGATCACAGATTTAACCCAAAATTTTAAATAAACTAAAACCAATTAGCAAAACATTTTTGTTATTTCTGATTAGGAAACCATGTATATAATTTTTACAATAAATGAAGTTACATTTTTCAGCTGTCAGATGAATTTACTATTATTTAAAAAATATTCCACTGTGAACAAACCATAGAAATTAAAAAATCCCTTGCAGAAATAAATAATTAATACATTTAGTATCAATATATTTAATTCCAAATCAATTAGGTTAGATTACGATTAAAATTACAAGTCATAAACTTAAGCCTTCATTAAGAAAAAAAAAAATCAATCATTACCTTTTCTTAATCAGAAGATTATAATTGTAGAACAAGACTGAAAAAAATAATGAACAAAACAATTTATGAAATAAAATTTATATTTAAAAAAGATACAAGGATTACATGTAAATTTATCGTACAAACCTATTTGTTGTAAAATTCTATCTGCCATCACAATACTACGTTCATTTTTAAATCCTTCTAGTATACAGACTGCAGAGATATCTTCTAGGCAATGTGTTAACTCTGACTTTTGTTCATATGCCTTAGCTCTTCTTAGCAGAGCTTTTACGTACTTTGGATCCTGTTCCAGTGCCCCTGAGCAATCTTTAATTACAGCTTCAAAATTTTGCTGAAAAAATGCATTTATATTTCAAGATGTAATAATAAAATGAACAATACAGCTTATAAAACTTTATAGCAATAAAAACTAAATATTAAAACTGTAATAAATGACAAAACTGAAAATATGTATTTTAATAAACATTTTTCAACACCATTTTGCTTTCGATTAGCGACCTTCCTCAATGATGCTTGCTTGCCGTTTTACATGATACTTCCAGCCGGTGGCTTTTTGGTTTATATTAATATCTTTTTTCATTTAGTATTGCCTTTTAATACTTTTTAGCACAAGAAAAAAAGTTTTTATGTAGATATAAATATCCTTAAAGAATATTTTATATTAATACGAATTCAATTTTATGCATTACTGTTATTTATTATACTTTAGCTCGGTCCACCAACAGCATATTACCTCATTGAAAATGGGAATTTTTCTATAAATTCAGTAAATTTATTTCTCATATTTTTTCATTTCAATAATCTAATTTTTATTTCAAATATCATAGCTTTATACTTTTCATTAGTCCTCCAGTTTCTGCCTTTATACGATTAGTTACACCCCAGCTATGATGTAAGGAAGTCAGTTATGTCAAATCTCAGCAATTACACAGTTAAGAAGTCAGTTTAAAAGTGTAGCTTTTAGTGTAGTTGTAGTTTATTTTTGTTTAAAGTAAATTATTATTTTACACAAAGAATAACTATAAAATTAACAAAATTTACTATTTTTTTTAACATATTAAATACATAAACAATGTATTTTTTATAAATAGTCCTTTTTGCAGATCTAGAAGTTGTAGAGGATATATATCCCTTGTCCTTAAACTCCTGAGTTTCTTTGTCCTTTTAGAAGGACAAAGAAATCAACACAGTTGAGACCACAAGAGATGTTGAGGTTTGTAGTCGTGAATGCCTGATGTCCTATAAGAACAACCATGTAAACCTCCTAGAGTCCTGAAAATGTTTTTACTACTTTTTAATCTTTTCTGGTTAGAAATTAATTAAAAATTAATAAATAGAGCAGGAAAAGATTTGTAAAATTCTTTGCCCATTTTAAACATATTTTAATTCATGTACTTATAGATGGAGGTTTGGTTTTCACTGGGTGTGAAATAAAATTAATTGTTCTTTACAGTATATTTATTTTATTAACATGTAAAAAAGTAATATTCACATACCATTACTAAAAAGTGAGGTACTGTTTAATTTGTAATAAGAATTGCAGAAAACTGTCAATCAAAATTAAATAAAAGGTCTTTCATATCACACAATGGAACAAAATATATAAATAAATGCATACAATGCCAAAATTAACAAGAACATAAAACATATGGCAAACTTACTATTTCATGTGGAATTTTAAAAAACTCCATTGCCTGTAAGGCATAAGTAAGTTGTACACTTAATACAAAAACTGAGATATTTTTCGAGCAGTTTTTCTGCCAACATCTGTGTTAGATGCCAGTTGTCACTTAAGGCAGATGTATAGCTCACTGGGTTTATGAAGAAGGCACATCAGTTTTTCTTCAATTAATTTTGTATAACTCTTCATTATCATCCAAGTAAATCCCTTCCTCAGTAACATAATTTTTCTCAATCGGTTATTGATCAAACTCTAATTTGAACCTTCTGAACAGAGGAATGTTTTCTTGGGAACTTTTAGTTTCATTTTTACTTTCCTCATCTATAACCTTGCATTTGCTATCCCAAAATCTATAAAATTCATACATCCTTTAATGTCCACTTTCTGGTTCTAGCTCGTGAAGGACAGTAGGCCAGGATCCTATCACCTAAGTCTATCCCTCCCATATATTTGTTATAAGAGTTCATAACTTTGGGCTGTGAAACGTTAATATACTTATTTTGTTTACTCCTTTTTACTATACAGACTGGATCCACAGATTCAAAGCCATTACACAATCTCTTACATTTTTGAAATTCCTTAATAATAAGATCTGTTGTTTTGGGGATTCTATTAAACAATCATAATTGTGCCAGTGCATCTAAAACCCCAATTGTTTAGCTTGTGGGCTAATCTGATAGTAATGAGGAAACAGTCAAAATAAAGAATATGTCCAGGCACTAGCAACTTAGACAAATGTAGCACAGCTGACTCACATAATGAAAATCCTTGACTATTTTCAAGAGAAAAAGTATCTGTGAAGTCACAGATAATTCAATTAGGATTTGCTACAAGGGATTGCATTAGGATTAAGCTACAAGACTTTTCATGTAGATTTGGATAGCAATTCAGATCGTTATTAGTCATCATCCCAATCTTCCAGGAGCTCACAAGAACAAGTTAGCATATGACTGGTTCACCATCATCACCAAAACCTTCAATGTTCTCTCTATATCTGAATCGTCTAATTCATCCAAGATTTTTCATAGTTCTTCATCAGTCACTGGAAATAAAAAATAGATAAAAATTTACAATATTAAAATACATCCATTAATAAAATAATAAATATGAATTTGTTTAATACGAAGATAACTAATAAAAAAGTATTTACTATAATGTGGATTACATAAACTAGTAGAAACCAAATGTGCTAGTAAAAGGTACATTTAAAATTTCAACTTCTTGAGCTGAGACCAAAACATCTGGATTTAAATTAGAGTAAAAGTAATAAAAACTTTAATCAGAAACTATTCAGATGTGCAACAAAGCTCAATCTTTATTTAACATACTTTAACAGCTAACATGGTAGTTCTACAATAAATAATGTACTTACTTTTAGGAATAAAGCAGGATGTCATCTTACTGGGTGGAGTCATCATGAAAACAACTACAACAGTAACAGATTATGCTAGTGGTGAATTCTGAAACTAGGATCAGTTAATAAAATTGTTTCCTCCAGCTGGTGCTGTTACCTGTGAAATTCTGTGGCAACTTCATAACATAAAATTTGATTTTTAATTTTGTGACCTTTTTGAAGTACACTAGGTATTTGCCACTTCTTTAATCAGATGTCAGTTAGGACTTCATGCAGTAAGACTAATAGGTATTTAGCACTACAACAAACATACTCTCTCAGGTCTCAGAAGATAAAAAATTGTTAATGTTTTTTTTTAATTACAATATATTTAAAACTATTCTTATCTTTTCAAAATATTTTTTTTTAATTATAATTAGAACAAACGAGATATTTCAAATGATCCTCTAATTTGGCTATAATGTTATGTACTGAAAAAGATTTTAGAAAATTGCAAATCATTAATACTTTGTTTTGGTAGTTTTAAAGACATTTATAATTCAGGGGATGTCCGCCGTATATTGAGATAAAGAAAAAAATTTATATCAATATATATGTCCAGAAATGATTAGTTTACCAGCTGCCTGACATTTTGTATTTTTAACAAAAATAATTTATTTCTCAGGAATCGTTAATAATAATACAGCTGAAATTCAGTATACTGTTATGGTGCCTACAGTTTTACTTGTATAAAAATAATGAACCTGATCTCTTCAATTCATTTCAAAATGGTGACCATATAAACCTTTTAATTCTTATATCTTTGCAATTGTTGGTTTATTTAGATGTTATGTTATTACAAAAAATGTTCAAGCATTTCTACGACAAAGAAAATGACACATATTTTTTCAAATCCATTCACAAACAAAGTTATGGCAAAAGGTCTTGAAGTGAGTCGCTCTAAGATTAAAAATTATTCTGTTTTTATTCAGTTTCTCCTGAATAAAATTAAATAACTTGACACGATCTCATCTGGAATAATTTTATTTATGTTACGTAATAAATCATAATACTGAAAAAATTACAAAATAAAATAATACTGAAATCATGAAAATATAATAATAACATTGAAAAAGAGTTTGCGTTAAAACAGATGACAGCCCACCAGACAGGTCTAGTGGTTAACTCGTCACAAATCAATTGTTTAAGAACTAATTTTCAAAATTGAAGGTTCTGAGGTTCTAATCCTAGTAAAAGTTAGTTTTTTTAATACGGATTTAAATACTAGACAATGAGTATTGGTATACTTTGGTGGTTGGAGTTCAATTAACCACACATCTCAAGAATAGTTGACCTTAGTCTACAAAACGACACCTTATTTACATGTCTTGCATATTATCCTCATCTCATCGAGCTATGAGGGGTTACTTATTGTTTACTAGCTGAACAGATTGAAAGTACAGATGAGGAAAATAAAATAAATAAAAACAGAAATTGTAATTAACAAGTCATTGTTGTAAATATAAATAAAAACTAATACCTAGTCTGTCTTTTGCTATTGTCAAAGTGAATACACTGATCGTGCTGTAAGATTAATAATTTTTTTTAACAACTTATTCACAAAAGCAAGTAATGTGAGTCATATTTATACTAATTTAGAAATGGCTGATATGCATTTAATGTAAAATCTTGCCCGTTGCAACACCCTTTAGGCAAGACAGCTGTATCAGAAACACTTTCCCATTCAGGTGTTACCTTCTCACACAATCTTTTCATCCATTCATAGATGGCTCAGAGATATAGGAAGCTTAAAATCTGATAAACATCGTAGATCAGAACATCCATAATAAATATGTACATACAAATTCAAGGAGTATGTTTTAAATGAAATAATTAACCATACCTAAAGAAGTACTAGAGAACTGGCTTTGGAATTCAATGTTAGTATTGCAATGGTTTGGAGGGTTTTGTATGAGCAGCAAATCCACGTCTACCACTATCAACAGGTACAAGCTATGTTACATCGAGATTATACTAAAGTGTTCAGCTATGCCAGTGGGTTATCCGAAAATGTTCAGGATCTGAATTTTTTTAAATGATATTTTCTTTACCGATGAAGCCAAATTTACATCCGCCATTCTTAACACCCACAACATGCACATATGGTCAATTGAAAACCCTCATGCCATTGATAAATGTGTAATGAAAATTATTTTTCAATATTAATATTATTTATTATAATATTTTCATGATTTCAATAACACTTTATTTTATAACAATATTTGGTAATTAATAGAGCAATTCATTTCAAGAACTTTTACCATTACTTTGTTATTTATGACTAGATTTGAATAAATAAGTTGTAACTTTCTTTTTCCTGATCCCCAAAGGGAAGACAGCCCGCATTGTGATGATCCTGGTCACTACACCACCCCCTCTATTTCTAGCCCTGATGGGCTTTACTAGAGGTCGTCTTTTAGACCCTCTAAACTTGATAACACAACACAGTCATCAGTTTGGCCTCTGTCAGGATACCACTGATGCAAACATTTCAGCTGACACTTCCATTATTGTATTATTGTGCTCAAGCTACTATCACCTTTGTATGGCCTCTTCCAACCGAGACCACCTACCATAACTTACAACCATCAACTATCAAATTAATTATTAATTATTTTGTCCTACAATTCAATTTACTCTTAATAAAGTCCTCTTAATTTACTTATAATCAAGAAACAGATTCGCAACTTTAATAAGCCATGAATGAAAATATACTTCTATCTGCAGTGGTCGCTTTCGGGAACAAGGTCAATGCCTACTCCCTCCCACACCGCAGTTCCATCACAGAGTTCTTCACATATCCATTCTTAACCTAAACAGTGAATATCTCAGCTAACCAGGGCTCAATGCTAAAACACCTATCTTGGCAAGCACCCAGGCAGGCACCTTATCACCCAGGTTGCTATTCTATCTATAAATCTACAACAGCATCAGACTCCCTCAGCCACGCTCCACAGAACTAAGAATCTAAGGAAGCCAGGAATTATGTTCCATTCCTTTTGGTTTTCCAATTAACTTGAAAATCAAAACCAGAATTGATCCTCACAAGTTCTCTAGCTACTTTGGTACGTTCAGCTTCGTACCTGGGCAGACATGTAAGACATTGTGTACATCATCTCTACACTCTGGACACAAGCCTGAATTAATCTAAACAAACCAAATTTGGCCAATCTACCTCAAAAAGCACAATGTCCAGAAAAACTGTAATATGCCAATTGGAGGAAATCCAACTTACTACCTGTATACTTCTCACATCAGGAAAAATACCATGGATGTAAATGCCTTCAGATGATTCTGTCTACCTTATTTGCCATAAGTGAAATCTTTGTAGACTATTTCTTTTATGCACCCAGAGATAAGTTGGCCTACCTTCTCAGCTTCACAATGTAATTGGCACGGTTACAAGGATATCAATGGGCTTAGTACTAGACATAACAAGGACCACCTCTCAAGAGACAGTCTAATAGGGACCAATCACAGATAAATTCCTATAACATTTATACCTCATTCGATGAATGCGGAAAGGTGTAGCATACAGCATTATACTTTCACATACCGTCTTATATAGAACATGCATGGTTCTGAAATTAAGCCCCTAATTGGGATGAACTGCTCTCCAAACACCAAACAAGCCTTTTTAGCAACATATTGAAAGTGCTCCTTGAATCGAAGATTCTTATCAAGGATGACACCTAGATACTTCTGCAGCAGGACATACTTAATATTGAATTAAGTATGTCCAATCAATTAAGTATATCAATGGCAGGTCATTGAGACCTGCCATTGATATAAAAGATCATTATGTTAACAGCAGTCTGCCCTTGAGCAACATCATTATTATTTTCTCTGGGCTAAACACCATCTTATATTACAAACTCCATAACTGGAGTATCTTGCAAGCTTGGGCTGCCCTGAATTCGATCTCATTCCTCGAATCTCCTTTAACCAGCAAAAGCCGATCATCCGCATAAGCAATGATGTAGCATCCACTGAAGGTAACCTCAACCGCATCAAAGAATTAAATTCAACAACCCAGAGCACGAGTCCTGAGCACTATCCTGCAGATAACCTTTAGATATTTTTCCTGCTTCTGAAATGCTGTCTCAAAGAACTGCTGAAATAACACATTCAGCTCAATCTGCGTACAATCATGCTTCTGTAGCTCTAACAGGGCAGAGAGCTATTACAAATTATTGAAAGCTCCTGATATGTCCAAAAAGATATCTAAGACATACTTGGTCACTAGAAGAAACAATGGTCAAGACCTTAAGAATAGCATATTCCATGCCTCTGCCGGGGTGAAAACCATACTGATCACCCACCAACTTTCTAGAATCAACCTATCAGTAATACGAAGATACAATACCTTCTCAAAAACCTTTCCAATTACTAGCAGAAGCATTAAAGACCTTTTAAGCATTAAAGACCTTTTTTCCAGCAAATAGGGAAATAGCCACGAAACAGCATCCTATTAAAAATTTTAAGTCAAAGTACCAACACAAATTCTGACAAAACATATAAGGAACTCCACCAGATTCCATTGAAACCTGGGGCTTTATTCCTACTACAACTGCAAATTACCTGATGTACCTCTGCCTCTGTAATTTCTACACATAAAACATCAGAATGAAAAGCAGCAACTTCCTCTCACTCGCATATGATATGAGGTTTCATTAGTTACGACATCATCCAGTAACAAATCATTCAATAAAATATTTGAAATCTCAGGTTTTTAGAAACAACACCCTGCTGCGTCAAGGGAGCTAATAAAAGAATATTTTTTCTTGTGCTTATGCCCTAAGATTCTATACATAACATTCCAAGGATCCTTACTTCCTTGCTCTCTAACAAAAGAACACAAAGAAACATCTCTTTTTGATGTCCCGACCAAATGAAAATATTCAGACCTTTGCCTTCGACAGTCACCTACCAAAACTGCTCACCATTCAGGATCACTCTCCTGCTGAGCAGGTCTCCTGAGGGATCATGGACTGTTTCAACAGAGACAACACAAGATAACAGTCTAGTCCACCAAGGGGCAATTCTCTCTTGACTTGAACCACAGGGAATTGAATTCTCAGCGGCATTGATGAAAGTCAGAGAAAATCTTTCTGCCAAGTCTTCCAATTGATCATCCAGACTTCAGTCTAAGACAAGGAGTCTAGCAGAGAGAATTAGAAATTCAGGCCAGTCCACCTTAATGTTTGCCTAATGCAGTCATCTTAATGAAGTGAGAAATCAGGTTCATTATTTTTATACAAGCAAACGTGTAGGTAGTCTAGCAGTAATGAAATTTCGGCTCAATATGATAAACCATTCCTGAGAAATAAATTTTTATGTTAAAAATACAAAATAGATTCCCACTGAATTCTTGAAATTGTTTTTATAAAAACTGGGTTTTAGGGTATATCACTAAGATCTCCAAGGACATTAAGACTTATTCTTAACTTCATTCACGTGAAAATAATGGATAAATTAAATGTAAAAAAAGTCCTAAAATACTTTATTTGCAAGTTACGACTAATGAAAGATTGACTCAGATTTCAGCTTACTTGGTGAAATGAGGTTGTACTGAAATTTTTAGGACGTTAAATTAAGGGGCACAATTTGTGATTTCTTTTGGTTTTTGACCTGAACAATTGATTAAAAATAGATCTCGCAACCATATCTAAACAAGTTTTTGAAAAATCTAGGGTGAAAACCAATAAATTAGGGTTAAAAACCCAATTTTTTATGTTTGATGTATAATAACTTTGTTAAATGAGTAAAAACATAAAACTTTTAATCAAAATTACAGATTTTAATTCTAAACAAAATGGTTTAAGAGAAGTTGAATAAAAATGAAAGTTAGAAAAATTTGAATTTCATTTAAAAAAAAGTATTAGAAAAATTTGAATTTTATTTTTAAAAAAGTACTTATTTAATGAAAACAAAAACCAAATTCTTTTTTGGTGATGTGATAAGTTTGTAAAAAACAGAATTTACTATTAAAAATTTAAAAAAAAAAACAGGATATACACAAAAATTGATAAAATAAAAATTTAAATAAATAAAAAATTTTTACAATGTTTTTGTATCGACAGAAATACAATAAATTATTTGAAAAATTATTTCCGCAATAAATTAACAGCTGATCAACAATACGCAATACTATATCAACGTTTTTCTATGAATTTTACTTTGAACGGAATTAAACATTAGTGATTGGTTTGCCATTGAAGTAATGCCATACCTATTTACAACATAGGAATATGCAGATATGGTATCCATTTTGTGTGTGAAATGGTAATGCTACAGTAGAGTTCAAGATTATTTCAGGATTTGAGATCCCAAAACAATTAAAGTGACTTTTTGCAGTGTTCAGGAAACATATCCACTACCTAGGCATTCACATCAGTTAGGAACTAACTGTTCAACACAGTGATGAACTGTAGTTTAGCACAGTTCAGGCATCAGTACAAGACGTCTTTCTAAGTGAACTGGAGTTTTGCAATCGATTTGGAGGACACTTAAACAAAATAAGTTTATCCTTATCATAAACAGCCAGGTTGAATACAAATCAACAAGTATGTTTTGTTTACAAACTAGGCAAATTTCACTTGAGATGGCATCAAAAACTTACATAATGAGCACACATGGGCAGAAGTAAATCCTCATAAAACAATGGAAGGCAAACTTTCAACACTGATTTAGCATCAATGTATGGTGCAGTTTTCTTCACAATCAGCTGTTTGGACCATTTATATTACATGGCCACTTAACTGCTGAGGTCTACTTTCTTCAAGAATTGCCGCAGCTGCTTGAAGATGTTCCTCTAGCGGAGGCCAAACGTATACTCTTCTAGCATGATGGGGCACCTCCCCACTTCTCTTTGCCATCATTTCCCTGAGAAATGGATCTATTGTGGAAGTCTACATTCCTGGTCACCAAGATCACTGATCTAACACCTCTAGACTTTTGCATCTGGGAATGGATGAAAAATATTGTATACAAAACAAAAATATATTCTCATGAGTACTGAATTGTCAATATTATGTATGGCTGAGCACCTTAAGGATAGCCCTAAAGAACTAAAAAGAGCACAAAAGCAGTACGGAAGCATGCTTAGAGATCTGTTGAAAATGGTGGGCTCATTTTTGAAAATTTATTAAACTGGTATTTCTATTGCTCATTAGTCCAGTACACAGTTACTAAATAAAATTAAAATTTTTCTAATCTTTCTTTGTTTTATTCAACTTAATTTACACCATTTTGTTCAGAATTAAATTCTTACAAGTTTTATTATTTAAAAGTTTTAACAAAGTTAAATGGGTTTTTTACCATAATTTATTGGTTTTCACCCCAGATTTCTCAAAAACTACTTTAGACTGTTCTGAAACCTGTTTTATTAAATTTTTCAGATCAAATCCATAAGAAATAACTAATTCTGCCCATTAATTAGTGGGCTAAAAATTTCAGTACAACCTCATTTTACCAGTGTAGCTGAAATCCAAGAGAAATTTTTCACTAGCCCTAACTCTCAAACAAAGTATCATTTTAGAACATAATGTTAAAATGAGATTTTTCCATTATTTAAAAATGTGGATATTTAAATATACAGTATTATTTAACTATTATAAATATTAGGTTATTGAGTTGGAGGCTGATATTGTATTTACCAATCACCATAACATTTCAATAATTACAAGTAAATTAGACTTATATTTAAATTAAAAATAAATGCCTTGCAGTTCCTTCCTAAAGATAATGTTTTTTTGGCAAATTCTATTGCCAGCAAATTTTTCTTAAAAATGTTTTAACATTCTCCAGCATTCATCTTGCTCCCTATTTTCAAAGAATAAATCTAATTACAATTTGTGTAATTTTCTTTTCACTGACATTATTTTTCAAGAAGACAAATCAATAACTGACAACTGCTATAACCTGAACATTTGTGACTTGACAGAATCACTAGTTAATTGGATGTTGACATCCCAAGGTAATACTCAATACTACAAGTGAAACCTTCACAGTGTACTAACTGTTTATGTTATGTACCAACTGTATAGTGTACATTACTATCCGATAAAATAACTGGTACACTTTATACTTCAGGTACTTTTCAAGTATCAGAGCCATAAAAAACTCAGGGACAAATATTATTGTAAGGCAATAAATTAATATACATGTGTCAGTTAAGAAACACTAAACTGCTTTAACTCGGTAGGGAAAGTACAATTTCTACATCACCATAAAAATAAAAAAATAAAATTATTAACTTATTCACTCCTTTTACACTACTTGTCTTTTGAAAAATCACCTCCATATTCTGGCAAATGATCTTTCCAATGATCTTCCTAATATCTTGAGATAAAACAATTTTTTTAAATTGTCAAAATTTATGATGAAGGATCAATTTTACAGTATACAATGTTACCTGTAAACTATGTAAATTCATACATGTAAAATTGTAATTGCCTAAATAATTTCCATACTTTTTTTAGTGTATATGAGTATTTGTTACTTTTTAAATTTAGATTTCTTAAAACATTAATAATAGATATAATTAATTTTGTGCAGAGGTCCTGGTTTTCAAGGCATGGCATCCTTTCATATGCTACCAATTTCCACCAGGCTACTTAATCACAGCTGTTGCTGCCTGCTCTTACATAAAAAACAAAAAATAATAAGTTTAATGAATAAAACTGAACAATTAATTGCATTTTGACATGTACTCAGGCACTGGGCTATACTTATGTTTTTCTAGCAAGTAATGAAATAAGTACAAGATTTCCTTTTCTACATTACTACTGCAATAAAGCATCTGAATTACAGCCATACTTCTTACTAAAAGAAAACTTTTAGGTAGGTAAAGCACTTACTTAGTGTGAACAGAGGATTTAAATTTCACACTTCAACTACAATCTTTTAAAATCTAATTCCTCAATCCAAGATGCAGAATGCAGTAGAGTCTCTTAATTCCTCTTAATTAAAATGACCTTCCACAAAATCTCAGCTCATTCATTGTTACCTTCTTTCATGATGATACCACTATATGTATACCCGAAGACGATTTAAAAGGATTAGAAAATGTATGTTAAGAATCACAAAATCACTCATTGTTTGGATTCTAACTATCTAACTTTAAATATAAATAAAATCACTGCAGAGTAAGATTTCTTAGCTAAACATATTGCTCATAACTCAAAGATACTATTCCCACTAAATGAGAATAATTTTGAGCAGTTATTTTCCCAAAGGTAAAATATTTAGTAATCTGTTAAATTATTGATATTTGATTTTATGATTTATGATCACTACTGTCTGATATCATCTGACAATCAGATTGCTATTTAAGTGGTATATTGAGTAAACCATCTATCATTTATGACTAATTTAAAAAGTTATAACAATTTTTCAGCACATTAAAAAGGGCAATCACACCATTTTTTGGCACTCAAAATATTTAGTAAATTAAAAATTCATAAGTTTATATTTTTCAATGCACTACGTTTAATAAAAATAAATATATAAGAGTTTTAATCATAAAAGATAATTTCCACTTCCACCAAAACAAAAAACAATGTGTAGAATGTACTTAGATTACAATTTTTAACAAGTTATTCAAGTATTTTGACAAATCCTCCAACCACTATTTGAAGTATTTTATAAATAATAATTATTATGCTGTTTTTAAATAATATAATAAAAA
Source organism: Lycorma delicatula (assembly GCF_047948215.1). Classification (NCBI taxonomy): domain Eukaryota; kingdom Metazoa; phylum Arthropoda; class Insecta; order Hemiptera; family Fulgoridae; genus Lycorma; species Lycorma delicatula. The sequence continues at coordinate 148,433,905 of NC_134460.1, read as the reverse complement.
TGGATTTTATGCATTTTCATTTATCACGCAAAAATAGAATTAATGAGAACTTCTCAACCAACAGTCCAAAAATATTTTTTCTGTATAGATTTTATTAATTTATTATCTTGTTATACTTGCACCAATATTATTTAATATAATTATTATTTTAAATATGCTTATGAACAATATTTCTCTTAATTTTGTGTTATCCTGATCCTAAGTATATCTAATATGGTATTATTAAAGTATGAAAAAGATTGAAGTTGATCAAGTAATTGCTCAGAATTACCAAAAAATTAATTACATACCATATGCTCATACGCAGCAGCTCTGTTCTGATAGAAAGTAGCAAGATTTGATTTCTCATTTTCAGGACAAATCTCAATGGCTTCAGTATAACATCTTATCGCATCTTCATAGTTTTTCTTTTTAAAAAATGTATTACCAGAATTTTTTAATCCGAGAGCACTTTCTAAAGGAGTCTATAACAAAAATTAAACAAAATCTATGTTAAAAATAAATGTTTTGAACCATACGGTAATGTTTCTTTCAATAAAAGCTCGGTCAACCTGCAACACAACACATGAAAATAAAAGATTAAGCTAACATCCAAAACTTACTTAAATCTTAATTAAGAAAACAAGTAACTAAATATTTTTTAATTCCTTAAAAACTCAGGTTCTGTGAAATTATTTTTGGGTCTTTTCTGTTATGCACCCCGCACTTTTTTTTCTCAGAAATTTATGTTAAATTATAATGTAATAATTGAATAATTATATTAAATGATTAAATATGGCATAGATAAATAATTTTGTAAATCTTTACCTATTTTGGCCTGTACAGCTTAAAAATAAGATAGCAGATTTGATATTCTAATCTGTATTGTAATGTTAATGTCTTGTTACATCCAAAAAAATTAATATTCCACAATAATATTCCATTAGAACCATTTTGGTTAATAATTAGTTGTGTGTAGATAATCTTAAATATGAGATTTAGGTGTGTAACAGTTTCTAAAGAGATTTAGGTGTGTAACAGTTTCTAAAGAGATTTAAGTGTGTAATGTAGTTTCTAAAAATACTTTATAGGTTACTTTTCACCATAAGAGAAGTCTGCTTTTGGATGATCTATTTACAAAATCATTGTATGTTTCTTTGTGAAACTAGGTGATAAGTTTTGCTGTGTTAACAGTAGCTGTAAAACCATTACTGAAATTGTTAGGATAGATTTGACCATATGAGCTAAAATTATCCTGCTTACTGTAAATTCAGTATCCAAATGAAAAGAGCTAGTTTTGTGTTCAGATGGTTGTAGGGTCCATATATTCAGTAAATATGTGAAGAAAAAAAATTCATAAATGCATTAAGTGTTTGGCACGTAACAGTAAATATTCTTATTTTCAATTAAAATGTTGTCTACATTTAAAAATAGAGAATAGATCATTAATGTGGCTGGAAATACTTATGTAACTTTCAAAATTAAAAAATTAAACCAAATTTTGAAGGAAAAACATAATAGATAATCTTATATTAATACTGTGATTAAATATGTAAAAAATTTGCACTACAAAAAGGAAATTACTGTAAGCATCAAACAGAATTTCACTGCAATTAAAACTAAAATTAAACGTTCAAATTTTGAAAAAAATAAACCATAATATTTCTTAGTTTCAGTAAATTAGACAAATTAAAAAAAAAAACACTCAATTATTTTTCATAGTTAAGATTCCATAATACTCTATTACTTCTATATACCGTAAATGTTAAGTTCAGGTTTGCTGCTATTGTAGTAAAACATAAATGTTTACTTATCAAATACAGAAATTCGTAAGTCACATCAAACACGAGACAGTAAAATAACCATGATACAATCTTATCTAACCTAACTCCCAAGAAATATTCTACATTAATAAGTTAATTTAGCTGAAAATTATAATTTTTAGACAAAAATTATGTACCTCTTCTTTCGCGGGAACTTCTACAGATTCTTTTTCATTTTTCTCAGAATTAATTTCAGTAAGAGGCGATGAGCTAGTAGAATTACACGCCAGAGTAGAAGTACTACTATCTTTAAAATTTAAACTTTCTTTACTAGCTTTTACTTCTGGATCGGATTTTTTGCTTTTTCTTGCTAAATACCAGTAACCGACTCCTATGGCTACAGGAGCACCGACAGCAACTGCAATCTGCCATTTCAACCACGAGGATTTATCAATTTCAACATTGTTGAGACCCGCCATTACTACAATAAGAACATGCTGCTCACAGGCGTTGAACACTGGAACTAATAATCAGCTGCAAACTGTCATTTGTTTCACGTCAGCTGTTTGTGTAAAGATGGAAAATGGCCACAGTAGAGGATGATAGTACGTGGTAAGGATATTATTTTCTTTCTTTATTTCGTTATAATTTACTTTTAAGAACTTCACACTATGAACGTGTATAGTTTAAACGATAAAATATTAACAGTTAAAATAATTTAGTGACAAATTTTAAATAAATCTCAAGCAACTACTTGGATAACCACAAATTGTCATATAAATACTTGGATTAACTTATTTTGATAACTCATAAGAGCTTCCGTATATTTTTCATATAAGTTTCTTAGAATGTGATTTAACCTAATAAAGTCGTTCCATAATTATATCAATTTATTGTTTCTTGTGACAGTTGTCGAGTACATTTTAAATTATTGTCTTATTAGCTATCAAACATTTAATTAACTTCACTGGTTATAATGAAGTAAACAGTTTGGTGTCATGTTGTAATAGTTAAAATAGTTCTTTTTTTTTTTTAATTCCTTGTAACGGGTCTTCAATTCTCTCCCATTAATTATGTGAATTTACTATGAAATTTGTAATAAATTATGCCATTATTTTGTAATTAAAATCTTTGCACATTTTTTCTTTGAAGGATTGCAGATTTGCAGTCTGCTTTGGGAGTAACAGGTAGATGTGATTCTGAAACTGTTTACAATATCTGTCAAGGACAAAGCGTACCAGAAGCACTTAGACCAAATGTATGGAGGGCTTGTCTTGATGTGAATGGATCAGCCAATCAGATTATGTTTAATGAAATATTTGATTTACCTGAACAGAACATTTTGCGTGAAGATTGTCAACAATTTGTCGGTAATTTATCAATTTTTAAGTATATCTGATTTTATTTAAAGATTAATAATGATTTTTTGATTTTTTATTCTCTGTATGATTTCTTTCTGAACAAATTAGATTAATTAGAGTTTGTTAATTTTATAATTGTTTTTATTTGTTGCTTTGACTTCATCATATTTCCATGTACGTAAATCTGGTATTTAATTTTTTTTTAATTTTTAAATTAAAATTAGTTATTGGTTAGATACACATTTACATTCAGTGGCTTATTATAATTGATTTTTTAGAGTTTGCAATTTCAGTTCTATATGAAACAATTGTCGCATGATCTCCAATTAAGCAACAACTTGATTGTGTTTTTAATTATCCTTTATATATAACATAGATGGCACTGATGAGGCCTGCTCCTTTTATAATTTCAAGATTCAAAAATACCAGATCAAACAATACTGCTGTCTGACAGTGGTAATGCAGATAACTGCTAATTGACCCAATTATTCTATATCAGCCAATCCCTCAAGTTTCTATAGTTTACTGTTGTCTTTTGGTAAGATTTTTAACACCACATCAATGTTGTTTAAGTGGTGATCTTATAAACAAATTCTGTTATTGTCAGATTACTGTTCCAGGTCTAAGAATCCTGTAACAGCATTAATTCAGTCAATTTTTGTTCAATCCCTAGATTTTTACCCTTGTTGGAGATACTACAAAAATTGGATCCTAAAAATAACATTTCATATTTGTCTACATGTTACTGATAATTTGTAACACCCAGAACTCTTTTCATGTCATGTTTGTTTTACAAATTTAAAAAATGTTACACTATTCTGGCAGATTTCTTTTATTTATCGCATTATTACTGTACACAGCAACCTGTCATCTATAAAGTTTCATTGCTTTGAGCGATGATAAATATATCACAGCTTAAAATAAACTTAGGAAATGATGTGGCATTATATTGTAATTATTGAAATCATTAAACCAGTCAGATCAACCTTATGTTGTGTTGATGTGTTTAACTGTGCAAGAGAATTCACAAAAGGTTAAATTATTGTATCTAAAATAAATATTGCTTATTGATAATTTATGATTTTTTTATTAGAGATTTTTATTTTTAAGTAAGACTTAACAGAGAATTGTTTTACATTATACCCGTTTTATTTCATTTTTCATTTTTTTTTAGCAAAATTAGGCAACGATGATGAAGATAAACTTTCTGTTCTATCCGACTTAGAGTCAATAGTAACTTATCATAGAAAATCACTAGGACCTGAAGTGAAATATGAAAGAGGAAATGGTTGGATTGAATTGTTATTACCACTAATAGCACTAAAGTTACCAAGATCAGATACGTGCAGGTTATTTCAAGCAGTTAGTAATCGTTATATTCCATGCAATGCAAATGCCTTCCATCTGTTCCGTCTTTTGTTACTTTACCATGATCCACAACTTTGTTCATTTCTGGATACCAGAAGAATTACACCTGATCTCTATACTGGACCTTGGGTATGTAATATTGCATTAATTTATTTTAATAATTTTTTATTTTTTTTAAAACTATGTACTAGGTTCGATAAAAAAATACGCAAAATTTTAGTTTTTTTAAAAAATCTTTATTTATTCATCAATATTGATTTTGTCACCTTCAAAGTACTTGTTTTCAGATATGATACATTAGTGCCAATGCTTTTTCCATTTTTTAAAGGACCTCTGGAATGCAGTTCCAGCATGGTTTTAGCTCCTTCAGTGATTCTGTCTTTATTTGTTCAATGTTGGCAAAATGTCGTCTTTCATGGTTCTTTTCAGTTTGGGAAATAGGAAGAAATCCCAAGGGATCATGTCTGGCGAATAGGGATGCTTAGGCATCATAACGATGTTCTATTTAGTAAAAAATTCACAAAAAAGCAGTTAAGTGTGAACAGGTGCATTATCATGGTGCAATTGCCTTGAAGTTTTCTTCGAATTGCTTCATCCAAACGATATAGAACTTCCTGGTAGTAATCCTTATTGACTCTGTGATAGTGATTCAGCGATTTTTCATAATCATTTTCTTCACTTTTTCGATGTCTGTATGCTGTGACATCCAGGTCACTCATCATCCTCATTGTCTTCAGAGCCCTCTGGGAAACATTTGTACACTTGTAAACACTTGTTTTATTCATATAGAAGAATTGCCAAAAGCAACATTCAACATTTCCAATGTGGTGCTGGACTTTATTCCATTCTTAAAGCAAAATTTAATGTAAATATTTTTTCCACGAGTTAAAACTTTTTATTGCTGACTACAATAAAAAAAAGGTTAAAATACATTTAACCTTTTTGACAGCCAACAATAACCTAAGCATCTGATATTGCTACTGATGTAAACAAGCATTAGAGAAAAGTATATAAACACAACAAAATTGTGACAATAGGACTTATACAGCCTGGGAAATTTAAAAACAACACATATTTTTTTATCAAACCATGTACAGTTGAACTTTTTCTCAGATTCCTCTTGATAATAAAACAATGAGCAATAAAACATTTTTAAGAAAATTGGTAAATGCGTGTTTTAAGATTTCTAAATCATACATATTAGGAACATGACATACTTGTCCATAAAATGTTGGATTTATTTTGGGTCAACAAATATGAAGGAAGGAATTGTTGTAAAGTTGCAGATTTTACCATAAATTGAGATAAGTTTCAGTAGGAAATTTACCTAAATGCATTTCTGAAAATGATTTAACTTTTTTTTTGTAATTGTAATTTATTAATTTTTTTATATTTACTTTTTCTAATTATTTCTTTCCTATTTATTTTAATCCATTGCATCTGACTTTCTTAGTGTAGTTCTATTCTATTGTATCCATTTATGAGGTCTGTTCAAGAAATAGCTGAACATTTTTAATTACACGCCAACTGAAGATATTTAGTGACGTGCAGTTGGCAGCATTGTGTTTTACATAACTTTCTCTGTAATCGTATGTTCTTAGATTATTGATATCTCACTTAATTTTCGTGTTGTTGTTATTGCAGCATGTTTAAGTACTATTTTACATTTTTTGATGATTGAACTTTTGCCTCAATGTCATAGCCATAAACCCAGCTTTCATCTCCTGTTATAATCCTTTGCATGAAAGTTTCATAATCATTGGTGTGTTCAAGAAGTTGCTGACAAATGTCCACTCTGTATTTTTTCTGTTGCTTGGTCATCAAATGAAGAACAAACTTTGCTGCAACTCAATTTGCATGTTCAATTTTTCAATCAAAATGTTATGGCATTATGCAATTGAGATGCCAGTCTTTTCTGTGGCTTGCATGCCCCAGATCATTAATTTTCTGAAGCAGGTGACATCAGTTGAAGTCAAAGGCCTTCCTGGTCGAGGGTTATCTTCGATTGACTGACATCCACTTTTAAATCGTGAAAACCATTCATAAAATTGTGTATGATCCAGAGTATCATGTCCATAAGTTTGTTTCAAAAATTGAAACTTTAAAGTTTTCCCCAGTTTCATCCAAAATTTTACATTGCTCCTGAAAATCGCATATTACAAAAATCACTACTAACACTTAAACATGTTACACTCAAATAACAATAACACGAAAACTAAACGAGATATCAACTATTCAAGTACATGTGGATACAGAGGAGGTTATATGGAACACAATGCTGCCAATCGCACATCACTAAATACAAGGAGCACTCAAAACATTATCTATCCAGGGGTGTTGCGAGTTACGCATTGAGATGTGTTTGATACCTTTATGTAGTTCTTAATATGTGTGTGCTATGACCTAATTGTGATTGAATTCCTTTTACAAGTGCTGATGCAGTAGTCCTCAGAAGTTAATAACCCGGCTATGTCAATGGATTTGTAGAAATTGAAACATCGATCAGTCATACAGTTTCTTACCAAAGAAGGAAAATGCCCTAAGGACATCCATAGTAGGATGATGACTGTGGTGAAAATGCACCTTCACAATAGCAAGTAAAATTCTGGTCCAAACAATTTAAGTGGGGCAGGGAATTCGTCATACATGATTCCCGCAGCTGTGGAAGCAACCACACCCAACATTTGCCAGAAAATGGATAGATTGGTTATGGAAGACAGGCGTGTTAGGGTTGCAGTACTTGTTACTGAATGTAGGGTGTCCGAAGGAACCATTATAACAATACTTCATGACCATTTACACATGACAAAAGTAGTTCCCAATGGGTCCCACGAAAACTCACCACATCAAAAGCAATGTTGTGCACAGTTGAGTGCAGAGAACTTGCATCCTTGTGAAAGGAATCCTATGGATTTTTTCAGCAGGTTGGTGACCCCCACATCAGGGTGATGAACCCATGTTTCATCACCAGTCGATGATGAAACATGGGTTCATTACTGGGATTCTGAGATTAAACAAGAGTCCATGCAGTGGAAACACAAAAGATCCCCAACACCCAAAAAATTCAAGACCCAGCCATCAACTAAGAAGATCATGGTCACAATTTTTTGGGATAGTGAGGAAATTTTGTTGATTGAATACATGAAGCACAAGCAGACTATCACAGTAATGTCTATGCAGAGTATCGTAAGAAGCTATGGATAGCAATAAAGTAGAAATGGCGAGGGAAGCTAACCAAAGGTGTCTTGCTTTTGCTTATCATTGCTCCAGTCCATTCATCACACATTGCAAAGCAAACTTTGAGGAAGTGTGGATTTCAAGAACATCCTCACCCTCCGTACAGTCCAAACCTGGCCTCCAGTGAATTTTTCCTGTTCAGAAAGCTCAAGAAAAACCTTCAGGGCAGACGCTTTCACAGCGATGATGAATTGAAAGCAGCTGTTTCAAGGTATTTTGAGAAGCAAGATAAAAACCTTTTTTACTCTGGCATAATCTCTGTACAGGCTAAATAGAGCAAGTGTGTGGAAGTGCAAGGGACCTATATTGAAAAATAAAAGTGACATTACCTCTCCACCACCACTCTTTCTAAGGTAGGTAGATATAACTTTTTGAGTGTCCCTCGTATCTCTGTTGGTGCATAATTAAATATTTTCGGTTATTTTCTGAACAGACCTCATAAATAAGTTAATATAAATATGATCTTAACTTTTACTTATTTTTTTAGCTTTCTTCAAAAAAAAATTCTTGATTTTATGATTTTTTTTTAAACACATTTTCAATTCTTACTCACTTTCAGGATAATGCTTTTTTTTCTTCCGAAGGCCTTTCAAGGCTAATTATTGGCTTCTTTATGTACTTAAAAATTAAAGTTCAAATCCTATGGAATATCAGTAGCGTAGAGCATTGTTAATTCCAATTTTAAAACGGTTAGAAAATCCCTTAAGTTTGCAATCGAATGATAAATATATCTGTTCAATCTGTCTATGGTTTTTCTTTCTTCAGTTCATTGGTTTTCCCAAATTTTGTGTTTTTAAACATTATACTCCTCATAAAGTTACATTAAGATTTTTTTTTAATTTTGGTCGTAAGGAAGTTTAATGTTTGTGCAGCATGTACATGTTACATCCGATGTATGATAGATATATAACACAAAATACCTTTGTCAGCTAACTACAACACTGAAGAATTCAATATAATAAAACTGGCACAGGTTAACGGTTGCCCACTCACACCTATAGACAATAGCTATATGAAATGGAGAATGAAAGCAAACAAGGAATGCTTTTGGGTTTACAAGTTTAGTTGCAGTTTTTGCACCAAATACTGTATTGGACAGACTGGTTTCACGTTCACTTACTATATAGGAAACACATAATGGCGTTGCACAGAAAAACAAATCAGATTCTGCACATTGCACCATAAAAATAAGATGCTTTAGAAAGATATTAATCCAACATGGAAATTCGATGTACCACATATAAAAACAATATCTCAGTGCAATTAGCAATATGAAGTTTACAGGTAAATATGAAATTTTGCTTATTCATCAAATATACAATGTATATTAAACTAATATACACAACATATATTAAATACTGAATTTGCCCAAATATAGATGTAGGTTTTTCCTACATTTTCTCCTGTAAAATGGGGAGGTCAACCTAAATGATTTACATTTGGATTCAATTGGGCTTTTAAGTTATTTTATAGTTTATTTTCGTTTCTATATTGGTGATGGGTTACAGTTTATATTTATATTAATAACTACCTTCAGCTATTATTACTTATTATTATTAATAAAAGTACCTAATTAATGAAAAAAGTTGGATGAATGAATATTTGATTAAAGATTTGCTTAAAATGGTCTGATTCAGAAACGTAGGTCTTAGAAGACAGCAATTCATGTTAATATTAGATGCATTCATGAATCATTTGACAAAAAATGATGCATCAGAAATAAAAAAACTAAACACTGATTTAGTTATAATACTAATTAAATTGTATACTAAATAAACTGTAACTGTGGCTTCACAGTTACAGTTTTTGGTCTTAATTGTGAAAAAGCCTTTTAAAGATAATCTTAAAAAAATCATAATTGTTGGATGCGAAGCAATAGTCATCAGCTAACTCCTACTGGAAGAATAAAAAAACCTTCCATAAACATGCGAGTGGATTATTAAGTCATGGAACTTGATAAGGTAACGCCAGATAGTATTTGACAAGGATTTAAAAAATGTTACATCAGCAATACATTAGGTAGAATAGAAAATGATATTCTGTGTGAGGAAGAATCAAATAATGAAAACATTTTATTTTCAGATGACAGTAGTGTTATCATAAAGACAATGACAGACAATTCAATAATATAGACAGATAGACAAATAATAGATAAACAATAATAATAATAATAGATAGACAATAATATAGATTCAGATGACAGTAGTGTTTTCAGATGGTATCATAAATTCAAGTGTTCACTTGTTGGGAGTGAATTCTTGTGAAGTAGTGAATTTTTTAATGTTATTTTTTTCTTTTTCAGAAAAATAAAGAAAAACGATTTAAATGGAAATTGCAATAATTATTATTTCCTTTAAAATATTTTTTTAATAAAAATCTTATAAACAATTTTGATGAAAATCCAATTTTGTATAACAAACAAAATATATTGTTTAATTGTCACAAAACTATTCAAAAAATCACAGCAGCTGTTTTGGTGGTATACAGTACCTTCCTCAGATGTTATGAAAAGTAACATTTTGTTTTTTTTAATATCAAATAATGCAGGTGTTATTTTTGTTTATTATCGTTTGTTTTTTATTATGATGCTGTTTAAATATAAAATTTAAGCAATAATGTAGAATATAAAACAGTATAATAAAATATTAATATAATAAAAACTGTATATAATATTATGTCATTGTATAATAAATTTTGAGATTTCTTATTGGTGGTAAAATTGCATTTTGTGGAAAAAATATTGCATTTGTGGAAAAAGTCTACCAACTTTTTCCTGAAAATTAAATTCAAAAATGGTGGGGAACGATGTACATTTGAGCAAATATGTTATATTATTTGGATACATACTTAGGAAATTTTAACAATTTTTTTTTTTTTTACAAGACCACTGAAAATAGATGTTTCTACAAAACATGCCTGTGTGTTCTTTTCGCAGTGGAGTATTCGTTAGCTCCAAATGTCTTGTAGAAGAAAACGTTCTATTATTTTGAAATTGAATTACTTGATTACTATCTTAAAATAATTTTATATTATTTAAATGTACTGTTAAATAGATGTTTTTTTTTTTTAATTTTCTAATAAAAGTTTCTTTGACAAAAACTCAGGAAACTTTTTCTAAATTCAATTAAAAATTTTTCTCACATCCATATTTTTGAATTGTCTAATTTGAAGTTATTTTTACTTCCTTGTATGAAGTAAAGGAAGTATTGTAATTGCGAAAAATTTCGGTTTTCAGATTTCAACGGAAATATCCATTTTGACCATCCCTAAATACATTTTGACTAGTTTCGGTGTGATGTCTGTATGTATCTCGCATAACTCAAAAATGATTAGCCATAGAATGTTGAAATTTTGTATTCAGGACTGTTGTACATCTAGTTGCGCACCTCCCCCTTTTGATTGCAATTGACTGGGTCAAAAAAGCCCAAAATTCAAAACATTGGATTTTGGACTTCTTTGTAACTGCAGTAATATGCCCTCATTGAGAGCTTTTCAGTGATATATCATAAATGGTACTTATTTTCATTGGTTACAGAGTTACAGCCAAATAAAATTCTAACTGATGAAATACTTTAATCTTACAAGGGCATATCAGTTCGAATCAGACTTCATTTTTTTTTTTTTTTTAAATAAATTGATTTATTAACAATTATTAACCTCTGATTTTTAAAAAAATTTATCAATAAAATAATAATACAAAATAAAAAATATGAAAAAAAAATCAGAAGTTATTAAGTGAAATAAAATTTTATGTACTTTTCATTTTAATTGGAAAATTTTTAAAATCAGAGGTTAATAATTGTTAATAAATCAATATACTTAAATTAAAAAAAAAAATGAAAAAATATATGTATATGAAATCGGATTTGAACCGATGTGTGCGTGGTTATGAATCCGACATGTTCTCACTTACACAACATATCTACTTGAACAACGTATTAACTACTTAAACGTAATTTAGTGAACTCCTGTATACTGATTAAATAAATTTTAATCAGTATAAGTTAAGTGAAATGTAGCAGAAAATGTGTATATGTAATTTAGGCGTATAGGAAGTCATGTGATGTCCACATCATATATTTTTTATTTTGAGTTGCCATCATTTCTTAATATTGGATTGCTATAGCATAATGATGTATAATGCTATAATCTGATACAATTTGATATTTAAAGTACTATCATGTGAAAATTGAAGAAAACCATTGAAAAGTGTGAGGTAAAACTAACACATACTAGATTTTAGCGCCATCATCTGATTTCTCAGTATTCCTTTTCTTTGTTCATCAAGGTTCAAGTCTCTGGCTGTTGTATTTCTTATTAACAGTATATCCATTTAAAAAAGAAAAGCAATTTAAAAAATTCACTAAAATTTTAAAATAATACTTTTCCATTTCTTTAATAAATTTTGATTTTTGAATTCTGTGCCAGATTAAGGATGATTCTTTACAATTGCAATTTTTGTCCTGTTTATTTTAAAACCTGTTACAATTCATCAATTTTGCAGCGTAATAATTATTTATATAATCTAAATATTATTTAATAATTTATTAAATTATTAACATCGGTGATAAAATGTATATTCCAAGTGCAGATAAGTTTTTAGAATTTATATTTTATTGTATTATAACAACATAATAAAAATGTTTGAATAGCTTGAAAACATAATTAATTACATTGTTGTGGATATACAAAAAGGTAGAGTTTATGTAGAAGAAAAATGAATAAATATTTACATAAAAACAATTGTTTTGTTTGCTGTGTAATTTACTTACATGAATTGTGTTGTAAAATATGGTTTTATTTTTTTCTAATTAGTCCATAGAGAGAAGAAAGTACTTTATTTGTCTATTTTTTTATATAATTGATTCGTAGTTATCTTCCTTAACAATGTGTTGTGATAAAATTATCTGGAATATAATTTGTTTACTTATATGTAGATTAATTTAAGTAAGAAATTACTCCACTTGTTAGTTTCTCCGTTACTTTATTATGTAGTATTCCATAAAAGTTAAAGTGTGTTAATCATGTTGGGATTTTTGCAGTTCTTGATGTTTCATGACCCCTCTAATCCAAAAAACTTATTTTATCATTGAAAAATTTCAAAAGATTTATGTATGTACATATACATATATATATATATATATTAATGTTGGCCTGCTTTTTTTCTTGATATCTCCAGATTGAATGCAATTTGAAAGAAATCTGGCTTGTTGATTTCTGGTTATTGTTGCAATTTAATTTCAGTAACAATTGGTCTAGGAAGCTGAGCAAAAAAACACTTTTTTCTTTTTCTTCATTTCTGGAACATTCAAATTTGCATTATTGTACTAATTAGATGATTCCCTTTATTAGTATGTCTACTAATATATGTTTCCCCTTATATTAGTAGGTCATATATTTGGACAATTTCATTTGGGAAATATGTCTTATAATAACAGGTAATTTGGGAAGTATATCTTCCCTTGTATTAATTAGTAGGTCATGTATTTGAACAATTTCATTCTGAGGAGGAATTAATTTTTTTCGTAAATTATCATTTTCCATGTTATCTTTAAGTTTATTAGATTAACCAATATTTATGAATTTTGATAAAGAATATGGGTTAAAAAATAATAAATTGAAGTTGCTTAATTTTGGTTACAATTTGTCAATGTTTGGTGAGATATGATAACTGTAGATCTTTTCAGTGTCTTTTAACAGGCGTATATACTTTAATTAGCAGTGTAAAAAGTCCAGTATACACTAATTCAGTCAATGTTTGTAACAAATATTTATACTGTTATTTACTGGCTGATGAAGCTATTAATGATTTACTTCCTAAGTAAAGTAAGTCTGCTGAAGGCAAAGTCGTCAATAAAATTTATATTTTAATATGTATTTATACAAGATTTTCATTTTTAGATTAATACTGAAATTACAGTTGAAAAATGTTTATTTATCATTGTTTCCAGATTTCTGTGAAGCAAGCAAATTGTTTATTTCCTATATGTTTGTGTTTATTAATTATTTTGCATATTATTTTTTTCATAGTTAGGGTTGGGTTATTTTTCATTCTAAGTAGATTAGCTATTTAAATTATCAATATTTGTTGTGTATGTACACAGTTATATTAAAAAATGTATATTTACTTCATGGATTTTAAAAATACTTATTTTATTATTTATTTATCTTTTTCTTTTTTTAGTTCCAATCACTGTTTGCTGGAACATGCAAACTAAACGTAACCACTGCAATGTGGGATCTCTATTTTCAACAAGCAGATGCTTTCTTTGTTCTCTTTTTAGCATTAGTAATGGTCGTTAATGCCAGGTTAGTACAAGTGAATAATTTACAACAAAAAAATGTATTTGTTTCTGTTAGTGAACAATCTTATTTAGAGAAATTATTTTAGATTGTCTACCAGTGATAAGAATGTCAGATTTTTATAACTTCTGGTGTGTGTGTACTCAGGCGCTTCTTTATACTATTAGTTATTTCAGTTAATTATTCATCTTTCTACTTACTGTGGCATCACAATATTAACATTGGTTTTTTTAATCTTCAATTGCAATCTTCTATTTAATATCATTACAAATCATCCCTCTGACCTACTGATCCACCATTATGATTTTTTTTTTTTTTTGAAACTTATATATTTCTCTTCTACATCTTCCTTTACCTTTTAAACCTGAATTCTTTCATGATGTTAATTGATTCTTAATCTTTCTTTATAGTTGTATTTAGAGCCATAGTTCTTAAAAGCATAACAGATTTAACCTTTAAACTGATTCTTTTTCAGAAGTTTTGTTTTGATTTAAAAAGAAGTTTTAAAATTTATCTCTGACTTAGTAGCTTATAATTGTCATCATCAGAGCCCATTAGTCATAATTTTCAGGGTTCTTGTAGTACCTTCATAAGACCATTGTGTGCATCGGTTCTTAGTGTGCTTTACCTTTGGAACATTCTTATGCTTTGTGCTGTTACCAACCTTCATCAGTGAGGAAGAAGATGTCAGCCCATTTTGGTGGATGTAACTTATGTTCAGATCAACCTTTATTTACTGAGGTTTGTTTTTTAAAAATTGAGAAAGACATTATATATAGCTATATAATGAAGAAACGTGTTTGCCATTTTGTTAATATTTTTATATGGATAAAATTAATGTATTGTCATGTGTTTGGAGCAAGTTCAAACTCAATTTTACAGATTGATAACCATTTTGTTGAACTTTTTATATATTCTGTTAAAGAGAACAACAAATTAATGATTTTTAGACAAATAAAATTTGCCTTTTTTAGGTTATATATATTTTTATGGATAATACAACACATCTGAAAAATGAGTACCATTTTCTAATTAAGGAATTTACATAACTTTTCAACAGCATAATTTTATTATTACATGTCACATATCCACACCCCCTAACCACAATGTGGTAAGGGGATCCTAAGGGTCTTAAGCCCCTTAACCATATGAATTAAGACATTTATCTTAGCGATACATCAGCTTCAACATACCCTCATCATATTCTTCTGCCGTCAGTCCATTTAGCCACTGATTAACATCATTTTTAAGCTCGTCACCCATAAATTGCTTACCACTCAAAGATTTTTTCAATTTCCCAAAAATGGTAATCAGAAGGAGCTAAGTCTGGACTATGTGGTGGGTGATCATAAATTTCCAATCTAAATGTTTATAGTAAATCAGTTGTTGGACCCACAACATGTGGATGTGCATAATCGTGCAGTAGGATGATGCTGTTGGTAAGCCGCCCATGTTGTTGATTTTGAATGGTATGCCATAACTTACGTAGGGTTTCTCAGTAGGCTTCTGCATTTATAGTCATTCCACATGGCATGAAATCAATCAGCAGTATATCAAACCGATCCCAGAATACTGTGGCCATCAGTTTGCATTCAAACAGCTGTGTCCTGACCTTAATTGTTCTGGTTGGTGATTGAGGAGGACACCATTCATTTGACTGCCATTTTCTCTCTGGCATGTAATACAAAATCCATGTTTCATTGCCAGTAACAATTGAATTAAGGAACTTATCACCTTTTTCTGTGTATCACATCAAAAATTCCAAAGTAGATCCCATTCAGATTTTTTTGTGACATTCCGTTAAGACATGTTGTTCCAACATGTCATGTGCATGTTTGTTCCAACATGCACAAACCTTTCTGAAGTCTAAATGGTCATGAACAATGTGACTAATAACATTAGTGCTCTTGAAACATTAGGAAAAAGAAGGGCCAGGTCGGAAACTTTTGACCGACGATCTTTTTGATTTCATCATCGACGTGTTTCAACAAATTTTCTGTGATTATTGAGGGCCTGTCTGAACGTTCTTCAACATGCACATAAATTCTGTTATTTCTAAACCTTTTACAACATTTTTTTTCATTCATTACATTATCACTGTACAAAGCTACCAACTGCCTATGAATTTCAGATGGCTTAACATTTTGATCGTTTAAAAAACATGACTCCATGTATTTCACAGTCAGTGGCAACATCAATTTTTCTATTCATTTTATAACATAATTACTTGCATGTAATCAAAGATACAGTCGATAGATGGGTGGAATATATTGAAGAGTTATACGGAGGAAATGAATTAGAAAATGGTGTTATAGACGAAGAAGAGGAAGTTGAGGAGGATGAAATGGGAGAAACAATACTGAGATCTGAATTTAAGAGAGCATTAAAAGATTTAAATGGCAGAAAGGCTCCTGGAATAGACGGAATATCTGTAGAATTACTGCGCAGTGCAGGTGAGGAAGCGATTGATAGATTATACAAACTGGTGTGTAATATTTATGAAAATGGGGAATTTCCATCAGACTTCAAAAAAAGTGTTATAGTTATGATACCAAAGAAAGCAGGGGCAGATAAATGTGAAGAATACAGAACAATTAGTTTAACTAGTCATGCATCAAAAATCTTAACTAGAATTTTATACAGAAGAATTGAGAGGAGAATGGAAGAAGTGTTAGGAGAAGACCAATTTGGTTTCAGGAAAAGTATAGGGACAAGGGAAGCAATTTTAGGCCTCAGATTAATAGTAGAAGGAAGATTAAAGAAAAACAAACCAACATACTTGGCGTTTATAGACCTAGAAAAGGCTTTCGATAACGTAGATTGGAATAAAATGTTCAGCATTTTAAAAAAATTAGGGTTCAAATACAGAGATAGAAGAACAATTGCTAACATGTACAGGAACCAAACAGCAACAATAACAATTGAAGAACATAAGAAAGAAGCCGTAATAAGAAAGGGAGTCCGACAAGGATGTTCCCTATCTCCGTTACTTTTTAATCTTTACATGGAACTAGCAGTTAATGATGTTGAAGAACAATTTAGATTCGGAGTAACAGTACAAGGTGAAAAGATAAAGATGCTACGATTTGCTGATGATATAGTAATTCTAGCCGAGAGTAAAAAGGATTTAGAAGAAACAATGAACGGCATAGATGAAGTCCTACGCAAGAACTATTGCATGAAAATAAACAAGAACAAAACAAAAGTAATGAAATGTAGTAGAAATAACAAAGATGGACCACTGAATGTGAAAATAGGAGGAGAAAAGATTATGGAGGTAGAAGAATTTTGTTATTTGGGAAGTAAAATCACTGAAGATGGACGAAGCAGGAGCGATATAAAATGCCGAATAGCACAAGCTAAACGAGCCTTCAGTCAGAAATATAATTTGTTTACATCAAAAATTAATTTAAATCTCAGGAAAAGATTTTTGAAAGTGTATGTTTGGAGTGTCGCTTTATATGGAAGTGAAACTTGGACAATCGGAGTATCTGAGAAGAAAAGATTAGAAGCTTTTGAAATGTGGTGCTATAGGAGAATGTTAAAAATCAGATGGGTGGATAAAGTGACAAATGAAGAGGTATTGCGGCAAATAGATGAAGAAAGAAGCATTTGGAAAAATATAGTTAAAAGAAGAGACAGACTTATACATACTAAGGCATCCTGGAATAGTCGCTTTAATATTGGAAGGACAGGTAGAAGGGAAAAATTGTGTAGGCAGGCCACGTTTGGAGTATGTAAAACAAATTGTTGGGGATGTAGGATGTAGAGGGTATACTGAAATGAAACGACTAGCACTAGATAGGGAATCTTGGAGAGCTGCATCAAACCAGTCAAATGACTGAAGACAAAAAAAAAAAAAATCAAAGATACTATAATGCAACAACTTACAGACAACAATCCAGTGTGTACATTACTAGCTTGGCCATGAATGACACAGGTTCACCAATCGTAGGGAGAGAAATTTCCCAGCAGTCTTCACTTTAGAGATATCCCTTGTAGAAAAGATATATATCATAAATATGCCAAACTTTATTTTAGATGATTAATGAGAGGTCAGTTTGAGTTTAAATTATCATTAATTAAAATATAAAATATGAAGTGCCTTTTTGTATACTTCAGATATGTGGCAATAGTACCGAAAAGTTCTTTCTCTCTATTAAAAGAGTCACACTAGAAATTTACTATGAGGATAGTCATTATGTATGTTTCTGTCAAACTGATAAAACTATTGTTAAATTTTATTTTTATTTAATATCATTTATTGTAATAGTAATTTGTGAGTGAAATAATTTTAACAGTAAACATATGTAACATTTGATTTTTTAAATTAAACAGTTGTAAAATTTGGGAAAATAATAATAAAGTGGAAGCTAACTACATTGTTAGTCTACCACTTATTTGTGATCGGTCAAAAAATGAAAATATTTTATTAAATGCCTTGTTCACAATATGTGCTCTCCTACCAACAAAAAAATGTTGACTTGAACAGTACTACAAAACCAACTGAGCAACTATTTTTTTGAGATCTTTATTCTCAGTTCTTAATAGCCCAAGTATATGGTTACAATTATTATGTTACATTGAGGTTGCGTTAGTTACCTCATATTTCACACATTTTTTGTTAGTTACTATTAAGATGATGATAAACTATTCTTTTCAAATCCTGCCCAAGCCCTAAATAATTCAGTTACAGTTATTGTATTATTCAATTCTTATCAATGTTATAATCAAGAGGTAATCTTCAAAATTCAGAAAATTTAAAGAAAACATATGTGGACAAATTATTTTTTAATTACTAATATAACAGTATTAACAGTTTCTCAAAAATAGATTTCTAGGTTGCTTTTTCTTCTTAGTATTAAAAAAGAAATATTATAGTTTGTTTTAATACAATGAACTAGAAAATTTTTATCTACGAACTGATCCGTGAATTTAATTAACTATTAGGTTTGAAAACCTCAACCCACCAGGTTGGTCTAGTGGTTAACACGTCTTCCCAAATCAGCTGATTTGGAAGTCGAGAGTTACAGCGTTCAAGTGCTAGTAAAGCCAGTTATTTTTACACGGATTTGAATACTAGGTCGTGGATACCGGTGTTCTGTGGTGGTTGGGTTTCAATTAACCACACAACTCAGGACTGGTTGAACTGAGAATGTACAAGACTACATTTCATTTACACTCATACATATCATCCTCTGAAGAATTATCTAAACGGTAGTTACCGGAGGCTAAACAGGAAAAAGAGAGTCAAGAATGAGAGAGGTTTAAAACCTCAACACAGTAGACTGTATGCTATATGTACATAAAACTATAAATCAGTTCTTATTTTGTTGTTAACAATCTTATCATAGGAAGAAATAAATCTTGTTGAACCCCTCTTCAAAAATGTTTGGAAGTAGCAAGATTACAGAAGGGATTTTTTTATGGGATCATGAGCTCAACTGCTATGGTCATTAGTCCAAATGGAAATTTTTTGCATATGAAAAATGTTTTGTCTAACCAGGATTTGAACCCAGGACCTCTGGATGAAATTTCTGTATACTGAGTTCCAGCTTTCTAATTTACTACAGGTTTTTAATTTCATTACAATTTTTTTATTCTGTAAATATTGTTATTTTGATGCTTCAAAAATATGTGTCAAATTATATTTTTATTTATCTTTATTTGTTTAGCTTTGTTATCAAATAATAAATAAAAATCTGCGTGTTTATCAGTTTTCAGAATCAATATTTACCTAATCTGTATGTATAATTAAAAAAAAAATTCAGTGTTATTTTTTAACATTCAGAAGAATTTATTAATCATTTCAGAGAACAAGTGTTAAGTATGCAAGAAGATGCAAAAAACAACATTGCTGAATTTCTTACTATGTTACCAGCTGGCCTTGAGTTAGAAGATGTGCCAGATTTTTGTTCATTGGCACAGTATTATGCTGCTAAAACACCTTCATCATTCCGTGAGGTAATTGTAATATATATTTGTTTTTTACTCTAAATTAAAAAAAAAAAATGAAGTTTTAGTTAGCAGCTTATTTCTGTTTGTAAATGTTATCAGTTTACCTGCAAGGTCTCAAGTATTTTCTTATCTTTTTTGCCTTTTAATTGTATTTTATGACTTGTTTTAAATGATTAATCGTTTTTAATGTTATTTTTGTGCTTTGATGTATAATCTTGAACTTATTTTTGTTTTTAATTAATTGCTTCTATAATTATGGTTATTTTTCTTTAAATTATTATTTATCTTATATTATGTGTTTTTCTATAAAAATTTGATGTTTATGAATTCAAGTAAAAAATAAGTAGTTTTTCATCAAACATATCAAAGAACTTTTGATTTGTAAATTATCATTAATTACGTTTTTTTAACATGGTTCCCATAGGTAGGAAAGTCAGGAAAAATGTCAAAAATTGCAAAAATGTCAGAGAATTGCATTTTTATTACCAAATTAAGATTATGTTTGTTATTAATAAAGTATTTTTTAAGTAATGCCAAAACATATTTGATATACTTTCTCGGCGTCAGGAAGTGGTGACCCCATCACCCAGCACATACAACAACATGCTTCAAGCAGCCATTAACATGTCCTGTTCTTGCTTATATTCCCCATTTATTTTTTTATATTAAAATAGAAATATTGCAAATTACAGTTAATTTTTTCTATTGTGAAATTTTAACAAAAAATTACCATTAAAAAATTTAAAGGTTAACAGTTTTTGTGGAATTTCTCTCAAACCTTATTCTCTTCTCTTATTTTTTTTATTTTTGGTAATTAATTGCTTTTAAATGTCATATAAAAAGACTAATGACCAGTGGTTAGATGTAAACTTTCACCCAGAATTCAGTTGGTTGAGAAGAGGTAGAGATGTATATCATGCTTTTTGTGATGCATTTAAAAAACATTTTAGACTGGGCAATATGGGCTGATAGGCAGTGTCTTCGCACAATAAAGGAAAGCAGCATAATGAAATTATTGAGATAAAGAATTCTCAGTCTTCACTAAAGACATTTTATCTCCCAGTAGTACTTCAACTTAGCAGACTAAAACTTTGATCAACAGTTGTGACAATGGTTTTTGTGATATATCTGTGTGCCCTTTACCTAGATCTTCTGATCAGAGTAGCAAATGATACATTTGAATCCTCAACTTCATTTACGCAAAATGACAGTGCAATTACTTCTTTTTGTTATAAAGGCAATATTTCTAAGGTGGAGATATGTGTTCTCAATGTTGTACAAAATAAGTTTCCTTAAATTCATGTGAAGATACTGATGCAACTTTAAAAATTATGTTTCCTGATAGTTGTTCATCATCAAAATTCCAGCTTGTAGCTACTAAATTCTCTTATGTCGTTAATCATGGCCTTGCACCATACTTTGATGTCATTTTGTAAATACGCTAGAATACAAAATATTTTTCAAGTAAATGTTAATAATGTTTGTTTTCTATATAAAATAAGGTGTTCTGTTCTATTTTTCTTATCTGTATTACTTTTAGTCACAGTGATTTTAGTTTTCCTTTAAGTTATGAGCATACATATATATTCAATGTTAAATTGAAATTGTGTTTCTTAGCATTTTTATGCAAACCAAGTTATTAAATATTGTTTTTTGTTTAATTTGCAAAATAATGTAGGGTAGTTTTTGTGATAAATTGTTAGAAATCTAGGTGCAAGCCAAATTATTTTGTTAGTTTTTATTTTTTATCCATGTTACTTTTAATTACCATGATGTTCATATTTATGTAAGAAACTTATTAAATATTGTTGTTGTTTTTTTTGTTGTTAGTAATGAAATTTACTGAAACAATCTTATCACAAAAAATAATCTAATTTAAATATATATTATAAAAAAAAATCTTAAAAAATACACTTTACAAATGCATGTAACAATAAATAATAAAAATATGTATAAGTTGGGCTACTATGGGGATGGTTGTGCCTGCAAAATAATAAAATATCTATATATTTTGTGGAGTATATGGCAATAGCATAACATTATGAGAGTCATTAAATTTTTACTATATTGATCAGTAAAAGTCAGGAAAAATGAACCTTAAAATTCAGTGGAACCCTGTTTGAAAAAACTTATCAACATTTTTTTTTCTTCTCTTCTAAAATCATATTACTATATTGTAAAGCATAATAAAAATATTATATAAAAATGAAAAAATGCTGTTCAAAAAACAATTTGAACACTTAAACAATCTTCAAAATTTTATTATATGCCATAGAGAGCTTTTTTATATGCCATATAAAAAAGCAGTAGTAAAAGTGATAAAAAAAATATATAATTTTTAATTATTTTATTATTTAAAGATTAATCAGAAAATTTATTCAGAAAACCCAGAAATTTATTAGCTATAATTTTATATATACCCAAGTACAGAATTAATAAAATAAAATTGGATGACACCTACCTATTCCATAATACAAGCAAGAGCGCTTTTGCAAGTACATCATCATTGCTCTATAATTTTTCAAATCTTTTGTTGCAAATTACACATTAAAACTAAAATTGTACGTTGAAAATTTGACATTAAAATTAAAATTGAGATTTAAAATTGTTAAAAGATCCTTTTTCCAATTAAATCAAAACAGAAATAAAACTAATTTTTTTTTTAATATTCAAAATTTTAAATTGTAAATTAAAATTAAAAATTGCATATGTACAAAATATAAAGTCATTAATAAAAAATTTAATTAAAAGTCAAAATTAAAATTAATAATGAAAATAAAATTAAAATCCATATAGACTAGCTAGTTACGTAACTGTACAAAGTTGAAATATTATGAATTATCATTGTCTAAAGAAGTGCTGCTATCTACAGCAGCTTTTATCATTGTGTCATCCTCATATTCTGTATAGCATAACTCACTGCCAGCTGAAATGATAATAAATTTAAAACTTCACGCAACTACATACATAAAAAATGAGGTTTTAAACCGGATGTTTCTATTTTTGCGTAGTATAGGGTTAATGCAAAAAAATTAACATAACATAAAAATTTAATTACTTTAGTCCTATGTATTGTTTTTGTTATCCGAGTAGCGAACCTTTTACACTCCCTATCGGAATTTTTTTTTTTATATATATATATATTCATTTTTTTTTCATGTTTTATAAATTCGTCTGTGATATTAGTTGTAAGATTTTTGTGATATTAGTTGTAAGACTTTAAACATAATAGTTTTAAGTTTTATTTATTTTTAATATGTTAGTTTTAAGTTACATGTTAGTGTTTTTGTTATCCGAGAATGGGCCTTTTACACCCATTCCGGATTTTGTTTCCTGTGATAGTAGTTTTAAGTTTTAATTGTATCTAACAACTTTAATTACTTTTATTTATTTATTTTCCGGGCGATGATAACGTTCAACCGTTTTTCACCCCCAAAAAAAAAAAAAATAAAAAAAAAATAAAAAATGTTACCAACTGCTACAATCAACTATGTCCTCAATCAAATCATCAGCATCAAAAACGATCTGTTGATTAATCATTTCATACTTTTGTTTTTTTTTCTTTTCGAATAGCCCATTTAGAGGGCACGCTTAATCAACTATTTAGCCCATGCTTCTTTCACTTTTCTAGAGTGGTGTTCTTTGTCTTCTTGAGTCCATTTTCTCCCTCTTCTACAAGTGAGTTTTTTCCTCTCCTGAAACTCTAATTCTTGTATTGTTTTTCTGAATGTTGCTCTGTCTTTTAAAATGTCTGAGTCTATTGAATTGTTTACTAAGTCATTGTCTATTTCTTTAAGCCAGGTTATCATGCTTTTGTTTATATTTATAACTATAATATTTTTCAACTATACCCACCCATTCTTTTACTGTTGTTACAAATTTCCAAAATTTCTAAATTATTTTTATAATCAGTAATATACAACAACAAATCAGCCTACACAACAACAAATGGTTCGTCATATTAGATACACCTCTCTTTCCATTTCTGTAAGCATTGTAATGTTCCAAAAATCTCTTTTTAAAGGATTTGTTAGTTTTTCCAATGTAAATTTTATTACATTCATTACATTTAATTATATATATATATATATATATATATTCTACTTAAATTCTCTCTATTACTTTTGCTATTATTATTAATTATGTATTTTATAATGTTTGGTTTGTAAAGTTTTTTACATGTATCATAAACATCAGTAATTTTTTCTCTTATTTTATTTGTATAACTATTTTAAGAAAAAATTATTATTAATGTCTGTTATTTTCTTGTTGAAATTGTGTAAAACTATCATGGTACTTAATTCTCTGCTTTCTGTATTTCTTTTTATAACATCAAAACCATTAAATACTGTTATTTGCTTTATTACATCCATTTCTTTTTTAAGTTTGTTGTGATTGTTCCTTGTTTAATGTAAAGCTCTAAAATTCAGATTTTTGTATGTACCAATTTTTTGTGACCATGGGTGATTAGAATTTACATGTATTGTAATGCCATTCATCATGGGTTTTCTATAAACTGATGTTTCTATACTTAACTTATACGTTACTTTCATTTTTTCAATCTCAGTACCTAAAAAATTTATTTTTCTGTTCTGTATTTCACATATAAATTTTAAAATTATAATTATTAAGTTTATTCAAAATTATCAATTGTTCATTATTTATAACCATATTATATATAACCAAAATATCATTTACTTATCTCATCCATAATAGCACTTAAGCACACTCAATATACCACGAACTGTAATATCTTAGAAATATTGTATAAAAGTTTGTGACATAATGGCAGAAATAGGTGAACCCATAGGTTAACCCTTTGTGAATAACACTTGTTTTCATATTGGAAATAATTTTGGAGACAAATATTCCTCACATTGATGATCAAAGCATTTGTATACTCCTGTGTTTCCTTCAAATTGTCTTTTATTACCTCTATTTTCTTATCAACCAGTATACTGGGGTATATTTTGGTGATATCATAACTTACCATTTTAGTGTTAGAATTAGCGTTAATACAATTTAACTTATTTACTACTTCATAACCAATCTTAACACCATACTTATGCTCAAGATTCATTTTTATTCTAAGAATTTTAGCTATGAAATATGCAGATGTTGTCTTGAAATTTATTAACGGTCTTATAGGAATATTGATATTATTAACTTCAGTAAACCAGTAAGTTTGTAGGGGGGGGGGGGGGAGTGTACATATGGATATAATCTTGAGTGATAACTTAATTTATTATCATAATTAAATATTGTGTTCTCATTTTTGTGAGAATTGAATTAACTACAACATTTTTTGGCTGTGGCATCTAACTTCCATATTTGATATATTTAGGATAATATTAAAATGTTTTCAAAGTTGAATAGAAAGTTTTATAATGAAAGTTGAAAGAAAAAATGAATAACACCATTGAAAACTCAAAAAAATTATGAAAATAACAGTAAAAAATCTTTGAATAATATATATTTTATATTGTAATATTTGTTTACGTACAATATTTGTCACAATAAAAACTGATCTTTGAAATTGTAACTTGGAAAAAATTAAATTTTGTATCATATTAATGCTTTCATATTTTCTGCCAAATGGTTAAGACTTTCAATTTATTTGAAGAAAACCTGTAGAAATAACATCAAATCACACAAATACTTATTTTTTCGCCTGTTTTTATAATTTCAGAATTACATAATGGTAAGGATAATATCAAAAAAATTGACAACACAGTTGTAAGACTTTCCCGTCACGCAGCTTTTTTCTGATGCATGGGTTATGCACACCTACACACACACAACATAATTTAAAATACTTATTTTATATAAATATAATATTTTTTGTTCATTTAATTCAATGATTTTAACTAAAGTGCGCATGCATATCGTATTTAATTTGTGCAGGTGTGGCGGTACTAGCAGCTACTTTAAATACTTTTTTACACCTTAAATATTATTCATTTATTTAATTGTACTGCTCACCTGTGACGTTACAATATAGCAGACTACTACAGCAGCTATAAGTCAGTGCTACACTAGTGCTCCTTGTGGTGAGATTGTACTAATGATGCAGAGTACCCACTTAGCCACTTGTTTATTTAGAGCACTTTTTTATTTAGAACATTTAGAGTGATTTTGCAAAACATTTTTTGGAAATATTATTTTTTAATTGTTAAAAAATGTGCCTAAGAAAAATAAGACCTTATTAGACAAAATCTCCAGGTACTGAGGGTGACCTTGCTCTACAGCCGCACCCTCTTTACCTTTTAAGTTGAAAATTTAATGACGTCAATGCCCAACATATAGAAATAATCTGACCAAGTGTGGTCAAAATCATTTGAGTAGTTCTGAAGGTATAATATAATTTAGAGGGCGACATGAACATACAGTAAGCACATACATATGAACATCGGAAAAATTTCGATCTGGTTTTTTGGGTTCCTTAGGTGTCAAAACATAAAGATCAGGTGAAAATCACCTTAAAACTGTTGGTAATTTCTATTTTATATTTACTTAATGTATATATTTTTTTTTGTAGGAATTAGTTGCTTTTATGAACACTATTTATTTTTTTCAAATTCTTGTGTTTTCTTTCACAGGAAATGAAGGACAGCTTTTTCAGTAGGAATTCAACAGATTTTAAATTAAGTTTATCACAAGCTTTATGTTTACCAGTCTCTGCAAGTGAACTTATAGAAAATATTGCTTTAGAAGATGGACCTAGTGATTCTGTTAGATTCTTTTTAGTTGATTGTAGACCCGCAGATCAATATAACGCTGGACATTTACCGACTGCTTTTCATCTTGACTGTAATTTGGTCTGTATTTATTTTGTTTTTTTACTTTTCATAAAAATTAGAATTTTGTATGTTTGTATTGATATTCTTATACATCTGAGTATCATCTGAAAGAAATCTAATAAGACTACTTTTAATATAGAAAAAGTTTTTTTAAATATTAATAAAGATAATGTTTTTCAATGACAATTT
The DNA here is from genome assembly GCF_047948215.1 of Lycorma delicatula. NCBI lineage: Eukaryota > Metazoa > Arthropoda > Insecta > Hemiptera > Fulgoridae > Lycorma > Lycorma delicatula. The sequence continues at coordinate 148,406,947 of NC_134460.1, read as the reverse complement.
TGTTGTCCAAAAGAGTCACATAGAAGATGAACACAATATGTGACTCTTAATCTTAATTAATATGTGACTGATAATTTTTTTAGCTTGAAATCAAACCTAAGAATTTAATTCATCCATTTTTTTTTTTTAATCTCTGGTTTAATTTTTTTAACTTTAATAGTGACATACTAAAAAAGTTTATATTATATATTTCTCCTGATTCAAAAATGGAATAAAATATGACTAATCTTTATTTTATATTAATCTTCTATATCAATCAGAATGTCTGTGTCTATGTTTATTTGTATGTTTGAAATTATGTTCACTTAAAAGTCATGAACTGTTGAAGTAATCTTTTACCATTGTTTTTATTTATCTTTGGGAATGATTTTTGGAATAAATTATCCATTAAATTAAATTACTCCATTATTGGGTGAGAAATCTAACTTGAATTATATATAGTTATTGTTTATATAATAATATTTTGAGTTTGTAAGTAAATCTAGTTCTGTTAAGAAATTCCTATACTGTTCCTAATAGTGAATCTCTGTGAAAAGCTAGATTTTATTTATTTATATATTTTTTTCATTTATAAAAATCTAGTAAACTCTTCTCGATAGATCAGCAATTTAATGTGAAATTTTATTGTGCCGTGGTTTTTATAAATAGGTAAGGAATGTTATCTTTTTTTCTGAGAGCACTATCTATCCATAAATAATTATTGCTAAGATGTGGCTTTGTTTATTTCAATTTCTGCACATTATCTTGATTTGTGTTTGTATTGTTATGTTTACAGGGTTATGTATGTACAATATAATATGTTTTAACGAAGAATGAAGTTATTTTTGTTAGAAAACAATTTACATAGTTAAAATAGTTATAACTTGTCTGATATTTCTGTTCTTGAAATATTTTCCAGCGGCCTCCCCCCCCCCCACACCCGTCTTTATGATAATTAGATCATTAGCACTTATTTACTTTGGATATTCTTTAAAATAAAAAAAAAAGAAGTTGGACAAAATTTAAACATACTCTTCTATTAGTAAAATATTTTTTTCTAACCTGAAGTTACACTTTTCTAAAAAATTTTAAGAAATGAAAGCTAACTTAAACTTTTATTGTGTATTACTTACACAGAAACCTTTTTGAAGTTCCAAATGGAGGTTCCTCATCTTGCAGAATAGTTTATTTAATAGTTTAATAGTGAGTATTATTTAGTAAAAGATTCAGGAGTTAAGTGGTAAAGTTAACAGAATTTGAAACAATTTTTCTAAGAAGTATTTTTGGATTTTTGCATGAATTTCCTCTCTGGATAATACAAACAATTTGGTACCTAGAGGAAACCACTGAGTTCAGGTTCTTTGTAATAACTTAATTATGTAAAATTGTCTGTGTTAAATTTATATATTTTTAAAAAATGTAGCTGGTTAGTGTACATTCGCTGCCCTTCCCATCTGGTCGGGGGGGCTTCGCCCCTGGATCTCCACTGTGTTTGTTATTCTCATGACTGTGAGAGTAATACTGATAAATAAAATTAAAACATGATGCTCTGAAAAATCCCCTCACACCCCCTTTGATTTATTTTGAAAACTGTCATTTGGTGCAGGGTGCCAATTAGTGTCATCAGGTAATTTTTGGTCTTCTATTAGAATATTACATTTGTTTTGTTTGATTTTTTATTAGTGTCTCACGCACACAAACTGAGTTTTTTTTTAATAACATGAATTGAAATCCACCAAAGTTCAAATAAAAAGGAAGAACACTCACCTAACTGCAGCGATTTCGGAGATTTATACCACCATCACCAGGCAAATTTTAAAAATACATAGAGTGTATCACTAAGTTCTCCTGGAACTTTCATAATGTATTCTACTTGTGAAATTAATGGAAAAAGTTCATATAAATGTTTGTCCTTAAAATGCTTCATTTACAAGTTACGGCTAGTGAAAGATTTTGCTTGGATTAAAGTTACCCCAGATAAATGAGGTCATACTGACATTTTTTAGGATGTTAATTAAGGAGCATATTAGTAATTTCATTGTTTTTATGGTTTTTGACCAGAAAAGTTGATTAAGATAGGTCCCAGAATGCAGTAGTTTTTGAGAAATCTGGGGTGAAAACAAATTAATTGGGGTAAAAACCCTGGTTTTTATGTTTGACTTACAAAAACTTTGTTAAATAGGCAAAAAACTCATAAATCCTTTAAACAAAACTAATAGAGAATTTAATTCTGAACAAAATGGTGTAAGATAAGTTGAATAAAACTAAGAAAAGTTAGAAAAATTTTGGTGATGTGAAAAATCTGTAAAAACAAAATTTACTGTTAACTGCTAACAAATTAAAAAAAAATTGGAAATTACACAATTGTAAAATAAAAGTAAATACTTAAAAATTACTTACAAAATATTTTTTTTTATTTATGACAGAAATATAATAAATTATTTGAAAAATTATTATTTCAAGGTTGGCAATAAAATAACAACACCTGATCAACAATTAGCAAAACTGAAATAGTGTTTAAATCATTCTATAAGGTTCATTAAGTATATTGGGTACTGTGAACTGTGTTGTCATTAGTTAAGTTTTCTGTGAATGTTTGTTTGAATGTGATCAGTTCAAACAAAAAATGGCCGTTGAAGTAATGCCATATTTATTTAATACATAGGAATTTGCTGATATGGTATTTATTTTGGGTGTTTGAAATGGTAATGCAACAGCTTCTGCAGTAGAATATAAAATAAGTTTTCTGAATCGCAGGATTCCAGATACCAAAACAATTAGTGCAACTTTTCGCAATCTTTGGGAATCAGAAATTAACTTCCTCTATCTGGCTAATGACTGCCAAAACTTTCCCGATACAGTCAGGAACTTTAACCGATCATGAAAGAATGGCCTCAAAGATTTAAGAGGAAGCTTCCTCTTAAAGGTTTGATATTCGAAGGGGAAATTTGTTAACAGTTTCTGGAAACTGGTGAGAAACTCTGTGTAAGTTGTTACCCAGAGTAAATGCATAATGAACAGAAGGCTCCAGAATAGTCTATATTCACTAATAAGACTGGAGGAAGGTTAATAGTAATTAATGCCTAATCAGATTTTGAAAGAGAATTGAACCATCATCCCCAAACCTTTTTCTATATATTTACTTTTTATTCAATTGTGTACTAGATTTAGCCAAATTGAGAATTGTAACTAAATGTAGTTGAATTACACTACAAAAATGTCTTTAGTTAATAAGTCATAAATAACAATGAGAATTTCTTAAATTAATCTTTTCAGTTTTTGTTGGCATGAAGTGAAGTGTTTATTTTTACAGCAAGCAACTAGTTTAATTCAACATTTTTTACAAAAAAAAAAAATAATTATATCATTAAAAATAAATTATTTTATTTTGTTTAATTTTTTGTGATAATTATCAACCAGTTCTCATTTGTTGTTTTTATTTTGCATTGTTTGCTTATAGATGCTACAAGAACCAGTTGCATTTTCAACAGCAGTTCAAGGTTTATTATCTGCTCAAAGACAGGCTTTAGCTGCTGGAAGTAATGCCGGTGGAGAACATTTATGTTTTCTTGGTTGTGGTGACTTAGATGATGATCAGTACACGCATATGGTAGTGGCATCATTTTTACAAAAACATACACAGTACGTTAGCCTTCTTACTGGAGGCTATCAAGGTAATTTTAATTAATTTTGGTGCTTCATAATTTACTTTTTTTATATTTATAAAAATATTTCAAGTTAAAACTTAATACATTTCAAAATATGAAATTTTCATAATTGAGTATTTTTTAAGCAGTTGTCTAAAATTTTGTTTAGATTTTGCTCAAATCTTTTGATCCCAGAGTATTTTTTCAGTGTGCATCCTTAATTATCTATTTCTTCATATTTTTGTTTCTTAAATGTTGTAGTCTTCATGTACAGTTTTTTCTTTGATACGTCTTACTAAGTAATGTCTATTTAAAAAAAAAAAAAAAATGGTAAACAATCCTGGTCTGATGTAGTCCTTGAATGAGGTGTTTATTTTATCTCATCTTTCTTGATCCCTGCATAATTACAGGAATTGAATGGGCGGTCACTGTGGCTCCATTTTTCTTTATAATACTTACGGTAGTCTTTGGAGCCACTAAATTCTAAGCAGGGATTGATGATGTGTTAACTTCCTGAGAATTTGTCCTCATAAGTGTTTCCTCTTAGTATAGTTGCATTCATAAAAACTAAACTACTGACTGAGATGTCAAGGCCTCTTGACTCTTAAATCTGTCTAATCTTAATAGAATGATATACGAACCACAGATTATTCATTATAATTCACCAACTTAGTTTTTTTTTGATAATATTATAAAACTTTCTTTTTTCAATTCATTTGTTAATGTTTCAGTACCATTATAATTGCTTCACTCCACAGAAGTATTGATCTTTTAATTAATGAAATCATTTTTTGTAATTAATTTTTTTTTTCCACCATTTTTTTAATTTTTTTTTTTTTAAATTTGTATTCCACCAGTTGCAGAACTCCAAGCGAAACAGACCATCTCCTGGGTGTAGATGTTATGATAAGGTTGCTGATGTTATGTTTTTGTGTTGATGTTTGTGATAGGGTTTCCTGGCTGTTATGCTAATTGTTGTTATGGTAAAAAGTTATGCTAATTGTTTCGGGATCTGGAATCCTGCCATTCATGAAATGTATTTTATATTCTGCTGCAGCAGCTGTAACACTACCATTACAAACACCCAAAATGATTACTATATCAGCATAATCCTCTGTTGTAAATAAGTATGGTTTTGCTTCAATGTCCAACTAATCACATTCAAATTAAAATTCACAGAAATCCTTCGCTAACAACAGCACAGATCACAGTATCCAATATACTTAATATACCTTAAAGAATGGTTTAATCACTAATACAGTATTTTGCATTGTTGATCAGCTGTTATTTTATCGCCAACTTTGAAATAATAATTTTTTTCAAATAATTTATTGTATTTCTGTCATTAATAAAAAAATGATTATCTAGTAATTTTTATTTATTTATTTTTTTTACAATAGTTGTGTAATTTCCAGTTTTTTTAACTTTTTAACAGTAAACTCTGTTTTTATAGATTTTTCACTTCACCAAAAAATGATTTGGTTTTTGTTTACATTAAATAATTACTTTCAGACAAATGTAGTAGTGTACTGTTTCTAAATAGAATTTGAATTTTTCTAACCTTTATTTGTTTTATTCAACTTATCTTACACTATTTTGTAGAAAATTAAATTCTCTACAAGTTTTATTTAAAAGTTTTATTTGTTTATTACCCATTTAACAAAGTTATGGTATGTCAAACATAAAAAACCGGGGTTTTTACTCCAATTTATTGGTTGTCAAATTTACTTATTTCTTAAAGACTATTTCAGATGTGGTTCTGGGACCTATTTTATTCAATTTTCAGATCAAAAACCGTAAGAAATCACTAATTTTACCCCTTAATTAACTTCCTAAAAATTTCAGTTTGACCTCATTTTTACCAGGTTAGCTGAAATCAAAGTGATATCTTTCAGTAGCCATAACTCACAAATGAAGCATTTTTATGTTTTATGTGTTTATATTAACTTTTTCCATTATTTTCACATGTAGAATAGGTTATGAGATCGAAGTTCTGGGAGAACTTCGTGATACCCCTATATATATAGCATGTTTATAAAAACTATTTCAAGAATTTGGAGGATGGTCCCCCACATCAAAATAAAGAAAAAATTTATATCACTATATAAACGCTGGAAACATTTAGTTTACCAGCCCTCTGTCATTTTGTATTCTTAAAATAAAAATTTATTTCTCAAGAATGGTTTATAATATCAAGCCTAACAGTATCTCTTATACTGCTAGGGTACCTAGAGGTTTACTTGCATAAAAATAATGAACCTGATCTCTTTATCCATTTTTAAATCGCAGCCATGTAAATTTTTTAATTAATATCTTTTACAACCGCTGGTTTATTTAAATTCTTTTATCTTACAAGAAATGTTAAGCATTTTATGACAAAGAAAATGACACCTTATTTATTCATGTCTGATTAAAAGAATAAAAAATTATGGCAAAAACTCTTGAAATTAGTCACTCTAGATTATAAATCCAGTTTTCATTTCCTCCTGAATAAAATTAAGTAACGCAACACGATCTCAACTGGAATAATTTTATTACAGTTATCATGTAAAAAATTATAATAATTTAATAATATGGAAAATATTACAATAAAATATTATTGAAATCATTAAAATATTATTACAATAAAAAGTATTAATAATGAAAAATAATTTGCATTACATGTTTTTGTCCAGTGAACAAACATTGGCTGAACTAACTTTTGTTTTTTCAATTAAAATTTATTTAACAATAAATTATTGTATCAAATAATAAAACATTAATAAAAGAAACTACAGTAGCTGTTTAAAGTGCCGGCTCTTATTCAAAATACATGCATCTAGCTGTTTTTTTCATTGACTATCAAACTCTTTCAAAGATGCCAGGTGTCTGACAAATCCTCTCAATCCTATTTAGAATTCTTGTAAGTAATTTTTCTATGGTAACCGCAGGTGTGTTGTATGCAAATGTCTTTAAGTGGCCCCATAAGAAAAAGTCAAAGAGGATTGAGATTAGGAAACCTTGTGGGCCGTGCTACTGGGTCTCTTTGACCAACCCATCTAGATAAATTTAAACTTATAATCTGTAATGGTCCTATCCAGCATTTTTTTTGGTGTGATTAGTGGCAAATCTTAGAGAAAAGTAGAAGATGAACCATCAAGAAATGTAAATATCTTTCACCATTGAGCATTTCAGTTGAAAAACAGACAAATAAGTGGTCATCCTAAATACCAGCTTATATGTGACTTACAGAAACGTGATACTGAAAAAACATGATAACAGGAATAAAATTATTTCACTTGAGATTTTGTTAACTTAATTAATTTTATTCAGGATTAAATGAAAGTGGTTTTTTAATCTGGAATTATTCACTTGAAGAGTTTTTGCCATAACTTTGTTATTTATCAATGAAAATGAATAAATAAGGTGTCATCTTCTTTGCCATAAAACAATATTTTTTGTTAACATAACCATTTAAATAAACCAGTAGTTACAAAGATATTAAAATTAAAACATTTACATGGTCTCCATTTTGAAATTGATCGAGAGATGAGGTTCATTATTTTTGTACAAGTAAGTTTCTAGTTATCCTATCAGTTACAAAATTTCAGTTCAATACAATTACCCAACCATACCTGAGAAATAAATTTTTATATTAAAAATATAAAATTGTGAATAGCTGGTAAACAAAATTTTTGGATATATGTTGATGAAATTTTTTTCCTTATTTTGGTGTGGGGACTATCCCCTAAATTCTTTTGATGATCTTATAAAAATCCTGTATATACTGGGTGGCTGAAAAGTAACTTACACTCCCCTCTAACCTTTTTTTATAATTGAGGTAACTAGATGTGGTTTGCGGCATTCTTCCTTATACCAAGGGGCTACTTCAGTGGATGTATATTTCACTCTAATTTATTTTGAGCGTGGACGGGAGGGGCAACTCAAAACTTTCAAATAGGATCAATGGTCATTTGATGTTTTATTTTAAAGAGCTCAATGAGATGGAAAAACAGATACAAGTAGAACCAAATTCTGAACGTCTAATCCAAAATAGTGGCAAAAAATATGCTAAACCTATTGTTGTATGCCTCACTTTTAATTTTTTTATTATTTTAGGTATCCCAATTCCCTCATTGGGGAGTGGCTTCTTCGATAGGAGAGGCTAACTCAGTAAGTAACATTTAGAGTATTCGGCCATCTGGAAAGACAGGGGACAGGGGCAGCTCAAAGATTTTAAATGGGACATATGGTCATGTGATACTTTGTTTTAAAGGTCTTTACTAGACAAGCGAAATGGTATCAAAAAATTAAATTCTGACTATTCAAACCAAAGTGGCGACTAAAAATGACATTACATTAATTAAAAAGAATTTGCCTTGAAGAATTTTAGTTAATTTAAGTAAATAACAGTTCGCAATTTAATTACTTTTTCATGTGTAATTAATTCTATCTTTTATTTTAAAAAAGGCCCATAATTTCATGAATTAAAAATACTGTCTAATTAAATTATTTCAGTTGCTTGAAAGCTTGAAAGCTTCTTTCACATTCTGAAAAGTTGCAAGTGAAATCTTCATACAGGCTTCTCTATGTGTTCCCTTAATTCTTCAAGAAAAGCTGGCTGCGAGCTATAAACAGTTGGTTTTAAATGCTCCCACTGGGAGCATTTTAAATGTTGGAAGAAATCTCCCACTGGATTCAAATCAGGTGACCTGGCTGACTATTTAATATTACCACTCGGTTTGTCCAATGATATAGAAACTGCCAGTTTACATTGTGAGAGTGCAGAGGAGCACCGTATAATTGGGAAAACATATATTCTCTCATGAATAAAGTCTGTTGGTCTACAAGTTATCTCAATCAAATTTTTGAGAACTAGAATTATCTACTTGTTTCAGCAAAGCAGTAAGGGTTTTTACAGTGAAGGTTTCTTGGGACCACTATATACTATTATGTCTGTAAACAGCTCCGTATAAGGTAAATGAGGCTTCATCAGTGAAAAATATGTTGAAGCAAGAAATAGTTCTTGCTATTAATCTCTGTGTCAAAATTTCATTGAGTTCAACTCTCCTATCAAAATTGTCTTTGGTAAGTTCTTGTACTAACAGATTCTTGTATGGATAGTATTTATGTTTTTTAATATTTTTTGCACTAACCACCAAGATAAATTATTATTTTCTGCAATCATTTGCCGATTGTTGATTATTACAGAGTTTTGCTATTATTCCTTCTTCAATAACTTCATCTGTACTGGATCAGCTGGGCCTTTTTCATCCAACATACTATCAGTGCATTGAAAGTTCTCTGTTAAATTTGTGACTACAATCCTGGAAATTCTATGGTGATCTAGCCACGCATTGAACGCATTAACTTTTCCTTTGTGTGTTTTTATTTTTCCAATTAAAAATACTATTTTTCCTCTTTCTTTAATTGTAAAAACCGATTGTTTTTAACCAAGAACTTTTTCTGTAGATCATGGTTTTTTAATTTAAATAATTTTTTTTAATTTTAATTTCTTTAATTTTTTTATTTTTTATTTCATTGCCAACTTATGAAATAAAAATTACTTTCTTAAAAGTTTCTTATGAAATAAAATTTTAATGTTAAAAATGTGTAAATTAATCATTATTTTTAAATTCATGAGTGTAAATTTAATTAAAAGAAATATTTAAAAAAATTCTATTATTTAATTTTTTCACTTTTTAACATAATGACATTTGTTGCCACCATCTTTGTTTAAATAGTGTGAGTTTAATTTTTTTTTGATATCATTTTGCTTGTCTCTCAAAGACCTTTAAAACAATGTTTCACTTGACCATATGTACCATTTAAAATTTTTGATTTGCTCCCTGCTCACCACCACTCAAAAATCAAAAAGAGTGAAATATATGTATATTGGATTAGACCCTCAGAACAAGGAAAAATACCACAAACCACATACACTAATCTCAATTATAAAAAAATTTAGAGGAGGGTGTTAAATTACTTTTTAGCCACCCAGTATATATACTCATGTAAGTATACATATATATGTGCTAGAAATTCTTAGTGATACATTCTGGTATAATCATGCATAATGTTTTCATTATTTTAATAAAATATTACATTTTTTTAGATAAGTTTTTGTTCGTAATTTTTAGAGAAACATAAAAAATCATCATTTTTCTCATTAAAATATTTAATTTTATTTTTCAATCAATTTGCATATAGTTTATGAAGTCAATGAGTGTAATTAACAATTTGTATTCAATTTCTCAAACATGGTTAGCAATTACATGTTTTACATCTTTTTGTTAAAAAATCATTTGATCATATAACATAATATATAACACCACTTGATAATATTATTGATCATATCACTTCCAATCTAATCATCCAAGTTTTGAATTGCTGTTAGTGTGTCCCCTTGAAAATTTCTATTTGATAATTTGTAAAAATAATAATTTTTAACAATAATTTAGAGATACTGGATACTGGACAGTAATTGCATAAAAAGGGGTTTTTAAAGATGTTTGTAAATAGATCAGTGGAAAATAATTAATTTTTGAAAAATTGAAATTATTTTGAAATAATTATTAATATTTTCCTACAGAGTTCATTAAAACTTTACTGTGCTGTAAATACTTTCATTTTATCTAGATTAGATTCATTAAAGCTGATTTAGTTTGATGCTGTTATCAAGCCAATAAAGTCTTTTGTTTGGTTTCAGCTTAAGTGCTCCAGAATTGATGTCATCTATCTTGTTATCTTCATTGGAATTATTATAATCGCTAACAAAAATTTATTTTGCCAATTTTACAATTTAATCCTTTACAAGCAGGGACCATACTGCATTAGTAATCTCACCATTTTCCAATCATTCTTTTAGATTATCATCATCATCAACATAATCTTCAAACCCAGTAATTTCATGAAAAGATTAATCATATATTAAATTAAATGAGAACCTTCAGTTCTTGTTTGATAATTTGTCGTTTCTCTACAAAAGGATATAAGTTTTTCTATGCGTTGTACAACATGTTTGTACAGTAATGTAATAGTACTTAATGTACTATGTGACTGGTTAAACTGACCGTTCAGATTTGTAACAGTTATAATTATTGATACTCCCTATTTTATTTATGATTGTATGAAGTTTTAACGAGTTCAAACTCTTAAAAATGTCTAATTAGATATTCTTAAAAACAATATAATAAAACTATCAGAAATTAGATGTTAAAGAAGGTGACAAGTTTAACAACAAAAAAATAAGTAAATAAAGAAAGAGAGAGAAAAAAAACGTTTGCTTAGATTAAGTATTAGTAAATATTTATTGTGTTGAAAATATTAGAAAATCTTTATGCATATTATTGTTGATATTGTTTTCAGTTTGGACTGATCATCTGATGGTATGTGCAAAAAGTAAATAATTTGGTATCTGTTTGCTGCAACAGAGAAAATATCTGTAGTCCTTACTCTTAATTTTTTATTACAGCAATACACAGGTATCTTGGTGAAAGTACACATGATTCATTAACCGATCATGATCCTCATGCTTGCCTTGTATGTGTTGCTGAAAAATCAAATAATGTTTCTCCCACTGCACAACTTAATGGCAGTGCATCCAGTTCTTCCACCGATCTCTTTGGGAAAATAGGGTAAGTTATTTTTAATTTAGCTTGAATTTTATTCATTTCTGGTTTTTTTCACATTTCCTTAGAAACCATATTGTATGAATTGGATTTCATTTTTTTGTGAAAGAGATGATTTTTCTGAAGATGATATAGAAGTAGGTGTTTATTGGTGTAGAGAGAAGACTGAGAAATTAACTCTTGAAGAAGTATTTTTTCTTTCAGTAACTGTTAAGTACATCACCTAACTGATTATTGATACGACTAGTTAAATAAAAATTAAGTTTAATTACCATTTTAGTATACAATTATCTAAAATAAATGGAAAACTATAACTACATTTTCTGATGATATTAGCCCTGATGATAATTGAGTTATACAATATGAATGATTGTGATCTTTTAAATAAAACAAAAAATTCCTACAATCAGAACTAAGTAGAATACAAGACACTATATGTGTTATTAAATGCACCTCATTAAGAAAATTGTTTTGGTTAAAGTAGATTCACAGTCCAAACCAACAATAATACTACAGATTTAATATATCAATATCTTTGTTAGAAAAGATGAGAGAGAAAATATAAATCAGATATATACTTATCAATAAATGATTTAATCAAAATTAAAATTTACCATCTGTAGACTTTAGAAAAAATATACAAGAAATGCTAAAAACTTGCAAAATTAATCATTATTAAATATAAATAAATGAAGGTTTACATTGTTTTTTAACGTATGATTAATATGACTTTAAAAAGAAAAGGAATCGATTCTTAAATAAAAAATGTAAAACATTACTTATTGTAACTAAATTAATATACACATAAATGACTTTGGTCCAGATCTACTACAGTGACTAAGTAAATGCTATATTACATTGTAACTCATGCTTACACGCTGTGAATATTGACTAAATTAAACAAATTATTAATCGCATCTTAATAATTACGTTTAACCTTCCCCTTTTTAAAAAAAAAATTTATAGAATATTATGAAAATCTCCAGGTATCTAGTGTCATATTTTTGAATCAATTTTGAGAAGTTCTAAAATTGGGTAGGAAGAGTATTTTTTTGAGTATCCTCTCTCTTCCAGAAAGATATTGATATTTGGTTGTATGGTTTTGTGTCTTGCTAAGTTCATCAAACCAGGCTGGAGAATCGTAAAGTTACATGTTCAAAATACCTTTTAAGCTGCGATGCAAATCTTTTTAAATTTATATTTAAACTGTTGAACTGAGACATATTGGATCAAGTTAATAGCTTGTTTGAGACAATATTATTATTTGCTTTTTTTTTATTATTGTTATTGCTTGTTAATTATGTTTTTATTTTTTATTCCAGTGCTGCTGTAAAATTAAAGTCAGCAGAAGTAAAAGGTAAACTTATGGAATATATTGTTAATCCTGGCGCCAGTAGCGGTGTTGATCGACATGTCAGCAGTTCTGATAAACTTGGCAAGCCATATCGCAATATCACACCTGTTTTCAGCATTGATGATGAACAAGACCCTACAGGTAAAATCAGGATTGCTTTTTTTCTAAGTGCTTTCTACTGTTTTATGTAATATATTTTCAAGTTTTCAGTGAATATAGTCTTTGAATTTCAGTGCTTTTCAAAACAACTGCATTTTACAATAAGGGAATGTTGTGGTTATTTGCACATCTTCATGCTTTTGGCAATATAAGCTGTGAGTTATATTTATATCAGGTTCAGATTTTGGATCTGTCTCAGTCATTTTCATGTTATTTTCAGTGTTTTTTTGCTGTGACAAGACAATTTTTTAACCTCTTTGTAATTATTATATTTTAGGTTAGTCATAAAAATGATCTCTTAAATATGAAATTACATTTTATTTCATATTCAAGTATTTTCCATCAGCTATTTTTTTAAGTGGCACAGACTAGTTTAGCCATTACAAAAGGTTATAAGGTGTTGCAGAACCATGTCATATTGCTAGGGGATGCAACTTATCAATAATTTATTTCAAGTAATTATTTTCATGTATGAACTTTTTACAAACTTTTATACTAGTATAAACCTTTATAAATTCTTATTTATTATTTAGTAATATTTTTTTATTTTGATGGTGTTTCTTGATGTTATGTTTTTCTGTGGCTTTGCTTGACTTATTTTATGGTTTTGCTTAAATGCCAGAACATTTATACATGGAGTAATCTACCAATTCCTTATACGAGGGTGAATCAAATTTAAACGGTAATTTTGCTTATTCTACGCAGCAAGCAGTTCCAAGCTGGATGGCAGAGTAATGGGTTAAAATTCCATGTGTTAGAGAGAGGGAACCAGCTTGGATAGTTTGTCCGCTTTGTTCTATTATCAGTACAGCCATGAGTTAGCAAGAGATTCCATTGTCTGTTGCACAACATACAGTCATAAAGTTTTAACTAATAAAGGCATTATACCTGCAGAAATTTTAACTTGTTTAAAGGTACAGTTTGGAAACACTACACTGTCCCAGAACTGAGTGTATACATGGGCCAGACAATTTAAGGACGTGTGAGAAAGTTTATAAAACGAAAGTCATGATTGATACCTAAGGTCAAATCCACAGCTGACAACATTTGTGTCGCTTGAGAGCTTATCAAAGGTGATCAAAGGTTCACTGTTGAAGAAATTGCATCAGAAGTGGGTATCAGCTGCAGGAATGCTCAATCCATTATCATTGATCATCTTGGCTTTAGAAAAATTAATGCTTGATGGGTTCCGAGGTTGTTGATTGAAAATAAAAACAGTCAGGTTGGAATTGTGTGAGACTCCTGAATCGATTTCGGCAAGAAGGGAATGGTTTTTTTGAGGCACATCGGCACATCTTATGAGACATGGGTTACTGGAGTCAAAAATTATGAGTAAGGAGTGGCGAAGGAAGGATGAGGGTTACTCAGGAAGCCAAAACCCATCTGTCAGCCGGAAAAGTTCTTGCAACAATTTTTTTTGACTCATGTGGAGTTTTATTTAATAATTTTCTCCACAATCAATGAATGATGAATGCAGCTTACTATTACCAGCTGCTATAGTCAACAAAGTCACCTACTGAAACAGAATACAGGTATGCCCATCAGAGATGTCATCTTCCTCCATGACAATGCCAGGCCACAAACTGTGATTTTAACAAGCGATAAATTGGAAAAAATGCACTGGAAAATCCTTGACCAACCTCCTTACAGTATAGATTTTTCCTCCTTTGAGTATTTTTTGTTTGGGCCCTTGAAAGAATTTCTTTGAAGGGAACAATTCAAAAACAATAAAGACATCAAGGGGGACATGCACAATTGGTTGATGACTCATCTTCAACCTTTTTATGATCAAGGAATATTCAAGCTTCCAAATCATTGGCAAAAGTGTGTAGATCATGCAGGAGACTATATAGAGAAATGATGAATATATGAATTATTAATCAATAAATTTATATATAAATTACTGTTTTTATTTGATTCACCCTGATATCATCTGATATATAATTATTTGATAGTCTAAATAAAATAATTATTTTACAAACATCTATGCACAGAACTTCTCTTTTCCTAGCTAGTTCAGTGTTGTAAATCAAAGCTGTAGAAGATTTTTTACTTTATTCTCTACTGAAGGATTAGATATGAATGAAGCTTCCTGATTAATGCATTTTTTTTTAAATATTGCGGTACACAAATTATAAATGAAAAAAAAACCTAATTTTATAATATTAAATGCAAAAGTATAAAATTATGTAGTGAAACATGACTTTATTTTGTAAATTAATATGTTATTTATAGACATATATTTAATAACAAAAATTAAAATAATACATATATTGCATTTTAAACATTACTGATAAATATTATCCATTTTTAATTTTTTTTTGACAAAAAAATATTGAAAATTCATACCACAATATTATAAAATTAATAGTGAAGATTGCAGTGCTTATATAGTTACGTGTTAATATTTTAAAATGACTACAGAAATCAACGAAGTAAAAAAGTACAGGATGATTATTGTGAGTATTATGATTAAAAATTAGTGATTATTATTGTTATTCTGTTTCAACTGCATTACTTATTGAAAACATGATTTTAAAATATAATTCTGTTTTATTTAAATACTGCCAAATTCAAACTGAAAAAGCAGGATATCATTAGTAGAGTATGCAAACTCTCAGATAGTATTATTCAATTATTCTGAGCTAGTTTCTGCAGTTTGCACGTTACGAGTTTTAACTATATTTATTGTTTACTGTAAAAAAAAAATAACTAGTGTTTTAATCTGCAACAATGTGCACCTACAAGTAATAAAAGTCTGCAAATGTTGTTGTACAAAGTAGATTTATTAATTTAGTAACCCCAGATAACTGGTAGACTTTTTTTGCAATATTTCAGAGGGATTTGATGCAAATAAATGTTGTAGTGTTTCTGAAGAAAATTGTGATGCCTAATATTCTTTCCTGTTCTTGAAATCTAATGTATAATAACATTTTTTTATTTTTTGCAGATCTGCGGTCTGAAAGCCATGACCAAGATCAAACAGAAACTGTGTCGATTTCAAGTAGATTAAAACAGCCAGATGTTATTGCTTCTTTCAAATGCCAGGAAGTTACAATTAATAATTGTACTTTTAATAGGTAAAACTATATAAATTATTGTTTTAATTCTCTCTCCCCCTCTCCCTCTCACACAACCCTCTCTCCCAACACCTCCCGACCCCACTCTCATTCACCCCCTCTACATCTGCCTCTCCTTATTCCCCTTTCCATTGTCCCTCTCTCCTTCTTCCTCTCTCTCTCTGTCGCACGTGCGTGCGTGGAATTTATCTGATTTCATATACTTTTTACCATTTTTTTAAGATAAAATGTGTGTGCATACTCTTATGTATATTGTTTATTTCTCTATTTTGTGTGCATAAATGTCTATCTTCTGGAAGAAGAACGTTTTTGTGTGATAATTGATTTTCACAAGCACTTTTGAATCCAACTTTACTTGGTTAAGAGAGTGCCATAGAGATCAAAACAATTGATAGTCTGAGATGCAAGGTCAGATAGTCTGACTTTCAAGGTCATGGGAATGATGATATCATATGTAAATAAATGCTAGACTTTTGCTGGGAATTGAATCTACAAGCAGCTGGAAGTCAGCTTGCTAACCATTACACCAGCTGGCAGAGTCAGATAATTTTCTTTCTTCCATATCTAGTCTTTGTCATTTTAGTACTTACATTGGTGTAGTGTAACCCGTATAATATTAACGTTAGTTTGACTCATATAAATGGTTTTGCCAATAAATTTATTCCTGTACCTACACCTTCATACTTCTTCTCACCAGTAGTTCTTATAAGCCAATCATATCCCTAGTGTCTCCTCTCTTTCTGAATTCATATTCTGTAACTATTTGCAACATATATTTTTACTTATTCTTCAATTTAAAATTAAGAATAGTTTCATTAAAAGTTATTTATAAATATTGTTGCATGTTTCCAGCTCAACCAGGATATTGAGAAAAAATGTTAATATAAATACAATTTATTGGTCTAAGATTATAGAAATTAATATAAATTAATAATAAACAATAATAGTGCAGATTTCCCTCCAAAAGAAATCTAAACATCCTTGGTGGAATCAAGAATGTGAAATAGCCCTAGAAAACAGAAAGAAAGCATTTAAAGACTATAACACAAATAAAACAGAGGAAACTAGAGAAATTCCTAAAAATCCGAAGGCAAAAAAACAAAATATAAGACAAACCAAAAGAAAATACGTCAATGACCAATTAGATATGACAGAACCAAATTTCAGAAATTGCAACACACTCAGCCTTTATAAGACATTTGCTTCACGAATCAAAGGATACACCCCACAGAATCTGCTTCAAGAGACAAAACGATAAACTGGCTCCCATGAACAAAGAAACTTGTCGGAAACTCGCAGAATATTTTGAGAAACTGTTAAACTGCCCCGATCTGAAAGAAAGATTTCTGAGAGTCACACCAAGTGTCACAGAGAAAGATTCCCTTGCCCCAACTCAAGATGAAATTTTATCCCATATTCAAAAACTCAAAAACAATAAGGCCCTAGGAGAGGATGGAATAATAGCCGAACTGCTGAAGAATTTAGGACCCAATTCTCTGAAGGAAATCACAAAAATTATTCAAGACATCTGGCAAACAGAAGAGATCCCAGAATACTGGAAAACCGCTTTAATTCACCCATTATATAAGAAGGGAGATGGACAGACGTACACAACTACAGATGAATTTCCCTTTTACCTGTTGCATACAAAATCCTATCATCCTTCCTCTTAACTAGAACACAAGAACAGCAGGAACCATATCTATCAGAATATAAAGCAGGCTTTAGACCTAACAGGTCATGCCCGGAACAGATCTTCAGCCTGAAAACGATAATCAAAATTAAAAACAACAGAAGCAAACACATGATCTGCACATCTGTAGATTTCAAAAAAGCCTACGATTCTGTAGACAGACAGTTTCTTTTCCAAATTCTAGAAGAAAGAGGACTAGATCAGAAAACTCAAAGATTAATAGAACAAACATTAACTGGAACCAAACCTAAAATAAAATTTATGGGTGAAATCTCAGAATCCTTTGAAATTAATACGGGAGTGAGACAAGAGGATGGACTCTCCCTCTTGCTATTTAACATCACATTGGACAAAGTAATGAAAGAGTGGGAAGATACACTCAAACAACAAAAATACTGGAAACCAATTTCATTGGTATTCGCGAATTAAATTTAAGTATCCCTTACCTGGCATTTGTAGACGATTTGGCAATCCTTGCGGAAGACAAATGGAAACACTCAAGGAATGTGCAGAAAAAGTGGGACTACAAATTTTGTTTGGAAAAACAGTACTCATCTGTTCCAGAATAGAAATCTAAAATTTAAACACCAAATATGGAGTAATAAATAAAGTTCCTCACTTTAAATACCTTGGAGAATTTATTACGCCGAATAGCTCTGAGAAACCAAGTCAATTGGACCATCTGCAGAAGGTCAGGAAAGCTCTAGGTATGATGCAAAATCTCTACAACAAGAAATCCCTCTCACACCAAACAAAAATCCGGCATTACAACACAGTTATTAAACCCACAGCATTGTATGCCAGTGAAACGTAGATGATATTAAATAGAAAAACTAAAATGGAAGAAATAAAGAAACAGGAAAGGAAGATTATAAGGAAAATATTGGGGCCGAGACAAACTGAAGAAGGATACAGATTACAACCAAACGAAATTGTTGAAACATACTCTAATATCGAAACTGACATAATGAAAAAGTGAATGAAATTATTCAGACACCTTTGCAGGCTGCTGGAAAACCAACTGACCAAAAGAATAATCACGTACTTAACATCATTAAAAGTTGCAATCCCCTGACTCTCAGAAACACAAAAAGATTTAGAAGACACTGGAATTATGCTGGAGGGGATCAAAGACAGAAACGCATACAGAAATAAAATAGATTATTGGGAAGTTGAACCAGAAGCGCCGAACCCTAAACAGCATCGTCCGAAATGGTCTGAAGAACAGAAGAAGGCCTTTTCCAAAAGAATTTTGGAGGGGAAAAAGAAATATGAATAACCAAAAAGAAATATGCCAACCAAAAGAAATATGAATCATGAATGCTTAACGTCTTCCATTGGAAAGTTCTTGAATTATAATAATATTAGTAATAACAAGATAACAATAATAATAGTAAATAAATAACATACAAAATAGTAATTCAAATATGAACAAGACTTGTTTAAAGAGTTAAGTCATAAAAACTAGAATATAATCCAGTTGACTAGACATTATAATGATCGGTAATAATAACACCTAATATTGCATTAACAACAAGATAAGATTAGGACAAGTCTAAAGTTCACACAATTCCATTATCTGCATGTATCTTTGCTATTTACAATAGAACTACAATACAGTTCTATTTACAATAGAACTTACACATTATGAGTGAATTTAATATTGTCACTCACTATTATCTACCGATAACTCACCGAACAACTTCCTGCATTCACCCATTGTCCACACTGGAATGCTTGTGATGTACTCTTTACTCATTACCAAATGCTGACTGATAACACCATCACACAATCCTGTCTTACAGATGTTTGGCCTCACAGATCTACTAACAGAACTACTCACTATCATGTCTATGCTGAACACAGCCTCACAGAAACTACTTGCTTAATACTGATTGTTCCTGATGATCCCTGGCAGTATTTATATCCTCTGGCCTGAAGAACCAGTACCCGCCTCATTTCTTAACTGTTGAAGCATGATAATTTCATCGTTCGTGCCCTTATGTTTTCCCATAAATTCCTATTCCAGCCCAGTAGCTCTTGTTGTTGAACAACAGCTGTTGGAGGTGTGCCATTGTCTATTCTGCAAAGAACAGAGTTAAACGGACCTGTTAGCCTGAGAAAAAGATCCCTTTTAGTTCCTTTCTGGATTCCATCCATTATTATTTTCTCATACTTCTTAATTGGAAAGAATCCATTATCCAGGTTTGTTATACTGGTCCTGTTACAATATTAATATTAATTATTGGGGGTTTTGCAGGAGGATATTGAAAATTAAGTGGGTTAATAAATACAAAATAAAGAGATCTTAAGATGAATAGAAGAGAGAAATTTGTGACAATATCTTGTAAAGAGATGATTTAGGTGATTGATATAATTATATTAATATGACCAAGGTCATGTATTGTATGGATAATTTGTAACAAGTTTCTATTGTTTCAGTTATTTAGTAGTGAGTGCAAGCCATATCTACGTTCTCCGTGAAGTACCTAAAGTTAAAGATAAAGCACGATTAGTAGTTAAAAGGTCACTGTCAAGTATTGCAAAAATTACATGCAAGAAAAAACATCCAGAGTTAATTACATTTCAATATGGTGGTGCACAAGGTGATGGCCTTATTATATCTGATTATGACAGGTACAGTACTATATTATGAATTTTATAATTATTTTTTTATAAGTATTCAACAATTTATATTTTTTTGTTGAATACTATATTATATATAATATACATATTATAATATATATAATATATTACAATATTATATATTAATTATTGTAATTGTAATCTATAACATAACTGGTGTCTAAAACTGATGATTTTGAAATGAGTTTGTGGTGATAAGAAAGTGTTTACAGAGTAGATGGAAAGTACACTGTTCTGTAGCCCATTGAGTAAAATTTTAAAAGAGATTGAGTGTTGAAGGAAGAGCATCTTGCATTTGTTATCAAAGACTTTTTGGCTTTCAAAATGGTAATTCTGTTTTGCAACCCTTCATGTCACATTTTGGCATTCACTCCATCGGATTCCCTGCTAAACCAATACATTAAAAGTTTGTGGACCAGAAACTTCTATCAGCATACTTTTTCAGAGAAGGTAAAAATTACTGATCAGAATCATTCACCTAGATATGAAAAAAATTTTAAAATGATAAGCTCAACAGTCTTACAGAGCCAATAACATTCCTGAGAAACTTCTCTTTGGATCTCAAAAACAACCATCAGCAAATCTGTATTTAATCTGTACAAGACAGGAGTTATACAAGGGTTGTCTGTGCTCAGGACAACATTGTGAACTCAGGGGGAATTTTTGTGAACTACTTCTTACAATACAAAGCTAGAGCTATGCTAAATGGTTGCTGAAATAAACTCAAGAAACAAGAAAATGTTCAAAAATTTTATTTTTTAAAATAAATATTACTTAAATCCAAAACTAATTAGCCATTGATTGGAAATCTAATAATTTTCAATATAGTATTGAGGTTAGCTTGTCTATTATCAGCAAAATTCCATGTACAATGTAACTTATATCATCATGTATAGTTTCCTTTCAAAGTCTATAATTTTATAGGGTTTAGAAAGTGCATAACACGTTGTAGCATTATTCAGTTTTAATATGACAGTTTATTAGTTCATATCATGAGTCATCTATGTTTATAATTAGTCCATCCAGTACATGCAGAATTATACATGCCATACCGTAGTCTTGTATGATCTTATCAAAATCTCTAAGACATGCGTTTTGTCTGATTATTAAAATATCTATACACGTTGGTCATATAATAAATGAAGCAAATAATCTATTTTTAAAATTGTTCATTACTCCTAGCATTTGACTGTCAGGCCCACATGGAGAGTTTCCTCTTTAACTCGAGTGAAAGTAGTCAACTAGTTTAAACATTTGTTACTAAATTATACTAAGAATCTAATGTTTTTTACTAGTTTGATTTATACTACAGTCTTTTAGTAGCAGTTAGTTAATTGAACGAGTTTAAATCTATGTTTTTTTCAAAACAACCTTACAAACACTGTCTTTTGTTTTGAGTTGTTACGTTGTGACTTGTTTATACACCTGTATTTAACTGTATTTCTCTCATAAATTAAGTAACGATGAAACACTTAATAGACAAATTTCTGATGTATTTTATAATCCAATATGGTTAGAATACCCAATATTAAAAATATTAGACTTGAAAGTATGTAAATAAGATAAGACACTACAAGCATTGTAGTGACAAATTGTAGCATTGTAGTGACATTGTAGCGACAAAAAAGCAAAGGAAAATTGATAAGTTGAGAGAGAGAGTGTGTGTGTGAGAGAGAGTGAAAACTTAAAAAGTTTTATAATAAAGATGTATGCTGTATGAATGTATAAGAATTTTAAATATGAATTAAGAAATAGAATGTGGTGAAAAAATTTGTGTACTAAAGGTTAAATTAATTCATCAGTTTACCTATTTTTTTTTTATATCTGCTAAGACTAGTATGCATGTCCCATTTCTGTTCTATTTTTTTTTTCTAACAGTAATGAAACATTTTATCTTAAAACAGTCAGTTTTGTATCATATTTAAATTCTTTATTGGTTTAAAAAACTGTGACATCATGTAATGATTTGAATTACTAAACAAAAAAATGTTCAAGAGAGATAATATCTAGATCTAATGATATAATGCAACCTTCCATTTAGGTTTTCTGTGATATCAACACCCTGTACATCTTCCCATCATGCTGTGTTCTATAGTCAGACAGAACTCTTTCACAGTGCAGGTTTAATGACTTGATGTCAAAGGTTTTTTGTTGTTTAAAAGAGAAAAAATCTTTACCCATTTTGGAAGTAGTATTCTACTAAATCTTAGGCTTTCATAAGAAAAGCTCTCGCCTTTCTCTAGTATTATTTGTACAATATTCAGTTTAATCCCTAAGGTATCTTTAAATAGCCTCTGAGCTCAATATATACACTTTACATTAATTATTTTCATTTCAACAATAATTATAGTAAAGCAGAATTATTGTTATCTGGTTAGATGATGTATAAGAGTATTCTGAAGAATTACTACGAGGATATGGACATCAACAGCGATAGAAGTAGTGATACGGGTACTTGGATGACCATTATATGATCAATTTTTATATATTATAATTTTTTTTCAGATTTATAATTCCTGAAGCAGGAAATGCAACAGACGTGATATCAAAACAGATTTTAAAGTGTTTAAAAAATAACGAAGGGGACAGCCCTAGTCCGAGCAGTGCTTCTTAACAGTTAATTATATATTATAGAAGGCTTTTCTAATGGAGGTACTGTTTATTTTATTATCTATTTTATTTTGTGGCGTGTCTGTAAACATTGTTTATTTATTAATTATAAAGTCTCTCTTCATGTGAATATGTAAAAAACTGTAATTGTTTGTAGATAACTTGTATTTGTAAGTACGATAGGACTTTATTTTGTATAAATAATTGTAATTCAAATGTTCATTCATTAAATTATGTTTTTCATCCATTTTTCTTTTACGGTAACCGTATTTTTGTTATTTTAATTTAGTTACAATGAATTGTATGTACATTACATAAGCAATTTATGATATATTGAAAGTATTAAAAAGTATTTTAACTATCATAAAAAAAATAAAACTATTAGCTTCTAAATATGTTATTCATTATTTATTGGCATTTGTATTTTATTAATATTTTAAGATTATATATAATAAATTAGATGAAGTATTTAAATGAGTTATTTAAAAAATTATAAATTAATTACAAGTAAGCACATTTTCAACTTAAATTAACATTTCCTTTGATCATTTTACTCTAACCAGAGCACTGCATTTTTAAGAAATGGTATTAAAGTTCCTTCCAAAATATTTTTCAAATTTACTATATGTGCAATATGTGTGTATTATTTTGAAATAATCAGGAGGACAATAAGACACCAGACGATACATCTTAGAACTATTATGGCTGACTCACTGCTGTACTTCATTTGTCAAATTGGTTCATGATATGGTAATAAATAATATTTTAACAGAATCGAAACATAATTATACATTAAACAGATGTTGTCAAGTATGGTAGTACATGGATAACAAAAAGGAACAATTGCAGCGTTTGCCTGGAAAGACCAATGAAAACTGTAGAAAGCTCTATCAATTAGTATTACAAAAGTACAAAATTATGAATAAGAAAAAATATGTGATTATAGTCCATGTTAATAAACTATTAATTGCTTGATATTGAAGTATGTTTTTAATACATGTTAAACATATATGCAGAAAGTTTGTTTGACCTTTGTGTACTATATAAAAATGCATTAACAGAGTGATATTGTTTTTAAACAGGAATTTCTCTTTTAATTTAAGTGAATCAATCAAGAAATCTTTTAGATCAGTAAATAATTAGTTAAAAATAGAAACTGATGCGTAGTATTGTTCTTACTTATAAACTGAAATATTATGCTGAGAAGTGAATATTGTTATTTTATTTAGGTGTATGACTAGTTTTTTTTTTAAACATAGGTTGCAACTCAAAAATTAAATATAAAATGAAATAAATATTTGCTCATGGAAAATATCAAAATTCTTAATTTACTAAAAACAAAGATCTAATATTTAGTGTCCATTATTTTACATGACATATATGTCATGTCACAATGAAATCATAATAATGACTTCTAACAATGAAGTCATAATAATAATAATAATAATAATACATGGAATAAAAGAGACAAAAGAAAGAAAGAAAATTTTATAGACACAGCCATCTGCAAAGTTAAGATCAAAATAAATAAATAAACCATTGACTCTCTTCTTGATAATAAATAAAACAAAAAAAAGGAAAAAAACCATAGAATAATAATTACAATAATAATGATAAAAGAATAAAATAACCAAAACTATAGACTAAAGTTTATTGTAAGAGATTATAATTATAAAAATAGCCCTTTTACTACAAATAAATGACAAAACAAACTGGCATTGTCCTTCATTTAATGATAAATATTAAAAATAAGTTCAGAAATATTCTTATCGTGATAAAAAGAATCTATATGTAATATATAACTAAAAATCATTTTAATGCTTAAAAATTATACAAAATAAATAAACGAATTAAAACCTCGCTTTGTCTTGCAACAGACCTCAGCTACTCTTAAAACAAAAAACATACACCTAAATACACACAAAAACAATCAGCATGCACATATTTACCTTGTTATTATATTCTCTTATTAATTTTTTTCTGTATGTACATGTTGATGTAAAAAATCTTATCAATGTCCTCCAGTTACCACCATTTAATTATTCAATGACCTGCTGAATTCCTAGTTTGGTGGCGCCTAGTTTAGCCAATCTTATCTCATTAAGTACAGGCCATTTTCTAATAAAATGAACCATATCTTTTCTCCTCTTTTATTTACATAACAATGTTGCTTCCCTTCCATGGCGGGGCTAAAATTTAAAACCACAGCACACATCACGATTTAAAAACAACCAACATATATAATTTTTAATAAAATTAGATTTGCCCTTAAAATAATTTTTACTGCCCAGGTCCCACGTTAAACAGCTATATATCGAATGAAACTATGCTGCTCTCCATGCCCATTCCCAACATTTTCCCAAAAACTCTTTTCTCATACTGTCTAGCAAACTGTCAAGTTACCTCTTGCATAATACTACACCATTCACACCATTACTTATTTCAGTTTAATACTTCTCACCATTGCCACCGTACATCTCACCAACTGCTGTTTACTTCTCACCAAATGCAGCCATTCATTATACCACCCTAATCCACTAGCAATTAATTTAATGGCTAATATACACAGTAGGTGTGTTGCATTGAGTTACCTTTAATATTTAATTATAATGAAGTTGGAAAACATAATAAAACAGCAACTGCCTCCCAGTTTATAAAATAAGTTGCATAATTATGAGTGGTCCTTGGTAATACGAACAATTTTTTAACAGAAAACTTCTGCAGTACCTCAAATTCCTCATATGTAGTATAATCTCCAAAAACCCACCAAAAAATGTAGTTACCCTCCAAAAATCACCACTGCTCTTGTCACAGCATCAAATACCTGAAACTTATCTTCAACGGGAATTTCATTTTTATTAAACGTGTTTCTCCACATATTATTTGAACCAAATTTAGCCACCATCACTAAACTTTCATTTATATGAAGTGGAAAATGATAACAAAGGAGTGAATATCATGCCAAGATAATTATATTTATTTACAATTTTAATCTGTTGCCCTCCTCAATACCATCTCTCATGCGCTGCTAGCCATCCACCTTTACAGAATGTCATAATTTTTCTTTTATCCATATTTACCCTTAATCCCCATCTATCACAATAATTCATCAAATTGTAGATCATTTTTTGTAGGGCTTTTTGAGATGCAGCAAAAATTACCAAATCATCAGCATGCAAAAGTCTGCTGACATTTAAACTTTCAAACTACACACCTTTCTCAAAACAATCTATTAGATCAGTGATAAGTAAAGAAAAAATCAGTATGACAGCAGGCATTCCTGTTTTAATCCATAGTATGTTCTGAAATTTCTCTTCAAACCCTGCGTACACCAGTGCACATTGCTGTGTATATTTTTATAAGTCACGAAAGACATTTATATACTTAAAGGATAATCCCAATTCACACAACTTATAAAACAATGTGTATGTATTGCATCAAAAGTACACTAAAAATCTACTAACAAAGAATAATTTTTTTTACCACCCCCTATGTAGCTTTTATTTTATCACACTTTACAAATTAAAAATGTTATCAGTAGTGGAATAACCCTGCCTGACACTCATCAATTATATTATTTTTATTCACCAATTTATTTATTTAACCTTCTTAACAATATACCTGTGAGTAATTTAGAAATCAAATTAATAAAAGAAATTCTTTGATAATTTTGTACATTAGAAAATCTGCATTTTTTATTTATTGGAAAAATTATAGCGTCTGACATAATTATAATAGTGTAATAAAATGGATGTTACCAGTGCTTTATCAACTTTTGCTTCATGAAAAACCATGTCCAACTCAAATTCAGTAATAGCTGAATCTAAGGTTTCATCTATAACAAAAGGGGCACATAATATATTAAAATGGTATAACAGTCAGCTGATAAACAGGTAACAGAAGTGCTGTAGCCATCTGTCTGCCTTTATATCCACAAAACACTCCCTTCTTAAAAAACTTAACCAGTCTCCAGAAATCTTTTCAGTCCCTGACAATCAGAAATTTTCCCTCAATCCAGTAAAAATATTTGATTTATTTTTCTTACATAATGTGTATGTTCATCTAGATAACTGAATCTAGTCAACAGTGTTAACTTTTCTATATAGATTCGAACATGCAAAACACCTTTTCCTGCCCTTAGACTTTCCCAATTGAACCATATTTATCTTCCAGGCTTGTACATACTTTCTGTATTTATAGCATTATTTCCTGCGCCTCATAAACCACATTTGTAACCGTCCACATACCCTCTTCACCATCCATTGGAAGAATAATACCCTGACTACTCCTCTGTAGTACCCATTATACAGTACGTTATTAATGTTCAACCATATTAATTTTGGTAAAGAGCCAAGCTGTTTTCCTGATCATAGATCCCTTCAAAAACCAAACTAACTTCAATCAGTTGATGATCCCAAAACAACACAGAAGAACACTCAAGCCCCTAATTAAATATAACCAAAAATGCTAGTAGCAGGTACCTAGGTAATTTATACTCAGGAAAAAATTTATCATAAACCTCACACTTTCAACTTGTGTCTCACACATACAAAAAAGTCATACTTTTTAATAAAAGGTAAAAAACCAAAAAAATAATAATGTTCGACATTATATGATAACACACTCACACAAGCATTTTCATTCTTTTGGCAGACTGCCTCACACTATTTAATGTTCTTATTCTCCTTTTGTCCTTAACAGTTTCTGTGAAGTCATGATTAAATATTTTGCACAATTTTACAACTCCATCTCATTACCCACCGTGCTCCATATCAGGCAATAAAACCTTCCTTCCTTCTGCCAGCAGGTAATCGAAGGTGAGTGGCATTTTTCTGTCT
Source organism: Lycorma delicatula (assembly GCF_047948215.1). Lineage (NCBI taxonomy): Eukaryota > Metazoa > Arthropoda > Insecta > Hemiptera > Fulgoridae > Lycorma > Lycorma delicatula. Next base: position 148,379,331 of record NC_134460.1, on the reverse strand, counting down.
TCCATTGGATGATTTGTTTTCGAAGGGCCAGTAGCTTTCCCCTTTTCACTCGTGTATCGGCACTAAAATCTTTTTGCACAGCCAATCTGGTTCCTTTCAGTTTCCATGTATTCATTAATATACAATCAATGTCACTGTCTGCAGGAATGTGGGCAAAAATTGGTGCATTGTCTTCCCTTTTACTTAGTGGGTGAGCCCGATTAACTACTATCTATCTGTCTGTCACATTTCAATACTGTCATACAAAACTCTTTCACCATTTCGCAGCAGTCCCTCTTATTACATTTCAAACCTCTGAAAATAACATTTTTCTTTTAGCACGATGTCTCTTAACCACTGAACTTTTACTTTCAACGCATTGTTCTGTTCAATTACAATGCGAACATAAATCAATAGGTTTGCAGAATCGCCCTTAATAACCAAAGTTCCTAATCTACTTTTAATTTAATTTCCTTTTTACTTCTGTGATCCTACTTGAGGCTTCCTATAATTCTACACTTTGTTTTCTGGGATTTTGTTTTAAAGACTGCAAACCATTCTCTGGCGAACTTTGTGAATGTCCTCGTTATCACCTAGCGAACTTTGTGATATCACAAATTTATCCATTTAAAATTCACAGAAATGAATGAATAAATTAATTAATAAAAAAAACAAAATTTTTGTAAAGGAAAATAAAAAAAATTACTTGATTAAATGTGGTAAATGTTTGTGTAAATTTCCAAATGTGTATGTAAATACAAGCGTGGTTAGTAAGCACTTCTAATTAAATACAATAGATCAGAGAGTCAACAAACAATGCATTTGTTCACTACCGTGGCTGGTAGTCAGCTCCAAGTCGTGATAATAAAATAATTAAAAATAAAAGAATGGAATATTTTCAATACATAATTGGCAATGGCAATACCCGCTCACTGTGAATTGTCAAATTTGGTACAATATTGTAAAAAGCTTAAAAAATTAACAAAAATATTTGTTACAAAAAGTTACAAAATATATTTTTCTAACCAAATTATATATTTTGATTATAAGTATTAGGCCTGGATTAAGGGGAAACAATTAAGAAATATGAGTCAGGGGAGTCACTAGGGGATTAAGTAAGGGATATGAAAAGTAATAAAAATGCAAACTGCCATTTTAAAAATTCTTTGCTCTCTACCCAAAAAAAATTTTACCAACATTAAAACATTGCTATTAAGAGCATAACTGAAAATTTTGTTTGATTCAAAATAATGAAGCTGTAATAGTAAATACATAGTGTCTCAAAAAAATGTATACACAGTTTGAAGAGTTATATTTTATTAAATAAATCAGTTAAATTCATGATGTTTGTGTCAATTTTTAACTTAAACTTATGCGTGTTCAAAGTGACTGCTTTTAACATGAATACACCTACGGCAATAGTTTAATAGACAGCAACATACTAACTCTACTGTGGCTAAAGTTATCATATTAAGTTCAGAGTCCTCTTGGTTTTATAGCCCGAAGGACTAGTATTTTAAAACATCCCATAGGTAAAAGTTCATAGAAGTTAAGTCTGTCCCGTTAAAGCCCATCAGGGCTATAAACAGGGAGGTGTGGCGACTGGAAGCGTCACAAGGCGGGTGTCTTCCCCTATGGGGTTGGGATGGAAGTTAAGTCTGGAGATCAAGCCAAGAACTCTGAAGAATTCCTCTTTGTCCTATCCATCATTCAGGAATTGTACTGTCAAGGAATTCCATCATGTTGCAATGGTAGTGGGGTAGAGCCCCTTCTTGTTGGAAGTAGTACACTTCATCAACAAAAAGGTTATGTAGAGCAAGACTATTATTGTTTTGTAGCTTTTGTAAGTAAGAAATGCCACTTGACAGTCCCCTCAAAGAAGAATGCCCCAACAGTCACAATAGGATAAAACCACACCATATTTTTAGGATCGGTAAATTAACGGGTTTCTGTTCAACTATGTGTGGATTTGCATTATTCCAATAAACACTGTTATGTCTATTAATTGTTCCATTAAGCTTAAAACTAGTATCATCCAACCAAACTATTAAATCTCAAACCTTTCATTTGTTTCACACCTGCCCTGGCACCATTCACAAAATTGCCCGCACCTGTCTGGATCATCTTCATTTAATGCATGTGTAAGTCTTGGAATGTATGGTATCCACTTATTAGCTTTTTAAATTCTATAAACACTGTCTTTTTTAATACCAATTTCATGAAAACATTGCCTTAGAGATTTCCTTTGGAGGTTGTGTAACGATTTACATTATTAAAGTGGCATTTTCGTCACCTGCAAGAGATTTTTCTTTGTCCAGACCACCCTCTGTTTACATTTTCCACTGTTCCATTAGCCAAAATCTTGTCATGAATGTTTCCAACTGTTACTTACAGGGGTGGTGGTGTTCCAAATTCCATCACCCAACATCTTTGAATCTCTTTAATATTCTCAGTTTTCCAAAACTAAGAAAAATTATGTGACAATAATGACAAACAGATGTTTTGAACTATCAGCTAATGTGATTTTGTCATTTCTGTCTTCATTCATTTTCTATTTAAATAATCATTGAAAGAATGTGTACATTTATTTGGGACTGTATGATTATTTAATATATATATTTTTTTTTTTTCTAAACTCAGTTCTTATAAGAATCATATTCCTCTGTACTAGTATATAAATTTAAAGAACTTGATCAACCTAAGTACAAAACAATAAATATAGGATGACACTTACCTTATTTTATCTTGCATACAAAAACGTTTTCATGAATTTCTCGCAACCTCAGTTGTAATACATTTTTCTAAGTTATAGTAATGTAACATTGGCTAGCCAAACCTCACGCATATTTATTTTATTTTAACCTATTTATTTAATTTTTAATTTTAATATTTTTATTTATTGACATCATATTTCTGTATATGTAATTTTTTATTTTAAATGTTAAAAAATATTTAATTTTAATATCAATTTTTAACTTTAAATTAATGATTTTAATGTTAAGTGTAATAAGTAATTTGATGTGAACAATTTAAAAATTGGTTTACAACTGAGGATGCCAGAAATTCCCGAAAACATTTTCGTGTATATGATACAATAAGGTAAGTTTCATACTACTTTATTTATTGTTCTGTACTAGGTTGATAAAGTTCTATATATATATATATATATATATTATTTTTTAATTATTCTAATTCAAATAATTAATCAACATATATCAACCGCAATGCTGAATTGAATGAGATTTAAACCACCAAAACAGTAACAGATAAGTTAAACTTACCAAAATAATACAAAGAATCAATTTTTGCAAGATCTGTATCTTCAGTTGGTATTTAACTGTAATTACTTTAAAATCAATTGTTTTTTTTTTTAAATTTAGAAAATGTCAAAATTGTTACTGTTTTATAACCTTGAATTTTTATATGAATAAACATGCAACTCCACTGCCCAGCACTGGAATCTACTCCAAGTAATGCAATTATAAAATTAAATATCAAATGAAGATGTGGGATCCTGTTAAAATTGATTCTTGGAATTTGGTAAGTTTAACTTATCTGTTACTGTGTTTTGGTAGTTCATTTCATTTAATATATACATTTTTTTTCCGGTTGCTTTATTTACTGTTTTTTTTTTGCAAGTGCCAGAAAGATGAGAAGGTTGTATATAGTAATAAATATGTAAAGGGCAAATACAGTACTTTCTTAACATAATTAATATTGCCAATTTAAAAACATTTATGGATTAAGGTTTTTGATGTTATTCCACATTAATATCTATAACTAGATGTATCTTAGTACCAAAAAAAAGCTTCATAATTTAAAGTTATAACAGAAAAATGATTTGATTTTAAGAATCTTTTTAATAAAAAAATACAAAATGGAATTATAAAAAAATGCCTTGCATGTTTCTTACACTTTAATATCTATCTTTATATTTTAACAGTAAGACTGATTAAAATATGTGTTCTAAATTAAGCTCGCCTACTTAAATGTTCAGTGACAGGACAAAAAAAATTGTTCTTTTAGGATATGTTTATAACGTAATAATTAGGTACCAAATTAAGTAGATTAAATTGCATTTTAATAAATTCTGTTTATTATTTTATAATTATTGTTGTATTTTAAAATTAAGAATAATTATAACAAATGTATGATTATAAAGATGAGATAACAAAAAAAAAAAAATACAAATAATTACATTATTTGTATTTAGTCAGTTTATAGAATATATTTTATTTTTTATCCAATAAATAACCATTAGCATGTATTTTTGATGTATTTAAATTGAACTTAATAATTTCAAAATTCACTACATATGGAACTGCAGTTTTATTTGCGAAATAAATAATGATATATCATATTAATATGGAGAAAGGCTATATTTCAGGTGAAATCAATCAAGATATCCAATTAATTTCAGGGAATAGAATGTTAATATTTGGTTTAAATATTTCTAAGGACTTATGTTTAATATGTAAAGTGATTTTTGTTCTGAATTTTTTCAAGCTTTTATCATGAAATTAATAAATTGTTAACAAACAGAAAAAAATATTATTTCTTCTCATAATAAAAGGAAATTTATTTCTGGCATTTCATTAAATAATTGCATTATTTGTTAATGCTAGTCATTATGGATTACAAATGTAAAAATAAATAATTATTTTAAATAATATATTCCGTGTTTGTTTTTAATTTAAGCATTTAGATCAGACTAATAATTTTTGTTTAACTGTGTTAAAAATTATAATTGTTGATTTGAATTTAGGTACTTATGTATTAACAGGGCCACTCGTTTTTTTTCTTAAAGTATATTACATGATTACTTCCACTAGGTAAATGATTGTTTTTTTTTTGTTTTTTTTAATTTATATATGTGTGTTATTGATTGACTGATGCTGCCCTGAAGTCTTTAATTGCACAAATACTTTGAAAGGGTCATCTGTGATGTGTTGTCATCAATCAAGCTCTGCTAAATATGAATCCAAACGATACTGCATTGAACTTCATGCTCTTTGTTTGGCCATTTTTACCTTCCCCACAACCTTTTGTTATTTTGCAATTATTAACATTCTCTGGACACAAAATGTTATTCTTGTGACCGATTGACATTGAAATATTTTGAAACCCGTTTCATCAATGACAAGTTGAAATAAATGACCTCATAATAGTGGTTTTGATGGCACCTGTTTTGGGCTGAAGGATTTATCTGGAATAATATTCAGGAAAGACTGTTTTATCTGTCTGCTAATTCCACTGATTTATCTACTACTGTTAAATACCATCTAGCATTATTTTGCTGCTTTTTACAGGTTGACTCCCAAGGCAATTTTCACCATTTTGTTGAAAATACTAGTGCATATAATAGATGTTATGGGTTTACTCTACTATATATTTTTTTATATTTGAGTGTTTTATATGTAAGAAATTGTTTTATCAACTTTTTTAGTTGAGAGACTGATCAAGTACTCAAAAGTAAAACTAACAAATTTGCAAATTTTTGTAGTATAAGAAACTGATGTGTCTCACATAAAATAGAAAAATTATTTTTATTTATATTTTATCAATAAAATAAGTAATTTTGATATTAATAAAAATAGTAATAGCAGTAATTATGTGATTATATAAATATATTTTATCAGAATTGTAAATTTTATGAAAATATTAGATTATAAATTACAAAAATTTTAAAACTCATTTCAAAATTAAAGATATAATACATATTTAATAGTTCATAACCTTTCATGTTCCTAAAAAATTAAGAAAACAAGTTATAAAAGTAGATCACTTTTCAATACATGATAGTTTATTTTATTTTCAGTACCTCAAAAAAACAAGACATACATTAAGGAAAGTTGCATGCCTCACATTTTAAAGCAGGCTTCGGACCTTTCCTTTGGGCAGTTTTGCATCCCAGTTGTTCTGAAAATTTTTTGTAACATACAACTGTTACTCTTGAAGGTGATCAAAACATGTGTTTCAGCTGGAGGAAAAGGAATAGGTGGTTTGTACAGCATCACTTTCATAATATTTTCTTTGAAATTGGTTATTTCCATTTTGTTTTCAGTTACTGTTTGGAACAAAGATAATGCATTTGTTACTGATGATGACAATACCAAATCAAATGCAATCTGCCTGTACTACTTTAGACTTCGTCGAAGTACACAAGAGTATGAAGCCGTCTGGTCACTTTTGTCAATAAATGTTTTACCAATGTTGTAATTGATCACAACATTAGGCTTCATTACTGGTCCTCTCTGATGAACTTGTGATTCTGAATCACTGTGTTTTTTAGTAATTATTAAAAGATGTCTTTTGCCCTTCCACTTAAGGACTACATTATTATCACTTTGAAGAGCATAAACTTAACCTTTTTTCAGGTTTTTCTATCAACAATTTTAGGATTTTTCTTACAGTTTAAACGAAGCGTTCCTACTAGATGTGTACCTCTATCTAGCATCTTTTCAGCAAGTGATACGCTTGAGTACCAGTTATCAACATAAAGACACTGGCCTGAATCTAGATACGGTTCTATTAATTCCATCACCGAATCTTGTTGCCAGTTTTTGTTTTGTTTTTCTTTGCCAGTTTACACCTTCTACTGACATGTGTAAAAATCCTTGAAACATAATGTAAAGATTTTTATACCATATCGATGCCTTTTGTTCTTAATAAACTGATGAAAAATAAGTCCTAAAGACTAAATAAGACCTATAAGGTCCTACAAGACCTAAATATGGCACCGCTGATTCATCAACACACATTTTTTTCAGGTACCACCTCTTTTTTTTTTTAATCCTTTTTTAACCACACTAAGGCAACTGGTAACCGCCTGTAAGATGTTGCATCGGTTGACCTAATGTGACGCGGCGATGACTAACCATCCCCCATCAGCAGTATCCGCCCATCAGATAATCACCCTTCTGGATCATCAAGACATTACGACCTCCGCTTCTGGATGCCGCAATGCCCCTCCCCAGAAGAGCTACCCTTCCCATCCCACCTGTAGTCGGGGTCCGAGTATGCCATCACGCATAACCCCCCGACCCTTGCACGCCCACCCCTCTCACCTTAAGGGTCTTTCATGCTTCATCGAAGTACTCCGACCTGGCCACTCTTGCGTGTGTCCAGGCCAGGGCACCCTCTGCAAGAAAGCTGCCTCCCTGGTCCTGCACGGTTCCGCGCTTCGTCCCCCTGGCTTCATTATTTTTTAAGCCAGATCCCTGTTTTTTTTGGTTTTTTTTTTTTTTTTTCTCCGTCCCGGTTGCAAGCACCCCTAATATTAACAAACACAGCATCATTAAACTAAGTCATCCGTTGGTCATGGAGTACCCGGCATTAATCAAAGCCGATGCAAGTTAATCCCTCTTGACGCAGGCCTTGGCACTCCTCAAGCAGGGTTTTCCACGGCCATCATTAATCGTCCTTAACCTAACAAAATCAGTACACAGTTGAAATTTTTATAATAAAAACATCTAGTACGTCATCAATACCTTCACCGTTGTGTAGCTGTATTTTATTACGATTCAAGTTTACAATACAGTTTAACAAGGGAACACACTTTTATGGTTACCATTAATCATGACGATCCACTCTCCTCAAGTGTGATTTCCCATTACCACTGGTAATTCCTTAACCTAACATATGAGCACACATATAAAGCATAAGAACTAAAACGCAATTGAAACTTGTATGATAAAATCACCTGGCACATCAATATCTTGGCCGCCTAGTAACAGCAATTTATCACTATTCTATTTTACAATACATTTTAAACAAGGAAATACAACAATACAATAATACAGGAATACAAAAATAGAAAAATACCAAAATACAAAAATACAGAAAAGAAATACATTGGTATGTCAACCATTAATCTTGAGGATCAACTCCCTCCTCCAGCAGTGATTTCCTACCATGGAAGCTTCTTTTAATTACTTGTATAAATGATCATTTATGGAAACAAGGCATATCATAAAATTACAATAATGTTAGTTATAATAATAAGAGCTCCTGATACGGCAATATAACAACCACAATTTAATTACGTACAGTACAGTACATACATGAATAAATAATATTTCATCAATAAATCTGACTTCTTTCCATCAAATGACGAAACCCATCGGATGATGCTCTCATTCCCACATGGTTAGTCGGCCCCCAATTGATCTGCCTCTGTTCCTTTGTCTGAAGTATTCTTCTGGCCAATGACGCCACCTGAGCCCACTGTCTTCTGCCCCGAAGCATATGGTCCACTATTGTCTCCGGAGTCAGCCAATCCAATTGAAGCAGCCTCTGGACAGACACCCTCCCATCTTCTGCATACGAAGACCGTATGCTCCGGGGTATCTTCCTCATCACAGTACATGCAGACCGGGGTGCTTCGCCTCCCGAACCTGAACAGGTAGTAGCCAAACTGGCCGTGCCCCGACAACAGTTGTGCGAGGTGGTAATCTACATCATCAAAGCCACGGCTCTAACCTTGGGATTAGTCTCCTTGTCCAGGTCCCCGTCGGGGAGGCATCCCAGTGTGCCTGCCACTCCGTCATGAGCATAGCTTTCGCTACTTTCTTTGGTATGCCCTCACTCGACCTCTTCAGCTCCAAAGCCCGTAAGTGGATCGAAGGGACACCTGCCAGTACCCCAGCCGCCGCTGCCGATACAGTCCAGTACGCTGATGTTATCTTTAGGTTGGCCCTGCGCTGTAGCGCCGACACCCGTTGCACGTTCTTCTTGATTGCTAGGGCGTCGTACCAAACTGGGACTGCATACAGCAGGACGGATGAGACAACCGAGAGCATCACCCTTCTTTTTGCCGCCTTCGGCCCCTCTTTTGAGTGCATCACCCTGGTCAGTGCTGCTAGAACCCTCTCAGCCATATCCGACGCCTTCCTGAGGTGGGTAGTGAATCTGCCAGAGCGGTCCAGCCATACTCCTAGGTATTTTGTGCTACCGCTTTCCTCCACTGTATGACCGTCCACTCTGACCGTGATGTTTCTCAGTCTTCTTCTACCCACCATTGCTACCATTGCCATCTTATGTGGCGCCAGCTTTAGACCTTTTGGTTCAGCCAGTTGCTTGCCCGTCCCACCGCCGCGTTAGTATACTCCTCCACCTGGTCTTCGTTATGTCCAGATACCAGCAGGGCTATGTCATCGGCGTACGCGACCAGCTGTGCTCCACCAGGGAGGTCTTACCTCAGCAGCTGTCTCCCTGGCCTAGTCTCGGACATGCCTTATCGCATCCATGGTGGACTTTCCCTTTTGAAACCCATATTGGTTTCTCGAAAGTCCACCTAGTTGTTGTAGTTCTTCTTTGAGTCTCTCAGCGATAAGCCTTTTGTATACCTTGCTGAGTGTGTTGAGTAGACACAGCGGCCGCAGTTTTTCACATTCCCCAATTTGGCCCCCTGTTTAGGTAAGAGAACCAGCCGGGCAGTCTTCCAGCATCTTGGAAAATCTCCGCTACTCAGCACACCATTTAGCATGTCCAAGACCAGCCCAGGGTGCCTCTCCATAAGGCTTTTGACGACCGATGCTGGCACTCCATCTGGGCCCAGACTTTTCTTCATGTTCTGCTATGCAACCGCCCACCTTGCCTCATCCATTGAGAACCTGATGGCCGGTCCACCTTGTGTCTCTTGCCTCTCGTCCTCAGTCAGTATAAAAAGATGTCGAACTGCCCTCATTGTCTGCTCCCTTGTGAGGGTGGGGAGACGCCTACCAAACTTTTCCATGATTATCTGGTAAGCGTTTCCCCACGGATTGGTATCCAGTTCCTTCTCCAACGTCTTCCAGGAATCCTGTTTGGCCTTTCGGATCTCCTCCCTGAGCTGCCGTTTAGCCTCTTTGTAGCGTGCAGTTAGCTCCTCTACACCCCCCTGCACACTACTGTTAGCTCTAATCATCAGCCTTCTTTTGGCCGTTGCATCCTTTTTCAGGGAGGCAATCCTGGCCGACCACCAGTAGACCTGGCGTTGTTGGCGTCCATTCCTTCTGGATTCCTGGCGACAGTTTCATTCTAGGGTAGCCATCAGGTGTTCTGGGCATGGTGGTTGCTCGTCAGCAGTGTCATCCGCAACGCTGTCCGCTATCCGTTGGAGTTGTGTCTCCGTAGGCCTCCACAGAGGCAGGCTGCGTGGCTTCCCTGGTGCTCTTGAGGCGATGCTGAATTCGACAGCGAGGTGGTCGCTGCCGAACTCATCAGGCAGAATTCTCCAGCCTTCTACCCTCGGGGTCAGTACGTCTGATACTACTAGTGACGTCCAGTACCGACCCCGCTCCTCGTCCTACATGGGTGGGTTCCTCCGGTGTGTTGACCACCGTCATGCCAGCCGAGGACAGCATGGCCGCTAGGCCATACCCCCTCGTCGTTGTCCTACGTCCCCCTAGCTCAAGGCACTCAGCATTGAAGTCACCTGTCAGAACAACTGGTTTTGGTGTCCTCCGCAGCTGCTCTTCCAGGTCTCCAAGGAATGCCTCGAACCTTTCCATTCCACTGTTTGGTGAGACGTAGGCGGTGATCAGGACGAATTCCGCCAGCTCCATAGCCACGAAGCCCTTTCCTGTAGCAGTAGACATTACCGCGTGTTTACCCGACACAACTCCAATCGTAGCATCCAAGTCCTCGTTCATAACCCAGGGGCCGCAGGCGATCCTTCTGTGGTTTGGCTCCGCTATCGTTACCAGGTCGACTCCTGTGCTGGTGGCAGCTGCCCACAGCAGGTCATGGGCCACCGCACTCCTGTTTGTATTTAATTGTAATACTTTAACCATTAGTGCGTGCAGGCCTTGCTTCCCGTTCTATGCCCCCCTTTCCGCATATAAGGCATTTGGCGGGCGCACTGCACTCCTTCCTTTTGTGTCCAGTCGCACCACAGTTGAAACAGCACTGGGTGCAATCTGGACCCTTACATTCCGTAGCTTGGTGGCCCAGACCCCAACATCTGTAACAGTGAGCTTCCTGCTGTCTCAGCTCAACGCGGCACGACTGCCACTCGACCAGGATGCGTCTCTTCGCCACTACCCTCTAGGCGTCCTTGAGGGCCATGGTTACTGATGTGTTTTGCGTGCATCCGGACGCATTGATGCCACTTGCACTTCTGCATCCGCCCCTAGCATTTATCCAATGCCCTTTTTACATCCGCTTGGGTGGTGTCCTGGTCCAGGTCCTTAATGTGCACAACTGTCTTCCTGGTGTGGCTGCCTTTTTCCAGCACCCTCACCTCCGGTGTTGCCGCAACCACCTTTTCTTTTAGGTCGCAAGCGACTTTCTTTCCATCTTTGAGCCTCAGCTCAACCTCCTCTCCCCTTCCTTTTCGTACTGAGAGGATATGGCTCGCCATACCCTCTCCTACCGTTTTCTTCACCTTTCGCAGCAAGTCTGAATATGTCTGTCCTTCTTGTTTCAGGACAACTGTTGTGGCGTTTAGGTTTTCTCTCTACTTCGGTGTTGCCTCTTGTACATATACCATCGTTGGTTTCCCTCTACCCCTGCTCCAGAATTCAGCTGCTTTCTTTGTGACCTCCGCCAACTCATTTTTCCCAGCAACTATTACCAGGTCGCCGGTGAATGTTGATGTCACTTTGTTGAGTCCCGTCAGAACCTGGTCCACTACCCATACGTCATCACCTTTAGCGAAAATCGCAAACGTATCTCCTGATGTATTTATATCTACTTCTTCTCCCAGTATGGCAACCCCCGCGATGTCCCTTACTGCGGATCCTGGCGTCATAGGGTTGTTTTCGATCCACCTTGTTGTGCCTGGCGCCGTCCTATGCAGGTGGTCCACCATACTTACTTTTCCTCCATTTTATGTATCCAGTACATAGATTTTCCCCTTACGTCTTCCGCGGCTGGGAATCCTTCCTCAAACTTGACATTTTGATACGCCTTCACCGGCCGTTTTTTATGTAGGATGCTCTTGAAGTCTTCCAGGGATCCCTTATCTAGGATTTCCAGTGCGTCCACCTTCGTAACATCCTCAGTCTGCGTGCCGCAGTCTTTCTCTTCTACTTTTCCTACTGTGTTGGATAGTTGCTTCACCACTTCCGCTATTTTTGCTACTTTATCGGTCATTTCCTTGATCTGCTTCTTCGGGGTTTGCTTCATGCATACCACCGATAGTTCATTAATAGCCTCTAGTAACGCGTCCAACGCAACAGCTTCTTCTCCTGCTGAGTCACTACTTATTTTCCTGACTGTCTTCAAGCTTTTCGGCTCCCGTGTTGGCTCGTCCTAGGCTTGCCTCCTCCTTTTCTCACTCTGTACATCGCTGTCTTCCTCACCTTGGCACTCTAGTTCCCGGTGCATTTCTGCGATAAGGAATGCACTCCTTTCCTTGTCCACCTCCTCCGCTTGTCTCGAGGATTCCAGGTGGTTTTCCATTGACTTTCTTGTCACAGTATATATATATATATATATATATATATATATATATATATATATATATATATATACTGGCTCACTTAATTATACTTAACACTAACACAAAAATTTTTATTCAGCCGTAACTTAGTCCACAAGGTACCACCTCTGAAATCTCTCTACTGTGAGATCAACAAGAGGCTGAATTTTAAACAAACTCTCTCTTATATTTGAATCTTCATTATTACAACAATGAAACATCAATAAAAGACTTCAAAACTAATCACGTGACAATTGATGAAATGTAACTTTTGACAAATTCATCATTCTTCCAGTAATGATTTATTGAAGATATTTGTTCTATCCCCATATATAAAATAATGCCAGTAAAATAGTTTAGTTCTTTTCGGTCAGTATCTTTGCAAGTTTTCATTGAAAAGTGACTTAAATCATGTGCATTCTATTGAGCTGCAAAACGGTCTGTTTCAATTAATAACAACCTAATTATTTCATCATCAAAAAGTAAACTGTAAAAATTAAATGATATACCATTTCCCAAATTATAAATTACATCAGGATTAATTCCTACAGATTCATTGTCAGGGTTAAAAGGAATATTTCTTATATTATCAAGATTTATTGGACCCCATTTATCAGGGGACAAGTGTATGTTTTGTAATTGAGCTATTGCTTGATCTTAATGGTTTGATACTGAGGAAACAATAGATGAATTTTGTAAACTAACAAAGTCAGAAAACTCATCAGGATTGAAAAGAGTATCTCTATCTGAATCATAATAACTTACATCAGAATCATACTGAGCTTGTTTTGATACAGAATGATGATCTTCATTACTGCTACTGTTGCTCCTATTTACATCATTCAACCGATTTAGAATCTGTTCTGCATCTTTGGAATTCATTGGTGACTTTTATTGTTATAAGTGATTACTAAATAAATATATTTACATAAAACCTTTTAAAATATACACACTTAAACTTCTGAAAATTCTCATCTCATAACCTATAAAACTTTATGCTATACCTACAACACTGCAAGGTATGGTTGCCGATTCAGCTTTTACAACGTAAATAATAAATAATATGAAAAGCATTTATAACACAAATTAAAAATAAGAAATCATTTCTCATTGTAATTAAGCAATGAATAATACTAAAAATAATTAATTACACAATAATGATAAAAGTATTGCATTTATATTAAGAACTGGATATTAAATTGATTGGCTCAATACAGACTCATTTGAGATCAAGGAATCCAAAAACCATGATCAGGAAGAAGTTTTCTGAACTCAGCTCTTTCAGCTCAGTATGTAATTCAATGCACCAGAGCATACAATCCATCTTGCAAACAATTTTAAAATATTACTACATGGGAGAGATCAGTCTCTCAAAAGTAAATTATACTACGTGGTGAGAGATTTATAAGTCTCTCATGGGCGTCAACCTGTTTTAAATGTGCATTCATCAATTATACAAGCTACAAGAAAATCTCAGCCCTGGCTCACAACTACCATCCACCACCTGGCGAGCTCTAAATTGTCTGCAATCAAGCAAGATGAGTTGCAAAATAAATTTCTCTAAAGGAGGGTACAATGAAGGAAACACAAGATACTGCTGCAAATTGATCTTGGATTACAATCGCTTCCTACATGCCCAGCCTAGCCTCTGATGACTCACTCCTCTGCACCCAAGAAACTTTACATCAAGCGACAGCAAGACTATCTGCATAGCTGAGTACTGGAAGAATCAAATCTAATGCGCTCTGGACATGTAACTAACTGACATGCTTTCATTGACTTAAAATACAAAATAATTGTCACTAATTTTTTGGGAGAGCCGTTTTGTAATGCTGATATATGTTTCTATCTCTGTATAGTTGTTAAATTCATCACATTTAATTGATGTTATCTTTTTACTCCAGCTAAAAATGAAGTAAGTGCCCTTATAAAAAGTTGAATGTGTGAATTTCTTATTTGCATGTTTATTTTTTATAGCAAGTTTTGTGAGAAAACCATGCAACCCACTGTTAATGCATAAGAGTTGAGTTTAGTGAATCGATAGACAATTAAAATGGCATTTGTAAACCAGTTTTTTTTTAAGTAACTTCCTAGACCAAAATCAACAATTTTTAATTTTATGTCTAAATTATCATAACTATTACTAAAGTAGTAGTGTACAAGATTACAATGTAATATACAAACATTAATATTAATTAAATTTCACTGCCAAACTCCCAATTTTTCATTGATATGTATGTTTGTTTTTTCTTATTTTATTTTACTGCGTGGAAATTATGAAAATATTAAAAATCATTTATTTTGATCTCATAATCGGTGATACATGATTGTTACGGCTATCTTTTATGGTTTTTTTCTATTTTTGAACTTGTTCCTTTTTATTTTTTAAATTACCCTGTGCCCTTACCATCCATAATTTTTTTATTTCTCTCTAATCTAGTTAAGATTTCATTTAATTATGTGCAATTAATTAAAAATTCCACTTCTTATTATACTTTTGAATTTGATTTTATAAATTTTGGGAAAAATAAAAAATATTAATGTAATAGAAGAATATGTATTTATATAACAATAAATATACATCTTTTCATAGTCAGTGATTGATTGTTTAAGTACTTTTTTATTAATCTGTATCAAAACATATATATATTTTTTTAATGAATGATAAACTTTACTACTGTGTGTTAAATTACTAATAAAAATTTATTCTAATCACGAATAATATATGTGTTTTAGTATTTTATATAATTAAAGGTTAGTTATCTTATAATTATTTTATCCTATTCCTAAAAGTGATGATAATGTTTTGGTGTTTTTTTAATCAAAAGCGTAATAAATAAATTTTTATTGTTTAAAAAAAATTTTTGGTGAATAAAAAAATTTCTTTATTGTAATAATTGGGTTAGTAAAGTCACTAGTCTTATAATTAGCAATAGACAAGTTTAATTTTAGATTATCCTAATTTAAACTTTTTTAATGACCCTGATCGAATCAAAAGTATAAAACTGTTTAAGAAAAAACTTAATTTCAAAATGTATCTGTCATCTTTGCAACCATTCTCCGCTTTTTTGCTACAGATTTCACCAAAATACAACCTGATATGATAAATCTAGTAAATTGCATTTTTTCTGTTTATTCAGTGTAATTAATTTATACTTTAAATTGGGATTATTTTTCTATTTACCTTATTTATACCTCTTTATATTGTTCATATGAAGACATACTTAAAATAAATTATCTTGCTTTTGATTTTTTAATTTGTGCATGAACTATTCCTTAATGAAAAAAACTAATAAATAAAATGTTAATGAAATACTACATAGAAATCTAAAATTAATTTCTCTTGCATTATTATTTAATACAAATGACTGTCCAATACTTCTAATAGTACAGAAAAAAATATATAAATATTTGTTATATTTTTTTAAAATACATTTTTTTGTAACATGATTACAGCTATTTAGTTAATACTTTTAGTTTATGTTAATAAGAACACTTTTGTTTATCATGATTAATATTAACGATGCATTCTTCCAAATCCTAATGTTTAGTTGTTATTCCTTGTGCACTTTTATTTTTCTGTCAGTTTGTTTTTATGTTAGTTTTCTCAAAATCTATTGATAGTTGAAATGTTTGTTTCCACTTCATCACAAATTCATTTTTTACTAGTACTTCCTATTTCTAAATGACGAGTAATCTTCATCTTCTGTTCAGTCATAAGTTGTTTTTTTGTTTATTTTCAGAATAGTAAAACTCTATTTTAAATGTAAACAATTAAATCATTGTATTTTCAATTCTTCATATGAATAATAAAATCATGTGGTATTCTGCCTGTTGGCAGGTCCCTGGAACAACTGTTATCTCCATCTGTTTCTGTCCCATGCTTTTCTTTTCATGTTATCATATCCTTCACTGCTCTTTATGTCATTTATAAACTTCAGCCTCTTCCTTTTTCACCTTCAAGAGTTGTATTTATTATTCTTTTTCCCCGTAATTATTTGCCCGATCCGGTTTCCTTTCCTTCTGGTAGTCGCCAATATTGTTATACCTTCATTTATTCTTAATACTTCTATGTTACTCTGTCCACCATTTTATCTTCTCTATCCTCCTCCAGACCCCCATCTCAAAAATCTCGATCTTATCTTTTACCATTTTCCCCAGTGTCCATGTTTCATTACTGTACAGAAGTATACTCCAAACATAGTGTTTTTATTTCTAAACAAAAGCTTACTTTACCATTGCAATTTTTTTACCTGTTCAGTTTTTCCTTTTGCTGTTACAGCACCATTTCTTCCCTCTCATTCACCTTCATAACTTTTGTTTTCCTTGCTTTATTTTCATTCCACATTCCTTCATCCCTATTTCCAGTGCTTTTATCATTCCTTGTAATGTTTGATTGTCTTTACCTACAATCAGCAGATCGTCAACAGATCTGATGCAATTTATATTTCTTCCACCTATGATTACTCGTTTGTGGCCATTCAATGTTTCTTTCAACATTTCCTTGACGTAAAGAGTGAACATTTTTGGTGGTATACAGCACCCTTGACTCACTTTTCTGCCTAATTCTAACCAATTAGTGAGATTGTCATCTATTTTAAAAGCTTCTTTTTGCTTCATATACAATTCTCAGATCAGTCTCCTATCCTTCCAATCAACTCTGTTTTCTTTGAATTTCACATAACTTTCCCCACTGTACTGTGTCAATGCCTTTTCGATATCTATAAAACAAGCTCAATCCTCTTTTAAAGCATCTCTCTCCAATCATTCTGATTAATCCTGCAGCTTCTCTTGCACCTTTTTCTTTTCTGAATCCAAACTGTTATTCTCCAGTATTGTCCTCCATTTTTGTAAGGTACCATCTATTTATAACTTGCAACTTATTTTTGCACCATGTGGTATTAAACTGATGAATGTTCTTCAAATTTCTTGATTCCAATATTTTAAAGTATCTGTATCATTATTGTTATAACAAAATCTTCTGGCCATACTCCAGTATCATAAATTGTATTGCACGTTGGAATTATTTCATCTATTCCTTCATCTTCTAAACATTTAAATAGTTCTGCTGGAAGTTCATTTATTCCTGTTGCTTCCTGATTTTAATTGCGTGTACAATTTCAGATCTCAAAATTGGTGGTCCTTTCTCCTCTTCCATAACTTCTTCCAACTCAGCTTGCCTTGCCGTGTTTCCTTTTTCCTACATACAGGTCCTCTATATACTCTTCCCATTGTTTCTTTATCTTATCTTCTTTATAAATGATTTTATCATCTTTCTTCTCAATTTCTCTCATTTTATAATTAGGATTTCTTCTATCCCAAGTCGTGTTTTTTTTTTTTACTTTGTTATACAAGATGTCACATTCCTTTTCTTTTCTAAATCTTCTATGTCTTTAAATTCTTTTAGCCACCTTTCCCTAGCATTATAAGCTAGGGAAAAGTGGCTTTACGTGTTTCCCTCTTTAATTCGTTATTTAATCATCAGTAGTTTGCTGTGTTGTATTTTCCTTCTTTATTTTTATATTTTCTTATTTTTTCCATTTTTTGTATCATTTCTTGTGTTACCTTCTTTGCTCAGGTGCATTTATAGAAACCAATTTCTTTCTCTGCAGCTTCCCTCATAGATGATTTTATCCTGACCATTTTTCTTTTGCCGGGTATTTTCTCTTTTACCTTGCATAATTGCCTTTGTCAGAATTTCATCCACTTTTACTCTCCCTCTAGCCCCTCTATATTTCATTTCTTCACATTCACTGCAGTTTGAATTCTTTTTATTCTTATTTTCATTTCCATCATTAATAGAATATGATGTCGGTTCCTGGAAGCCCATTTTCCTTCTTAACAGCATTGCTGTATCTATTTTCAACCATAAAATGATCTACCTGAAAGCAAGATCCATCTGTTGGTATTGTCCAGGTACATCTTCTTATTTATGATTGTTATAAAACTTATGAACTAATGAACAAATTCTTTTCTTAGCCAAATTCAGCCAGCCTGTCTTCTCATTTCATGTTCTCAATCTGAACTTACCTACTACTGTCTTTCCATCTTTGCCATCTCCCACCACTGCTTTCCAGTCCCTCATAATTATTTTACAGTAATCCTGTTCATTTTCTAATAACTCCTCAATGTTATTATACATTTTTTTCAATATCTTCATCCTTATACTCTGACGTTAGCATGTACTATTACTAGATCTTTTGGCAGCATTCAAATCCTTAAAGCCATTACTCTGTCATCCAGATAAATTACTTTTTGTGCTTTTCTTGTTACACTACTTTTTACAGTTATTCCTACTCTGTTTTTTCCTCTTTCAACTTCTGAGTAATGTAAGGTAAATACAACACTTTTCAATTCTCTTATCATCAACCCTCTCAACTCCCATCTAACCTCACTTATCCCTGCTAACTTACCTTACAACAATAATGTTCTCATATTGCATGTACCTATTCTCATTCCTTTGCCTTTTCTATGCCACTCCTTCTGCTGCTTCCCCCCCCCCCCCAGGGACACAAGTCATTTTACCTCCAAAATATTTAACAAAAGAAGATATCACCGTGGATGGTACCTGACTAGGAAAAAGAGTAGTATTCCATTCCCTTCTGTATCCTAATGGCATTGACTTCATATAGAAGTTTCCTCCGTGTTTGGGGTGATTTCTCGCCCCCAAATAGTGCTCCAAACCCTACTGATCATCCATCAGTAGCCAATTTCATTCTTCAGAGCCAGTGGCCTCTAAGAGGCCATTGGCTCTTGTAGGGCAGAGCTCCTTATCCCAAACGGAAATAGCAGCTTATATATACCAATCAACTTTAATATACACGATTGTTGCCTTTCTCTTCCACAGGGAGGTGAATTTCAAGATTTTCCCTTAGTGAAATCTAAAACCTAATCGGCATTTCTTAGATTCTCTAGTACTTTCAGAGGAATAATAAAATATGCCTATTTAAATAAAACACGGTGTGGTAAAAGAGAACTCATGATTGAACTATTACTTTGGTAAGAATAAAACTAGCAAAATGATCACCATAAACAACTATTTATCAAATAAAGGGTTGCAATGAGTATTTATACCAGAACTGTGAAGTCTTAAAAAAAAATAACCGATGTAAAAAAAAATTCCAGGTGTGAAATATTTTTATTTTGTTAGTGTATTAATACACATTATGTCATTCAGTCTGTTAATAACATCAAACTATAATTGATTCAGTTTTCTTTGTTATTTTTTTATTTATTTAATAATTTACTTGTAACTGATTGTATACAAGCATAGTGTTCTCATTAAGTTTAAAATTTTTTTCATACACGATTAATTTGTTCCATTAAGCTTGCCCTTTTTGTAACTGATCTCACTATTAATGGAATCTGCATCATTGTTTATACCAAATAACAGTTAAAACACATAGCAAACATTTAAAGTTAGAATTTTTAAGTTGATGCAATCAAGTTATTTATGTTTATAACCGAAACTACAAATTTTCTTCTCAGACTTTGCAGTTTACCTTGGTTAGAGTGCTGATCATTCTGTTTTTCTTTTTAAGTAGTACATAATGATCTTTTTGTTTTTTTTTTTCTAGGTTGAACTAACCGATAGGTTATTATTGCTGGAATAATAAGCTTCAATCAGGCTTGAAGTCATATGACATTTGTTTTTGATAATTTTAGAGATTCCCACATTACTGCTTATTTTAAACAGATTAAATTGCTAAAATGAAAAGACGGTGAGATTACTTTATAGCTCTAATTCTGTATTAGCTACTTATTAAAAAAAATTGCCCTTATCTAAATGATTCTTTTACTTATGTATGAGTAGGTTGTGCATTCAAAGTTGCGTATGTAGATTTTAAATGTGCACCTCTATTCTGATTATTATTTTTATAAGTAATATTTTAACACATCGTAGGCTATGAAATAATAATTTATAGTTGATTTGAGTTTTTGTCTGTCTCAGAAACTATTGTATATTTTATTTTATAGAATTTACATTTTATAAATATTTTTAAATATTGAGGAACCTTAGCCAGCTGGATTTTCAAATTTGTAAATACATCTTGATTTGTTAAATTATTTATAAAATAAATATTATTTATATTTTTAAGTTAATCATGGTTCCCACAGGCAGGAAATGTCAGGGAATATGAAATTAGTAAGGAAAAATTAAAAAATAATTTCAGAAAATTGCATTTTCAGAGGTGCCTTTCCATTAACTTTTCTTCGTGTGGAGAATTTCCACAGGAACAATAATTTATCAATGAAATAATTTTTTGCAATTTTAGATGCTGGTAGCATTGAGGATGTTTTACCTATAAAAAAAATGCTCACAGCAGTGAGAAGAAGATAATATGAAGAATGTCTTGTAGAAAATAGAAAAAACTTCTTTCAAGAAGAATAAAAACGACCCCTGAAAAGAAAAATGCAAGCAGAAATTAAAAAACTGAAGGAAAAAAGGAAAAAGTTGAGAGCTACAATCTTGGCAGAAGAAGAACAGAGAGCCACAAAAATTAAACTTTTAGAAAAGGGCAAACCATTAGGAACCTAAAGACATTGAAGAAAAGTTACCCTGTGTTTTATACGTATATAATACGATCTCATATTATTATTATTTTTATTTTTTGGTATATGTTAGAATAATGACAAAATATTTTTCAAATAAATGTTAATAATGTTTGTTTTCTGTACAAAATAATTTGTTTCGTACTAGTTTTCTTATCTGTATTACTTTTAGTTTCCCTTAAAGTTGTGATCATACATATATTCTTTGTTAAATTGAAATCTGTGTTTCTTAGCATTTTTATGCAAACCAAGTTATTAAATATTATTTTTTATTTACTTTTGCAAAATAATGTAGGCTAGTTCTTGTGAAAAATTTCTAAGCAATCTTAGGTGCAAGCCAATTATTTTTAAAAATTGATTTGGTTAATTTATTTTTGATTAGTCTTTATTCCTTTTTTCTATTATTTTTAGTTACTATGATGTTCTTACTTTGCAAGAAACTTGTTCTTTTTAACTTACACTTTAAAAAAAAATGCTTTTTTTTGTACTTTGTAATGTAATTTACTGAAACAATTTATCACAGAAAAATAGCATAATTTTAAACATATATTGTAACAAAATAATTATAAAATAAACTTTAAAGTGAATGTAATGATAAATAATTAAAAAAAAGGCGTGATTTTAGCAACTGTTGGGATGGTGGAGGCTACAAAAAAATAAAGTATGTGTATATATATATATATATATATATATTGCAGAGTAAATGACAGTAGCATAACATTATGAGGGTCTGGAAAGTACTAAATTGGTCAGTAAAAGTCAGGAAAAATGAATCTTAAAATTTGGTGGGAACCCTCTTAATGTTTTTATTAAATTCAAACACTTTTTAGAATCAGGTTTTTTTTAGTCTGCAAAAGAAAGTATTACATATTTTAAATATACCTGTTGTTTTAATTTTTAATGGTTTTCCATTTTTCAATGTTTTTGAAAAAAGCTTTAATTACTAACAAGTTACAACTGTATTTTTTAGACCATTTTATCATGATATGATTTATTTTGTAATTGGCTTATTACTTTTATTTAGTTCAAATTGGTGATTTTTAGATAAAAATTACATTTTTTTACGATAAAAAGTAATGTTTACAAAATATTTTTGGATCCATTTTGCAACTCTGTTTAATGACTATAAATTTTGAGATATAAACCTCATCCTAAGATTAAAACTTTTGTTGCTTGTGCTGAGTTCTTAAATTACACAAAAACATACATTAAAATATGCATTGATATTGCATACTAACATATATCTTCATTATAAATTAAATTCTATTAATATAGATCATCTAGTATATTGTATTGAGGTAAGAAATATCTTATAATAAGGTAAGCTATTTCTTATCTCAGTATTTTGTACTAGGTGATTTACATTAATAGAATTTAGTAGTACAGAGGAATAATATGAATCCTAAAAAGTTTCATTTCAGTAAAATAATCTTCATTAATCTGTAAAGATTATGCTTTAGTACAATGCATATTTTCAGGTTGTTAAAAGTCCAATATATATGTGCACAATGTAATTTATAAATTCAACATCAACAATAACAATTTTATCTTTAGGATGGGGTAATATAACACATAGTTATATAAATAACAAAACAGATGCAAAAAACTAGGATAATTTTATACTTTTTGGACTTTATTTCTTTTAGATACATTAAATTACTATCTAATTTAACTGTTATGGCTGCTATAGAAAAAGAAGTTTTTAGCACACTTAAAAAAGATGTAACATAAAATATTTTAGCTAGTATTAGGAAATTGTCAGTCTATTTCTAATGGTGAAATAATAAATTTTATTAACAGCTAGGAAAATTCATACATTTAACTACTTGTATTGTTTTATTTATAAGCTTCTCAGTTTTCTCATTGTGTGGTTATTGTTGGTTTAAGTGATATTCAAGCAAAATTAGTAATTTAACTATTTTTATTTAAATTGTAATCTTAAAAGTTTTTTTTTATAAAATTAATCATAAGCATATATATATATATATATATATTATATATATATATGTTATATAATTAAAGTTGTAATTTAGTGTGTCATCAATTATAAATACAGTATTTTTACTTAAAACTATTTAATTTTATGCAGTTTTCCTTTACCCAAAGCTTAATTGAGATAGTTTTTTTTTTAATTTTTCAAGGAATTTAAATTGTTTACACTATGACAAATTTTTAAACAAGATAAGATCATTTTACTTAACATCAAAAGAAATACTTATATATTTTAACCTTACACGGATATGTCTGCCTGTCTAAATGCTTTGTTAATATTTGAATTATGAATTGTTTTGGTATATCGATTATTTTAATATAAGATGTTTTAATTTTGTTATCCTTTACAAGTTAAAACTTTATGATTCTTCTCTATCTTATTCAGAATCTTATTCAACATACAATTTAATTATATTATATCGCATAATAGATCTGGAATTTTGTTTCAACATGTTACATTCTTGTTGTGTTAAAATATCCTTAAAACCTTTAATCATTTCAGTTATTTTAAAGTCGCTGATTATTAAGATCAGAAAATGGAAAGCTACCAGTACCACCACAAAGCACCTAATAAATCCATTGCTCATCAAAGCCTCAAGTTAGAACAGATTATCTGTTTTTACCAGATTACAATCTGTTGTTTATCTGATTATTTTTAAATGATTAATTTTTATAAAAGAAGTGCTTTTCACTTTAATGGATGACATAATTCATAAATATGAGAATCTGAAAACCCACGATTAATTTTTGAGAAGCATGCAACACATCTAAAGTTTAAATTTGGTATGGTTTAATGATATATCTTGTAATCAGACCTTTTTTCTTTGCGAAAAGACTGTTGATGGAGATTAATCTTCATTTATATTGGAGATTAATATTTAATTGACTGTTGCTTTTCTCAACCAGTTGAGCTCAAAAATGTACATTAAATCTATTTTCACGATTATTTTCCAAAATGTTATTTCAAGATGGTGCACCCCTACAATTTAATGCATTCATTACCTAGACTTTAAAAAACTGTGCAGATGGATAGGCCAAGGAGTCTGTATACCCTGGTAACCAAGAAGTCCAGATCTAACACCTTTTGATTCTTCTTTGTGGGGTGGACACATTAAAAACATTGTTTACTGACAAATATTACATGACGTAAATAAAGAAAAGTATTAAGTGGGTCAAATAAAGTGGGACTTTCGAACTGAAACTCCAGTTTTCATCATTTGAAAACTGGAGTTTCAGTTCAAAAGAACTGAAACAGTTTGAAAGAACCTCTGATCATATCACACATTTTTGTCTTCTAATATTAAAACTGTCTAAAAACTATTGTACTGATTTAAAATAACTTCTCTAACTATACTTGACAAAATTTTCTGTACATATTAGTGTGCACACATAAAAGTATTTTGTACGTTAAAAATCATTAAAGATATTTTTAATAGCTAGTTTATTATATGTAATTAAAATGTTTTTTCTCATAAAAATAAGTTATGTATATTTTATTAAGATATTTGATTTGGCGTTAGTAGCAATTAGTGGTTAACATAGTTTATTTTTTTAATAAAAAGATATTTTTAACTTTCACCTACTGTTGGGATATCCAGATAGGTGATATTATATGGTTGTTAAAAATGAATTTTGATGAAAATATTTTTTTTTCAATATTTTTTAAAACCTCCTTATAGAGAGTTTATGAAATATAAATTATTTCAGTTGTTTGACATTACTTTTTCTAAGATATTTCTTTGTTATGAAATATTAAATTATTGTTTTTATTTCATGATAAGTTAATTGTTACATTTTTATATTACATTTAAATTATGCTTTTCAATTTATATTTGCATTCTTTTGACCACTTATTGTCATCAAACTAATGAAATAATTGTTGATATAAATAATGATTTAATCACTGACCGCTGCTTTTTTGCATTTCCATAAATCTTTAAATAAATACTACCTGTGGATTTTTAAATCCCCTTTTTGAATATTTATTTACATTTTAAATTCAATTAATATAGACCACCTAGTACAGAATATTGAGATAAGATGTATCTTAGCCTAAATTTTATAATGACTGTACTTTCGTGTGATTCCACATTCTCAGTCATGATGCAGGATTTGCAAAGTAATTTCATGAAAAATTAAGGTAAGATATGTGTTATTTCAATATTTTGTACTACGTGGTTTATGTTTATAAAATTTAATATAATTTAATTTATAATAACTGTACAGAGGAATAATGTAAATTTAAAAAGATTAATCTTATATGAAATAATTATTTTATATTTGTTTTTATTTAGAAAAGTAAAAGTAATACCGTCTATAACTAAATACCCAAAATCGCTTAAGGTTGGTTCTTTAGACATGATTTCACTTTTCCTCGCATCATTTTCCTAACTTGGATGTTGCTCAAAGGATTCTGAAATCATTGACATTCTAGGAACCAGGATGATATCCATGTGTATGCACTCATTTGATGAGTTGCTTTTGTTTCCAAGTATCTGAGTAAATGGGAAACATCATAAATATGGATCTTAAATAGATTCTTCTGGGTCTCTTATTCAGTCTCGGTTTTGGCTTCACTTAGTAAATAATTTTTACTTTTTATTACCAATTATTTAAGTAAAGTGAGAATAAAGGAACTGTATAAGTACTGTATCTAAGAAACATAAAGAGGAGATATAACAGATTAATGTTAATAAAAATATAGATTATCAAAAATTGAGTCTGGCAATGATTTTGAGATTGTCCTAGTTTAAAGGTAAAACAGTTTCTTATGCATTTTATTGAGATGAATAATAATGAAGAGCAAAATTCTTACTTATGTGTATTAATAAATTCTATTGTCACCCAGTGAAAGCATAATCAGCGATATGTAAACGATTTAAATTTTAGAGGTACAAACTTTCATTGTAAACTATGAGTAAAATTTAACATAGTTGAAATATTTCATGAAACAAGGTGGAAAAAATTGAATTTTTGCAAAAATTGATTAAATATACTTCTACATCTAAATACCAACATAAACACAAAAATAGGCCACATTCACTAACCAAGTGCTATTACTGTTGTAAAAAATCATACTGCATGATTTAAAAACCGAATGAATCATTGCAATGTAATATATATAAACTGAATATTATTTTTTCAACATGATTGTAATTTGCAGCTTTGTTTTTGTATTTTAATGTATTATTATAATTTTATTTTATTAGTAATAACATTATTCAATGTAATTAAAATTATCACATTTAAATTGGTTTTTTCTGTTTATTAACCAACATATTGCTTCATTTATTATAATCTATCCAAGAGAAAAAGTTGTTAAGTTTGCCATTTAGTTGTGTATAAACTTTCTTTGAAGGTAAAAAATATTGTTTAATTTACAATTTTGTTGGGATTGATATTTTTAGGAAACATTATTATTTATTGAATATTAAAGGTTACCATAAAATAAATTTTTCAACATTATATATTCTATTAAAAAAAAAACTGTAAAATTTACAAAATGTGACTAATCCCACTTTTCCCCTATACCCTTCAGTTATGTAACCAAATGTTACTGTTTGTCATTATTAAATGTGCTGCTTTTTTCAATATATTTCAAGTTGATTATTTTATAACAGTCAACCCATTATCAAGTCCCAAGGTAGCCATTACACTAACAAATAATTTTTTTTTATATCCTTTGACATGTTCTTGATCTCAAAATATATTACTTTATTAAACCAGTTTTATTTTTTTTTCTGAATGATGAAGCAACCTAATTATCCAGCCAGGTAAACTGGTTGTAATTATTGGTTTCCACAAAATAAGAAAATAACACTTGAAACTTAGCTGAACCAGCCAGATGTAATAATTTAGGGTGAAATATCTTGCTAAAAACTGCTGCTGGAACGAAAACTTGCTAAAAACTGCTGAAAGAAGAGAAGTATATGGAAATATACTTATCATCTGCCCTGTTTCACTGTTGTAAATGGACTCACTGTTGTAAAAGAATAATGGCATTCCATCAGATTACTACTCATGAACGTAACTATATTAATAAAATCTTCAATAATAAAGTTATTGGAATTAGGATTTCTTAGGAACAGATTAATATTATAGGGCTTCAGAGTTATGGACTTAGGAAGTGTTTGAAAGATAAAATATGTGCCGTGAAACCAATCATAATTTCAGACCAAAAAGAAGGAAAGAAAGAATTACATTTGCATTCAAAGAAATAAATTCAGATCATAGACTATTCAAATTATTTGTTTTAGTATTCCGCTGTACCTGCTGCAATATGTTACTGAAGAGGGAAGTTGATTTGAGCACCAGTCTTAGTAGAGGTAAATTGTATACTAATTATTACATAATTCTGTCAAGTAATTGTAAATATTTTGCAATAATTGGTGGAAATTTAAGAACGCTGTTTTCTTATTTTAATTCATGATGAATTATATAGTATTTTTCAGATTATTAAATTAAAATTAATACAGAAATTATTAACTGTTGTCTATTATAATCAAAAATTAATATAGAAAAAACAGGCATGACCTTGAGTTTGTGAAATGGTCTAATTAGGTGGATGTTATAAACCGTAAAAGTGTCTGATTACAGAGGGGAGTTAAATGATCACAAGTGCTGCATGACAGTTTCTGATTAGATGTGTGATATGATTATCGCTGAGGGTCTGCGGATCTACCGGCGCGCTCGTAGTGAATACGTTCATGCTATCAAGGAAGCCAAACTCAAACTTTGGCAAGACTCTATGCGCGAGTTGCAACGCAGCTCGCTAAGTCATGTTACCGGCCAAACACATGCTGTCCTGTGTTCGATGCGGGTTTGATGATCGGGATCACACGTTAACATGTGTAGCGACTTACCAGGCGTTCTTGGATATTCTGTTTACAGATGTACCGGAAGTTGAAGCAGAAATCGGCGTCAGGGCTGGTGAGACACCATTTCCTGGCGTACGGGCTGTGAATCCCGTAGATATAGACCGATTTCTTGAATGGTCCTGAGAAAGGCACCAGGGATTGACCAGCTTGACCCGGATATATTCTATCATCTGCTGTCTGTCATAAGAGAGCCGCTTGGCAGGCTGTTCTCGGGATGCCTTAGCTGGGGTTGCTTTCCGGCTTGATGGAAGGTGGCTTTGGTGAGGGTGCTCTTAAAATCAGGAAAGGATCCGAGTGAGGTCAGCAGTTATCGACCCATCAGTCTCTTGCCGGTAATCGGCAAGTTGCTTGAAAGACTGGTTGTGGAAAGGCTCTGGAAAAATATCGATATGAACGGTTTTTTAAATCGAGGCCAATACGGCTGGAAGGGGTTGGCACCGAGGATTGCATCTTAAGTGATCTTGCCGAGATGGAAAGGGCCGACTGTAGATATGTTTTGGCAATTTTTATTGACGTAGATGTAGCATTTCCTTCCTTGTTTTATAGTTCTATTCTCTATGAATCGGTACGCCGCAATGTTCTCGTAGCCCTGTAAGCCGTAGTACATAACTATTTGTCTAACCGTATGGCTCTGTTTAAGGATGCGCACCTAATTGTGAAAACATCAGTCACCAGGGGAAGCCCGTAGGGTTCCGTTCTCGGTCCCTTGCTGTAGAACCTGGTATTCGACGGATTTTTGAGATTGACATTCCCAGAAGGGGGTTACGGCCCAGGCCCTTTCGCCGATGACTGTCTCCTTTTAGTTCGTGATAATTCACAACCACAGCTAGAATACGGGCGCAGGCGGCTTTGTCAACCGCAGAGGGGTGGATGAACATACGAATAAACATAAATGAATGTTTTACATACAAATTAAATTTTATGCAAAAAAGAAATACTTGGTAAAAATAGCAACACCCGGTCTAAAAGTTTCTGATCATTGCCCAGGATTTGACGGATGTTTCTGGGCAGTTTAAATTTACAATGCAAGGTCGCATAACATATGCAGTCCACAAGGATGTGGCGTACTGTCAAGCGGCAGTTGCATCGTACGCATGTTGGTGCGTTTACTGCTATAATCAGATACCTGTGAGCGACTCTGGTATGACCTAACCGCATTTGACAAAGGACCACTTCCTCACGATGAAGTTTACTGCATGGAGAGTCCCAAGGCAACACAGTGTCTTCAATGCGGTAAAGTTTATTATCCGCTGTGGCAGTCCAGTCACCTTGCCGCTTTGCTCGAAAAGCCTGCTTTACACAACAATAAAATCGCATGTACTAATACGAGTGGTGAAGGAAGGTTGACTACATGCATCTTTAGCAGCGGAAACTGCATGTTCATTGCCCGCAATTCCCACGTGGCTGGGGATCCAGCAGAAACTCACTTAAGTGTTGCGATAGTTCAACTGAGCGATCATATTATACATTTCGGTGACCATAGGATGTCTAGAGTACAAATCTTCTAAATCTTGGAGTACACTACACGAGTCGTTATAAATAAGGATATGACGGTATTCTGGGTTAACAATATTCAAAGTATTATCGATAGCGTACAATCGAGTAGTAAATACACTTGTAACATTAGGTAGACCAGACATATAGGTTCTGCTATTAACAACAAATACGCATCCAACGGTATTCTGTTTCGATACCTCTGTGTACTATGCGTCGTCTGAGTTTATCATGGAGAGAATATGGTAAAATATTTGCTGAAAGACGAGGTGTTGTCGATTCTTTATTGTATAAGTCAAAAATAAATAAAATATAATTTATAAGGTTGATTCTCCTCGCAGGATATGAACAGGGATACGCTGCAAAAATAGAAGGTGTGTCAACACCTTCTATTAGGTCTAGAAGGTCTTCATACCTTTGTAAATTAGGATTTGCAAAGACTGCGTTAAAAGTCAGGTGATTCGGTTGCCCTTTAAGACTGGCAAAGTAAGATACTAGAAGTTAGTACCCTCTATTCCAAAGCGATGGTTCACCGCACTCAAGTATGCTAGTGACAGGGCTTGATCTAGAAACACCTGTAGCAAGCAAGATGAAGAAAAGTATGATGTACAGCATCTAACATCTTCTGCGCGGTATGACGCGCTGAAGAGTAGGCGACATAAACATAATCTAAACGAGAACGAACCAATGAATAATAAAATGCATGATCTATCGGCTTCCAATCATTGCTACGGATGCGTAGCGTATACAGAAGTTTAGAACATTTCATTTTTAGTTGTTTAATGTGTTTGACCCACGTAAGATGGTTATCAAAAAATAAACCTAAAAACTTAATATCAGAAGAGGTGATAGCAATTAGTTCTCCGTTTAGAAGGATTGTGATATAAAAGGCTCCCGCAGACAAGAAAAGACCACAAAGTTTGTTTTCTCAGATGAAAAGGTGAAGCCGATAACTTTGGACCAAGCTTCAAGGCAAGATATAGTATTCTGTAGAAGTCCCTCTGGTGTGGCTATTGAACGAAACTTAATATATGCAGTAAAATCATCAAATGAAGATTGATTACTGAATCTGTGAAGATGGCTGCACAAATTCAGGAATACTGTTGATGGCTACAGCAAACAAGGTGGCACTTAATACACTTCCTTGAGGCACTCCGTACTCCAAGGTAACGCTATCCGACAAAGAATCTCTAACACGAGCACGGAAAGTTTGGTCATTTAAGAAACCCGTAATAAATGCAAACATATTGGCTTCGACTTCCCATTCTTTAAGGGTGTTTAGAATACCACGTAACCAGGCCATGTCGTACGCCTTGCTGATATCAAAGAAGATAGTGACAAGGCGCTGGCGGAGTAGGAAAGCGTTTTGAATGGCTGCTTCCAGTAACACTAAATAATCAAGATTTTTCTTTGTGGAAACCACACCGTTCTAGAGATAAAAGGCCATGGGTCTCTAAGTACCATGTTAGCCTCCGATTCACCATTCTCTTCATCAGTGTGCAAAAAACGCTTGTCAAGAAGATAGGGCGGTAGCTTGAGGGGCATGCTTTGTCTTAATCAGTTTTAAGTACCAGTTGACACCAAAAGATGTAATAATTGGTCTGTGTCACTGT
The DNA here is from genome assembly GCF_047948215.1 of Lycorma delicatula. NCBI lineage: Eukaryota > Metazoa > Arthropoda > Insecta > Hemiptera > Fulgoridae > Lycorma > Lycorma delicatula. The sequence continues at coordinate 148,348,417 of NC_134460.1, read as the reverse complement.
CTTAAATGTCGTCATTAACAGATCAATTAACAATTAAGACGAGAGAGTAAAACCGGTGAGCATAGGGAGAGGTCGATGTTGGACAATGTACCAGACGATAACGTCATGAATTTGCATTATCCATCATTCACTAGACAGAAGTCTAAGTCCTGTCTCACTCTGTTTATCATATCTCCTTGAGAGGAGCAAAAGATGAGCCCTATGAAATATGGTGGGCATTAAAATCTCGTATTATTAAGGTAGCGATGAAATCTGTGTTAAGAGATTTGATATGTCTAGAGCATTCTACCGAACTCAGTTCGGTGAAAGGGACAGAGATTTTTACTGAAGTAGCAGGAATGCGGGTAGCTAGTGGTATTCTTGTAGCCGACATCTCATTTCGCATGAAAATAGCAACTACACCACTTTCTCTACTGTCTACGAGACAGTCGTATTTCTCATAGAAATAGCCTCTGAGTGTTAGAATATCTTGCTGTAAAAGGTGCGTTTCATGGAAGCACATTATTAATGGTTAATGTGCGCGCCATCAATACTCTTATGTTCAATGCGGGACCGAAGACCTCTAACATTCCACTGAAAGTAGTACGGAAATGGGCATACGGAATGAATTCATGATGGCGGTGGTCGGCCATGTTGGATTGTGATGTCAGTGACTCCGTAGCCTGTCAGTGGTACCAACTTGTTTATTTTGTGTTAGTGTTGTCAACCTGGTTATTTATATGTATTAAATTATTGAAGTAATACTTCAAAGGTTGTTAGCAAGTAGTAGGGAAATAAAGGTACGGGCGTCAAAATACAAGATGGCGGAATGTCCGCCATCTTGGAATCCAATATAGGATTCCAAGAATCCTATATTGGATTATGCCTGTTGAATTCTCTCAAGCGTGCTTTCTTATGTTGCAAGAACTGATTCCACTCGAACATCATGTGTTCTGCAGTGTCCTCTTTTTCGTAATAATCACATATCACAGAGGGTCTCAACACTACTGCACACAAGTATGCTTTAAAACAACTATGACCGGTAAGGAACCGGGTCAATTCCTCCCCTAGTTCCCTGTGTTTGTGGTCTAGTCATTTCTGAAGGTCAGGGATCATTCTGTAGGTCCATCTCTCATAGACTGATCCCAACTTTCCTGCCACCTTCAGACAAGCGTTACCTTCGTATCCATTTTACTTGCTCCCCCTGGAAATCTCCAACCTCTTCCGATCAAGGAGATCCTTGGGTGCAATCTGGCCACACTATGCCGGCAGCATTGCCTGAGGTGGTCCTGTAGTAACAGTATACCCAAAGGTAGATAGCCATGTGCAACCAAGAATTATATGGACCTTTCAAACCCTTTCCATCCAACAGGCCAGACTGGAGCAAAGTACAACACTTTTGAGAACAATGCATGTGACAAAACTGAAAAAACGCTTCAGTGTTCAAGGGCCCTCCTGATGTTGGTTATTAAATGACAGAAAGATGGCAGCTGCCATCTTTTTGGCCTTTCTGACGCTAATTTGACGTCTCTCCGGAACGTGACGATTTTTATCAATGCTATCCCAAGGTACCACTACGCTAGGTATCACTGCAGGGTAGGAGTTCCCGTTAAATCCCAACAGGGCAAGAAACAGAAGGGGGTGGTGTGGCGAACGTCACTAGGCGGGTGTCTTCCCCTATGGGGTTGGGATGCATGGGAGAAGTGGATAACCGTGGTTCTGACCCTGAACACGACTACTTGGGTCTTCTCGGGCGAAACAATTCAGGAGTAACCGCCTTTGCTAGTGGTGCTATCAAGCGAAAAGATTGGGAATTAATCTTCAGCCATGCGCAAAACTGTTCTTTTATTCTAGCTTTTAATTAAGAATTGTACACCTTATTCAAGAGATATTATAACAAACTATAACACCGAGCTTTTTTTGTACACCCATTATTAAACAGAATGACCAGACTGTTGTTATTATTACGAAAGCACAAGTCTATAATAGTGCTTCCAAGTGATGGGAAGGAAAAAGCAAGCACAAAGAAATTTATGAAAAGAAAGGACGGTGTAAGCTCCAAACAAACATCTGTCAAACGCATTCAAGAAGATTACAATAAGATCATCTTGAAAGCTTAGATTGTATCATTCTGCGATAATTTCATGCATAGGAAGGACGGTGATTACACCATCAATGGTTGAAAGAGAAAGGCTCAATATATTCCTTCCAATAAAATAAAGCAACATGATGAACTGATTTTATACAGAGAAATTTTCAGTGAAAGGGAAAACCCTCTGCTGGCAAAATTGCAGTTCAGAGGAAAGTAATGGTTTCATTTCGAAAAAGAACTTCTTTTATTTGTATTTTAAATAAATTGGTTGAAAGATTTTTTTAAATGGCTTGGTAATTTATTAAAAATGGCAATGAAAGCCTAATAAGGCTCTTTCTTCTAAGCCGAATTTTTGGGTTGAGTCGTACTAAAACAGTTTGTTGTCTAGTTTTGTAGGGGTGGCCATACTAGGGGATTTACTTTTTTTAAATAAATCCCCATTCTTTTTAGAAAATATTGCGCATTCATAACAATAGACACATGAATAAGCAAATATATTTAATTATCTGAATATGGCATTCATAGTTACGGTTGTGCCAGATAATGATCTAACAACCATTTTTGTATCTTTTTAAAAACTCGTTCTGTCGTTTTGAGGGTACCAAAGAGATGTCATTATACATTTTTATGACTAGCGTAATCATACATTATATCATTCATTGATTTCATTAATGCTTATTAACAAAACGCTACGATAATATAAGTGGGTATAATAAATATTTCAAATTGATGACAAGATTAGCGTTTTATTAAGGCGCTTCAGAGCAAAACAGTATGGTTTGATTTTGTTACACACGAAATCAATTTCATCATCCCACGAGAACTTGTCATATAATAAATTACCCAGAAATTTCGCTTTGTTGACAACAGAAATACTATCGTTACCATAAGTGGGAATTTTATTCAGGCGTTTAGCAATGTTACATATAAAAGCACAATGCAATACTTTTATCCATATTTAAAGTTACATGGTCATAATTCGTCCAGTAAATAATTTTTTAAGCTTCTATCGTACATATTTCAGTTCTTTTAAACAATTATCTTCAGTTATAGATACAGTTTAGGGTCTTCGGTTACAATGAACGGTTCAAGACTTTGAGGCAGGTCATTAATAAACAATAAAAAAGTAAAAGCCAGAGAAAATACTGCCCTGATGCACTCTGCAATCTACATCTAGAAGTGAGGACCTTAGGTCCTCACTTCTAGATGTAGATTTTACAAGTGTATTCTTATCAAAAGATGAAATTTCAACTACTTGTTTAAGGTTGATAAGGTACGACTAACTAATTATAAGCAGCTTCTCTGATGTCTTAGCTGTTAAGTTTTTCATCAGTAAGAAATGTGGAACTAAATGGAATGTTTTATTGAAATGGCAAAAAATTTAGATTTAAAATTATCTACGGAATTTTAAAATATTTTTCAGAGACTGGGAAACTGCTGCCAGTAGAAAATGTTTTGAATGCTGGAAGTTTTTTAAAGCGATACGTTATGCTTTTCAATAAAAGTTAATAAATCGATTTTGCATTACCTTTTCAAAAACGTTGGAAAATATTTCGCCTATTTTTTTTAAAATTAAGTGCCGGAATTTTCTCAAAGCGGAAAGTAACATTAGGCATATGGTAGGTGGGGTTTTGCTGAAAGATTCATCGATTACATTTGAAAATCTTTAAGGGGGATAGAAATAGCATCAACGATTTCTTTTAAATTACTAGTACGAATACCATCAATACTCGCATTATATTTACTCTTTATATTTAGAAAAAAGTTTTAACTTCCTGGATACCAACTGGAAATGGAAAATGCTGTTTCACTAAGTAAACTATTCAAGGTGAATGGCTTCGTTTGAAACGGGTCAGCATTATTGTTGTTTAAAACACTGGATAAGAAAGAAGTTCAATTAATCAGACAGCCCTTACTACCTCCGGTTGCACCCATACTTACTTTCTTAGCTCAGAGTTAAATCAGTATGAGTTAAGTGCTTCCTGAGTTAATAGAATACATAAAAATCCATTTGCCTCTGTCACCCATTTTACTACAGCAACTTGCACACCATAAAAAGACGTTAACCTCAGCTTACAAGACTGAAGACTGGGTTATTTACAGGGCATTAACAATCAATAAATGCTCGTAAACTCTACGTCACATATTTCAAACTCCGTCTAGTCTTTGATTCCGTAATTACCTATGAAAAACTACTACCGACCAGCCGAAAAATGAATTCCTTCTATCCTCTCGTCATCAAAATATCGAAAGACGTCTTAAATAAATAATTTGAAAACAACGTAGAATTATACTGTAATTATTTTGTTTGCTACTCAATAAAAGAGAATAGTGTAGTACAATTTTCTAATTTTAGCTTTCAAAGAATGTTATAATCAAGGTACACAGTTTCTTTAATAGAAAGCATTAGTGTTTACTAGTGGTGGGACAAACAATTCTTTTTCAGGAATCGATTCGTTCGATTCGATTCTTAGAAAGGATTCGTAAAAAAGAATCGTTCGTCCGATTCTTTTCCTTCCAACCACTACCAGAGCTGTAAACTCTAATAAGCATGCTCTTTCTCTTTCTCTCTCTTTCTCTTCTTCAGCCAAGTTTAGTAGTTCATCTCTTCGAACTGCTGTTCGATTCAACTGATGCGTACATACTAAATGTCTTCGATTCTTCTCTTTTCAACTCATTCGATTCTTGCTTTTCAACTCTTATTCGACTCTTCGATTCTAATTCGACTCCTAGTAAATATCTGATTCTGATTTCATTGCTAAGAATCGTAAAAAGAAACGGTTTCTCCTGCAAACCGATTCTCGATTCTTTCGTTCAGTATAAACAATCGAATCGAAGGAATGACTCGTTCACGATTCTTCCTATTACTAGTGTTTACTTCAGTTGTCCGTAATGATTATTAATCCTTGCAGTGTTGTAGAATTAGTTTTATTTTGCAAAGGGATTTAATAAATAAAAAAAAATTTTAATGGATAGCGTTAGCTTTTCTCCGAGCCATAAGGTACTTAGTTGTGATGATGAATTTGATTTATTTAATTTGTGAAGAAGCGTTATTTTATTTTGCTTCTGAGGTTAAAGTTAACTAACCCTATTTCGACCGTATTGGATTGATTGATATTAATCAGTATAAAAAATAGTTATATCACTGTACTTTAAATTCTAGTTTCTTTATTTGTAATACATATTTTTCGCGTGCAATTGTCATCATTGGTTTCTGAATTGGTCGTATAACTAAAGTCTCATTAACTAAATCGTACGCTACAAAATGTACAATGAGATATTTTTGTGTTACAGTATATAGTTTCGTGTTGAAGAAACTGATATATATTGTATGAAGCAATTTGTTTTGAACATATTTTGTGTAGTGTTTAAGAATAAGAAGTTTTTATATCAAATAATGCTATCATGAATGTATGTTCATTTATACTAATAAATATTTATATATATATACACTAATAAATAAATATATATATATATATTTTTTTTATTTACATACACACAATAAAACATACAAAATTGCTTGATGCAGACCTTGGTTACTCTCCAGACATAAAAAAATTTCATAAGCTAACTGTTCAGTTTAGAGTAAATTGTTTATAACCACTAACTACTTTATAACACTACTTTATAACCCCCAGGTACAACTGCTGCACATCTGTATTTTATATTTTCCAGTAATTCATAATATGCTGAAAAATAACTGCACTTGAACTTGCCTTCAACTTATTTATAATATGAAATGGAATTTGAGTTTTGTGTTTTATTTAATTTTATACCTCTTCCACCATTATTAATGCTAATTATTAAGGCTAATTGTGTCTAAATTAAAAACCATGTGCACAAAGAGATGTTTAAGGATGGATTATTATTTTATTAAACAAAACAGAATGTTGTTAGCAGTACTGTACACTAGTATGCTTATCAATGATCACTAGCAATCAATGTTATTTTATTTTATAAAAATATTAAAAAAAAACAAAAAAACACAAATATACTGTAGTATAGTGACTATATTTTGTATGTTGAATGTTTGTTAATTAATTTTTTGTAAAACATTAAAAATGATACTGACATGAAATACAATGTAATAAACTCATACATTGCATTAAACTGATTTATAAAACTATTAACAGTAAAAAGAAAAAAAATAGTTAATTAAATAGATAATTACACTACAGTTGATCAAATCAATTTATTTTATTCATTTCACCGTGTTTTAAATCATCCAGGAGTTTTCATTTTTAAAACTTTTTATTTCTGTTTCTATTTAATATGAATTAATTATTTTTTATCAGACCAGGCTGTTCTACTGTCAGCTGATTTCTTTCATTATTGTTCCTGATTAATTATTAGCCACCCCATGGTCATTCTTCATTTTCTACCAAATAGATTTCGTATTTCTTGCAAATCTGTTTGTGATATGAGTGAGGTAAACTACCAAATCATTTGATTACTTTTGTATATTATTTTTTTGAGTAGCAGTCATTTATTAATGACCTTGAATATGTAGTAAAATTAAGTTGTGCTTAATATCAGGTTGCCAAACCTCAAAAAAATTTTTAAGTCTGAACTTAAGTTTAACATTTTCTGAATCATCAAATGACTCATTATATAAGTTTCTCCTGGCTATTGCCTCATATAAAGTTCCTTTATTATTAAATAAATTATTTGAGTAACTTATTGATATTATCTGTAGAATAACCTTTCACCTGCATGCTGGAAGTACTTTGTTACTTTACATAAAGTAACAAAGTTTATTATGAACAGGTCAGTCTTTCAGTAAAATGCTTATTTATTTCATTAACAAGGGTCAGGGATCAGCTTATTATAAAGGAGTTTATTGATGGCCTTTTACAGGAGGGAGTTATCTTACTTTAAATCCAAAATGGCAGCATCCAATTTGATTCCATTTTGGAGTAAACAGCATTTAAAGATTTTCAGATGGTGCAAGTAGAGCTTATTTGTATATTTACAATCACAGCAGCCAGTTAAAAAAAAGTCAGTCACATAATTGAGAGGTCTGTGGTTCATGTCTCATTTGTCATCTTTTTTAATTTATACTTTTTTCTTACTTTCACACCATCGCAAATGATCTTTTTTATTATATAGTATTCATAATAATAATAATAATAATTGCAACTTGGAAAATAATATATGAATTTTATGTTTGCTGATTATTGTATTTGAATATAACAATCATTAACATAAACAAATTTATGAATATGAGGGAATAGGGGTCACATGGGGAATGAAGGTTAACAGGTAATACAACAAACATTTTGTTTTATAAAAAATTTATTAATAAAGTAAAATAAATTCATTTTGATTTTCAATATGCCTGTTACAATTTGTAGAATGAATATATTATTATTTGTAAAATAATAATCAGCAAACATGAAGTTCATATGGTTTTTTTTTCACATTCTTATAAATACTATTATTACAAATAAATACTATATAATGCCAAGTAAGACATTATGTCCCTGCTGTGTGTTACATATCAAACCAAATCTATTTATATCTATAACTGACTTAAAATTAAATCCTCAATGCTGGATGGACATATTTTAAGTAATAATTTTCTAATTTGATCAAACAAATTAATAAGCTATTATTCTATTCTTCATTAATCCCATTCAAAAGTGTGTTACTACGTTTTACTTTTAAGATATAGAAACACCAGAATAAGTATTACTCCATTTTCTGTGTTTACATAGCTATGAGAAAAATCTATATATATATATATTTTTTTTTCTTTTATAAAATTATGTGTACACTTTTTGTTTTTAATGTAATGAAATAACCTTAAAGAAAAACTTTTAAAAAAATTGGAAAAGATTGCTTTTAGAAGAATCACAAAAGTCTTATTTAAATATTATTTAGAAACTAGAACACAGGTAGTAGAAGGTGGAAATACAAAATGCTCAGTAATAGAAATAGAAATAGTATGTGAAGTTCTGCAGGGTACAGTACTTGAACCAATTTTATTTAAATTGTATATTAATAATCTCCCCAAAATATTAAAGGTTAAATGGTATCTTATGCTGATGATGGTGCAATACTATGTAGTGAAAAAGATTGGTAAATTCTTGTAAGAAAAGTAAACTAATGGGTTAGATACAATTTTGCATTTTTATGTATTGATACATAATAATTAGGTACAAATTGTTATGATACAAGTAATTATAAATAAAATATATTATATGGGTTTTATGAATCATCTAGATGCTCATTCAAAAATTCTCAAAATCAAAGATGAATGGATTGAAAGCTATCAAATTAACAAAATATAGTAAGTAATATCTAAGGAAAGTAAAGTATTTGGGAGTATATTTGTTCTAACATAAAATGGAAGGCGCACGCACATTATATTATAAATAAATGTAAATACTTACTCATTCATTATACAGGTGTTTCATTTTAATCACCCCAAACAATTTTGTCATAAAATACACACAATACAAAAAAATCACCTAAACAAAAGTTATACTCAGATTGTAAGGAGACATCTCATGGTGACTTTGATAGTTTTTTAAGGTTAACATGATTTTTTTTCCAATGGAAAGACCTATTTTTGACCCCACCAATGAAAAGAGCAGAAAATTTTACGTTGTAATATATAGTCATACATATGACCTTGGGGACCTTTTTTGAAAGTTATGCAGCTAACCATCAAAGATAGTGTTATATGAATTACGCTTTCTTGAAGATCATAAAATATTCCTAGAATATTTATAGGTCATTTATCTCGCAAACTATGGGAAAGAGCATAAAAATGACTTTACACTATTCTATACCCTATCTCTGATGGTTGGCCATTGACCTTCAAAAAAAGGTCCAAGGTTATATGAGTGAGTGATTACATATTGCAATATAAAATTTTCTGCTCTTTTCATTGGTAGGTTCAAAAATAGGTCATTTCATTTGAAAAAAATCGTGTTAAAAGGGCATACCTAAGGTCACCATTAGGTGTCCTTCTCCAATGTGAATAACTTTTGTTAAGGTAATTTTTTTTATTGTGTGTAGTTTACAAGAAAATCACCTGGAGCGATTAAAATAACACTATATTTTCACTAAAGTACAAAGCACTCTACAAACTAGTCAACTTAAAATATTATCGTATGCACTTTTTGAATTGGTTATAAGATATGGAATTATAGCTTGGGGCAGTTCATATACTAATGTAATAGTAAACTTAAAAAATATACAAGAAAATTCAAATAATTTTATCATTAAAAAAAAAATATTTTTTATCAGTCTAAATAACATGTATGGGAGATTAAAAAATGATTTTAGAAAAAGTCATAGTAATACAAGATTTTTTTTTTCCTAATATGTATGTTGCAATCTGTTCACCTAGTGAACAGTAATCAACCCACTTATGGCTCAATGAGATAAGGATGATGTGCATGACATGTAAATTAGGGGCAGTCTTGTACAGGTCCAGACCGATTATTCCTGAGGCATATGGTTATTTGAACTTTAACCACCAAAGTACACCGGTATATATTGTCCAGTATTAAAATCCGTAAAAGCAACTATTTTTACTAGGATTTGAACCTCAGAACCTTCAACTTAGAAAAATCAGCTGTTAAAGAACTTTGTGATAACAAGTTAACTACTAGATCAGAGGGTTACACCAGATATAAAAATACAATATTACCTAAATGTTATAAAAACATTAGGCAAAAGAATTATGAATTTATTATTACAAAAAATGATAACTTACTAACACAAAAATTAAAAGATTTGAATATAAAAACAAAAAGGAATAAGATTGATGTAATAGAAATGAAAAACAAACCGAATGCGAAAATTTAATACAGCAAAACACAAAATCACATTGTTATATAAACAATGATAACAATATTTTTAATATACAAATCTTTGATATAGTTTATAGTACCAACTAGATTTTTTTTGTGTGTTTAGACCTGCATGTAGACCTTTTGGGTCATTGCAGTAATCTGGCTATTTATAGTAATTATGCGTCTTTTGAATACAGCCTAGGTAAATAAATACTATATAATATTATTATTAATAGATGTTAAATTTGACATCGGCCCATATAGCTCTGTCATTTATATTTCATTTGGCAGTATTTTATTTTAATATTTTTTTAAGGTTAAAAAACTTTTCACAAAGTATTTTATTTGTATTTAATCCATGTCTATAAGAATTTAATTTTTCTTTAATTATGTTTAAATCTTAAATGTAATTTATATTTATAAAAACGACAACTCCATTTCAGTTGTGTTTTAAAAAATTCCTTATTCACTCATGTCAGTTATGCTGTTATAGTTTGTGTTTCGATTTTTACAAAAGGAAGTGAAAAAAAAAAAGTAAAAAAAAATAGTAGCTAATAAAAATGAATTATTTATCGAATAAGTTCAGGATTTCTAATGAAAATTAACTTTGTTTGATATTCTAATGCAAGTACATGTTCAACAAAATTTATGAGCTCAATAAACAACAATTTCAGGCTCCACCCCGTAAAGGTAGAAGAGCCAATCTTGCAGCTGCACCAGATGATGATTTTGGCCTTTCAGATGAACTTGAAACAACTGCACCAGGTTCAACCGCCCGCATTGGAATCATTTCAAGTCCCATTAAGGTATAAAATTCGTAAGTATATTGAAAAATAATTGCTTAGAAAAGTAATAAGATTTTATAATTGTTCATCATTTCTTCTCTATTATTATTATTATTATTATTATTATTATTAAGAATATTGTAATTTATGAGATACAAGTTATTTCATTGTTATTATAGATTACTATCTTTTTCTCCAGATAATTATGTGAATTGTGAATGAAAAATACTAGATAGATAAGGTGTAAAAGTGCCTAGCACTATCATGAAATGTAACTCAAGACCTTTTGATATGATGAATTGTTACTTTACCTATTGAGTTCAAGTTGATAACGGGGATTTTTTCAAAAAAAAAATTATCCCCATGTTCATGTGTTGGAGGCTATTACATCTGTTCATTCAGCTGTACAAAATTATTCCTTTTAAGTAATTTGTTACCCTAGAGCAACTTTTGATTCCCCAAATGTACATTTGATCTTTATTGCTAATTGAATTAAGTTTTTTATCAAATTTAATTTTCATAAATTTTTTATTGTACAACTGCACTAAATTTATGGCTTTTCTATTAAATGTACTATTTGTGAAATTTGCAAGTTAAGTTTAATGGTTTAATCATATGATTTGTGAATGCCTTTTTATCACCTTATTTAAGCTATTTAAGTATGTGCACTCCTGGCTTGCTATGTGTATTAATTTGTTCGTCGTTACTATGAAAGTTGTTGGATACTTAAAGAAACAAATGACTATAGAAATATTATTATCTATTCAATGACAAAGAAACTGTTAATTTTCAACACAATGTTTGACTATGTTTAGGCACTTGTCCCTTCTTTTCATCTTTGTATCTGAGTCACTCTCATACCATATTCTTAACTAGCTCATTGTTGCTAAACTTAGTGCTACATAAAAACTCTTCGAGAGGATAAAGCAAAAAATATTGATGTTGCAAGATCAGGACTATAAGGGGGGGGGGGTGCGACAACCCTCCTGCCACAATATTTGAATAGCTTCCCATATCATTTTTCTAGTATGGAGGCAGGTGTTATCATGCAGAAAAATTACTGTTTTTTAGAGAAAACCATTTTGTTTCCTTTTTATTTTATTTTTGTATCGCTTATTGCAACAGTACTCACTGTTAATTGTACATTGTTCTTCAAAATAATAAAAAAAATTGGGTCCTTAAAGTACCAAAACACCAGTAGTATCGTTTTACCAGCTGATATATGGGTTTTAAATTTTTCCTGGCAGGCAAACACTGATGTTTCCATTCCATACTCTTCATATTTGGATTTTGGCTCAGAATGATGAATTAAGTTTCATCAAAAGTTATAATGTAATCTAAAAAAGCATTACCTTCCATTATAAATCGTTATTTAAATTTTATACAAATGTGAATTTAGATGCTCAGTGATATTGAGTCTATGGTCTCAGAACCCGCATCTTTTGTGGTAATTCAGCTTATCATTGATAATGCAATGTACAGTGCTGATACGCTACAAATTTCAGCCATTTCCAAAATTTTTATGCACCTGTCCTTGCAAATAAAATAATTAATGTGATTTTGCAGAAATCAATCAAAACTTCCACCAGTCTTCTGTTGTGATAAAAATCAGTGACATTTGTGCTCAATTTAAACTGCATGATCCTTTTATAAAAATGTGTTATTATGATTAACACACTATGGGTAAGTGTAATAACACATCTTTACAATTAACTTAAAGTGAGATTCCCTTTTGCTACACTGTTTAACATTTGTGAGTGAATTTTGGTTGGTTTTACATCTTTAGAAAGTAATATCTTATCTCACCTTGCTGTTTTTCCATGGTACACGTTTCAAAGCGGAGCCGATATTTTGAAATAAACAAAAGAAGTTTTAACGATAGAAATTCTTTTGCAATAACTGATTACAGTGGACTTGAACCACTTTTTAATTTGACTGATATAAAATCCGTGAACTTTTTTGTAGGATAGTTTAACCCTTTAGAAGTAATTTCCAAAAAAAAATAAAAATTGCCTCTTGGTAACTTAAAAAAAAATTGTTTTAAAGTTTTTTAGTATGAATTATGCATAGATTATTTTTCATTTCAATTATACCCTACAATATAAGACGTTATAATATTTTAATTTAGGGTTTGCTATGTAAACCTTACAAATTAAGAAAAATAAATAAATTAACACCCAGTTTAAAAATCATAATAGAAGAATATACACTTGGAAAAAGCTAGGCAATACTGCAAGGTATCAGATAGATTATATCATGGTTAAGCAAAGATTTAGAAATCAACTCGTTGACTGCAAAACTTACCCTGGAGCAGACATTGATAGCGACCATAATTTGCTGATAATGAAATGTAGATTGGGGTTTAAAAACCTGAAGAAAAGGTGTCAGATGAATCGGTGGAATTTAGAGAAGCTTGAGGAAGAGGAGGTAAAGAAGATGTTTGAGGAGGACATCGCAAGAGGTCTGAGTAAAAAAGATAAGGTAGAAAATGTAGAAGAAGAATGGGAGTATGTTAAAAAGGAAATTCTTAAAAAAGCAGAAGCAGACTTAGGCGGAATAAAGAGAACTGGTAGAAAACCTTGGGTTTCAGACGATATATTGTAGCAGATGGATGAACGTAGAAAATATAAGAATGCTAGTGATGAAGAAAGTAAAAGGAACTATCGACAATTAAGAAATGCTATAAACAGGAAGTGCAAACTAGCGAAAGAAGAGTGGATTAAAGAAAAGTGTTCAGAAGTGGAAAGAGAAATGAACATTGGTAAAATAGACGGAGTATACAGGAAAGTTAAGGAAAATTTTGGGGTACATAAATTAAAATCCAATAATGTGTTAAACAAAGATGGTACACCAATTTATAATACGAAAGATAAAGTCGATAGGTGGGTGGAATAGAAGAGTTATACGGAGGAAATTAATTAGAAAATGGTGTTATAGAGGAAGTTGAAGAGGATGAAATGAAAGAAACAATACTGAGATCTGAATTTAAGAGAGCATTAAAAGATTTGGATGGCAGAAAGGTGCATGTAATAGACGGAATACCTGTAGAATTACTGTGCAGTGCAGGTGAGGAAGCAATTGATAGATTATACAAACTGGTGTGTAATATTTATGAAAAAGGGGAAGTTCCGTCAGACTTCAAAAAAAGTGTTATAGTCATGATACCAAAGAAAGCAGGAGCAGATAAGTGTGAAGAATACAGAACAATTAGTTTAACTAGTCATGAATAAAAAATCTTAACTAGAATTCTACACAGAAGAATTGAGAGTGGAAGAAGTGTTAGGAGAAGACCAATTTGATTTCAGGAAAAGTATAGGGACAAGGGAAGCAATTTTAGGCCTCAGATTAATAATAGAAGGAAGATTAAAGAAAAGCAAACCAACATACTTGGCATTTATAGACCTAGAAAAGGCATTCAATAACGTAGACTTGAATAAAATGTTCAGCATTTAAAAAAAATTAGAGTTCAAATACAGTGATAGAAGAACAATTGCTAACATTTACAGGAACCAAACAGCAACAGTAATAATTGAAGAACATAAGAAAGAAGCCGTAATAAGAAATGGAGTCTGACAAATATGTCCCCTATCCCCATTACTTTTTAATCTTTACATAGAACTAGCAGTTAATGATGTTAAAGAACAAATTAGATTCGGAGTAACGGTACAAGGTGAAAAAGATAAAGATGCTATGATTTGCTGATTATATAGTAATTCTAGCTGAGAGTAAAAAGGATTTAGAGGAAACAATGAATGGCATGGATGAAGTCCTACCGCATGAAAATAAACAAGAACAAAACGAAAGTAATGAAATGTAGTAGAAATAACAAAGATGAACCACTGAATGTGAAAATAGGAGGAGAAAAGATTTTGTGAAGGATTTTTTTGATATTATGAAGGTAGAAGAATTTTGTTATTTAGGAAGTAGGATTACTAAAGATGGACGAAGCAGGAGTGATATAAAATGCCGAATAGCACAGGCAAAACGAGCCTTCAGTCAGAAATATCATTTGTTTACATCAAAAATTAATTTAAACGTCAGGAAAATATTTTTGAAAGTATATGTTTGAGCGTAGCATTATATGGAAGTGAAACTTGGACAATCGGAGTACCTGAGAAGCAAAGATTAGATGCTTTTGAAATACGGTGCTATGGAGAATGTTAAAAATCAGGTGGGTGGATAAAGCAACAAATAAAGAGGTGTTGCGGCCAATTGATGAAGAAAAAAGCATTTGGAAAAAATACTTAAAAAAAGAAAGACTGTATATTAAGGCATCCTGGAATAGTCGCTTTAATATTGGAGGGACAGGTAGAAGGAAAAAATTGTGCAGGCTGGCAACATTTGGAATATGTAAAACAAATTGTTAGGGATGTAGGATGTAGGGGATATACCGAAATGAAACGACTAGCACTAGATAGGGAATCTTAGAGAGCTGCATCAAACCAGTCAAATGACTGAAGAATAAAAAAAAAAATTAATTAAATAAAAATTAAACAAATTAAAAAATAAATTCTTAATTTATTTTTTAATTTGTATTGTTTTTTCAATACAATTAATACAAATACTAATTGTTTAAAACATAACAGAGTTTATTTATTGATATTAATCATTCCACAAATAAATTGCCTGTTGAAAATTTTTTGCTTCACTATAAAGGATGTGTAATAAAGTACTTGGTCAAGTAAAA
Organism: Lycorma delicatula; assembly: GCF_047948215.1. Taxonomy (NCBI): domain Eukaryota; kingdom Metazoa; phylum Arthropoda; class Insecta; order Hemiptera; family Fulgoridae; genus Lycorma; species Lycorma delicatula. Next base: position 148,333,066 of record NC_134460.1, on the reverse strand, counting down.
ATAGGTATAGACAGTGGTGGAGGATTTTTAAAGATATGTGTGTCACTTTGTAAAGCAGAAGAGGTAATAGCGCAAGCAAATAGTACAGATGAGGATGTATCAAAATGAAAACCATGAAAGATGCCACTGTTACAAATAAATTTAAGTTTTTAGGAGTTAAAAAGCTACTTTTTTTGGTTTGGTAGAAGGGGTATAAGAAAATGATGAGAACATGTTCGGATAAATTCAAACTTTGTTTGTTATTTTTGAAGATTAATTAATTGCCAAGATTCACAGTTGCTATAGAGTTGAAATTATCTAATTTGTTAGTAGGGATTATGTTTCATTCAAACTGTTTTCCTTGTACACAATGCATTGCTCATAAGAACGAATTACACAATGCTGTTCTACTATGGATGCTTTCAAGCTGTTTGAAATAATACAAGGCATGGAAAGTAGCTGGGAGTTTGCTCCGGAACTAATGTGGGATTGGCCTCTACAGCAAACAACCCAGCGAATCAGTGCATTCAGATTCCATAGCATTCAAGTTGCTATGAGCCTGTATCTGAATAAATACAGTTTGAAAAATCAAGAAAAATTGTAAATATTATTTTCAGTTGACTGAATACTTTGAATTACTGTACAAATGCAAAATAAATGTATTCTCAATCAGTTAATATATTTGTAAAGCAAACTAATTAGGGTTTCATCTTATAACCTAATACTTTCATATACACTGAAATATTTAAAACGGGTAATACCTTGTTGTTCAAACAATGTTCTTTCCTTATTGATAATTTACTTACTCTAATTGAATATACAGTTGAGGATTAATAATTTACACATAAAGAACAATATCAGTGTCTTTACAATTGCAAAACAAATTATCATAAAATTTTCAACAGGCCATTTTATTTGTGGAACAATTAACATCAAAATTGAACTCTATTATGTTTTAAATAATTTTGTATTATTGTATTGAAAAATTAATGTATTTTCCAGTAATAAACAGGTTTATCGAGTAAACCTATTAATAAAATATTATAATAATTTATATTGTAGGATATAATTGAAATGAAAAATATGCATAATTCTCGCTAAAAAACTGTAAAATAATTTTTTTTTAAAGTTACAAAGAGGTGATTTTAATTTTTTCTTGGAAATTACTTCTAAAGGGTTAAACATCATATACTACAAAGTAATCAGGGACTTATGTCAGTCGAATTAAAAAGTGGTCAAGCCCACTGTGTGATATTTTCTACATCAGTGGTGCCTGCTTGAATGTCAGAAAGTTTATTTTTATTTTATTAAATAGTAGTAGCTTCACTGTTGCCATTTGTTTCTGATTATTGAACGACCTTCATAGCACTGACCAAAGTGAACACCCTCTTGTGGCTGTTAAATAACCAAAGATTGTTTAAAAAATCAAAGGTTCTTTAATAATAGCGTTATTAATTATATACATTTATGTAAATACTGAATATTAATGCAGTGTTTTGGTTCAAATTCTGTTCAGGCTTGCCATTTTTTATACATTACAACTTGGGCATAAGTTAATAGTTAAAGTGACTAAATAAATAACATTTTGCAGAATAATTTGACTCTACATAATAGAGACAATGAGTAGATCCTGAAAGATAAATATAATTAATATTAAATGATAAAAATTATTAAAATCATTGAAATTTACTAAATCATATAGATTTGAACTATAAAATCCCTTCTTGGTGTTTCAGTCATATTAGAATTATTCCTTATAGATGTATTATTATACCTAGAAATATGAAAGACCTTTTATTTATAGGTACAATAGCTGAGCACTAATTCCTTCAGTAATTATACTTAATTTAAAAAAAAAATACATACAAGAGTCAGTCAAATATAAACCTGATTTTTATTTTAACATTTATTACTATGAAATAAAAATGCAAAACATATTTATTACTTTTCTGCATAGTCTCCCTGAAGTTCTATACATTTTTCCCAAATTTGGGGAGCTTGTGGATCCCTTCTTCAAAAAAAGTTTAAAGAAGCATCATAAGCCACTTGCACATCAACTCCTGCAGAGTTTGCTCTGGAATCTATGTCCTCTCCATGCCTACTTCAATGTCCCAACAAAAATAGATAGTAGAATAATAAATCTGGACTGTACAGGATCTAATAAGGTTTCCCATTAAATTTTGTCCAGTTTATCCCAATTGCTAACAGCTTGTGTAGACTGCCGTTGTTGTGAAGGAGAATCAAATTTCTGATTAGCCAAGAGCTGGCAGTAGTACACAGCATTCACAGTGCAACATTCATGGAGAAAATTGATGAGCAATATGCCTTTTTAGTCCCAAAAGATGGTTGCGTGGACATTTACAGCTGATGGACATGTTTTCAGGGCAAGGCTCTCCACCTTACATTACTCCATACTCACCAATTTTGATTCAGGATGTAGTGATGAACCTGTGACTCATCACAAGTGACTATTCAATGCAAAAAATTATTTCTCTCTCATTGAAATTGATCAGGAAGCTTTGGGAAATTTCCTGTCCAGTCTGTTTCTGATTTTGAGCAAAAGTCTTGGAATCAGTCTCAAACAGAGTTTGCAGAACCCAAGGTACTTTGTGATAATGGAATGGGCTCTTCCATGACTGATCATCAAATGTGAGATGATGATCTTCTTCAGTGAGATCACGGATCCTTCAAATGTTATCATCTGTCACATTTGTCCTTGATTGCCTATTGTGACTCATTTTCTACAGCTTTATGCCCTCCTTTAAATTTGCTGGTCCAGTGATAAACTTGGGTATGTGACAATTTCATATCCCCAAACTGTGTATGAAGTTCGTTCAAATTTTAGGAAGGTTTAATCCCCTCATATGTGTGAAACTTTACAATAATACATTGTGCAGCCAATGATAGAACCTCTTTCTCTGATATGATGCTACTGATCAGAGAGATGTGAATATCAAGATGGCTAGAGCGTCCATCCCCTCCCTACATCTCCACATTCTACATCCCGCATGCCAGTCACTCATGTTTGTGCAAAAACTGCAAAGACAAAAGACCAGTTTATATTTGACTTACTAGGTAATTCTAAAATGGGTAAATTAACTGTACAGTTTTAACTTATTGCAGATTTTTTTTAAGGATCTAGATTTCAAGTTAATAAAGCCATATTTTATACAAATTTGTTACTTTTATCTGTAACAGTATCTTTTATTTTTTATAAGTGAAATACAATTTCTGTTGCAGTTACCTGCAGATGCTCCTCCAAAGTCTCGAAAAACTGGAGGCTGGGCAGATGAAATGTCTACCTCAAAAAGTGGAAAGTACGTATTATAAACTACCAGTTTTGTTATTTATAAATATATAGATTGCTGTCTTAAGAAAAATTACAAATCTCTCATAGATGATTTAATTGTACTGTAATCAACTTCTACATTCCTGGAATTATAAATCGGTTTAATTAATGTATCTTATAATTACATATGTTTTTATGATTATCAATAGTATTTTCTGGTTATTCACCCATTACCAGTTCAATAAAACAAATTCAATAAATGCAGTTATTCATGCATAGAAATTTTGCACCTATTATTTTTTTATTTTTTGTAGGGAATTAGTTTATGAAATAGATAGATAACCATTTGCATTCTGTCGATTTTAAATTGTCACATTATGATATTATTTCCCAAGTTTCCTATCAGAAAATATTAGAAATTTTGTTCTTGATAAAGGAGATTCTCTCTATCAGTATTCTAGTTTTAAGGATTGTTTCCCTTGATTAGTCAAAACAGTATAAATAATGCATTAAATAAATAAGTTTTTTATTTTGATCGGTAGATAATATCAGGAATGGGTAGGTATACTCCACAGCAAAAAAAAATAGACTACCCCAGCATTTGCTGGATGGATCACAGAAAACCTGTCATCATAGTATTATAAAATACACACTTGATTAGTAAAAATGGAAAATGTTGTTAAAATTCATATTAATTACTTCAAATATGAAAATATGAAACAATATTAAATTAAATGTATGAAGATAGTAATTAAAGTTCTTTAAGATACTAATTTTACATGTGCTTGCCTGTGGGTGTATGTGTGTGTGCACGTGCATGCGCATCTTTCCACAAGCAGTAAGTAAACTGAATGTTGTCTTGTACAGGGTGAGCAACATAAAATCAAACCCATAATGAAACTGCTACCCAACACTATTTATGAAAGACTCTCACACAACTAGCGCAACTACGAGATTTATATGTTACTACTGATTGTTGCTGCCATTTGTCGGGTGGTTATGTGTTAGTACATTATACATTTTATTGCAGTGCAGTATTGTGAGTGCAGTTGTGTAAAATGCCTTATTCAATCCAGGAGAAGATAGCTATAGTTGAGGCCTATATTCGTTCTGGATCGTTTGAAGAATCACGTCAAGTATTTGTAGGAAAATTTCCGAATACCTGTATCCCAGCGAAGATTAGCATACACGATTTAGTTAAAAAATGGCATACTGCAGGTTCAGTTTCAAATGCAAAATGAAATAGGCACCCTTCCATTAGGACTCCACAGGTCATTGCCGATATTGAAAGGAGAATTACTGCCAGTCCCAAAAATCACTACCCAAGTTATCTCTACAATCTGGTGTTAAATACACATCTTGTCTTAAAATTCTTCATGAATTAAAATCGAAACCATACCACGTTACAGCTGTGTAACAGCTGAAGGAGACAGACAAATCGAAACAACTTGATTATTGCAACTGGCTTCTTGAAAATATTGGTGGACAGATAGACCCAGTGCTGTATTTCATGTCAGACATGGCTTGGTTTCATTTATCTGGCCATATTAATTTGCGGAACACCAGATATTGGATGGCAAGGAATCCTCACAAGATATTCGAGCATCCAATTCACAATGAGCAAATTGGTATTTGGTGTGCTGTTTCCAGTAATCACATAGCGGGACCAATATTTTTTAACTGGACTGTCAATACACAAGTTTACTTCACAATCTTCAAAGAATTTTACGTACAATTAACTGATAGTGAAAAAGAATACAGCTTCTTTCAACAAGACGAAGCAATGTGTCACACATCAAACGTTTCATTGAATTATGTTCATGCAGATTTCACAAATGAACAAGCTGTCTGCAGAGGACGGTGGCCTCCATGTTCCTGAGAGTTGTCTACTTCCGATTTTTTCCTTTGGGGCTACTTGAAGAAGAGAATTTTTGATGCATCTAATCCCCACAATATTGATGAACCAAATGTGAACATTCAATGAGAAATCAACACAATTGACAACAATGTTTTGCATCAGAGAACTTTCAATATGATCAGTCGAGCATAAAAGTGCATCGATGCCCAGAGGGGTCATTTTGAACATCTTTTGTAACAATAAGGTTTAAATGCAACATTTAAATTACATTTTATGTTTTCCTTATTTAACTTATATGTATCATTCATAAAATTTCATTCCAACATAACCTCCCGATTCTGCAACAGTTACATTATGGGTTCAGTTTTATGCTGCTCATCCTGTACCAAGTAATGGTTTTTTTGCCTCTCCATTCTCTATACTCCCACAATATTCAGTCACAAACGCCAACAAATACCTAGAAGAAAAAAATAATCCACTGCCCATCAACCAGCTATGTTTGCAACACTTATATTTAGAGGTTTTTTATTTTAATTTTTTTTAAACAGTACTAAGAAAATTCATTAATATTTTCATTTCTGTAGAAGAAAATCACATAATATATTTAAATAAACTGGTTGGAATATTCTTTAAATAATTCAGTATTTAATTAAAAATTGCAATGGAAGCATAATAAGGACTTTTCTTGTAAGCCAATTCTGTTGTTACACAAAAATAGTTTTGTTCTGTTTGGTAAAAGAGGATATAATTTTTTTTTTTTTTTTTGCAAAGCGTAAGTGACTATTCTTTTAGTAAAGACTGTATAATCATAAATATGAACACATTGAAAAATTAATATTTTTTAATTTTCTAAATATCTGTCTATGATTCATCTTGTTAACTTATTTTTGTATCTTGATAACTTATTGTGACTTTTTGAGAGAACTTTTTAAGAGGGCTCTCCTTAGGGTCAGTTCACATGATACGGTTTTGGTAGTTTTAACGTATAAGTTTTTTTGCCGTCTCTAGCAGCGGTACATGTATTTAGCATGTGTATGTTCACACAATCCTGCTTTTAATTGTATCTAGTAAAATCAACCTATGCGATGAAATCAACATTTGGTTTTGCGAACAGAAACCATATTCAGTGATTTGGTGATATAACCGAAACAGTTGATAGTAGTGTTTGTATCATAGCGGCACCATTCAGACAATTCAGCTTTTACACTGGACAGACCAGTGTAGGCAATGACGAATAGTCAGTGCATTAATACAGTATTGATCACTCCTGTTCAACGTGTTGCTCTTGTGCAGTTTTGAATAAAATCCATTATATGTTATGGTAGATATTAATAATACAAAAACAGAACTTTTGATCGATCTGGTACAAGAATGACCTGCAGTATAGGATAAGTCTTTGGAATCCTATAAAAACTGATATATAAAGAATTGGCGTGGAGGGAAATATTGATTGTTTTAAATGAAGGATTCCAGGCTGTAGAGCAACAGATGCCCACAAAAGTACAGACAATAAAAACGAAGAAAGCAATGAGGTGAATGAATATCCTGAAAACAAAGATAACCGCAAAACTGACTGGCAATCAACAATTTAAAATGGTTTTATCTGGTGTAACAAAGAAACTGAGAACGATGCTGAACTATGAACTTGATTTTAAAATGATAAAATTCACGGAACATCAAATGAATCTTTCAACTACAGCTGCAATTAATACACAAAGTGATTGCCATTTATCATTTTCTATAAGCCTTTTTGCATTCCTTGTCATCACTTACTCATGACCTTGGAATTTCAGTTAGGTGTTTTAATTTTGTTACAAAGAATTAAAAGAAGCATAATATCACAATCAAACATTTTTCCACAACAAAATATGAACTATTATGATTGGCAAAATGCAGGTTATTTTACTTGGCCAAGTACCCAGTGTTTTACTCACCCAAATACTGCAGTGGCCGATAGTTGTAAATCACCGTCAGTGCCATCACCAATGTATTATCATCACCAATTATACGATATTGATTTATGTTCATGTAATTTTTTTCGTATAATTGTCAGATTTACATTTACTAATTTATCTGAATGATTACATTTTTCTTGATTTTTATAATTTAAATTAATTTTGTTTTTTCTTATCATAGAGTTGTTACATTTCAGTTATCAAACATATAATGAGAAATAAAATTTGTATTGATGAGATTAATAAAACAATCTTACCATAAGCATATTGACAATCTTTTTTTTGCAGATATGCTCTTTCTCATAGTTTTATCCTGTCACGTTAAATCCTTCCCCACTCTACTTAATAGGTAATCAAATGAAGCGTGAAACGTTTGAAAAGAGTTAAAAAATTCTGACATAGTTTCTAAGTCTATATATTAATGTTTGGAAAGCGCCAAAACTATACCTTCCCTTCAAAATAGAATGTATCTAATATTTTTTATCTTTATTTCTTAACTTTTTTTGACGCCAGTGATAGCAATACAAAAGAAAAAATGTGTTTATATTATTAACATCCATCTTTCACAATCTTACAACCATGAGTGATGAACGCGTGAAGGAAAACCAGTCTGTGTATGAACATAGCATACGATACAGCAAAATGAACAATACTTCAAAAAAACCAACCCGAAACCATATCATATAAACTGACCCTTAGGTGGAAATATAATATGTAAGTACATTAAATATTTAAAATGACAAGTGTAGCATTTTATTAAGATGCTTCAAAGCAGATGGTTAGATTTTGTTGCAAATAAAATTAATTAGATCATTCAAAGAGATTACACAATCTAATAATATAACACCAAAAATTTTGCTTTTAGGTCAAAAGAATTAATAATATTATCTTTAGTGAGAATTCTATCCATCCGATCAGCAATGATACGACTTCCTGAGAAACACAGTGCGACAGTTTTATACGTATTTAAACTTCTAGGTTAAATGGATTAATTGAATAATTTATTTAACTGTACATAGCAATTAAATTTTTACTCCTTTTTGAATAATTATCTTTGGATTTAAATTCAGTCATGCGAAATACAAAGAGGATAAAAATTGTTGCACAATTTTTATTAATTTACTACTATTACTATTTATTATTAATAATTTTTATTACATTTAATGGAGAAAGTAAAAACAGGCAAAAGATTATCAGCTTCCATTAACTGTGTGTAAGTTTACCTGCCAGGTTAATTGTCCGCAATAACATGATTATTTATTAACGGATTTTTACAAATCAGGTCAATTTGTTCAAAATAAAATGCTAAATAAATTTTGTAGTAAGTAAAAATTTTATCAAAGAAATAATTACAAAGATATTGAAGATTAAAAATTATGATGGCCACCGTTTTGAAATTTTTTAAGGTGATGTTTTCAAAATGTTTTATTTTGTAGAATAAGACGCTAGTCTTAGATTTGACAAATTCCTGAGAAGCAATGCCAGACGGAAAACAAAGCAAAATAGGACATATGTCATTATGAACTTTTTGACTAGTTTTGGTGTCCTTAATCAGTACCTGAAGTTTGGGGAATACGTCCCGGAACAATTTGTGTATTTACTCCATGAAGTAATGAGTTCACTCCTCACTTTTCCTATTAAGCCTGGTGCGAGATCCATGTTAACTTTAAAATCGTTAGTTCATTTTCGAGAGCAAAGTGCGACTCATATCAAGTCAATTACAACTAGTTTAGTTATGGTACTTAGCACACATACACTGTAATTAATTAAAATTTAAATAATCATTGACCGTCTTACTTAAGTAAAATCATTAAAAAAAAACTAAATATTTATTTATTATTACTAAATTTTATGAGGAGATTGTAAAAATAATGTTAATATCTACATTTGAGGGAAAAGGTGGCTTTGCCCCAGATGTAGCAGGTCTGCAGCATGTAATAATTGAACCTACTTACAGTGTTTAATGTGTCAGCAAGCATACATATTTAGAATATTTAAGTTCTTGCATAATTTAAAATTTGAATAAAAATAATACGGTGTACAATTAAAATTGTCAAAAGTTCTGATGAATAATAAATAAAGTTTTTGTAAGGCAGTGTTAAGTGGAAACATGCTTTTATGTTTGTCCTTCAGTTACTGAAGGACAAACATAAAAGCTTTAGTTTGTACTTCAGTGCACATGTGCATGTTAGTTTTACCAGTGATCATTTATATTTCATTTTAAAAATATCAGGTTATATATGTGTTGCTCTATATATATATTTTATTATTTTTTTTAGATCTAGAAGAAGTTCAACTAATCTTATCGAACAGTAAGTTGTTTTTTCTTATTTATGTTTAAATTAATTGTAGTATTTATCACATAAAAAATTTATTATGGTATTTTTCACTAGCACCAATACCTGGCTGACTCAAGTTGTTGCATTTACTTTATTATCAGCACCTGTACCATTGGAAGAGTATGTCTTAATTCCGATAAAAAAAGGACAAGATTAAGTAGATGTAAATTACAGTTTTGATTTATTGAGGGTGATCCCTTGTAAAAATTAAAAAAAAAAGAATTTTTTTATCATTTTTAAAAGTATTTGTAAAGGGAAAAGCAAAGAAAAAATGTTCTCAATGAATTTTAATGAAAAATGCTAAATTCAGAGGGACAGAGATTTGGGAAAAAGGAAGGCAGTCTAAGCATTTTATTTTAAAATTGCTAAACATTTTTATCATTATTAAAATTAATTTGATTAAGTTGATGTTCAAAATAGATTCCCATTGTGTTAAAAAGTAACTAAAGTGATGCAAATGGAGTCGTACTTGCTAAGATGAGGTTTGTTTGAAACATCACATGAACTGTACTGTTGTTATATATATCAAGATTGAAATTTATTTGCTTGGACTTTATCTTATCGACCATCAGTTTTGTATTTTAAGGCAGAACATATGTTTTGTAAAAATTGAGGCTGAAATTTGATAACAGTTTAGTTTTTACTTTCATTATTCAAAAAATGACTTCTTCTCGCTCTTATCAAATCTAATGATGATGCCTTGAATTCGCTGGTGAATCAGGTTCCACAATTCAGAAACTTCTTGTAAATGCTTTTCTCACAGTCAGGCTTAACTATTTATTTATTTGTTTTCACAAAATTAATCATCTTATTGTGAAGGGAAATAGGTGGAATGATGTATTAGCTATATTCCATGTAAAATCTAAAGGCAGGTCCCCCCTGTAAGCTGCCTCTACTTGCCTGCTATAACCTGGCATGCAGAACACATGCTACTGGTTGCGACAAAACTAAGACCTCAAATTGATGCAGACTTGTATTTATTATTATTTTTATTTTTTTAATTGTTTTTCTACCATATTCATGTATTTTTGTTTTTATTTATTTAAATTTGTTGTTTAATTATTTATTTCATCTTTGATTTATTTATTTTACTGTAATTATTTATTTATTTGAGCTATTATATAAATTATTTTATGTTTTACGTTTATAAAATATAGTATGAATTGACATTTTAATTAATTAAATTAATTTTACGTTTATTATAATATAAATGCAATATCTGTGTAGTATTCATAAGTTTTCTTTTGGAATAAATTTAATAATGATTAAAATTATATTACATTTACTCACGTTTCTTTAACACTTTGTTTATTTATGTATAATTTGTTTAGTTTAATGTTTATTTTCTAGTTTTGTAGGCCTACAAAGCTCAAAAGAATATTAGTTATTGGTTTATATGCCCTGTTTAGAAATAATTTTTGACCAACCCACCGGGTTGGTCTAGTGGTTAACGCGTCTTCCCAAATCAGCTGATTTGGAAGTCGAGAGTTACAGCGTTCAAGTCCTAGTAAAGCCAGTTATTTTTACATGGATTTGAATACTAGATCGTGGATACTGATGTTCTTTGGTGGTTGGGTTTCAATTAACCACACATCTCAGGAATGGTCGAACTGAGAATGTACAAGACTACACTTCATTTACACTCATACATATCATCCTCATTCATCCTCTGAAGAATTATCTAAATGGTAGTTACCGGAGGCTAAACAGGAAAAAGAAATAACTAAGCCACGTCAAAGAAAATCATAACATTATAACCTATAGTAAATAAACAACTCATTTCATATACTTTTGTATTGCATCATTGTTTTTGTTTATTTTTAGCAAAGCCTTGAAAAAACATATACTTTCATAAAATAAATTACTTTGTATACATCTTGAACAAAATAATTTTATTTGTAACAGCAAATTACCAGAACAATTTTGTTACTATAATAGTGACATCTTAATTAGATACATTACAAGTCATTGCTAATTAATTAATGTGACTTTTGGAATACACTCCTTTGGCTGCTGATGTGAGAAGTTGCTGAGTGATGTTAAGAACAGCGGAAGGAATGCTTTATCATACCACAGACCCACCTTTAAATATTATGTACACTATAGTGTATAGCCTATGAGGTTGAGGAAGCTTATAAACATTAAAACAATTTTCAAATTTATTCAGTAGTTTCTGAAATTGTCTATCTTAGAGTAGTATGGATTATTCAATTATTTTTTCTAATTTTAATTAAATTTGCCAATCTCCATGGTGTAGTGGTAGCATCACTGCATTTTGTTTGGAGGTTCTGGGTCCAAGTCCTAATAAGGCATGGCATTTTTTCACATTCTACATAAAATTCATTTCATTATCATCAGTCAGCAGCTACTAGAGTATGCCAGCCAGAATAAAATGGAATGTAGAGCTAGCTGTTGTTCCTTTCTCTACTTAAAATCAATTAATACAGACATTCAATGCATCTATTCATTGTTCCGAGGAACCAGATTATAGAAAAAAGTTAAACTTAAGGCATAAACACCCAAATACTTTCATGTGGGGTCCAGCCTCATATAACTCTTGCTCACCCTCCTCTTTGCTACTATTTATTATGTCCTTATATCTTTTGTACTTTATATATGTCAATGAATTTTTGTTTTTGTTTGGTTGTTTTTACATTTATTATTTCTATTTTACAGGGAGAGATTTCAGCAGACCCCAGACCCAGCACCAAAACTTGAATCTGATGATGGTATGTAAACTTATAGCTAGTCTCGTTTTTTTTATTTGTTAACACCGATTAATATATTTAATTACTTCACTTTTTTACTTCCTTGTTTGAAGTAAAGAAAGTATTGTGATCACAAAAAATTTTGGTTTTCAGATTTCAGTGGAAATAAACATTTTGGCCATCCCTGAATATGTTCTGACTTGTTTCGGTGTGACGTGTGACATCTGTATGTATATATGTGTCTCGCATAACTCAATTGCAATTAGCCGTAGGATGTTGAAATTTTGGATTTAGGACTGTTGCAACATCTAGTTTTACACCTCCTTTTTGATTGTAGTTGACTGGGGAATCAATATTTAGAATAATTGAATGTTATGTTGGTAATAACCATGTACATCTGATTATTTAATAGTAATTGAAGATTATAATTTAGAATCATATTATTTTTGGATTTTCTTAGCATTTAATTATTTGACAACAATAAAATACAATGTTTTGTTGGTCCTAACTGTACATTTTTGAATTGTATTCAGTTTAAAGTGATTGTTGAAAATTATTTTATTAATTACTGTTGACATTTGAATTCAAATATTTTTTTGTAAAATATTTGTATTTACTACAAAAATTATTTTCATTTGTAATAAAAATGATTTGTAAATTATTAATTTCAAAATAGTTACTCTAACCTTCAAATTTATATTTATATTTATTAAAAATGTAAATATCTTTCAAATGACATTTTTTTTCCTTTTATTATGGGAAGTGATTCTGGTCGTAGAAGAAGTAGACATAACTCAACTTGTAGCATATTAAGCACTCGTGAAAATCTATAACTTTCTTCACTTGTGTATAATATGCTTCTTACAACTCTTTTTACATAATATACTGTTCTAGATCAGTATTATTTGTATCTTCACAAGTAGCTGATTAGCAAAAGTTTCAGATTTCTGATGTGTCATATAAATAAAAGTTAATAATTAAACTATTCCATTTAGTGAATTCCTGTATACTGGTTAACCTTTTCAGATCATTTAGTCTTGGAACTGGTTATGTACGGCGTCAGTTTTAAAACGCTGTTACAAAATCATTTTATATTGCATCTAAGTCAGTTATTTTGTTTTATATTCACAAAGGAATCAGTTTTATTACACAATTTGAACGACGACGTTTATACGATGTAGAATGTTTTATTTAAACTAGAAAGAATATGATCATTTTTTTCTCAGAAATATGCTTGTGTATGTGTGTGTGTGTGTATGTGTGTGTGTGTGTGTGTGTGTGTATGTGTGACTTGTGTATTATAGTTGCTATGATGATTATGGATTTATTTATTATTTACAAAAATAGCTTATCTTAGTAGCAACATATCGATGTATTGAAACACATAATAAATTATGATATACGGCACACACAAAAAAAAAGTAATTTGTGGTCGTAAACGTCACTTTTACTTGAGGTCTATAAATATCTTTTCTGACAAATGATATCGGTAAACATGTAACACATAACGATTCGTAATGAATAACACTATACAGTAAAAATTGTTTTTTGTCAATCTGAAACCTTTTTCAGTGGTGGGGATTTTTATTAAATGTACTTTTCTGAATCCACTTTCACTTATACTAACATATGTTACTAATATGTGATTTATGACACGGGTTTTTCATCATATTTTGCCCAATTTTCAACCGATTTGCTCGAAAGTATTATTTTTAAAATCAGCAAATAATGTTTCATAAACACAAAGCAAAAAAAAAAGAAATTTGCTAATAAAAAACGCAGTAGAAATGCGCAAAAAAAATTCTGCAATTAAATTATCGTAATTTTTGTACTGTTTCAATTTTTTTGTTGTTACAGGCATAAAAAATATCCAATCGTAACGTTTTTTTTTTGTCAGAATCTATTAAATCTCTTTAATATACTGTAATTTTTTGAAATTTTTTTCACAAGAGACATAAGACATAAGGCATAAGACTATAAAGGGAGGCAATCAGATACCAACATATTTTCACGGAGCGCTAATCAAACACAGATCATTGTGATGGGAGAAGGTTAAATAAGGTTTAATCATTATATCATATTGCTTTAATGAGGTCAATTTTTATGGTACAATCATTTTTGAGAGTTGTTTTTGACTATTGTTAAAAGTTTTTCAACTGGGTTTAACTCTGGGGAGTTGCCTGGCCATGGGAACTCTTCAATGTTTCATTCTTCAAAAAGGTTTTCCATTTTTTTGGCAGTAGGCCATGGTGCCAAATTTTTTTTTAAAACACTGTTACATTGTGAGAATTTGTTTTTAAGTTGTGTCACAATTCTTTTCTTCAGTATATTTATATATCCATCACTTTTCAACATATTATCTACTGGAAATAATGAACAAAAGCCTTCAAATGTGAAACAACCCCAAACATTTTTTTCTGGGGATTTTTAACTGATTGTTGGATATGAGCCAGCAATGTATTTTTATGTGATGCTTTTCTATCATATGACCATTCCTTTGCCCAATATAAAAATGTGACTCATCAGAAAACATAACACTTTTCCAGTCTTCTTTGGTCTGGTTAGCATGTGCTTTGTCCCACAAGATCCTTTTTCATATTGCTGGTGTTAAAAGCTGTTTTTTAGCTGGCCAACGAGCTTCCCATCCAGGTGCAAGAAGTCATTGTCTAACAGTTGTCACATGTAAATTTGTTCCACTGGCTGCTAATTCTGATTTAAGTCCACAACAGATAATTTTAGATCAAGTTTGCTCTTTCTCAATAATAACTGATGCTGTGTTGGAATAGTTCTTTTACGACCACATTTACCTTTCCTTTGAGATGAAAAGGAAATAATTTCTTTAAAGTGTTTTAAAATAGCATTCACTCTCCCTAGTACAACACCACTCAGAAGCTATTGAAACAATTTTTGAATGCTTTTTTGGAGTTATGTCCATTATTATTATTATTATTATTATTCAAGACGCACAGAAAAAAGTACGAAAATATGATTTTGTCAGAAAATTTGAGATAAACTTTTACAAAACACTATTTATAACATGAAAATTGCTGAATAACCGAAGAGCAATAACCTCACATTACACAGACACTTAAAGAATGCCACTCTGTGGCATGTCATTCTGGCTGTTTACATAGCCACCTTAGTGGCTATATAAACAGCTAGAATGACAGATATTGGAGTTCAGAAAACCCTCACATTTTCCATGAGGCCCCAATTACTTTCCCAGAAGGTTGGAGTTTGTTGTGTGATTTCACGGAAAAGAATTGTAGGTCCAATCTTTTTCATTGAAATGATAACAGCTGAATATTACCAAGAAGTCATCATGCAATTATTGTTACTGTTAAAGGCTGATGAATAAGACTGTTAGCCGCAGCAAGACTGTGCAAAGCACATACAGCAAATAGCACAATGATAATGTTGTGTGAGTTCTTTATGGAACACATCACTTCTCATGGACTGTGGCCGCCTAAATCACCGGATTTAACTTCCCCTGACTTTTTTCTTTGGGGACATCTGAAGGATAATGTCTACAAGAACAATATTCACACAATCAACCGACTCAAGTACAAGATCGAAGATAAAATGTCCCGCATAAGTGCAGCGACCATCCAAAAAGTTGCAACTGACATGAAGAAACATGTTAAGGCATGTATAGCAGGAGAGGGCGGACATTTCCAGCATCTATTGTGAGAAAAATAAATGAACACAAGTAGTTTTTATTCACCTACAAAATACAGTAGAATATACTATGTTAATAAAGATTTTTTTAAGAATATTAATTATTGAGTTGCATGTCTTTTGGCTCACTCTGTATTTGTGATGTAGTAAATTTTCCAGTTGTGTGTGCATTGGATTTATCTTCGATACAAAACTATTATTGTTATTAACGTGTTCAGCAATAGAGTTGCTTACAGGAATTCATATCGAGTACAATTTCTGCTACAGGTGGAAAACAGAATATATTAATAATATTTATTAAAATGTTCCATTAATTTAATGTTTCAAATTTTCATTTATATACTATTTGACACAAAGAGAGCACTGGAAGTTGTAGAGTATATATTTCTAATGTTATCAAAATATATTCTAATTTTAAATAGTAAATGTAAAAATTATAATTAAGCGTTTAATTATTCAATATGTAATTATTAACATTTGAAGATTTAAATATATAATTTTCAAATATGGGATATCATATGCCACTGATACAAACAGATGAAGTAAAAGTACTTATTATAAAAAAATAATTTTTGAAACTCATTTCATCCTCATCTTAATTTGAAATATATAAGTTACACCTTCGATGCAGCTTTTTGTGAAAACTTTGTCAAAGCTGAAAATAAAGTTTTCATAAATCTGTATTATAAGTTAGGTACAGTAAACTATGCTCATTAGCCAACATATCTATTGGTTTGACTCCAGCTATAACACAGACTGCCTCCTGTGAGACTGTTCTGTAACTGCCTATAACAGACAGCAAGAGGAGTCGCTGGGCCCGCAGAAAAAGCCTGCACAATACCTATAAGCCATGCGGTGATCGCAGAGAGGCGCAGCATACAGCATAATAGCTTCGCTGACATCTTTGTAAAGGATACGCATGGTATGGTAATTCAACTCCCAAACGGGATGAATGTCTACATATCACCATTATTATTACAATATTATTATATTGTATAATATAATAATATTATATATAATAGACCATTATTTATTACTGCTGAAAGTATCACCACTTTTTTAAGACTTACATTGTCTTTATTTTTTTTTTTTTTTTTTTTTTAGATATTCCATTAATACCGGATTTAGATGAACTGCAAGATGAAGAAATGTTAACTCAAGTAGCAAGAGCTCCATCGTAAGGTTTTTTAATTAAGAATTGTTTGTTAGAATCATAATTCCAAAAATGCCATAAATTTCTGCTACACTCGACCACAGTGAAGTTCTCTGTGAGAACTGGTTTATTAAATATGAATTTGATCGCTGGAATATACTTTGCAAAATTTTTTTCAACTGTTACCTTCCAAGAAATCCCAGATATTGCAGAACTGTCAGATTACATGGATTCAGTTTATTGAATTACTTAGGATCTTTCTTCAAAGTTTTCTTTAAAAAATAGTTGATATTTTTAATTTATAAATACGTTTTTCATTGCAATATTGTTGATTAATTTTGCTAGAATGTTAGACACAAGCAGTTTTACCAGAGTTTAGAAATAAAGTAGAGTAACATATTAAAATCTTCCTGGTATTCATTCATTTAATTTCATTTACTGAATTTATCAGGAGTTTTAAGAGTTTCTTATTATTAAATAAGAATTATTATTTATTATTTTATTAAAATGAGTGATCTCACTTAGCAGACGCTACTTGATTTGGATATTTGAGAAGAATGCCTAAGATAGATGTGTTCAAAAGAGCAGAAGAGAGACAACTCTAGTATGGTAAAGTGAAGAGGTGGTCAGTGTTGAAATTTGCAAATGTAAGTTCGCTGGAGAGATTAAAAACAAAAGTGAGGTTGTGAGAAATACCACAGCCTTGATACATACCCACTAAAAAAACCTTATATACACACATAAAGGAATATTACAATTTTTATTAGTTCACTAAACATTTTTCTAGGTTTTTGTAGTTTTCATTTTACTTTCCCATCTAGCGCTATAGCTTTAGAAGTGAGAGTATTGTAATTGGTCCAATTTGGGCATAGGAGGTTTTCACCAGATCTTGATATTTTGACACCTAAGGAACAAAATCCAGATGAAGATTTTCCGGATGTGTATGTGTATGTTTGGTATAGCCCTCTAAATCACCTTATATCTCTAGAACTACTGGACCGATTTTGACTAAATTTGGTCAGACTACTTCTATATATGGGGCATTGATGCCATTAAATTTTCAACTTAAAAGGTCAAGGGGGTGAGTCACCCTCAGTATCTTGAGATTTTGCCTAATTAAGGTCTTATTTTTCTTAGGTACATTTGTTAACATCCCAACCCCACAGGGGGAAGACACCCACCTTTTGATGTTACCGGTCGCCCCACCACTCCCTCTATTCTGAGCCCTAAGGGGCTTTACTGGAGGTCGTCTTTAGATCCACTAGTTTATTATATCTCACAGTCATCAGCCAGGCCTCGGTCAGGATGCCACCGATGTAAATGCCCCAGCAGACATTTGCGTCAGTAAAATACAAATCAAATTTTGCCTTCACATAAGCCTCAAATGTACTTCAAATTCACATCGAACCTAACATGATTCCCTCAAACTAACTGATCGAAACCGCAGAAGCGCGAACCCCACAACAAGTCCAGATTTGACAGCACCACTGATTGACAGATTTGACAGTCACTGTGAATGTCTCAGAAAACAAACAAGTTGAAAGTTAAATCAGCGCTACACTCATACCAATAAAAATTATGTTTTACGCAAAATAGAAATTCAGACCTTCACCCAAATAAGTCGACCAAATTAGCCAAATTAACCTCCCACGATACTGTTCTATAAATGCCTATAATAGCCAGCAAGAGGAGTCGCTGGGCTCCCAGCAAAATGTCTGCGTAATACTTTTTTTTTTTTTTACTTTTTTAAAACACCCCCAACATTCCCGGCCTCCGCCGTTAGGCTATGCGCAGGAATTTCGGAGTGTTGTGGCAGTCGACTGCCCCCCTGTCTTGCCTTTTCTTTGGCGTATCATCGGGGTCCTCTCAGTTTCATCAAGATGCAGTAGCCCTCCCTTCTGGACGACCACTACATCCCTCCACTGAGAGGCTACCCTTCCCGTCCCTACACTAGGTTGCCGGCTCCCTACATCACCGGCGTGAAGCCGGCAAACCGCCGCGTCCCCCGTCTCAAACCTGAGGGTCACAAATGCATCATCGGAGCACCCCAACTGACTTTAATTCTTGCATATGAAGGAGCCAAAGCGTCCTCTGCATCCAGGCTGCCTCCCTGGCCCTGCACGGCGACCACGATTCGCCCCTTGTATTTTTTTTTTCACACCCATTCGCAGGACACAACACAAGTAATAAAACACACACACACTCACTCTCACTCACACTACCACTTAGCCGCCATCAGGAAAACGCAGTTAAGCCTAGTAACACACCCATACAGAATACATAATTAATAAAAGTCTACTCTTCCCATCCGTCTCATTCTTAGTCTTTGTCAGCGCTGGTCGTGGCCTTCCTACACACGGTCGCAGTGATCGTGTATGCCATGCCGCCAGCATTATAATCACAAAAACATAAACAAAAGAAATGAAATACACACTACAATAAAATAAAATTCTGTAAACACAGTAACTTCCCGCTGCTGCAGCAACTCTCGTCGCAGTCAGCCACCACTATCACGTTGGCTGCGATTGCACTCCTCAACCGGCAGCAAAACACAAAACAACTCAATAAAATGAAATAAAATAAGATAAAATAAAACACAATCAGGACGATAGCGAAGAACCCCCCGTGATGGGTGATGGGTTGCAGTCCATCACGTTGGTGTCTGAACTTATTCCTCCTTCTGCAAACGCGGGCACGTTCGCTGTGAGTGCCCTCGTAGCCGTTAGCAGGAACGGAAACACAATCAATAAAATAAAATAATACCACAATCATACAAACAAGGAAAATACATAATAAATTAAACTCGTCTCTTCGGCGATGTCACCTCTAGCCGTGGCCCTCCTGCACACGGTCGAAGTGATCATGCTTGTCATCTTGAGATGGCCATAGAGTACCAACCACAGTGACAATGGAGACAATGAATTCACAATACAATACAACACAAAAATAAAATATATAATAGAAGAGACACACAGTATATTCGCTAGGGACATTGCTGCTTACCCGCGCCTAGAAGTCTTCTACCCACTCTCTTCCATGTTCCTCCTTCGTCTTCAGGATGCTAGCCACCATGCTCTGTACCGCCTCCCATTCTCTCTTCCCTTTCAGCATGTGAGCTACAGTTGTTTCTGGAGTGAGGCCATCTGTGCCATGCCTACGCCGGACCACATCCCACCTTTCGCACTCGTAAAAGGTGTGCTCCGGCATGTCATCCTGGCCGCAGTAGAAGCACCTCGGTGTCTGTCTTCTCTTGAACCGATGGAGGTAGACCCCGAACTCCCTGTGTCCAGACAGGAACTGCGTGAGGAAGTAATCTACCTCCCCGTGCCTCCGCCTGACCCACGGTCCCAAGTCCGGGATCAGTCTCTTGGTCCATGCCCCAGCCGTAGCCGTTCGCCACATCTCCTGCCAGTTGACCATCAGCTGCCTCCGGGCTGCGTAATACCTAAAAGCCAAGCGGTGAACCCAGACAGGTGCAGCACCTTGCATAATAGCCTCATTGACACCTTTGTAAAGGATACGCATGGTACGGTAATTCAACTCCCAATCGGGATGAATGATTACGGATTCCATAAAAAGCATCAGCGGCCTGTTTTGCCACATACTGTAGATGTACTTGAACTGAAAATTCTCACCAAGGATATTTAGGATATTTAGGATTCTCACCCAGGTATTTTTGAGCCGTAACGTACCGAACGGGAAGACCAACCATCCGAACCCGGATTCATCAGGAAGCAGCCAATCGGCCCTTAAGCAACATCATTGTGGTTTTCTCTGGACTGAAAATCATTTTGTGTTGGAGACTACACAGTCGGAGTGTCTCACAAGCATGTGCAGCTTGGAACTCTACCTCGTTACGTGAATCCACTTCAAACAGTAGCAGCGTGTCATCAGCATAAGCGATGATACGACAACCACATGACAACCTCAAACGAACATGGAATTGAATTGTATGCTTCAAAGAAAGGGACTCTGAACACTGCTCTGAGGGCATCCTTTAGTTAAGGTCTTGCAAACCTCCGACCACCATCACGCAGGGAAACAGTCCGATGGCTGAAATAACTTCACTTATCAATTACCACACCCTTGTGGATCAACAAAGCTAAAAAGAGGACATCTTTCCTGCGCTTATGTCCAAGTGCTCTATACACAACGCCCCAAGGGACTCTATTCCCTTGTTCCTGAACGAAGGAATGCCAGGAATTATGCTTAGAGGACCTAATGCTATGAAGGTACCTAGCCTTCCTTCTGCAGTAATCTGCAGTTTGGGTGTTGTAGCGACCAGTAACGTCACATGGTGGGTGTCTTCCCCCTACGGGATTGGTATGTCCACAAACACAAAAGGTAAGATAGAATAATATTTTCTTTTTTAATAATCGTAGTTATGAATTTGAGATTAGTATCAAATATTTCTTCTTTCATATTCCATTGCAACAAAAACATTCATTTCTGTGTGAGAATGAATTAAAATGTAGAACATGTTTTTGTGATAAAAATATACTTTTCATTAAAAACACATAATAAAATATAAAATCTAACAAATATTTTGCTGCTGATTGTGAATCTATTGACTCTTTCTTTGTTAACAGAGTAGTTGGAAGCAAGGTCGCCTCATTTACAGAACTGGATTCTGATTTAATGAAAAAATCAGCATTCTCAACGCTTGATGACATTAATCTTGGTATTATCAGTTGCCATCTGTATCCAGAAGATGATGTAAAAGAGGTATGTTTATATACTTTAACAGTATACATATTGACAGTGCAGTTTGATTTTGCTTTAAATTAATAGCAGTATCTCAGAACTGATTGACTTGAGGCCGACCAGAATAATTAATTGATTTTTGTAAATTAATGTAATCTAAGATAGAAAATAAAATTTAATGAAAAAGTATTTATTCTCCTAGAAAACAATTTATCTTGTATTTCACAATAATCAGTAATTCGCTTGGATATTTTGTTTTTAACATTAAAAATAACATGTTCAGCAATCCATAGGTAGTAGAAAATAGTCTGTGGAGTCCACTAAGTTATTTTTTTTTATTAACAATAAATTTGATGTACAGTATATCTTATACAGAATTATAGCATTATTTATTCATTCAACAGGAAAAAAAACATGATAATACTTCAAAATTATTAAATAAGCTCACTTTAAAATTAAAAGATTTTTCCTTTTCCAACCTAATTATGGCCTTCTTTCTCATAAGGACAGATGGTCAGTTTACAACAGAGTTTATTGATGCCCTTTTACAGGGTGAGGGAAGTCCCTATCTTAAATCCAAAACAGCAGCTTCCAACTTGGCTTCACTTTGGAGTAAACTCAATTAAAAATTTATAATTAATTTAATTAGCTCATTTGTATATTATATTCACTTCCATCAGCAGCAGTACCCAAGCAGCAAGCGAGTTCCAGTCTCCTAATCAAAAGATCCGTGTTTAAGTCTCAAAGCCTTTTTTTAACTTGATTTTTAATTATGTAGTGTTTATAAGAATATTGGGGAAAAATATATGAATTTCATGTTTGTTGATTATCATTTTATTTGAATATAACAATCATTAATGTAAAAATCCCTTTATGAACATGTGGGAATAGGAATCACATGGGGAATGATATATTAACAAATTGACAACAAACAGATTTTGTTTTATAAAACTAAAAAATTTAAGTACATAAATTTATTTTAATTTTCAGTATACCTGTTACAATCCGTAGCACAAACAATTATAAAAAAAAATCTATATAAATATTTTTGGATTGTAACAAGCAAGCTTATATACATCAATTTTTTAAAGTTTTATAAAATAGAATTTATTAGGTTAGGTTAATTAGATTCACACAAAATAATAATCAGCAAACAAAAAGTTCATATAGTTTTTTCCACATTGTTGTCGTCTCTCTGATCATCAATCGACAATTTGCATGCACCAGATCATTGATTTTCTGAATCCAGGTTTCATCAATTGAAGTTGAAGGCCTTCCTGATCAAGGGTCATCTTCAATTGACTGAAGACCACTTTTAAATGGTTAAAACCATTCGCAACATTACAAATGACTCAGAGCATCATCTCTGTAAGCTTGTTTCAAAAGTTTCTGCGAAAGTTTCACACAAAATTTTATGTTGCATCATTGCTCCCAAAAATTGCACATTATAAAAATTGCTACTAACACTTAAAAGTTGTACTCATATAACAGTATGAAAAATAAACAATATATCAACAATCCGAGAACATGTGGAGAACAAAGGTTATGTGGAACACAATGCTGCTAACTTCACGTCGCTAAATATCTTCATTAATAATTAAAATGTTCAGTTATTTTCTGAGCAGACCTCTTAAAAAAATGTAAGTTAAAATAAAAAACTATATGGAGGCTCAATTATGAGACTGGAATCCTTGCCACTCAATGGTTGCCACTGCTGTGACTAAATGAACAAATAAGCTGCTCTAACTGCTCAGAAAACTTAAAATATATTTTTAAATGGAATTTATTCCAAAATGGTGCCAAATTTGAAGCTGTATTTTTGGATATAAAATAGGGATCCCCTCTCACAACCCTCTGGAAAGGGCATCAGTAAACCCTGATATAAGCTGACCACCTGCTCTTGTCATTACTCACTGTTGTTACTGTGGAATTTCCAAAGCAATTTTTTATGGTATCTGTTTTGAAAAGGTTAGAAACTCTATGAAGTAGGCAATCAAATAATATATTCAATCTTTGTTGTATTTGTTCATTATGTTGTTTTGTCATATTTTGTGTATTTGTAAATTTTTGTATTATTCCGTTACATTAGGATTTTTGTTTTTATTTCTTGTATGAAATTTTCAGGGTGTGTGTGTGTGTGTGTACATGTTGATTCTAAAATGTGATTTGTAAAATTTGATTCTGTTGTATGTATTGCGTTTATGTATTATGTTCCTTGTCTCTGTCATTAAATATCCTTTCTGTATGTTTGTGTAGTATTTAGTCCAATCATTGCAGTTTAATCTTTATAATATGTGTTACTGTGCTCTGTATGTTCATGTTATATTAGCTTTTGTTCAATCTGTAATATTTATTGTTTTGAAATCACACAGTAATCTTCTCTAGGGTATTTTTTTATTTTGCTATGTACTGTATGCAATATGTTGTATATGAATGTAGGTGGATATCCATTAAGCTGATTTTAATGTTTTATTATATCGAGTTCTTCAGTATAGCTGTTTGCTGACAAAGTTGTAGTATTATAGGTGACTGGATAATATATAATGAAAAGCATTAATTCTGTATCAAACAGAGATATCCTTTGCACAGCTCAAGCTCATCTATTTTTATCAATTCAAGTACCAGCCATTTAATTAAAGGAACCGGTACTCATTGTTTTTTTTGTGTGTAGTTAAGTCCTTTTTTTGAAAATTATTAATAAATTTTGGAAATTGTTCATTAAATCATTTACAGTATATTTCCCAGCAGTTCATTTATAGGTAAGAAGTGATAAATACACTTTCTGTCTTACTTATTGGTAATATAATGATAAAGCTATATTTTGGAACTTATTTTTTTTTCTTAATCACTAACTCTACATCAATTTCAATTTTCTCATCGATCCATTTTATATGTATTTATCCAACATTGTATCATCATCTACATCTACAGCCTTGTTCATCGTATAGTCACAAAGTAAACAAAAAAATAATGTCCTGTCAGTTGTTGAGTAACATCTTTCTTCCTATTGAGTGTATGCAAATAACATAATCTAGCAGAATTTAGGTATACAACCAATATTTAAACACAATTGAAGGTTTTGGAGGTGTAATTATGACACAATTCATACTCATTACAATCTTAACATAAATATAACATTTGATATTAAAAAAATAATAAATAATAATAATTAAATACTGTAAAAGCAAGCAGTAAGTGAATATTTTCATTTTATTATTATTGATAATAATTATTGTATACTCTGCTATGATGCTTGCTTACAAATACATTATCATTAAAAACTATAGGAAATAGGAGACATTATGTTTTACCCTGGTGTTTTTCATGAAATTACTGATGATGTACATTCATCTTTACCGTACAGAGTGTTAAAGGTTATTTAAAATCACAGTTAATTATAAATGTAGAGTATATTTTCTCCTATATTTTTTATTTGTTATTCATATGTTAATGAGTCAGCTCTACAGTCTGCTGTTTAATAACTAATTTACGGAGTCTTGGTGATAAATCTAAGACAATGTTTTGCTGTAATAAGTTGTTTCTTGTTCACAAGAAACACTAATACAATGGATTTTGCTTCTTTCTCTCGCACTGTTAAATTGCATTACCAAAATTGATTCCCTACTGTTACTGTCTATTTGTTTTTGTTTCACAAAGTCTCCTTGGTTTGAGCCATTATGAAAATAGATTGTTTAAATGCTATATCGCAAAAGTAATCGATTATAATGTTTAATACTTATTTATAAACATTTACTAACTATGAACTATTACTATGGATATATAACATTTGCTAACTAAGAATAATAAAAAGGTAACATAAAAATAATGTAACCTGCACAAAGTGTTAATTAATTTGCTATTGTAATGTAGAAGAATGTTTTTATATTAAATAATTGTAATAAATAAATAAAACCAGTTTAACATAAAATAAATAAACATAGAAACAGTAAACAAACATAAAATAAATTACATTACGTGATGGAGCATAATTTCATACGAAAGAAATTCTTTTAATATGACTAGTAACATGTTGTAATGCCCGATGATGCTATAGCAACAAGTCCGTTCATTAGTGGCATAATACATGACATCACAGTTTTATTGTTTCATCATTAACAGGAATAAAAATTATTGTACAGTAACTGGATGATTATAGTGTGATCATCAATAATATTTAAAAGATTCTTTCATAAGCAGATTAAATATTACTTACAAGGGGAAGCAGTCAGCTTACAACATAGTTTATTGATGCGCTTTTGGTAGGAGGGGGTTCCCTACTGTAAATCCATAATGGCAGCTTCCACTCTGTAATAAACTCCATTTAAAAATTATCGAATGGTTCAAGTAACTTATTTGTATAGTCACAGCAGTGGCAAGCATTTCAGTCTCATGTTCAAGAGTTCTCAAGTTCAAGTCTTTGAGTTGTTTTTTAACTTTATTTTTGTTAACAGTTACACCTACAGAATGATATTTTTTATTTTGAAGCGACATACTGTGGACCATCCCAATATCATTTCTTTTTTGCTTCTTTTCCATACTTCATTGATTTTCATAGATTGCACCTGCTTTTCTTCTGTCCATTTTATTATGTTAGTTTTTATTATATAGTATTTTTTATAATAATAATATTTATAAGAATCTGAAAAAACTATTAACTAATAAAATAGTAATCAGCAAATTTGAAATTCATATAATTTTTTATAGATCTTTTAAACGTACAAGTAATTTTTTGTTTACTTCCAAGACACTTTTATACTTTAATTACATAACTTATGTTATCATTATTAAAATATTATGGCTAAATTTATTTACAAAAAAACAAATATAACTAAATTTTAACCATTTATAAGTGTGATAAATTTTATCACAGTTTATTTATTCAATTAATGATTAATTATTTATTATATCGCTGTGTAAATTGCACAAATATTTATGATTTCAGGATGATTGCAAATGGACATGGGACTTATTATTTACTGAAGTAGCATCAGATCTTCGCACTGAGTGGGAAGATGAAAGTAATCCCGATGTAGATGTTGCCTAGATAATTGATTTTTTTACAATTTAAGTTTATCATTTTAACTCTATAATATAATAAATATATATATTTAATATTATATGAAATGTATACCATCAAAACACTGCAATTAGATAAGTTAAACTTACCACATTACGGTGTGTGTAATGTACATTACACTATGTGCACAGTTTTAATGATAGAGCATATTGTTAGTTTTTAATATTTGTAGTATTTTAATGTACGATTTAATAAAGTGTATTTAATCATGACCGAGGATGCGGGATCCCTCAAAAGTACTATCATGATAAAATTAAGGAAAGAAATGTCTTATCTCAATTGTTTGTACTAGGTGGTTTATGTTAGTAGAATTTGAAATATGCAATACTTGTTTTTTTACTAGAGTATTACTTAGATTTTTTAAAAGAATAAAGTTTTAAAATTGTTAAAAAGATAGTACAGTTTATACTGTTTTAGCAATGTATAAGTATGTTTATTATTATTTTGGCATTAGTTTACTAAGAGATATTGCAATTTCTTCATTTGAGATAAATTTCATTGCACTACCATTGTATTTATATGTTGTTTTGTGTAATTATTTTTTTTCTGGAAATCAGGTACAATCAACCAGGGCAATATTATTGTATAGGTTACAATTTTTCTCAGAGATATGTTCAAAAAACTTATTCTGACATTTATTTTATTTGACAAATTTTTTTTTTAAATTAAAAACCGCCCTCTGTATGAATTCACAATTTATTGCTTTTAGTAAGTTGTTTATCTCACTTCTTCGTACAGCGTTAAGTTTTTCAATATTGTTATTGGTTACACATACATGAATTTTCATTTATACAATGTAATCCTAGTTCTTCATTCTTTTCATTTCACATTTTGTCATTCTTATAAATCTTTTTAATCTATAAAAAACAATTTCTACTCTGCAGATTGATTACTTGCATTTTAAAAACCAGATTGCACACTTCATAAATATCTGGTAATTGTTGAAGTTGTAGGCAATTCAAGCCAAAATTCTGTTTTAGACACTTGGAAAGTATTATTCTTTTTCCTTAATAAGTTGGAGTATAGGTAATGCGCAGTTTCTGAAAAAAAAGTGTTACATTAATCTGTTGCTTTACACTATCTATCCCAGTCTATCTTATGATTGAGAGCATGTAAAGCTCATGAAATATAAGAGGCACAAGTCCAAGTAGCTTTCCCTGAGGATAATCATTATACATCAATCACTATATTGAAAGAATTAAAATGTCATTTATAAGACCAAATGATACGTTTATTTCAGCAGGCTTGGCATTCGGCTATGCAACCATACATTTAGCTTGCTGAAAAAAACAGAAAATTGCTTAATTCCTTATTTTTTTTATTAAGCTTGAATTCTGCATGCTAACATTTTTACTTATAATAATTTTTTGCAAAGTAAAGAAACAATATAAATCATAAATAAATTTTTTATTGTGATCAATATCTAATAATTGATTGTATACAGAGTGTGCGGGAATTAATTCCCTATTGAAAATTGTTTATAACTTTTTTAATACTTTACTAATTTTCATGAAACATAAACATTTTGTTCCTTACAATGGTAGAATTGTTTTGCATTGCTAAAATTCCACATAAGCACCACCATTATCCAACAGTTTCTGTAAATGGATGGGATATTTGCGACAGACTTCTGCAGATAATCCAACAGTATGTTTCCAAGAACTTGGCGAATTCGCTTCTTCAGTTCATCAAGAATTTTTGGTTTTGTGCAATAAAACTTCCTCTTTCACCCACTTCCAGAGGAAGAAGTCGCAGGGTGTTAGGTCAGAACTCCTTGCTGGCCATTCAAGGAGCCATGACATCCCAACCAGCATCCTGGAAAATGGTTATCTAGCCATGCACGGACAGGATTTGTGAAGTATGCTGGGCCCCATCTTACATAAAGATTGTTGTTGTAATTTTCCCATGTAGATACAATACCATGAACATAATCTTCAAGCATATCAAGATAGTGTTCTGTATTCATTGTATCCCTAATGAGATATGAACCTGCAACTTTCATGGATGTCATGCTGCACTGCAATATGACCTTTGGGTGATGTTGACTTTTTTCAACAACCACCCTCTGTTGCCCAATAATAGCAATTGTGCCAGTTAACAAACCCCCTACATGAAACTTGGCTTCATCTGACCACAGGATAATACTGAAAATGTCAGACCAGCAAGAATCATATTTCCATATTCCAACCAATGAACATAGTCTTCTGGCGATAATTCCTGGCAGTAATGTGGTTTCCATGGGTGGAAATTCAACTCTTTCTTCAGAACAGTTCGGATTATGTGTTGGTTTAAACCAATTTCACCAGATGCCTATCTGTGATTTATGAGGACCTTGAGTGAACATTTCCTGAACCACTTGTACATTTTCCTCCATGCTGGATGTTGAAGGGCGACCACGTCTCCTAACATCTGATATGGAATCTGTGTCCATTAGCTTCGAGTGGCAATTCCTTATGGTTTTTATATCTACGAAGGCACAAGGTCCTTTAACACTTTGTCACCATCTCTGTACTTGTACCACAGACTGCCATACTTCATACCGGGATCCCAGCAGAGCCCACTCACACAAGGTTAGATGTTGCGCCATGGTCCACCACTGATACCTGCAGTGACATAAATGAGATATCATGTAATAAATTCTATCATTGTAAGGAACAAAATGCTTTTTGTTTCATGAAAATTGGTTAAGTATTTAAAAAGCTTGTTTATAACTTTTTTGAACCTGAAATAATATTAAGTTAAATACATGAGGATTCTAAATGTAAAAAATAACTATGAAATAAATTACATTTCATAAGCAGTTATTAAAAATTGGGTGCATATTAATGTACATGCGTTGATACATAAAATTCAGGATTTTTTAAAATTGGTTTTATTTAAAAATACATTTAGAGTAATATTGTTTCTGTAAAAGAAAATCTTTTAGTCATATTTTGAATGAATTGGTTGGAAGTCTTTTTTTAATAGTTTGATAATTTGTTAAAAACAGTAATGAAAACATAAGCTCTTTCTCATAAGGCTTTTTTATTTTGCTTGTTTAACAAAATATTATACAGTCTATTTTATGACTCATTAAGCTGCTTAAGAGGTCTGTTCAGAAAATAACCGAATTTTATTTTTTAATCTCTGTTATTAATTTTATATAGTTTTTTATCGCTTTTATATTGTGAAAAACCATTCGTAACATTGCATACAACCCAGAGCATCATCTCATCTTCATAAGTTTGTTTCAATAGTGGAAAGGTTTCTGTGAAAGTTTTCCCAGGTTTCATGCAAATTTTACGTTGTATCATTGCTCACGAAAATTACACATTTTAAAAATCACTACTAACACTTAAACATGTCACACTTCAACAATCCAAGAACATGTGACTACAGAGGAGATTATGCAGAACACAATGCTGCCAATGGCATATCACTAAATATCTCCATTACTGCATAATTGAACATTTTCGGTTATTTTCTGAACAGACCTCATATTTTTCTTTCTTAAGTCACTACTGAAAAATAGTTAAAACTTAAAAATTGCATTGTATATTGCAAAATTGTATTTAGGATTTTATCTTGATATAGTATATATATATATTGGAGAAGGATAGTTTTATTGAAAGTGTAACTGCAGTTAGTTGTTGGCACATGGGATTTTTTATGTTTTGGTTTTATTTTGTTGCCTCAGAAAGAGCATGAATGTGGTGTATGCTTCATCAATTTATTGTCAGTTTCAGACTATTTGTGGTATACATCTTTCATTTTCAACAATAACAGTAAAATATTAAGAACTATTGCTTAATTTGCAAATCGATGACTGGAACATATTAATTCAGTTTTTCCCAGAAAATGACCCTGTTAGTATTAAATTAAATTTTTGGTTTCTTGTTTTTCCCGTTGGATTTGTGGTTTTTTCTCAAGCTAGATTTTTTTTAAATTTAATTCTTAACTGAGCCAGTGCAATTTTGAATAACAATGTGATACTGTACAGGCTATGAAACAATGTAACTTACAATTTTTGGCTTCACGATCTATCAACTTATAATGGAACCCATTATAAGTTCTTAACTTTTTTTTTTATTTTAGCAGTTCAAGACAGACTTAAACTGTGTGGGAAGTATCTTCTAATGTGTACCAAAGAATTTTCTTAAGTACTTGAAGATGCTACTCATAACAAAAAAGGAGTGTGTACTCAACTGAACACTGAAGTTTTGATAATGATTTTTCTACCCTTCTATTAACAAGTTCACAATTTTCCTACAATAAGACAAGAATAAGGTTTTTCCAACATACAACTTACTGTAATAATTGAAAAAATGTTTCATTTGTCCAGTATTTTTTTACAAACATACATTACTCATATTGAAATTAAAAAAAAACTTTTTTTTCATTGATGAAAAAAATGTATTGTTAATATAGTTTCATGATAAGTTGTGAGTCTACAAGTTGTTGGTTAATTTCTGAAAAGTAAATACATTTTTTACAATACTAGAAAAAATTAGATTTGATTAAAACTAAAACTTTTAGTTTAATTTTTTTTAATTATTTTAAATTTAAATGTGATTTGTACTTTAATATATCTGTACCTCGGAGGCAAACAACACTGTTGCAATAATGAAATTGTTCAGGAAAGCCAATCAAAGTTATTTTTTGATTGCTTATCCAATTCCTTGATTATTGATGGATGTAATGAATTGAAATTTTCTGTAGTAACAACTTTTAGATTTAAATTTTTGGTTTTCATCAGAATCACATGTTTTGTTACTTGTATGCCATATTTTCTGGAAAAATTTGGACTTAGTGTTTACGCCTTTAGAAAACTTATGAATTTTAATGGACAAATAATTTATGGTAGCACGTGTAAGTATGAATATTAAATAGCACTCTTCTTAATAATTTTTAACTGTGAACAGTATTTTATTAATGAAGTATGGTAATACAATTGAACTTGAAGAATACAATATAAAAAATACAGAAATTATAATTAAAAATTAAAAATTATCAGCCTATTTTATTCAGGGTGTTGAGAAAAAAATTTTGGAATCATGAATGAAAATAATGTTGTGATGGAAAAAGCTTACAACTTAAAATGTTGTACAACATTTTTATTATACTGTTTTATAATCGATAATATTATTAACATTTACTGCGTCATAAAAAAATATATATTTATAATAAAATCAGACTAATTTACAAAAATAATAATTTTTTTTTTATTCCATGCACAGTTAAATAAAGCTCAGCTCGGGGAGTGTCCTTTTACTCTAAGGGGTTACAGCACGCCAAGGTATTTAACAGTATCTTTGCTTTGAAGAGTCTGACCCCCCCACCTTGAGGTTGATTCTGCCCACTGTCTGCCGTCATGCACTTCTGCGAGGATAACTCTAAACCATATTCCAGCATCCATCTTTCAATAGCAGATAGAGATACATTGTCTTTTTCTTCCAAATCGACCTCAATCCTGCCACTAATCAGGATGGTGAGGTTGTCTGCATACGCCACCAATTTAGTTTCAGCCGTCAATGGAAGTCCTAATACATAGTCATAGACTAATCAAAATAAACTTCCCAGAACTGATCCTTATGGGACATCACTGAAAATCTAGAATTTTAATGTACCATCTTGCCTTTTTGCCATAATCCATCTTTCCAACAGATATTCACCTATCTGCCACCTAAGATAGGTGGCAGACCTTTGATGTCAGCATAGACATGATTGCGTCCCATATGACCGTCCCAAAAGCGTTGCACACATCCAGTAAAATCAACATGGGCATTTTCCTTGTCCACCATGCCCCTTGCCTTATAGTGGTGGTCCGGTTCACAACCTTCTGAAATGCCTGTAATGTCGACTGGCCCCACCAAAAACTGTATTGGCTATATTGAATTCCAGCACCTGCCCCAAGCTTCTCTATAATGCGAGATGCGATCATTCTCTCAACCACTTTGCCCATATTATTTATGATACAAAGCAGTTGATGGTCCATGTTAACTTCATCTCTAGTTTGTTTAGGTAAAAAGGCGAGCCTGGAATCTTTCCAACACCTTGGGAAATTCTTGTATTGTAACCCATAATTGGTGATATTGGTCATCTCCCAAGGGACCTTTCTGATAAGACTCTTCAACACAGATAAGGGTATCCTGTCAGGTCCAGGACTCTTCTTATCTCGGAGTTTTGAAATAGCTGCAGTTACCTCATCATGTGAGAAGCAGTTCTGCTTGCACTCTACCATTTCAGAAAAACTGCTGTCCTCCCTTGGGAAGAGTTTTGATATCTGTCTTAGGGCATTCTCTGCTATGAGGGCGGGCAGGCTTCTGCCAAGTCTTTTCATGACTATTTGATATCCCTGCCCCCACAGGTCAGCGTCCAGTTCACCACACAACCTGTCATTTAGTTATCTTCACCTGTTTTTATCTCGTGATTGAGCAAGCGTCAAGCTGCCACATACCTATGTGTGCAGCTTCATCATATTCAACACTGCTGGCTTTCTATACCTTAGGCTCTGTAGGTCCTACCTCATTCTTGCTATTGTATCAGACCACCAGTAAATGGAGTGATCTCTACCTCTTATCAATGGCTGTGCCATTTCCTGAATTATTAGGTCCTGCAAGACTTCCAGTGAAATCTGCCTTCCATCAGTAAGCTTCCTGGCCACATTTGAGACAACTACTGACACCAGCCTCTTTGCCACTCGCAGCAGTTTCATACTGCCAGCAGTCCTGAGCAAGGAATCATCCACCTCAAGTAAAGTTGCCAGGGGCTCACTGGCGGTCTCCTCCTGGAGGACCCTTCAGTTACACCTGAAGTGATCCCACCTGCTGTCGATTATTGTTAAATCGAGCACAGAACTGTGTCCTCTGGCCTTATAAGTTGGGGTGTTGTCATTTAGACAAAACAGTCCTGAAGTAATCATTTACTCCACAAGAACCTCACCACCAAGGAGGTTCTCAAGAACCTCCACCTCCTAACCTCACCTGTTAGTGTAAGAGCTGCCAGCAGCTATGGCTTTACAGTTAAGATTGCCCAACAGGATCACCTTCTTGGACGACCCGGCCACAATATCGTGGAATCTCCCTCAAACTCCAGAAAGCCACAGTTGGGACTGACATATGCTCAAATTAACAGAATACCCGACAGCTCAACCATCAGCACCCCGTCTCTTCTAAAGAACGGCTGTCATCCCCCTGTCGCTAATGTTTCAAATGGCAAAGTCACCTGCCGTGTCCATGCACCAGTCACTCCTGGCCACAGTGTATTGGTTGGGCTTTGTGGTGACAAAGATGTTGATGTCAAGGCCCCTTGTAATCTCACCCACTAAGTCATGGGAGAAAATTCTACGATTAATGTGTGACATTATTCTAATCATCCTTGTCTTGACCGCACATCACGCCTCCAGTGTGGTATTCATTACTGTTGCAATTTAAAAATCTTGTCACCTCACAGCACTCCCTAATATGTGGGCCCTTGCCCCCACAGTTATAACAGGTCGATTCTATTTGGGCTCTGATACTCAGCGCCCCTGTGTCCAGAGCCTCAGCATCTGAAGCAATGTTATCTTCTCTTATATAGGCCTGACAATAAACCCAGCCTATTTTAATTCTGTCTTCCACCAATTTATTGGCCACCCGGTATGAGGTTATCACCGATAAATTGCACGTGTTTCCGTAGGCCCTCCTCACCGATGTTATACAAAAAGGTTCATTTCTACCAGCAGCATCAACAATGGCACTGTTGACCTGTTCAGTTGTGTCCACATCAATATATTTGATGTGGAACAGTTCGTCTGTCACCACAAGTTTGCATATCCACCTGGAGCCCGGCAGCCCTGTCTCTCAGAGTAGCGGTGAACTTCTCCACCTTCTGTGTACTTTTAATTCTCACCTGAAGCTCCTTTCGCCGGCCTCCCCTTTCAAGCCAGATGCATTCATAGCTTTCATCAGGTCAGCATACGACTTTCCCTGCGCATGAACAACCTCTACTTTACTATCCTTCACAGGGGGAGTTGCCCAACATGCCGAACCCAATCATGATCTTGGCTAATCGATC
Organism: Lycorma delicatula; assembly: GCF_047948215.1. NCBI lineage: Eukaryota > Metazoa > Arthropoda > Insecta > Hemiptera > Fulgoridae > Lycorma > Lycorma delicatula. The sequence goes on along the minus strand of NC_134460.1, from coordinate 148,298,292 downwards.
TCAGCGGTCTTCAGAATCACTACCGCCACTGGTTCTGTTTTACTTCCTTAACAGGTATACCAGTATCTTCTGCACCGCAGTACCTATGGGTCCTCCTGACAGCACGATCACGAATCGCTAATTTCACCAGAACGTGCCTGATTGACTTCAAAATGACTCATGTCTCTCTATTTCCATCAGTGGTGTTGTAAAATATGTTAAATTTACTCCTTTGAGTAGACACCATGTCATCTGCCATCAGAGATGAAACATCCCTGGTGACATCACCCGCGTTGAAACATAATACTCCAGAATTCTCTCTCTTGGATCTCTGTGTGCACTTCCAAAAGCTGCTTGTAGCCACTGCTGCTACTGCTACTGGATGCCACTAAAGCTGCTACTAGATGCCACTGATGCATTGTAAACTGCAGTTAGTTCCTTCTAGTTTTCATATACATATTTTGCCATTCCTGAACTGTAGTGTTGTTTCAGGGTCAAAATTGGCAGTTCTAGTCAGTTTGTGAGCTCTTTTAGTCCCACAACTGGTTCCTCTTCTTCTGACAACACCTGTCTTACGCGTTTTTTGCCTTTAACTTTGGTCACCCTCCTTTGCAGTATTTTAAAGGCTCCAGAAGAACTCTGTTCCATTCCCTCCTCCATGGGAATCAACCAATATCAGATCTAATATTTTTCCTGAATTCTCCACCCAATTCTGAGTAGTTTGATACCCCATACCATAGCCTTGGTATGGGGTGGTCCGTAAGGGGTGGTCGGGGTTTTTTTGGGGGGGAGGCTAATATGTATGGATCCAAATATGCAATACAAATTTTTGGGGGATAGGAGGCAAGGAAAATGTATCTTACCAAAATTTCAATCCAAAATTTTTGGGGGGTTTGGGGATCAACTGAAGGTAAAGGTCTCAGATTGGATAGATCCTGGGGGATTTTGGATTTGGGGTAATGGGTCGGGTATGCCTCGTAGGAGGTTACTTGTAGGTAACCTCCTACAAGAGTACCACTTACATTGGGAAAGGCTCTCCCAATCAATTTAGTGATGAAAGTTCAGGCAGCCATGTGGAAATTGCAAAGAGGCAGGGAGGCCAAGGTATTTGGGATGCGGTTTCGAGCCGAACCTGTATCAGAGCAGAATGGTGATCTCAATGCACAGGTTCTAAATTTTGAACAGTTGCCAATCTCCCACCTGTCGAGGAGGCTTTACAACCTTGCGATGGAAGCATGGAAAATCCTTGTATAAGTTTATAGAGAATTTTGGGGATGGTATGCCTCTCCATTTTTAAGTGCTAGCTAGCTTAAGGCTCCAAGCACTTTAATGATAGACAGGTACTTGCTGGCATCCAGCTGCCTAGGCGTGGCAGCGAATTGCTGTCTCTGATAAGATAAATTTAATTGGTGATAGTAATATATTTTTTTAGTATTTGACTGGGTGCAGCTACCCATTTTAGTGATATATAACAAGTTGGTGGTGGAACACGCAAGCAAGTGGTGTATGATACCACGCTTTTAGGTTAGCTCAAGGAGCTAGTTAGGACACTGATTGCCAAACTGTTTCAAGGCTCAGTAGCCGTTTGTGGCGCAGACATTTGATCTTATGCTTTAGGGCGACCAAAGGGGGTGGTGACAGGAGAAATGCCAAGCCTCATCTGAAATCCAAACATTGTTTAGCAATACGTCTCAGTTCAAGGTAGTTCAGCGAATTCCATTCTTTGATGTTGTTATTGATTAATTTAGGGGACCATTAATTTAGGGGACACTGTTATTTTGTATGGATACAAATGCAAATCGGTTTTTAAAATTCACTGCACAGATTGCCAAGAAATCCCTAGAAATTGTGCTGCTACTTTTCTTGTCGATATGCTCGAGCTCCTTGGCAACACTGCTGTGACAGCTTCGACATTTTGTGAACAACGAACATCAGCATTGCTGTTTCTGCTAACTCTCAAACACTGAACCGTCACTATTAAATTTTTCGTAAAATCTGCGTATTGTTTTAAATAAGGATGACCACTGAGTTTGAAGATGTGCACAAAACTAACTTTGTGTAACCATCACAGTTTTCACCCCTTTAAAAAAAAAAAAAATTTTAATTTAACATCATCCATTAAAAAACAACACAGTCTTTGCACGCTGTTCAACAGTTGTCTTCCTATGTCAGCCATCTTCGAACAATACATAAACAGCGCAATCAGAAAGAGAAGAAATTAATATTCAAGAACTGACCCCCGTAGGGGAAGGCACCCACCATGTGACAGTTGCGGTCACCGTACCACCTCCTCTATACCTAGCTTGTATGGACTTTTACCAGCGGCCATCTTCAAAACCTCAGCAAAAGGCATCTTTCAGCCTTTTTCTTACCGCAGGTGTCATTCCCATCAGTGTACTACTATCCCTAAAAAACAACAAAACTAAAAAAATACATCTTATGTCAGTCTCAAACAAAACTGAGTAAACAAAATAAGAAAAGGAACTGAAATTCATTCCCTATCTGAAGGTAAAAGAAGTGAGTTCAACACACAATTAAAATAAAACAAACCAACAACAAAAACCTAGCAATTATAAATCAAACTAAAAAAGTCCTTTGACCAGCAGGAGTCCATCATCAACATAAGCCACAATGCGACACCCGCTGGGCAACCTCAGCCGCAGAAGAGAATTGAACTCCACAACAAAGGACCCAACACGGGGTCCTTTCTTTGTGCCTTGGGGATACCCCGTGGAAAGCATCTTGTCTACCTCATAGCTGCCCTCACGGAGCAGCACATCCCGATCACTGAAGTAACTTTGCATTACCAGCAATTCACTGACAGTGCATTCTCTTTTTTTTTGCAGTTGATAAATGTTCAAGGACCACCGCAAATTGTTAAACGCCCCTGAAATATCTAGGAAAATTCCCAGGACATATTCCATCTCACTGGTCGTCACTATACTCATCACACGGAGTATGACCTTGGATTATAATCCAAGATACAGAGACTTACAAGGAACTAACAGTTGAAAAGCAGCTACTTCATATATATTAAAAACAAATGTCAAAAAAGAATGTAAAAAAAAATGTTTTAGGGTTTTTATAACTGGAAATTATTTACCTGTTTATGAAATGCTCATATACATACTTCTAAGAAACTGGGTAATGTGATAAAACATGATGCATGTTTTACGTAACTGATTAATAAAATTAGAAAAACACTGTAAAAAAAACCATCAATAAAAAATCAAAGGCTGCTCATATGTTGAAAAAATTTGTATCCTATATCAGTGCAGTCAAGAGACCGAATTTTGTAAAAGTTCAAAATGGGTTTTATTGTTTAAAGGATATTATTTTATGATAGATTTATATGCTGTCTTTAAAATTATCCCTCCATGAAGATTCTTTTTCTTTCACACATGACACAACTCTGTTGTTTCTTACATTATTAAAATATTGTGTCTCAGTTTTATGGAAAAAAATCTTTTCAATAATTTTTGTTTCCTTTAAAAGTCAAAGTTGAGTTAACAAAATGTTCCCAAAAACAGTCCTTGATTTGCAAACAAAATATGCATTTGTAATTTATTATGAATATTTTTAGAAATATAAATAATTTTAATGAAACATTAATATTTTCATAAACATGATAGTCATTACCAAGAAAGAGGAATATTATATTTAATTTTAATATTTACTACTACTTCATTCCTTACTTACTTATATTTATTAGTTATATTATTTCACTCTACAGTGTATCAAAGTTCTCACAGGACTTTCTTAACCTATTCCACTTGTGAAAATAATGGAAAAAGTTCATATAAACATGTCCTAAAATGATTTGTTTGAAAGTTACGAATAGTCAAAGATTTTGCTTGGATTTCAGCTACCCTGTTAATATGTGGTCGTACTAAAATTTTTAGGAATTTATAAAGGGGCAGAATTAGTGATTTATTATGGTTTTTGACCTGAAAAACAAACAAAATAGATCCCAGAACTGTATTTGCAGTAGTTTTTGAGAAATCTGGGTAGAAAATTAATAAATTATGATTAAAACCCTGTTTTTTATGTTTGAAGTACAATAACTTTTTAAATGGCTAATAAACCCATAAATTTTTAAACAGAAATAGTAGAAAATTTAATTCTAAACAAAATGGTCTAAGATAAATTGAATAAAATGAAAAACAGTTAAAAAAATTTGAATTTTATTTAGAAATAGTATGTTACTACATTGTCAGAAAAGTATTTATTTAATATAAACAAATACCAAATTCTTTTTTTCGATGTAAAAATTTGTAAAAACAGATTTTACTGTTAAAAAATTAAAAAAAAAAACAAAGGGAAATTACACAATTCTAAAATAAATAAAAATTATTTAATTAATACGTTTTTTATTATTAATGATAGAAACACAATAAATTATTTGAAAAATTATTATTTCAAAGTTGGCAACAGTGCACAATACTGTAGTATTTAATTCATTCTGTAAGGTACATTAAGGTGTATCAGGTATTATGAACTGTGCTGTTGTTAGTAAGTTTTTCTATGAATTTTAGTTTGAACATGATCAATTTGCAATTAATGTCATACTTATTTACAATAAAGAAATACGCTGATACGGTATTCATTTTGGGCATGATTTGTTGATGCTGTCTTGAGAGAAATTTGCTTCATCAGTAAACAAAACATACTTGTAGAGTTGTCAATTTGTATTCTACCAGTTGCAGAACTCCAAGGGAAGCGGACTGTTTCCTGGGTGTAGATGTCGAACTGGTTTTTTATGGTAAGGATAAACTTGTTTTGATTTTCCTCCAAACCATTGAATGCAAAACTCCGATCCGCTTAGAAAAATGTTGTGTACTGTCACCTGGACTGCACTAAACTGCATTGGTAATAATTTTATCAATAACAGTTGGATAGATTGCTCATAGCTGTTACAAGTACTAGGTGGTGAACCTGTTTCCTAAAGGTTGGGAAAAGTCACGCTAATTGTTTTGGGAACTGGAATCCTGCAATTTAGAAAACTTATTTCACATACTACTCCAGCAGCTGTAGCATTACACAGTAAGCATAATTGGGCATAATTAAATGCTCATGAAATGTTGAAAAGGATATTTCAACCATTATTTTTATTAATTTCATTTCATTTATTAGTTTCATTTCAGTATACCCTCTACATCCTACATCCCTAACAATTTGTTTTACATATTCCAAACGTGGCCTGCCTACACAATTTTTTCCTTCTACCTGTCCTTCCAATATTAAAGCGACTATTCCAGGATGCCTTAGTATGTGGCCTATCAGTCTGTCTCTTCTTTTAACTATATTTTTCCAAACGCCATATCTTTCTTCATCTATTTGCTGCAATACCTCTTCATTTGTCACTTTATCCACCCATCTGATTTTTAACATTCTCCTATAGCACCACATTTCAAAAGCTTCTAATCTTTTCTTCTCAGATACTCCGATTGTCCAAGTTTCACTAACTGTTTAGGCCATTCATATTATTTGTTTATCTGTTCCACTTAAATGCCGAGATCTAGTTGCACTTTCTTCAAAGAAGATTGCTGCAACTGCTTGAAGATGTACCTCTAGCACTGAGATGCAAATATATTTCCAGCATAATGGTGCGCCTCCCCACTTCTCTTGTGATGTTTCCACTCACTTAAATCATCATTTCCCTGAGAAATGATTGGTCCATGGAGGTCGACGTTCCTGGCCACCAAGATCTGATTGTAACACCTTTATATTTTTGCATCAGAATGGATGAAAAATTGTATACAAAACAAAAATACATTGTCATGACAAATTAATCATCCGCATTATGGATGCACTCAAGCAACTTAATGACAGCCCTGAAGAACTAAAAAGAGTAACAAAAGCAGTACAGAAGTGTGCCAAGAAATATGTTGAATATGGCAGGCTCATATTTGAAAATTTATTATAAACTGGTACATATAATGTATTTTGGCTTAGTGTACTGTTTCTAAATAAAATTTTATTATTTCTAAACTTTTTTTATTTTATTCAACTTATCTTACACCGTTTTGTTCAAAATTAAATTCTCTACAAGTTTATTTAAAAATTTTATATGTTTATTTCCCATTTAAAAAGTTATTGTACATCAAACATAAAGACACAGGGTTTTTTTACCACATTTTATTGATTTTCACCCCAGATTGATAAATCTGGAGAAGTTCTTGTTTGATCTTCATTTCACTTTATTTCCTGTACAAGTAATTTGTATCGTTTTTCACATATATTAAGAATCTTTTGTCCTTTGTTTTTAAGAACTGAAAGTTGAAATAATACTGCAGATATAGTTCTGGGACCTATTTTGTTTGATTTTCAGGTCAAAAAGCATAATAAATCACTAATTCTGCCCCTTTATTAAGATCCCAAAAATTTCAGTATGACCTCATTTCACTGGGGTAGCTAAAATCTGAGAAAAATCGTTCACAAGTCGTAACTTGCAAGTGATTCATTAGGACATATGCTTATATAAACGTTTTCCATTATTTTCACGAGTGGAATAAGTTGTAAAAGTCCCTGGAGAACTTCATGATATATTCTGTATGAACGAAATTATTTCCTAGATAAAAAAATTGTAAAATATATGCAGAATTTTTCTTAAAAAATAATTATTAAAATTATTTATGATTTGAATTATCAGATCACATTTGGTATACATCACATAAACAGAATGTAAAGTAAGTTACATTTATTTAAGTGCAATATACTTTATTATTACATTTATGTAAATTAACATTACGTTAATTTAGACTATGTAAATTTTGTAACGTTTAAATATTGCTTGTAACTACATCATTTATGTAATATTTATTATTAGTTTGTACCTGTATTTCTAAATAAATCCGTCCGTGAAATGTACATTTATTAGATAAACTACCATTATTAATCTAGAGCTATAGTATTAGTACATAGTGAGCTGTGATAGTTAGTATAAAAAAATGTATTATTTAATGCTAACATTAGGTCAGATTGTCTTGAATTGCTGTTTTGTATTGTAGGGTTTTTAGTATGGTAATTGTTTTATTTTATTTGTGGTTGTTAATAAGTATTATATTAAAAGAATATCTCAGAATTGCAAAAAAATTGCAATGAAAGGACACTAAATTTGTTTGATCTTCATTTCACTTTATTTCCTGTAAGTAATTTGTATCGTTTTTCACATATATTAAGAATCTTTTGTCCTTTGTTTTTAAGAACTGAAAGTTGAAATAATACCTGTTAAGAGTTTTAATATTTCATGTTGTAACAAAAATTTTATAGTGAAAATATTTTTTTACTTTTATAATTTTTAAGAAAAATATTTATTGGTCCTGGAGATAGTAAATTGCATCCTCTTATAATCTGATGCTCCTACACCAAATAAAACATTTCTGGAAGTAGCATACAAGAAATAAATAAGTTTTATAAAAAAAAATTTTTTTTAGCTGCTAATGGTGCTGAGAGGACCAATGGTGGGCGGCTGCTTGCAGTACGTGAACAATTCATTCGTTCAAATAAATTATACTTCTTGATACAAACAATTTATCTAAAATTATATTTATGTTTTGGAAAAAAAGGAAAACATTGGAGTTAGAGCTGTGTTAAAAAATCACAACTCAAGAAACAGCTAAAAATGTTCAGGATTTTGAAGCTTTTTGTTAGTATACTAAATTAGTTAGTATACTAAATTCGTTAGTATACTAAATTCATGAACATTATTTACTTACAATTGGCAAAAGCATTTAACAAAATCATGTGTGATCATGTACCACAAAAACATAAACCATGTAACATTTTTTTGGCAGGCCGTAGGCCCACTTTTTTCCTAGTAAAAAAGAGTAAGGTTTAAACATGCATGAAAGAAAAATCATAGCAATATATATGAGTCGAATGAATTGATAACTTGCTCCTTTTATTGAAGTCTTTTAAAAAAGAGTCCGAAGCACGGATAAAATACAAATAGATAAAGCTATACTGACAAGGGCAGGCAGCCAGCTTATAATAGTTTTTTTTATGCCTTTTTACAGAGAGATAGGAAGGGGGCCTGATTTTAAATCCAAAATGGCAGAGTCCAACCTGGCTCTTTTGGAATAAACTCCACTTAAAGATTGTATATTTACAATCACAGCAGCCAAGTGGCAAATGTTCCAGAATCTCATAATCAAGAGGTATCATGTTCAAGTCTGCGTATCCTTATTTTTAATTTTTTTTTCTTGTATAAACAATGGCGCAGGTGATTTTTATTTTTATTTTGAAGTAGTCTATCAAGGACCATGCCATTATCATTTCCTTACTTCTTTTCCACATTTCCTTAATATTCTCAGAGTGCACCCACTTTTCTTCTTTTGTCCATTTTATTTTGTAGATGAGTTTTTATTGTATAATATGTATAAGAATATGGAAAAAATGTTATAAATTTCATTATGTTGATTATTATTTTATATAAAAATAATATTTTTTTTATTCAACTTGAAAAAAGTTTTTGAAAAATTTTTAGCCTGCCTGTTACATTCTGGAATTTTTTTTTCAAATTTATTATAATTTTATACAGATTTGAATGCTAGATAATGGATACCAGTGTACTTTGGTGATTGGGGTTCAATTAGCCACACACCTCAGGAATGGTCACCCTGAGTCTGTACAAGGACTGTAAGGGGGGGTTGTTTATTGTTTACTAGTTGAACAGATTGCAACCTACACTAGAAAGATATAAGATACAGGATTTTTTCCAGATTCTTATGAATATATTTATAAATTCTATGTTATAAAAACTCATCTGCAATACTGTTTATGTAAGAAAAAAGTGAAAGTAAAAATAGATAATATGGAGACTCGAACCCAAGACCTTCCATTTATGAAACTGGAATGCTTGTTAGTTAGCTGTTATTATTGTAAATACACAAATAAACTACTTGACCCTCTAATAAATCTTTAATTGAGTTAATTGGAGTTAACTCAAAATCAGATGATATTTTGGATTTAATTTAGGATCCCTCTTACTACCATCCTACAAAAGAACATAATAAACTTCATTATGCTGACCATCTTCTCCGTAGGAATAAACAGATTCTTGTAGATAACTGAAGTTAAACAAGTATCAGTAGAGATTTTGTCGAACAGATAAAATCATGCTGTTGAAATTTAATATCAGGTAACGAACGACCATAGCATGAATTCTAATTAAAACAAGAGGGCAAAAGTGTTGTTAAACTCTCCTACTATTTACACTTTGCTCAAAATTGAATCCTTCCAAAAATAAAATAAAAATTGGTTTATACTTATTAAAACATCTCAGATGACAACATTTTGAACATTTAAAAAAAAAATATACATTAAAAAAAAATTGTAATTTTACTCCTTAACTATAGTGATGAGGCTAAAATCTTTTCTATATTAATAATACATCTAATTTAGAAAAAAAAAGTTTCAATCCAATAGGTTAAAATTTTCAAAAGTTACTATAGTTAATAAAATTTAAAAAAATATATAATTAATATTTTTACTGGATGTACTTGACTGGTTTTATAAAACCATAACTTGATTTTTGATCCACATAAGATGTCATCTTGCATAGAAATTAAACCATCATTGTTACTTGATAAATTATGATTCTGTAGAAAATCTTAATAACACAAAAGGTTATATGTACAAATTAATAATAAACTTCACAGTTTTGATTTACCTTCACATGCAAAGTCTAGTCTGTGAGAGAATCCAACTATTTTTTTCTTGGATGTAAACTGAAACAAATTCACCATTATGTGACCTGTATTTTTTAATCTTCTGGTGAATCAGCTGATGGGTGACAGCAGGTATGTGTGATTTTTTAATATGTGCTTATTACAGTTTTCTGTATCACAATGACATATTGAATGTTGCCGCTCGATACATTACTTGTAATTATCAGAAAGCGGATAATTACTTTTATAACCTGTATTACTTGTATAACTGATAAATACTTATGTTAGCATAGAATTATAATACCAGTGTATTATTATAATTAATTATCAACTATCTAAAATTCTGATGCGGGTAAACATCAATTTCTCAACCGATAATGAAAGATTGGCTATTCAAAATCTTAATAAACTTAAGAAATTTCAGTTCAGTTCATTCAGAAATTCTACACATATTTTATTTTAATATATGGAGCTCTAACCCATCGGGTTGGTCTAGCGGTGAAAGCGTCTTCCCAAATCAGCTGATTTGGGAAGAGTTCCAGTGTTCAAGTCCTAGTAAAGGCAGTTACTTTTACAGGGATTTGAATACTAGATCGTGGATACCGGTGTTCTTTGGTGGCTGGGTTTCAATTAAACACAAATCTCAGGAATGATCGAACTGAGACTGTACAAGACTACACTCATACATATATCATCCTTATTCATCCTCTGAAGTAATACCTTATGGTGGTTCCAGAGGCTAAACGGAAAAAGAAAAAAAATATATATATGGAGCTCTAAATAGCTGGAATTTTCTGATCAATAATAATTCTGACTTCCTGAAGACTTCTGAGTCAATGAGTATATATAGCATGTATATTATTGCAGTGAATTGCAGCAGTGTTTCTTTTCTGTGGAATTCTAGTATTATTTTAGTGAACTTGCTATTGCAGGTAAGTGAATACTCTAATTTAATGGTTCTATAGATGTTGGCTACACAAAAAAGTAATGCAGAACTCTGAGTGTGCCCATATCAATCTCATCCAGTCAAGAGGCAGGTATGCCTCTTCTAAGGAAGAGGCATACCTGCCATCATACCGCTATCTGTTGACCAGGCTCTTTAATGTTAAAACTGTGTAATGGTGGTTTTGTTTGCTTATATTTGTGTGTATAGCCCATCGGCCTGGTCAAGTGGTTACTCATTGCAAATCAGTTGTTTAACAGTTGATTTTCAAAGTCAAAAGGTTCTAAGTTTCAAATCCGGTAAATGTTAATCACTTTTATATGAATTTGAATTCTAGATAGTGGATACTGGTATACTTTGGTGGTAGGTGTTCAGTTAACTGCAAGTTTGAGGTATGATTGGCATGAATCTGTATAAGACTACCACTCATTTACATATCTCATCTAATGTACACATTAGGAAGCAGAAAAAATGTATATTTGTATGTATGAAGGCCCATATCTTAAAATTAAACTTGAAATTTTGTGTCAAATATAGTGTAAGATGCATGAAGACGGTCAAAAGAATGAAAAATCCAAATTATGAATTTGAGGACAGCTCTCACAGCATTATGTAAACTCAAATTGAAGTTGTGGCTTATCATCCAGATCAATGAACTAATGTCTTACAATTTTTTGTTGGTTCTACAACTTTTGTAATATACTTAAACATAACATCTTAGAATATAAGAGATGTAAAACTAAAAAGTTTTAAAAAAACTTGTAAATAAAAATAAGCTTTATTTTTTTAATTTAAAGTAAATTGTTATTTAAAATTATGCATAATTTATATTTATTAAAATTAAAAATATGATACGAGTCATTTAGTAATATTTTAAAAGCTTATCAGAAAAGTATCATGATTTCATTATGTGCACACCATTTTATTAGTTCCTATCTTTTTGTTGTGTAGCAAAAATTAACATATTTCAGCATTTTTACTGTTCTGATCAAATGATTTTTTTGTATCTTTATAAGAAAAATGGCTGTTAGAAGAATGTATTTTCATAATTTCTAATTGATATACAATCCAAGTTTAAATAATTTGATTAAAAAATTCAGTAATAATAATTCATTCATGATCTGCTTGATGTTTTTGTTAAATACAGGGCATCTTCAAACCATAAAATTTATTGTAAAGGACTTATTAAAATGCAATGCAGTTGCAATACTCTTAAAAATGAATCCATAAAAGCCTCATTTCTTTGTAAAATAAATATTAAACTATTAAACAATTTTTTGTATAAATTTGGGTCTGTTAATGTATGCCAAAAAATTTCAGAAAGTAACAGCTATTTCATTATATCCAGTTCTTATATTTATAGAATAGCAAGTTTTACTATAACATTTAGTTTTACATTTGAATAAGAGTAAATAAAAATAGAAAATTGTTAACCCTTTTTTTCAGTTACTTCTCTGATAAAAATATATTAACTCTCGCTTATATTTATGTATCTCAAAAAGAATAAGAACTTACAAAAAAATCCATGCTTATTTGGTGTTTTGTGATTAGGTATGCAAGAAGTTTTACAGTTTTTAAGTTATAAGGTGCAGGAAATATTTCATGTTCTTAAACAATTTTATAAATCACTGATACTAAACAAGACTGATACATAGGCTACTATCATAATATTTAAATTACTATCAGTTTAAAATGTAACAGGTTAATTGCCATGAGGGGTAACTGAATACTACTGTGTATAATATTAAATTTCTGAGAAATATTGGCTAGAAGGCCAATTTTTCTAGAATTTTTTTTTTGTTATTAATACGACATTACTTTACTGGAAAGCATCCAGTAATACAAAATTTTTCATACTGAGCAGTAATGACTAAAAACATATGAAGGTCAGACCCCTTACAGCAGTGGAGTTGACAAAACACTTGATATTTAAAAAATAAGAAATATTCACTACACCATTTACAAGCCTATGAGCATCATAAAATATTTTATATTTACTGTACTGGCAGCATTATCATTACAAATTTGCATCTGTTGATTACCAATCTATAACTGAATCTACTTTTATTATATTTAAAACACTTTTCTTAAATGCCAGTCTATAATTTCATTAACAAAATAAGCTGTAAAACGCTAATATAAAATACATTGTAACATATCACTCGTTTAGATTTTGCAACACGTTTTGATAAAGCATATTGGTAATTACCATAAACATTAGTTTATAACCCTACTTGTAACTGCATCAAATAAACAACAGTAACTCACAAACCACAACAGAAAACATATATTTTGTCCTATTACAATTTTTATCAACTAAAATTATATTCCCAACAAAATAAAAAATTATGAAGACATTATTATATAATAAGTTGTTACTAAGTAACATTTTATTACTCTGATTTAATGGGTTGTAAAATGTACTAAAATCTTGCTTTCCTAGTGCTAAGGCCATTTTCAGATTTTGTACAGTTTTGACATATATGTGCTAATGCAATATGGATATCTGAACATACCCAATCTGTTTCTCTCATTAGCTGATATGAGGGATTGTATAACCCCTCAAAGCAGTAGTGGCACCTTTATGTGAGGGGTGTGATAACCCCTCACAGCAGAAATGGCCCACATAACTTTAAGTTAGTGATAGTAGGTGGGCAATATTAATAGTCACTGACTTGCAGTTGATGGGAAACTCACATGTGTTTATATATTTTTACACATTCTTTGTTAAATTCATGGTTTTATTAATATCTCTTGTTGGGGAAAGTTACAAAAATAAAATTACACAGCTCGTTTTTGCCAAAAGAAAATTGGACTTTATTTTTAACAGAATGAAAGTCAGAATTATATAACCATATTCATAAAAACAAAAAAAAAATGCATAAATACTTATTACATATTGTTTTGTTAAGACAAATGCTTTGCAAAAAATCTCCTTGTGCGATATTTATATACAACAATCCTTAAGTAAAGTATAGGTAAACTTATTACCTTAAATATTTCTTTTACATACATCCAGTATATAATAACATTACAGAGTATAATAATAATATCTTATTATTTAACAGAGGATTACCTTATTATTTAGTAGACTATTACTGTTTTTTGTTAATGAAAAACAATAGCTTGATACTCACTGGCACAGAATGTAATCTGGACTATCATAATAGAAAGTTTAACAGACGATTACTGTAGACTGAAAAACATTGACATCTTGATATTCACTTGCACAAAATATAATCTTACAATCGTGGATTTTATATATGTCTATATAAATTCCTTTGAGTTTAATATTTTATCATACAATTAATTATAGAGAAGAAGAATCACAAACATAATGTTTAAAGGATTTTTGACATACAACATAGATTCATAAGTATTAAACATAAAGAATGTTCGCCGAGTTCACACAGCAAAGATTCATAGGTATTATAGCATAACAAAATAGTTAATTGAAACATACACTTTTTAACAAGAAAACTTATAAAATCTTTAAACGTACGAAACAAAAAATGAAATGTACCTTACAAACGAAATGTTCACAAAGACAGCTTAACAAATTGTTGAAAAATATATATAATTTCATGTATATACTTGTATACTGTATGATGTGTAAATCTTGACTGAACAATATAAGTTTTCAAATGATAGATTGAGAATAGACTAGACGAGATGAGAGTGACTGTGATCTCAGAGAGAGGCTGAGAGAGATTGATGGTCAGAGAGAGACAGACTGACTGAATCTAGTGGGGAGCCGGCTTATATAGTGTAGATGGAGCCGAGTGAACCACCAGGAGCCGAGTGAACCACCAGGAGCCGAGTGAACCACCAGGAGCCGAGTGAACCACCAGGAGCTGTATGAATCATCAGGAGCTGAGTTCACGCAACATGCTTACGTATTTTTATTTATTATTTTATTTATTTTAAAAAAAAATTATAAACATGAAATAATACAGAGTTAAATCTTAATAAATAATCAATACAAAAGGCATAAATAAAAATCAGCTGAGCATATATTTATATGTATGTTGAATGGAACACATAAATTTCAGTGTATGAAAAATGTCTTATTTATAATTGAAATATTAATTATATCGAAATACTGTTAAATTTTAGATGAAAATAAGTCAAATACAAAACAAGTTGAATTAACTTATAACTGCTTTACGCATTGGCGTAAACATCTCTAAAAGAAAAATACCATATTTTAGATTCAAAAAAATATTATGGAATTATATTTGCTGCTTAATTGTTCAGGTTACAAGAGTGTTGTAATTTTTTTTATTATTAACACTAGATGCTGTTGGTATTTATTATGGTAATAAATACCAACAGAATCTAGTAGCCTGCTACTAGAAATTAAAAAAAAAAACTTTTAAAAAGACTTTTATCTGCAACTGAATTAACTGAACCATAGCAAATAAATAATCAATATTAGCATTTCATTAATGCAGTATAGTAAGTTATTTTTAATTTAAAATAAATTAATTTTCATATCTCTACTACTGCTACATAATATTTATAGATATGATGAAATAATAGGCCCTATAAAGTATTTTATTTCATAAGTTAATAGCTGAAAGTTTTAAAAATAAATTAAGTTTTAAACTTTAAAAACTAATCTGATGTCATTAAATATAACATTGTTACTTAGGTTTGCAGTCTTCAATCAGCTCAACAGTCAGTCTCAAGACTAATTAATAAACTAATAATTTTAACAGTCTCAAAGTATATCAGCTGACCTAAAAGCTAATTTTCCTCATCATTTAACTTTTATACCCAAAAAAATTGTTGTAAGAGTGAATCGTGCCAAACGTTAAATAACCTTCCCTTTTTTATTAAGTATAAAATAATCTTTGAATATTGTGTTATCTTTCAAAATATTCTCAAATAAACATGTACACCTGAATATTCCAAATCGCTTATGCTTGTCCAAGAGATGTACTTACTATTAAGTTGAAACCTTAATTGTTTATAGTAGAGGGTGTTTAGATAACCATTATCCTGATTGTTGATCTATCATATTCTTAAGATTTCTTAATCTAGGAAATAATAAAAGATGAAATTATTTCGTAATCAAAACATAACTTTTTATTATTTTAATTACCATTATTAATACTGAGATATTTATAAAGAATAATAATATGAAAAGTGTAGTTTCTAAATCTGCTAATTAGTTCCTAGTTTTATATTAAGTCAGGGTAGATCAGAATCCAATACTAGAGTTAATTGTTTTGTAAACACCACTGTAATTTGTTATTAATAACAGAATCAACCAAGTTGAAAAAATAAATTTACATTACTAATCTATTGTTAAAATTTGGGTTAGAAAATAAACAGTAAATATATGTCGAGTTATGTAAATGTATTTTATTCATAATTCATGAAGATGCAGCATATAAAATTTTTTTTTTTTAACAATGATTTTTAAATCATTAAAAATAATGATTTTTACTCTGCTTATTTACATTTGAAATAAAAACATATTAGTGTGGTAAAAAAGGGTTTTCAAGTTAAAATGAAGATTCACTTCTACACAAAATATGAAACGAAAGAGTGGTTGCAGTTGTTTACTATATGGAACTGATTTTATAAATTTATATGTTAAGTGTCATATTATTATAAACCGGCAATTGCTAAGAGAAACAATAAAATTTATAAAATCAAAGGATATAATTTCCAACTAGAACCGTTGGCGGCGTTGGAGTATGTAATGTGAAGTAGTGGGGGATGGCGATGACCCTTTTTCGTGTAGTTGGGTTTGTTTCGTGTAAACTAAGTGACTGTTGTTAGTATTTGTGCTTTTCGTTGTTAATACAATGCTTTTTAAACATTATTATGAGTGTAAAGTTGTGCGTAAAATATTGTAACAAGCATATTTTTGTGAAATCTATCTAGGATGTATGTAAAAGTGTTGCTTCTGTTGGCGGAAATCATTTTAGGTAAGTAAATTTTTCGTCTTGTGTTGGCCTAACCTTAGAATGCTAGTGTGGGTAGTTTTAACTTAAAACTTGATTGCATTTTGTTGTTTGTAATGTTATTTGTAATTAATAATCTTAAGTAATATTTTGTTATGTATTTGACTTATAACATAGTTGTAAACACTTTAATGACAATGTAAGTTTAAGTTACAACTGTTTCGACAGCAATTACATCAATTTTCGGCTACGGTTTGATTTATTTACAGTTCAATTGAAGTTGCATGTTGATCATTAACCTAAGTTGGATTATTGTCTTGCAGGGAAGGCTAAAGCATTGCATTATTTGATTAAAAAAAAAAAAATGCTTAAAATATATTTTATTTATCAGAATTTTCGTAAAATGTGGTTCATATTCTTATATAATAACAGTAACTTTGTAAGTTAATTTTTTTATTTCTGATTAAATAAAATTATTTAAAATAAAATAATCAATTGTGGTAAACTTCTATTTTGTGGTATCAATTTTTTGTTTTGTTGAATTTTAATTTTAGACTTAACTAAAAAAGTCTCTCAGAATTCTATTTTCTTATATATATGTATTTGTTATTTATCGATACATTAATTACAGGTTAAAATAAGCTAAGTGATTGTATTTAGTATTATTTCACTTAAGATTTCCTTTACAGTTATCAAATGTATCAGTATATGACAGTAATTACTCTCTTGTTTAATTCCTAAGTAAATGTTTGAATAAATTAATTTGAGAATTAGTTATTTATTTCTTCACGATTCTAGAATTTGTAATATATTATTAATATACTATCAAATTACATCAGTTATCAAGATGCATATTTTTCAGGTAATTGTTAAATCAGCTGTTCACTTTACATGTACTTCAACTCTTAACTTCATCCTTATAACTAATGAAAAGAATTTTTCTATTTTAATAACTATGTAGTTATTTTATAAAATATAATATATATATATAATCATACTTTTTTGTGACAGTATGCTGTTTGTAACATTTTTATTAACAATGTTTAGTCCTCTGGTATTATGAAAAAATAGCAATGAGTTCAACATTTTAAATGATAATGTTTAACAGAACATAAACAGAATTTAAAAAAAATAATAAGTATTTAAAAAATGAAAATAACAATACATATTTGTTCCAACAAAGTAGTTAATTTTATTAAAACAAAATGGATAGATCTAAATTTGTGTATATTATCTTTCTACTTTTTTCTTATTTGCATCCTTTTGTAATTTGTAATAAAGTAAATTGCAATCTGTAAAAATACTGTATGTCTGTATTTAATAATTTGAATAAGTTAAAATTATGTAAAATAGTATCGATAGTATTCTATAGAGCGACAAATGACAGAAGAGTGAGGTTATCATGTTAAGTAGTATTAATTTATATTTTCATATACATTTTACTGTAAAGTAATCGCATCTAGTTGTTTTAATTTGGTTAGTAGCCTAATAGTATTTTGAATGATGTAAAATCGGGGTTAAAAAATTAAAAAAAACTTTTTGTATAAAAAACATTGTTTATTTTTATATTTATTTATTCATGTAATTTTGATTTGCATGTAAGCCCCAAAATATGATTATCATTTTTTTGTATTTAGTGTTTTGTTGTAATGCGAGTTAATAGTTTTTTTATTTACATTTGAAAGCATTTTAAGAATTACATGAACTTATTAAATAGAATTTTTGAAATATTTGTATGGCGGTGGTTGAGCGCAAAATAGCAGTAGAAAATCCTGCATTCAAAAAAAAGATTTTTAATCGATGAAATTATAATTAAAATTTCTCTTCGTTCAGTAGTGCCAAGCACAAATTAAAGTAGGCAGCTAACACCTCTCCCTCAGTTGCTGTGTGTGGACATTGAAATCATACAGTTATGGTTGTTGAATGTCGAGTAATAAGTATAATATTATACAATTTGAATTTCATTCTTCTTATATACATCTTTTTGTTTTTATATACTTTATTGACAGTATTTTCATACAGATATTTGCTTCTTAAAAATGGATTGAAATTAGTACAAATTTTAAAATTATAGATGTTGCTATCTTGATCATTGAAATAGAATGAATTACTCTGCGGTTGTACAATTTGTCAGTAAGTAATGAAATTATTATACGGGATATACCTCTTATAAATCAATATATAATGTTGCACTAGATCTATGATGGATTTTTTTTTATGAAAATACTTTCCCTTCTAAACTAAATAGTTATTATATTTGTTAATTATTTGTGGAAAATATCAGTCACCTTGAATTTCTATAGTAGTTATATGTTTTTAGAATAAAAACATGCATGAAAATCAGTTTCAATATTTAAAAATAATTGTCCCTACTTTTTCGGATTATTTAACCGTTTAATTTCTGCTGTTACATGATATTATCCTCTCCCCTTTTTTACATTTCATATTATTTATTTTTGTTAACACCTGCTAATATGGTTTTGATAACACATATTTAGGAGTATACATCTATAGTAGAACGGTTGAAATGTAGGAATATTGTATTGAATGGAATGGAATGGAATAAATATTGTATTGAATTATTGTATCGTGGAATACCTTGTTGATTATTTGTAGGTATGTTTACGCTAATAGGTGCAAATTACCAACAATAAAACTAAACTTCAAGCAAAATAATTTCTTGAATATTTCAATAGAAAAGTTTTGTTGAGGTAGTCGCTAGGTCCTTGTACGAGTTACAAGCTATATGTAAAAAACATTTTTTTTGTAACAATCTTAAGTAATTGCAAATCTTAGACTCTTGTGAAACCTTTTCCAAAGCACATTATTTAGTGTAAATCTAATTATTTAAAGTTTAAATAACACTTGAAATAAAATAAAGATTGTAGTCCTGATAACTAATTCTTTTTTTTAAGATTATAGATTACGTGTTTTGTGCGCGCGCGCTTGTGTGTGTATGCTTGCAAAAGATTTATCTTGTGCAAACAATTTATGTTTATTACCATATTTTTTACAATTTTAATTGCATAGCTTTATTTAAATTTTTGTCATTTGATGTATAAAGGAGTGTTTTGCCTGCATATTAATTTTTTTGTTAATTCACATTTCTTATTTTTTAATGCTGTATTACAATCGAAAAATAATAAAAGCTAAGCTGAAATTTATGTATGTATATATTTATTTTATTTTTTTCTACTAGTTTAGTTGTATGTAGTAATTAATTTAGTTTAAAATATTATGATTGTGCTGGGTTGGATCTGTTTAGTACAAATACTATTGGATCAGTTTTTATTGATCAAGTAAGCGTTTACACGCTGAATTAGTTAATAAGTTATAATTTTAGTACCTGTGCCAAGCGATTAGGTGTATACCCGCCTTCTTACTCCCTGTTTCTATGATAATGTCCTTTCTCTCCCATCCCTCTCAACTTTTTTGAACATCACTGTTTTTTTTTTAATGTAAATGAGATAAGATGGATATGTTTTTATTTTATGTTATTAATTTTTATAATCGGGTCAGTATGTCGTTGTTGATATTTTGTTCTTTAACTTAAATGTTTAATTTTCCCTCCAAAAAAAAATCTATAAAAATTTCGATACAAATTTTTTACATATTTAATGTTTTAAATATTTTACAAAATTAATAATTTAAAACGGAATCGTTATAAATTTTTTGACTATAAGTAACAAATATGTATCGAATGAAACAACTTAGTAGACCGTTTGTGTTCTCTAATTATAATTAATGTAGTCATTTTAGAAGTAAATTTTCATCGGTGTGACTTAATTAGTAAGTCCCCGCTGGAACTATGCATTGTAAAATGCTATGACAAACAGCCTAAATTAGCTCATTTACAACATTACAAGTACGTACGCTACATATACGCTTGAATGCTGATAATTGTTAACCGTGTAAATATCTAGTTAGATTGTTAGAAAAAAACAAACCGACCGATTAGTTACAACGCATACAAAATCTCTTTAACGTGATCACTGTGAATTCTAGTTAGTTATAAATCGAGTTGTCAGTCTTTTTCCCCGTTCCATAGATTACTTGTCAGCGATTCTTTCCTTCGCTTCCTAAGTCTCTTCTCTCCGTCGATCTCTTCATATCCACGTACGAAAGTGTTACTCCTTCGATCTCTTTAATTTGTGGCAGGTATCTTAGATGTATCTCCTTTTCCTCTTTGCTTTCCACTGCGTTCACAGTAGCATCATCTTATTATTCTAATATCTAGAGCGTTCGTCTAATACCTCATCGTTATTAATTTGCATGGCATTTCTCCCGCCACCACCCCATTCGGTCGCCCTAAAGCATAAGACCGAATGTTTGTGCCACAAACGGCTACTGAGTCTCGAATCAGTTTAGCGACCGGTGTCCTAACTAGCTCTTAGAGCTAACCTAATTGCGCGAGCGAACTAAGCATGACACTTGCTTAGTGTCATGCTTGTGTCAAACAAGTGTCAAGGTTGGACACTTGCTTCGTGTCCCACCGCTCACTTGTCATATATTCTAAAATGGATAGGTGCACCCCGTCAACTACTAAAATATATATGACATTCAATAAATTAAATTTATCATGTCAGGATAGCAATTCGCTGCCACGCCTAAGTAGCTGAATGACAGCAAGCTCCTGTCCACCAATATTAGAGCGCTTGCAGCTTTAATTGGCTGGTGACCAGCCATAGCTCTCGGGTAGCTTCCCACAGCAGTGAAGTAGGAGTCTTTCCCTTAAATAAACTACTGATGCCGGTTGAACAGAGCAGCGGTATCTAGGAACTCCCAAACGGTCCGACAATGCGGCCCACGCCACATTGACTCGCCGCTTATAAGTGGCCAATTTTCCCCTTGACCTCTAAGTTCCGGATGGCCTGAGTTCTGAAGAGCTGGGCAGTCGAACATCATATGTTCATTCGACTAAACCTCCCCGCAGACGCACAGCTCATCAGCTGCCAGGCGGAACCGAAACAGATATTGGTTCAAGTTCGCGTGGTTGGAGAGTACCTGGGCACCCGTTGCCCTTAAAAACGAAGGAGAGGCATACCATCCCCCCAAGTCCTGTATAAATCTATACAAGCACCTTCCCTTAGTCGTGGTGTGCCATTCTTGCTGCCATGCATCCATCGCGGGGCTGTAAGACCTCCTCCTCAGGTGGGAGATGGGCAACTGAACGAAATTTAATACCGGTGCATTGTGATCATCGTTCTGCTCCGGTACAAGCCCGGCTCCAAACTACATCCCAAATACCTCGACCTCCTTGCCTCTTCGCAACTTCCATGTGGCCGCCCGAACTTTCACCACCAAATCGATTGGTAGAGCCTTTCCCAAATCGATTGGGAGAGGTTACGGTGGTAGCCTCTTAAGAGGTTGTTTTAAAAACACCAGTGCATACTATTATTGTTCTCGCTGGTCACTCCTTAAATTCTGAATAAGTGCTCTATTTCTGCCCAACCTATGTGCCCAAACGGACGCAACATAAGAGGCTATACTTTCGAAAACACCTCGGTACACCATGTAAAAATGAAGGCCCGACAGCCCGTAATCCTTCCGAGCAATCCTCCTAAGCTTGTGCATCACAGAGACGGCGCCCACCGTTACTTGCCTAATGTGGTTGCTAAACAGCCACTTCTCATCAAACAAAACACCTAGGTACTTATGAACTCTAACTCGGCTGATCACACAGCCTTTATACCTATGGGTTTATAATGTATGGGTTGCGACTGTACGATAATTTGTCTGCACCCTTGAGAAGCATAAACTTCGTCTTGTGCACAGAAATCTTTAAATTTTACATGTCCATCCAGCCCCCCGCGGTTGACAAAGCCGCCTGCGCCCGGTCTTTTAGCTGCGGTTGTGAACTACCACGAAATAACAGGAGACAGTCATCGGCGAAGGCCTGGGCCGTGGCCCCTTCTGGGAATTTCAGTTTCCACAGCAGGGACCGAGAACGGAATCTGTAAGCTTCCCCTGGAGACGGACTTTTCCACAGCCAGGTGCGCACTTCTATACAGAGTCGTACGGTTAGATAAATAGTCACGCACTACGGCCTGCAGGGCTACGGGGACATTGCAGCGTTCCAACTCGTAGAGGACAGAACTCCAACATAAGGAAGGAAATGCTACCTCTCTGTCAATAAAAATTGCCAAAACATATTTACAGTCGGCGCCTTCCACCTCGGCAAAAGCATTTAAGATGCAATCTTCGGTTCCAACTCCTTTCATGAAGCCATACCGGCCTCGATTTAGAAGTGAGTTCGTATTGATGCTTACCCAGAGCCGTTCCACAACCAGCCTTTCAAGTAACTTGTCGATTACCGGCAAGAGGCTGATGGGTCGATAACTGCTGACCTCACTTGGATCCTTTCCTGATTGTAAGAGCATTCTCACCAAAGCCACTTTCCAACAAGTCGGAAAGCAACCCCAGCTTAGGCACCCCGAGAACAGCCTGCCAAGCGGCTCTCTTATGACAGGCAGCAGATGATAGAAAATATACGGGTCAAGTTGGTCAATCCCCGGTGCCTTTCTTAGTGTCATTCGAGAGACCACTCGGTCTATATCTACGGGTTCCACAGCTCGTACGCTAGGGAATGGTGTCTCACCCGCCCTAACGCCGACTTCTGCTTCACCCTCCGAAGCATCTGGAAACAGAGTATCCAGGAACGCCACAGATGTTAAAGTGTGTTCACGACCACCAACCCCGCATCTAACACTGGACAGCACATGCAATGGCTTTGGCCTGTTACCTAATCGTTATTAATAATTTTTTTTAAGAGGTGGAGGAACCGCATTTACGGGCGTCTAGGCAGTGTTGGGCTTGTTAACAGGTTTCGCTAGGTGTTATTAGGTGCGTATGTATACCTGCGCACTACCGACTAAACTACCACCCCTGCCTACTAGGGGTAATACGCCCTCACACACAGTCATACATCAATCATGCGCGCAGAGCTACAGAATCACAAGGAATCACACATACCTCATCACATACAACACCACTCACATCAGATTGACGTTACACATACATAAAGCACACATGTCATTCACACTGTTTACTTGAGCCGCCATCGAGTACACGGCGAAGTTAACCCGGCCTCATCGCAACCAGGCGAACTCTACATGCATGGGGAATCTGTTAGGCACTCAGTCGAGGGCCCCCGCACCATCCGACGGCTCGTTCTCGAGCGAAACTTTTCTCAGGCCTTAGTTCTTCCATGACCTTGTTTGTAAATCCAGACACTGCCTTCCAGCTATTCTCCGATTCCAGATGGACTGCCTGGACCTCTTCAGGTGTAAACATGATCTCTCTGTTGCATGACCTTGTTTGTAAATCCAGACACTGCCTTCCAGCTATTCTCCGATTCCAGATGGACTGCCTGGACCTCTTCAGGCGTAAACATGATCTCTCTGTTGTTACTCAGCAGTTCCCCTCTCGCATCCTCAAAATGGGACAGGAGAAAAACACATGCAAAGGAGTCTCTTCCTCGTCACAAACTGGGCATGATTCAGAGTTATCCAACCCAAATCTAAATAGGTAGCCGGCCTCCGTGGCGCGAGTGGTAGCGTCTCGGCCTTTCATCCGGAGGTCCCGGGTTCGAATCCCGGTCAGGCATGGCGTTTTCACGGTACATATCATTTCTTCTCATCCTCTGATGCAATACATAACGGTGGTCTTGGAGGTTAAACGAAATAAAAAATAGGTAGAACCTGAATCCCCCATGGCCCGCCAGGAACTAAGTCAAACAGTAATCAAGCGAGCCATGGGGTCGATCAAACCAACCCCTGATTTCCCTCACCGAACGGTGCGTCCATCGTTCCTTATCGTCGCCATCCCATCGCCGCTGCCAGGTATCCATTAATTCGTCCATCAGCATCTCAGATTGTCTCTTCCTTTCAGTTAGTGATAGTGGCTCTAACTCCTGCAACTTCCTCCGGTGTTCTATAGCAAGATCTATTTGAAGGATCTCCGCATACACCCTGGAGACCATTCGATACGCAGACACCACTCGGAGGCAACATATCCTAAGCAGCGTTTCCAGCGCACCCTTGTATCTAACGCACCTAATAACTCCACCCCACACCTCTGCTCCATGAGTGTGGTGTGAGCCACTCCTACTAGGAGTCTCTCTTCTACAATCTGGGGCCGTTGCGATTAAGTAGCAGTCCGGCCACCAGCTTCAGTACCCGGTCCGCCTTGTTGCTAGCCTCAAGTGCGTGAGCTCCGGGCGTCTATGCAGACGCCCAGATACTTGATTGCAGGTCGAGAGGCAATTCTTTGACCATCCAGAGGGGATCTCTTTTTGCTGCCGAAAGTACAACTGCCTCAGTTTTATCTGGAGCCATCCGCAACCCTGCACCATGCATCCAATCGATTATGGCACAATAGGCATTGGGGATGCTATCCGCAGCTTGTTTCTTGGAGCCAGCCTCCACAACCAAAGCAAGATCGTCAGCATAGCCGATGAGACTGACCACTGGGGGAAGCGGTAAACGACAAACCCCGTCATAGGCCATGTTCCAAAGGAATAGGGGAGTCCCTCACTCCCCTATCGACAAAACGCACTATTTCATTCTCAAAAAAATATATGCATGTGAAGTCGGATTCGAACCGATGTTGTGTATGGTTACGGATCCGACACGTTCTCACTTACACCACATAACTACTTGAGCGACGTGAAACTAAATTAATATAAAATGCTGATACGGACACCACAAAAAATACGATGCAATGTGGTGTCCACCACCATGCAGTTGTGTAACTGTCCACTTTAAAGAGTTGTATCTCACTTTCAAATGAAATAAGTTTAAATGAAGTGCAGAAAAAAATGTGTATATGTAATCTAATAGGTGTACAAGGATGTCATGTAGTGCCCACATCAGATTTTTTATAAATCGTAAGATTATGATCATCGAGTCAAGATCACTCTTATCGTTTGATAGTAATCAGTAACTTTGTACATTTACTGACGTATATCTCATTTGCAAGTAAAAACATTATATTTGATTAATACGCAGAGTTTATATATAAAAAAAGAAAATTAAACTTATATGTAAAATCTCAGTTACATTTTTATAAACAAAACATCGTTTGCTCAAATTCAAGCCGTCTTGATTATATGAAATATATGGGTTACTTATAAAAATATGATTATGATTCATATCGCTAAATTATAATCGTTATAATGAAACAAAATTTAATAGTTAGATAAAAATTATTAAAAATATTGCAAAATTAAGTTCGATGATAATTTTGGTGAAAAGTTATGCAAAAACTGATAAAAAAAACTCGAAAAAATTGTTTACTATTAATAATAACAGTAAAGATAACCCTAATAAAGAAAGCGTGTTACTAATAGAATATAATTAGTGTAATTTGTAAAATTATTACTAAATTTGATAAGATTAGTGCATAATTGTATTTAAACTCGTACAAAAATACATTTGATTTATACACGCGTTTAATACATTAAACTCTTTGTGCGTGTGTTGTATGTCAGATGCTATAATCTGACACTAGATAACCGTCACTTTTCAAAAACTGTATAGCCAATCTCAAGAGTACGTATTAGTTTTTCCAAAGAAACTGAGGATATGTAATCGTGTTGACCCTACTGAAAAATTCAGCCCTAAAATTTAAAAATGACCCTTCGACTTTGTTCGCTTCATAAATGTGAACATCTTTACTCGCGGAGATAATTTTTATCTCGTGTACTTCATAAGAATCGCGATCGTAATAAATTACAATCTTCTGTGGGAAATAATGCATTAAAAAAATTATTTTTATTCATCGTGAGAAATACGCGATAAACTGATAAATAATACGTAAATATTGGGATTTGTTTAATTCCATTGTTTCTTAGGTTTTATTTATATTGCGTACATAAATAAAATATAAATAGTTTTATTTATCTATGTAAAGTTTGAAAAGTATTTGGAAGTACATTTCTATTTTATTAATAAAATAAAATATATATACGTCTGCACAAGGTTTTTATAGTTTTGAAGGTTTTTTTTTTAATGATAACACTGATAAACATAATTTTTGTTTCCTTACGTACGATACATGATTTTAGTCTGTTTTTTGATGCTGAAAACGAATATGAACTCAGAATATTTCTATCATTCACCATTTTTAAAAAATATTTTTAATTTTAATTAAAGAATTTTTTTAGTTTTTCAACATATGGCGAGCATTTTAAGCTCCTATATTGTATTTTGTTAGCTCATTTTTTTCTTGTTTAACTTTGTTAACATAACTTGCAAGCTATAAATAACCAATACTAGACTAAGAATTAAATCATGTCATAGTCATATATTATGATATCATATATAATAATGAAGAGTGAGCATTTATGGACAAGATTAATCATGTCTGGACAGGTCAAAACATGTAGCTGAAAACACAGCTGTGTTTGTATTAAGCACTGGATTTAGAAATAAATTCATTTTGCACAGTCTTAAGTTTGTTAACAGTGCAGTATCAAATGCCTCAAAATTGTGTAAATGATGTGGATGCCTTTTGTTATGAATGTGGTGAATTTACCGTAAAATCAAATAGAAAAAACAACACCTTTAATTAAAAAAGCATATCATTTGTACTTTCAGTGTGAAATTGGTGATCAGGATAAGACGTGGGCTTCTCATATAGTATGCACTAATTGTTCTGTATGTTTAAGAGGATGGTTGAAAGGTACACGGATGACTTTCCCATTTGGTGTACCGATGGTTTTTTTTAAGAGGTGGTTTCTTTTGGTTTGCTTGGCATTTCTCCTGCCACCACACGATTCGGTCGCCCTAAAACATAAGACCGAATGTCTGTGCCACAAACGGCTACTAAGCTTCGATACAGTTTAGCGACCAGTGTCCTAACAAAGCTCCTGAAGCTTACCTAACAGCGTGAGCGGACTAAGAGTGGTGCCAAACACCATCCACTTACGTGTCACAACCGCTCACTTGTCATATATTTGCTAAAATGGGTAGGCGCACCCCGTCAACTACTAAAAATATATATGACATACATAATAAAATTTATTTCGTCTAGGCAGCAATTCGCTGCCACGCCTAGGTCACTTAATGCTAGTACCTTCCTGTCCACCATTTTATAGCACTTGGAGCCATAATAATTGGGTGGTGGTCAGCCACACTCAGGGTTAGCTTTCCACTGCAATGCGGTAATAGTCTTTCTCTTAAGCAAACTACGGATGCCGGTTGAACAAAGCAACCGCATCTAGGAACTCCCACATGGTCCGACAATGCGGCTGTCGGACCGACAGCAGTGACTCACCGCTTGCTAGCGGCAAATTTTCCCATTGACCTTTAAGTTCCAGGGTGACCCGGTCTTCCCCTCCCCCCAAGAGCAGAGCAGTCAAACAGGTATTAAAAATCAATAAAAAATAATGCCAAATACTTCGGGAGGCCGAGGTAAGAGGTGGAGGAACCCCATTTATGGGCGTCAAAGCAGTGATGGACTCGCTAACAGGTTGATAGTAAAATAGACGTATGTATTCTTGCGTCCTACTGACTAAACCTCCACCCTTGGCGACCCACCCCTTCTGGGAATAGCTGGTAAATCATTACTTCAGAAGGAGGATAAGCGCACACACACACACACATTCAGACAACAAACCAAATAGCAAGGCACATACACATACCAAAACAGATTCACACATAACTAACAAATCAGTACAAAACAACACCAAACACACTTGAATCAAACATACCAACACGTATACACCACCAGATCATCTCCCAACATCGTGTATCAACCTGTAGATCCATCGGTCCTTCGCACAGCAGTCCCATCTCTCTTGCCAGTTCCTTAACATTTCCTCAGTAATTGCCGCACTCACTTCTTTCTTTTCAATTGAGGTCATAGCCCCGTATTCGCGCATCCTGTTCCTCCTCCTCTGTTGCCCTGGGCCTCTTAAATGCCCGCAATATAGAGCATAACTCTTCACCTTTTTAGAAGCTTCAAGAGCAGTCCTACCAAATTTCAGTTTAGCATCGATCCAAATGCCCAAATATTTTATCGCGGCCGTAGATTTAATTCTTCTATCCTCCAACTCAATCGTCACTGTTGGTCTGCGTTTAGCAGAGGAAATTACAACCATTTTGGTTTTCTCCGGCGCCGTCTGGAGTCCAGCTTCCACCATCCAAGCTGCAACAGAGTAATAGGAGTTGCTGATCTTCGAGGCAGCCTCCTTCCGTGTATCCGCCTCGGTAACAAGTAATAGATCATCTGCATAGCCTAATGATCGTCATCTTTGGAAGCAGGGGTACAGTAAACACTCCATCGTAAGTTATATTCCAGAGGGTCAGTCCAAGGACACCGACCCCTGGGGTACTGCTCTATCCACTACACGTTCGAGGACGCCACCGTCAACATCATATGTGATACATCTGCCTGTGAGGTACGAGCAGATGGTCCGAACTAAGTATAGTGGAACTCGAAACCTTTCTAGCTCGCGTCTGATCACGACGTGGGAAACACTGTTAAATGCAATCCTCACATCCAGTGCGACCCGAACGAACATTCTTCCTTTGCATCTACGGCGGCTAGCAGTGATTTGCTCCGCCAAACCGTACATCTGCAACAGCATCCAGTGCAGATAGGCCTTTAATGAAACCGTACTGATTTCAGTGGAGTCCACCCGCCAACCATAACAGAGGCTCCAGAACGGAGCGTAATGGAACACCTCCATGAATTTGAAATTTTATTGTTTCAGCCATATACCATATTTCTGAAAGATAACTCCTATCTGTGTACATAAATAGGTACTATCCGTTAGCTCTTAGTGCATCGGTAATTACTCTCCACGGGAGCGACCCAAACGCATTAAGTGACACAATAAGTGGTATACTTCGAATCCTCCAAGTTCCACTCTAACCTTTTTCTTTTTTTTTATGGACCATTTTAACCTTTCAGGGGCAACCGGTAATTGCCTAGAAGACGCTGCCTCAGTCGGCCCTGAGTGACGTAGCTGTAGAATAACCCACCCTAGTGTATACAGTTAAAACCGCTGCCCTGCCCATCGGGGTCCCTTCTGGTTCATTGAGACATTATGAGAACTGCATCCTGTTGCCCCGATCCTCTCTTCAGAAGGGCTGCCCTTCCCGTCCCTACACCCGATTCCAGGTATGTACTCCTCGCATATCCCCTCCGAATCGCGCGCCCACCTCACATACCTATATGGTCCTTAATGCGTCATCGGAGCGTTCCAATCCAACCACCCTTGTATGTGAATGGATTAGAAACGCCCTCAGCAATGAGGCTACCTCGCTTGTCCCGCACTCTAACCTAAGCTAACCTTTTTTTTTTTTTTTTTTTTTTATCTTATTAAACACCCCAAGGCAACCAGCCTCCGCCCGTTAGGACATAGCATGGTCGCCTTGCAGTGTCGTGGCAGCAGTCTCTGCCCCCCCTATCTGCCTCCTGCCGGAGGATCTCCCGTCGGGGTCCCCAAAGCCTCTTCGGGGTGAGCCAACCACCTCATTTGGGCAGCTAACTCCCCCCTCCTCAATGGGGCTACCCTCCCCGTCCCTATCCTACCTGTAGCCGGCACGCCTTCCGCGTACCGCTACCCCCACGCGTTCCTCTCATACCTGAGGGTCCTTAGTGCCATCATCGGGGAGCTCCGACTCCATTATATGGGGCCAGAACACCCTAGGCAATAAGGCTACCACCCTGGTCCCTAATCGTCGCCACGATTCATCCCCAGCCTCCAGAATTTTTTGAGGCTATTTTTTTTTTTTTTTTTTTTTTTTTTTTTTTTTTTTTTTTTTTTTTTTATACCTAGTGCTCCCCTAGCACCATATTACATACAGTATACCAACAAACCAGCAAAATCAAAATATACAAAAATACAAAATTAAAAATTATACACAATATGTCACCACACATGGCCCAAGTGCTCCCCAAGCACTGTCCTGTTCACAGTATATACAAAATTTCACAACAAAACACAATAATAACACACCATACCCCAATATAACATACATCCGCAGCATACTCCTCACGCCGCCCTGTGGTCCACAAGGGCGCGCGTGGGGAGTAAAACCCATATACCCCAATCACACCAAAGAAACAAGCAGCAAAAATAACAATCAAACAAATAAACTAATTAGAAATTGACGCCGACCAATATCAGAGACGCGCTCGCAGCCGAGGGGGTTCCTCGTTGGCCTTCGAGTCCAAGATGGCGTGAGCCAGGCCTACCATCTCCTGCCAATGTTCCCTGGATCTGACCATCCGCCCGATGACATCGTCGGGTGAGAACGCCGTCACACGCCTCCTCTCGACGTCCCACCGGACACAGTCGAACCAAGTGTGTTCGACCGTGTCCACTCCGTCACAGTACCTGCACATCGCCGATCTTCTGCGTTTGAACCTGTGCAGGTAACTGCCGAAATCGCCGTGGCCCGTGAGCAGCTGGGTGAGGAAGTAGTTCACTTCACCATGTCGCCGCCCCACCCATGCTCTCACGTCCGGTATCAGGCGTCTGGTCCATTGGCCCACCTGGCTCGCCGACCATCTCTCCTGCCATCGATCCAGGATCTGCGCCCTCGCCTCTTCTTTGGAGACCCCACCGAATCGCAGACATCTCTCCTCCACCAATAAGTCAATCGGTGGGGACCCCGCGACGACACAGATCGCGTCGTAGGAGACTGTTCGATACGCACAAGATGTGCGCAGGAGCAGCCTCCTATGGATCGACTCCAGCTTCCGACGATATTTCTCCACGCCGACTGCCCTGCTCCATGCAGGGGCCGCGTAGAGCAATACGGAGGTCACCGTCGTCGCGATGACCTTCCTCCTCTTCTCTGTTGGCCCTGCTGTGTTAGCCATGAGGCGAGAGATCGCCGCTAAGAGGCGTTCACCCTTCAGCACTGCCTCCTCGACGTGGGGCCCGAATGAACGGTTCTTGTCCATCCAGACCCCAAGGTACTTCGCTGTCCGCACCTGTCGTATCTCCTCGCCGTCGATAGCCAGATGTATCTCTCTCAGAGGCCGCCTTCCTGAGAACACGACCGCCTCTGATTTCTCTGGGGCTATCGACAGCCCGTGCGCAGCCATCCAAAGGTGAACTCTTCTCAGCGCCTCGTTCCCCTTTGTCTCGATCTCCCGCTCCGTCGCTCCTTTTATCAGCAGGGCCAGGTCATCCGCGAATCCTATGACCTCCACCCCCTCGGGATACTGTTGCCGCAGCACTCCGTCGTACGTTATGTTCCACAGCAGCGGCCCCAGAACTGATCCTTGTGGGACTCCCGCCTGCATGTGGAACACCCGCTGTCCGGCCTCAGTATCAGCGTGAACTCTCCGGTCGCTCAGGTACTCCTTTATTATGTGTTGGAGCTGACCGGAGATCCCTCGCTCCGCTAAAGCCTGCCCTATGATCTCCCAGGGCAGGCTATTGAACGCGTTGCGCACATCGAGTAGTACAAGGGCCGGAATTCTCCTGGTTCTCCAGGTCCCGCCGGCGGCATCATCCACGAAGCGCATCACCTCCCGTACTGCGTGGACCGTAGATCTTCCTCTCCGGAATCCGTATTGGCGAGGGGATAGACCCCCCCCCGCCTCTACTTCCGCCGTCAACCTACCCTCGACGATCCTTTCGTAAATCTTACCCAGTGTGCTAAGCAGGCACACCGGTCTGAATGCTCCAGGATCGCCCAGGGCTCGGCCCGGCTTCGGCAACAGAACCAGACGCGCGACCCTCCAGCACGCCGGGAAAACGCCCCGCACGAAGGCACTGTTCAAACAGTCCAGCACCAACCACGGGAACGCCTCCACAACCATCCGAGCCACTGCCCCCGGCACCCCGTCTGGGCCCGGGCTCTTCTTGATGTTTACCCTCGCAGCGGCTCCCTGGAGTTCTGGAAGGGAGATCCTTCTTACGTCGTCCATCGGCGCCACTCTCCACTCCACCTCCGGTAAACTGGGGAAGAGCGAGTCGACTATACCGTCGATCATGTCCCCGGCGATGATCGGCAGTCGTCTCCCCAACCGCTTGGTGACAAGTTTGTAGGCTTGCCCCCAAGGGTCCTCCTGCAGCTGATCAACGAGCCTCTTCCACGACTCGCTCTTCTCCTTCCGGATCTCCCTTTTCAGCCGGTTCCTTTCTGCCTTCAGGTCGCGCGCCAGCTCCTCGACGTCGTCCCTCTCCCTCGCTCTGCTCCTGTTAAGGCGACGCCGAAGACGCTGTACGTTCGCCCGTATCTCCCCTATCGTCGCGGTCCACCAGTACACCCTTCTCCGCGGGCTCCTTCTGGCTGCCAGTTCGTCATTGCAGGCCTGCCGGACCGCTTCCGCAAGCCCTTCTGGCTCCGTCGGATAGTCTTCTAGGAAGCGATCCGCAAGTCGCCTCCGGAGCCCCGGTATGTGACGCTCGTCGAAAAACCATGCCGCCGGCCTCTCCGTCGGTCGCGGGCCACCAAGCTGGATTCGTATCCCCCTGTGGTCACTGCCAAGTTCGTCTGCCAGAACCTCACACCTCTCGACCCTTCTGGCCACAGCGTCCGTAGCGTACACGTGATCAAGGACCGATCCTCTGACACCCCTCCAGAAGGTGGGGGTGTCATCGTTAAGGCTGACTAGCCCGAGCGAGGCGGTTAGCTCCGCTAACTCCTCTCCTCGCCCGTCGGTGACTCCTCCTCCTACTTCAGCGATCTTCGCATTGAAGTCCCCCACGACGAGGGCGGGAACCCCAGCCCTCCTCAGATCGTCTCCTAGGTTGCTAAGGAACTCCACGTAGCTCGCCCACGTGGAGTTGGGGGAGATATAACAGCAGTACACGTAGATCTCCCCCACCCTAGCCCTAACAAACCCGTCTCCCCGATGTTGATGGGAGACCGCATACTTCCCCGTGAGGTCCTTCAATGCCGCATCTTCCCGACGGTCGATCAGCCAGCCTTTGTCCCTGATCACGCGGCCGTTCGGCTCCGCCACAAGGGCGAAGTCCGCTCCGTCCTTGGAGGCAGCTTCCCACAGGAGGTCGTGGACGAGACCGCTCCTATTAGCGTTGATGTAGAGGAGCTTCATCGCGTGGTGTTTGCCCCTCTACACCTCCGATCACCAAAACCGTGTCCCGACTGCCCGCACTTGACGCAGTTCGGCTTCTCCCTGCAGTCCCGTCTCAGATGGCCCGCTCCTCCGCAATTAAAACAGGTCTTCGACCTGTCCGGCCCCTTGCATTCAGCCGCCCTGTGTCCGTGCTCCCAGCAGCGATAGCATCTGGGATCAGTCTCCCACCGGAACACACGGCACGACTGCCACCCGATGCGCACCTTCTCCTTGGCCACTAGAGCCTCAGCCGCCCGCCTGGCGAGGACCACCACCGCATTCTGAGACTGCCCGTACGCTGGTCTCAACGACGTCACCTTTGTTGCCCAGTGGTCTTCTCCGGGCAACGCGTCCTTGACTGCCTGCAACAACTCCTCCTTTGTCACCAACCTAAGCTAACCTAGCCTTACCTAATCTAACGTTTTTCCATTATCTTGGAGTTTCTCTTTTCCTTGTGGGAAATTCCTTTTTTCTATTCCTGTTGGACTGGGAGTTTTGAAATTCCGCAGGGTTTCGAACTTAATTTTTGTGTTCGTGGTTACATCGAAGTTAAAAGTAAAACATATTACATAGAGTTGCCAATACAATTATTTTTGAACGATTTTATATTAATTATTCAATAACTATGTAAAAAAAAATAAAGCAGGAACGTACCTCGAGGACGATCTGGGTCGTTGTGGCCGTTGCACCAGGAGGCGACACTGGCGTGTCGCCTCCTGGGTGCAACGGAAACTGAGTTTCCGTTGCGGCTTACGCATTCGGAGCCGGTGTATGCGTGTACGTGCATCAGCAGAGCATCTTGATGTTTAGGGTGTGAGGTTTGATGCGCGAAAGAAGAACACTGCCGAACACATTTAACGGCTTCTTGATTGCATTATCTTATGAAGCATATGCATACGTGAGACCTCAAACATCAGTTAACTATGATTGTGACCTTCACACATAAAACGTCTTATTTATCGCAATATGTACGTTTAATAAAATAATTATTGTCTAAAGCCTGTGTGTAAATAATTACAAAAATTAAGCACGCGCAGCGGCCATCGGTTATAGCGGTGCGTGCGTATGTTTTTTCCTTTTCATTTAAACAAAGACGGAGAATATTTTCTTCATCTTATACTGTAGACACAACAATTTGTTCTGTTAATTACAAACCCAGTTTGTAACAAATGAAAAACACACAAATGATTTATTTTATATACTGTAAAAATATAATTTAATATTAAAATAAAATACCTTATATTACTCAAAAGTTATTTCCTGTATAAATTAATAAGTTATCTCGCAATTAAGATTAATTAACATTACTGACAAAACATTTGTTATTCCTTTACAGTTATAAATACTTTTTTTAATTACTTAAACACAAAATTTGTTTTATATACTGTTGAAATATAATTCTCGCACCATGATAAATCATTTCAGCAATCATATTGTAGACAAAACAAATTCGTTTGTTAATTAAAAATATATTATTTTAACACAAACGATTTATTTTTTATACTGTTAAAATATACTTTAATGTTAAAATATTTACTTTAAAATATGATATTTTATTCAGAAAGTTATTTTGCTATTAAAATAAAGTAATAATTGCCAAATCAATTATTTCATAATTTTATAAGTAAATAATAAATTAGAAACGTACCTCGAGCACCGAGTAGCGAAGCAGTTGCAGACGTACGCTTGCGTGGATGTTGACTGTACGAGGTTTGGCGTGCGACTGGAGAACAGCAGATTAAACCGGGCTAAGGTTGAACCGCTGACAAAGCTGTACGCGCGAAAAGTGCCACACACTAAATTAATTATCTTAGTTTGTGCGTAAAAATAATTACAAAACCTACACACACTCAGCAGCAGCCATCTGTTATAGCTATACATACCCCAATACCAGACTAAATAAGGGCTGGGTTCGGTTAACGGACCCTAAAATAATTATCTGAAGTATGTTGTAAATAATTTCAAAAACCTTCACAGGCGCAGCAGCAGCAGCCATCTATTACAGCTATTCAATCCTAAATACCAGACTAAATTACGGTGGGATTCGGTTAACGGTATAAGAAAAACGTCTTAAGATATATGAAAAACGTAAAGTAGGAACGTACCTTGACGCTGTGGTTATTGCACTAGGTGATGACACTGCATCGTGGTTTTCATTCACGTCAAGACTCATAAACCAGGGGGTTGTGTTTTCGCGTGCGTGCATCAGTGAGCAATATAGTTATTCACTGGGTCACAACTGAAAAAATGTTCTTTGCCCGACATTGAAAAAATGTTCTTACTGGTCTTTGCCCGACCCCGAAAGTCCCGCCAATTTTTTCACGTCAATTTGTTTGCTACTTTTTTTTACCATTATACACTAGTGCATGCCAAATCTGCCACCCTCTAAAATACTAGTGTGACCGGTTTACTAGTATAGCTTTAGTATACTAGTAGGACCGGACATCTCGATTCCCCCCCCCCCCCCCCGAGGGGAGAAGATCCCACCTCGTAGCGTGTCCGGTCGCTACACCACCCCTCCGTTCCTAGCCAGTAGTGGCTTTAACGGAGGACATCTTCTCGCCCTCAAACTGATTGCGCACCACAGCTTTCAGTCCAGGCCCCGCAGAGATGCCACCGATGCAGATGCCCCGAGGGACATCTGCATCGGTAAAGTTCACCCCGAGATAGTTTTTCGTGTTTATGCCTTCAGAATGAAGACAACTGACACCTGCAGCTACCACGTCGCCCTCAGGAACTAAGCTAACCGCGGAACGAAGACCCCGCGCCTAGACTAAATATTAAAGAGCCACTTTCTGAATGTCTCAGATCCGTACTAATAACCTCAACAACAAACTTTCCCACTAAAGTTTTATACATCGAAATTTAGACCTAGTTCCCTTAAGAACCCCGCTTAATACTCAATACGGCCGCAACTCCGCCGACAGCGTGATTAAATACATTCCACCAATACATCTAACCGAGGCACGCTGCCTTAAGCGCCTACCTTCGGCCAGTCAACTGCCCAGGCGGTCCCTAGCCACCCAGGTTCCTATCACCTACTAAATCCCTTCGGCAGCCCTGCTCAGGGCGAGGAAGCGAAGGAAGCCAGCAACTATTGTCCACTCTCTACGAGTCCTCCAGTTGACTCGTAGATCCAAAATAGAGTTTACTCTCTCGAGTTCCCTAGCAACTCTGGTACGTTCAGCTTCATACCGGGGACATATGTGAAGGACATTGTCTACGGTGTCATCGACCCTACAGTCCGGACAGAAGCCGGAATCAACCAACCTAAACTTTGCCAATTTATCCCTAAAGGCACCATGTCCTGAGAGGAACTGAGTGGTATGCCGATTGGGGGATACCCAGCTAACCGCTCGCAACTCTCTAACATTGGGAAATATACCATGCGTATAACGACCTGTTATTCCACCTATCTTGCCAAGAGTCGAAACCTTGGTCTTCGATCTCACGCGTACGCCCAGCAGTAAGAAGGCCTCCCTTCTTTGCAACATATCGCTGGCTACGTTCCGTAGCCGAAATATCTAC
The DNA here is from genome assembly GCF_047948215.1 of Lycorma delicatula. Classification (NCBI taxonomy): domain Eukaryota; kingdom Metazoa; phylum Arthropoda; class Insecta; order Hemiptera; family Fulgoridae; genus Lycorma; species Lycorma delicatula. The sequence continues at coordinate 148,261,201 of NC_134460.1, read as the reverse complement.
AGGTTTGATGCCCGCGATCGCAGTTACTGCCTCTCGCGAGACAGTCCTGTAACCACCGACAACCGCTAACAAAAGAAGACGCTGGGCTCGTAATAGAATGTCCCTATAACATTGGTACCGCAAACGATGAGCCCAGACGGGCGCAGCGAACAACATAATGGCCTCACAAACGCCTTTATAAAGAATCCGCATGGTACGGAAATTCAACCCCCAATCGGGAGTAGGACCGGACAGTCGTGACTAGTTAAATTTTAATTATGATTTTTTAAACTTTTGACTTTAAGACATTAATTTTAACTCCTGATGGCTTCAAGTAAGCCGAAAGATCTAAAGAACAAAGCAACGTGCTGGTAATGCGGATTATATTAAGTGTTAATTTATCTAAAATAACTATTATCCTAAGTCTGTGTGTAGATAATTCCAAACACACACACACACACACACACACACACACACGTAACAGCAACTATCTTACAATTACACACCCAAATATCAGACTCAATATAGGTGGGAATTGGTTAACGGACTCAAGCTATCATTTTATATTAAATTGAGAGCTATAAAATTTTACAAACTTAGAAAAGTAGTTCACTTCCCACGGTTCGTAAAAATTTTATTCTATATATCTAGGGAACGGTACGTCCGATTTAGAAACTTCAAACGGGTCCTTAAACTGTACAAGCTAAGAAATAATCCTGTAAAACTACCCAACTTCGCAAGGGTTGTAAAATATTCAATTTCATTTATCTCAGGGACGGTAGTGGACTAGTTTTCGGTCGAACCAGGAGGCGGTGTATGCGCAGACGTGTGTGCGTGTGCGTACATTGATGGAGCGGCGTGTGGATGTTTGCTGTCCAAAGTTTGGCGCGTGACTGACGAACAGTCGAAGCGTGCGCGCGAACCTGCCACGCTTTGTCGACCAATCAGCGCTTGAATTTGAATCGGCGTATTTGCAATAATCAGTCCTTACCCCTATAACCGTCCCCACCATCGTATTCATTTTTTTACAATTATATATTTGATTATATTTCAACAGTTAAAATTATAACTCATGGGTCATTTATTTAATTAATATTCCGTCTTTGTTTACATTACATCAATTAAAATTATATTATTATAGCATTAGTCATCTATTGTTAAATTATTTTTTGCGTATGTGTAAATAATTACAAAACCTACGCATTCGCAACAGCCAGTTGGTTACGTCTGTACACGCGCTTGAAATTCCACAGTTGCCAACGTAATTACGTATTGTACGCATTAAATATTAATTATTTATAGCCATATTTCAACAGTTGGTAGTACATCAGCTGGTTGTAGTCATCTGCTATGACGTCACAAGCAAGCGGATGAATAAAATAATATCTTTATTCTGTAATTTATCCGTTAGTTTAGTCTACATACAAGCAGTTTGTATATAGCACAGTGTTGTACCATGTAAATATTGTTTGTTAGTTCTTAGTACACTTAAACAATCTTTGAGAGGGTCAAATGCACTGCTCATGTAATTTTATATTATCGCTTCCGGTCTTGTAATTCCATTTTCTTTAGCCAAAGAAGACGTTAACGTATCTCTTAGACGCGAATCTGGACATTTGATAAAGTCTATAATTTTATTTTTAATATCTTTGTTTACCCCCGGACGTTAGATTGCTTAACGTTCATTCACGTTAAGCAATCTATCCCATCAGTTTTATCATTGTATAGAACAACATAAAATAATATAAAACGAATCTGTAACCAACATATAACAACATGACCATAAAACAAACAAAATGGTTTAAAACGAACCTGTAACATACATAAAATAAACCTGTAACGAATATAAAACAACATAAAATAATATTAAAACCTGTAATAAACATAAAATAATATAAAACGAACATAAAATAGTATAAAAACGACCCGTAACCAAAAAGAAGCAGGATTACGTTAAATTCAACTACTATCCCTAAGATAGACGGAGACGATCGAACATATCAGATTGTTTTTATAAATTATGATGGGTAATGATTAAGAAAACATACATTTTCGTAAAAATATTTATTTATCTTAACATACGTTTTTATGCACGGAATACAAGTCTTTTTGTTCGGATTAATTTTTCTTTATTTATCGGATCGAAGATCATCTGTATAATTACATATCTCCGTTTTTATCAAATACATGACCATTAAGATCAACAACGTATACATAACTGTAATTTAATCTTAAACACATTGATGATAAATGTCGTTTACCAATTGTAACATCTACTCGGTTAATTAGCTCCATAATACACACGACGATGTTAACACTTAGCAATTAAGTAACTTAGTAAGGCCAGAGCGATTGAAGCCCGGCGAGCTGGAATTGGAGCGGCAAGGTAGCGTCCGCGTCCAGCGCCTCCCTCGGTGGACCGGCCATACCTGTTGCTCCGGCGGGGATGTTGGCATCCATCGGGAGGTTCCACGTTGAGCCGGCCGGGAAACTTCTGTCGTCTTCCATCTTCTTCTTGGTTTTCTCCAGATGATGGTCGACAATGAATTGAAAATTCACTCTCGTGCATGCTCTTTTATTGGAGCCTGAGAGTGGTGGAACTGCAGCGCTGCTTTGGTGGGAGAACTGCGCGGTGGAAGTTATACTGTGTCAGCGCGTCCGTATACTATGCGCCAGCTCACATCATTGCTATCGTGTTCGCCCGCCGTTATTAAATTAGACATATATATGGTAACAGTATATATATATATATGAAAATGACATTGATTCAGATATTAATAGAAAAAAATTGTTACATGATTTTACCGCTGAGGTAATGGTGTGGTCACCCTTGCACCAAAAATAAGTAATTATTATAACAAAGTAATTAAACGTAAAGTTTTCACACATTGTGTAATGTTTAAGCCTAATGCTAAAAGAGAAAAAAAAATAGAAAAAGAGAAAGAAGGGTTTTAAGAAAAAATTTAGGATCCACAAAAGAAAACGAAACCCGGAAAGTAAAAAAATAATTTCAAAATGTAAATGTAATGTAATATAACCAAAAAACTTTTGATTCAATAAGAAAGTAAAGATTAATAATACTTTACGGGAATTTTTCAAGTATTGAAGAAGAATATAATTATATATTAATATAATTCAAATTCTTTAGGAACAGAATAGACTGAGTTAACTTGAGTATCAGAAGTTAGCAAAGAGTTTCTAGAAAAAGAGATTTGAAGAGGTAATCTTTAGGAAAAAATTGAATATACTTTTAGCCGCGCTAAAACATTTGAATCTACTATTCTATTTAAAGTTTGCTTTAATTGATCTGACTTAAATAAAACCATTAAGTGTTAATTCATCGATAATTCTTTCTTTAATGATTTAATCAGTTGTTTGTTGGTCTTCGGTGTTTATTATTGTTATAAAATTAATTCCTTATTTTATATAATTACTTTTAATTTTCTGATGCATCAATACACTTTACTATTAACTCGATGATTAATTTTTTATTATTTTACAAAAATACTGATAACATTTTATCATATTGCATAATAAATAATTGATCTTTGCTAATTATTTTTAATTTCTATTTATAATTGTCTATAAGTTAGTTTGACTTTTTTACTACATTTACATTGATTAGGAAATCAGTGTTTTAATACTTATTTCTACTAATTGTTATGTAAAAAAATAAATACTTGTTATTTTGAGTAATATATTTATATTTAAAAAGGATTGTCGTGTAATTACTTTGAAAAAAAAAATGAACAGAATCTGCTACTATATCTATTTAAAACAGGTAAAATAATATATAGTTTTAACATCTCAGACGAATGACTTGAAGAAAAATACAGGTTTTTTTAGTTTAAACATTTAACCAAAAAAAGCACATGGAATAAAAAACATGTTAACGTTTGGATGTTGCCGTCCAGGGCACGAGGCATACTCGAAGGATTGTGGTCGTTGTTTTGCTTAGACGTCCGTTACGCGTTTGGGTGTGTTACCTGGGGGGCAATTTTCAGACAGCTCGAAAGGAGAAAAGTAAGCCCCTACCTTATAAGAATCATTCAAGAATGGCTGAAAGAGAGGACTGTTGCGGTTACTGCAGAAGGAGGAGATAGTTCGTACCATGTGCAAAGGGGTCTCGCAGGGCTTTACATTGAGATCTCTAATTTGGAATATTGTTTTCGATGGTGTTCAGGGTTTGGTTCTGCCTGAGGGTGTCGAGGCGATCGGTTATGCCGGTGATTTGGCATTGTGATCTCTGCCAAAGTTGTGAATGAGATTGTACACAAGGCGAATTGTGCGATAGAGTTAATTAGTGAATGGCTTGGAGACAGAGAGGTCTTCCTTGCTGCGGAAAAAATTAAAGTGATCGCCATGACGGGACGCAGAGCTATCGGGAATTTCTTCGTCGAAGTGGATGAAGTGTCGGGCAAGTGGTTTCTGTCGGCCAGTCAGCTGTTACTTTGGTCCTGTCGGACTAGGTTTTTTCCTCCCAGACCACCGTTAGGTATTGCTTTAGAGGATGAGATAATGAGAATTTTTGTAGCGTGTAAAAATGCCCTGTCTGACCAGGATTCGAGTCCGGGACCACCGGATGAAGGGTCGAGACGCTACTACTCGCACCACGGAGATCGGTTGTCGGACTAGGTTTAAATCCGATTAAAATTACATTGCGTTTATTTAAACCCCGTTTGATTGACCACGATACAGGTGTGGTTTGATACACTGGTCAACATGATTTTTGCCTCACAAATACCAATAGTTGTACTTAATGCAGTTTTTTTATCCTGTTTTCAGATATGTATTCTGAATTTCCTCATCACCCACAGTTTTTTTATTCTAATTTTTTTTAAATATTTTTAAACGTTGTTCCGTCGATTTGCTCACTGTCAAGTAAAAGCTCCTAGAGCACTGTATAACCGAATGAGCTAACTGAAAGGGTAGCGTTGCTACTGTTGTACAGGTTCAGACGTGTATAGACATGTACAAACGTGATCTAGTATAGCAGACATTCATCAGAACGATGCCGGTTGTGTGATAGTAGTAAAACAGTAAACACGTCATTGTGAGTGCGTAGTGCGTCTAAATTATTGTGTGTTACATATTTACAACTTTATTTCTTTTAAATTAGTCGTTAGTTACAAAACCCTAGAGTTTGTTTAAATCATCCTAACAATTTTGACAAGGATGTTTCCTATCCCCGTTACTTTTTAATCTTTACTTAGAATTAGTAGTTAATGATGTTAAAGAACAATTTAGATCCGGAGTAACAGTACAAGGTGAAAAGATAAAGTTGCTACGATTTTCTGATGATATAGTAATTCTAGCCGAGAATAAAAAGGATTTAGGAGAAACAATGAACGGCATAGATGAAGTCCTACGCAAGAACTATGGCATGAAAATAAACAAGAACAAAACAAAAGTAATGAAATGTAGTAGAAATAACGAAGCTGGACCACTGAATATAAAAATAGGAAGAGAAAAGATTATGGAGGTAGAAGAATTTTGTTATTTGGGAAGTAGAATTACTAAATATGGACAAAGCAGGAGCGATATAAAATGCCGAATAGCATAAGCGATACGAGTCTTCAGTCAGAAACACAATTTGTTATCTTCAAAAATTAATTTAAACACTAGGAAAAGATTTTTGAAAATATTTGTTTGGAACGTAGCTTTATAAGGAAATGAAACTTGGACGATCGGAGTACCTGAGAAGAAAAGATTAGAAGCTTTTGAAATGCGGTGCTACAGGAGAATGTTAAAAAGCAGATGGGTGGATAAAGTGATAAATGAAGAGGTGTTGCGGCAAATAAATGAAGAAAGAAGTATTTGGAAAAACATTATTAAAAGAAGAGACTGACTTATAGGCCACATATTAAGGCATCCTGGAATAGTCGCTTTAATATTGGAGGGACAGGTAGAAGGAAAAAATTATGCAGGAAGGCAACATTTGGAATATGTAAAACAAATTGTTAGGGATGAAGGATGTTGGGGGTTTACTGAAATGAAACGACTAGCACTAGATACGGAATCTTGAAGAGCTGCATCAAACCAGTCAAATGACTGAAGACAAAAACAAATTTGGATTGTAATATGTTCTTCAAGGTATACTTCCTGCACTCGCACCTAGATTTCTTCCCGGAAACTCTTGGCGCATTGATTTATAGCACGGGGAACACTTTCATCAGGAAATTTCAGATTTGGAAAAGGTATGAAGGCAAATGGAATCGTAATATGCCGGCCGATTATTGTTGAACCATCAAGAGGGATTCTCCACAGGCGAAATATAGCAGAAAATCGTTGTTACTTATTTTCTAGGCGAGTCAAATGTTTGAATATTGTGTAGTTAAAAATGCAGAATGTATTAAAATGTTTGAAATTATAAATGCCCGTCTCTCGTAAACCTTGCGTGATGGAGAAAACCCGATATCATATTTGAATTCAGGAGAAAAAATACTATCAGAATCATCTGTTTTTCTTCCTAAGACAAAAAAAAATCTTTTTTGGTTCCCGGTGTTTGGATTCACTTAACGGAATGATCGGCCGCATGCTGGACAAGACCGACTACTGATCAACCATGTGTCAGAAGCCAGTCGGTGTGATTTTTTAATGCCGTTTGAGTACAGTATTATAATTTCATAATAATTAGAAAGAACGTTTAATTCCTTTTATTTAGGTTCTTTTTCGTGTAATTTTAACTTAGTATTTTATAATCTTCTTGCATGCGAACTGAAATTTGGATCGTTTGTAATTGATATGTAACGGTTTAGTCGTTTAATACCCTATGCTTACTCTCTCCTGCTCATTTATACACAAAACATATGTCATAGGAATGCTAGCGTCTAGTATAGCGGATCTGTATTAATATGTAAGCAAAGAAAGTTTTTGTAATTAAAGTGAATAGACTAAAAATAATCGTCACATTTTTCACTTTTTGATTTATTTTTGTGATCTCGTCTAGTTTTATGATTTATTATTAAAGCTATTATTTTTTTTTAATTAGCCTGCCTGTTAATGTTTTATTCTTAGTTATTTATACCTTTTTTTTTTTTTTAAATTTTGTCGTTTTAAATATATATTTTTATCTGTTCTTTCGTTCATTTAAGCTACATAATCTATTACAAAAATAGAAAACACGAAGATATAAATATATCCCGCATATCAAAAATTTTACGACTTGTGTTGGTTAGCGAGAGCTGGGTATTATCTAATTCAAAAAACAAATAATACTTTTATACGATTTCAAATTACAGTACGTGGAATAAAAGAACGTACATTAAGAAAATATACATAATCGTTAAATAAGTGGCAAAAAAATCAAAAAGTGAAGTAAAATAATCGATAGTAATAGTTAAATATCTTAAAAACACGGATTGAGAAACGGTTTTGATATTTATATTGTATTTAATTAACAGCTTTTCGCCTGAAAGTAGCTTAGTCTCGAATAACGCTGTCCAATATTTAAGAATACGGGCATCTGTATGATTAGACCAAAAGAAACTGGAATTTTCTTATAGATGCATTCCTTTTTTTTATTTTGCGCTAAGAGGTGTATTTAACCGTAATAATTACGGGCGGTTTGACTAGAAACAGATACCGCTTCTGAGGGTACCGAAACCTTCGCTCGGCCAAATGCGGTTGCGTATCTGCACGCTAAGCTCACCAAAATGCAGGTGATATTCAATATTTTCAGCTCTGGGGCCGGCTTTGTAGTAAACTTCATTACTCGGAAAGATAGTTTAATTTACAAATTAAAGTATTTCTGTCGTTAGAGCATTGTATTCTTCTTTCTTTTTAATTTGCTTTCGATCAACATTTAGATGGTTCTCAGTCGCTATTTTACTTCCTAAAACAGTAACGGTTTTATTATTTTTTTTCTTAAGCGGCGTTAAGTTTTTTAATAAGAAATTTATTTATTCTTTTACAATTAACCTAATTGTAGCGACTAAACGAACTATATTTTATTTTAATTAGTTTTTAAAATTTAACGTCAAAGGAATCTATCGTAATGGCTTTTGAACAAGATTTAAAATACCGCTTTTGTTTTAAAAGTACTTTCTTTGTTAAATTATCGTACTTTACTTTGTTTAAGTAAGTTGTAATGCAGGACTTTGAGGTGCGGTGAAAGTTCTTTAAAATTTTAAATTCAAAATGGTTTTTAGGTTGAAAATTATCTGTATGACTTTTTCTTTCTTATTTTCATATTTATTTGTCGAAAGATTGTTTTCTTCAAAAAAAGAATCTTTCTTTTAAACCTGTAAAATGTTATCGATGTAAATTCAGGGTAAAGTACTTCGCTTTAATGTTTGATAAAATGGCGTTAGACTTTTTAAATGATGTTTTCCAGACTCTATAGACAAATGCAATTAACGACGTATATTTGTGTCTATTGAAAGTTGAACAGATTATGTCCGCTCATTAAAATATGTGATTTTATATCTCTAACTTTTTTATAAGATTCGAAGACTGTTTTCAACGCGATGAAGGGTCATTAAAAAAACAAAATCTTTTTTTAGGGTGGGAGATGATGCGTTTAAGTTGAAAACTGTCCCCACCCGTATAGTGTCTCGATTAGAAAAGCATAAGTATTTTAATTTCAGGTAAAACTTAATAGAAATCTTTTTTTTACCGTGAGAATTGTACCGTACAGAACTAGAAAACCCCCGCGGCCACCGGACGGCTGAGGAGGTCCCAAGCGGTGGGGACTAAACTTAAGTCCCCGCGCAGGTATTTAAATCCGTATTAAGGATGCTCTCAGCATCCTCAATACGAATCTGATGAACAACTAGCAAACATTTATAAAAAACCTTAATAATGATAAGGGACAGGCGTGAATGACGGTAGACGATCTACCCGCAGGGGGACTATGAAATGGAGAAAAAAAGATTAGTTCGGGCTTCTTCCAGACAGTAGCATCCGTATCGCTCGCAATCTTTTGCGTTAATGAGGTATCGGCATAGCATTAACTGTTACGTATCCGATTAACAATATTATTTAAACCGGCCAAAATGTACGCAACATTAAGTTATTTTCATTCACCTAGAGGCTAGGGTCGATCTTCCTTAAGGAAATGCCTCGTCGCTTAAGGGTTGTGCGGCATACAGAATTAGTTGTGCGGGTAAAGAATCGAACGACTCGGTCAAATTCGTCAAAGCAAAGTAAGGGGATGTATAAACTCCGACCTTCTTAAAAGATTTAAAAACTTCTCGTTCTGCAGGACTTCATTTAAAGACTTGAGGTCTACGAGATAAAAACAATATGAGAATGTAATTTCTAATTTGCAAGGGTATTCTAATGAAAAATTTTCAGCGATTGTATTTGTATTTACAGTGACATTAATATTTAATAAACTAATACACAAAAAAATAAAATTATCAAAAAAAGTTTGATACAGGCCGCTTCAGCGTACAGTATTTGTGATCAATATCTCCCTATTTCTCTCTCTCTTTTTTTTTTTTTTTTACTGGAATCATTAACCTTAATATCCATGCTACTACTACAAATTGTTTGGGACAAGCGGATTATAAGCCAGTACCATCTACATTCATATAGATTGTTGGATTTAAAAAGGCCGTAAAGTTTTGAGGTCAGGTTAAAGTCCGAGAGATCAGGTTTTTTTTTACAGATAACATTAGCGATATATATTTCTCTTTAGAAAACTAAATAGTCAGGTCTCAATAATCCGATAGTTTTTAGTCCAACACCTTCAGTAATCCGACACTTTTCGTCTAACTGCTGAGGCAATTCGTGTGATGCCACTGTTTTTTTTATAATTTTTTTAATATATTTTTTGTTTTACTTCCGACTTTTATGCACGCCGTCACAGATGATAAAACAGAGAGACGCCACGGCCGAGCGGTGAGTATGGTGTTTTAGGTGAATAGGCCGTGGTTACGTGGAATACTGTAATAAATTACGGTACAGTACTAATGATTGTCGCCGACAACGTCATTAGCTGTGTCTGCAGTTGAATGCAATAGAACAGAATTATCTTTATGCTTTGTTCTAACGCAAAACCCCCTAAACTTGAATCGCTTGTTACAGATGAGCCCAAAAATCCTACTGCTTTTATAAACGTAAGAATTTCTGTAAAATACAAAAATTAAAGCCGAGTGTGGATCACAGGGAAAGTATTTTTTGAACGGTTTAAGAGCAGTTCGTGTCATCTGTAAAAAAAATTCCTTAAACAAGATGGTTACCGGAAAAAGCACCGTTACCTTTTGACAACTGGACGAGGACCCGGGTGAGGAAGACTTAGAAAGTAAAGATAGGCTTATCCGTGTCATATCTCTATCGCCAAATGTTACGCCTGTAATGAGTAAATCGGAAAATACGGCTATTTTAAAACGTTTAAAAGATATAAATCTTAAATACGTCGTAAAAAAGTAACATCTTCGCCGTCGATTAGTACCGTAGGTCACCAAAGTGCTTTGTATGCGTTTAACGTGTTTATCAATCGGGCTTAAGAAAATGAAGCGGCAACCGCTGATATTTTAACGTAAAACATTTGCGAGAAAATAATTTTAAACTGTTCATTGAAGCTAAAACCCAAAAGAATATCGACCGGTATTTTTCTGTTAAGTAAGTAGTTAGTTGTATTATTGTTATTTTGTTAATCGAATTACATCGGTTATTCAGATTAATAAACGCATATGAGATTCGTGACGTTTTCTGTCGGTTATTCCGTTCAAATTAGGGTAATTGCAATAATCCGACACCAGGGCTGCCCGATATGTGTTGGATTGTCGAGAGCCTGTTGTAATAAAAAGAAAAAAGTTATTAGATAGCTTAATAACGGTTTATTATTTTATTAATATTATTTTTGAACAAAAAATAAAAAAATAAGTTAAATTAGCTTTATTAACTAATCAAACGAGTCGCTTCGATATAGCAACATATTCAGGGACGACTGTATTATTGAATAAAAAGAGAATATCAAAATTTTAATCAAATTATTTACAGAGTATTGACATCTTAAGCTGATGTTCGTTAAATGAAAAACTGTAATTTGCGTGTTAGAGGTTTAATTTACCATATACGCTTGCGGGAATGTGGAATGGAATTTTTGTAGCGCGTAAAAAATGTTACGTCTGATCAGGATTCAAACTCGGGGCTGAATCAAACCGATTTTATTACACAATCGTTCCTAGGAACATAACTAATCAAGTCGATACCGAAGGTTACTGTAATTATGTTGAAATTTAGAGTTTTCACTTTTTATTTTCATTTATAAAAAAAAATTATTTTTTATTTTGTACGTGATGTTTTGGGAGCTGTAAATGTTATTCGTACATCACATGTGGTTTACCTGTCGATCGATAAGGTATTTTTTTATTTTTTGTGGGATATTTTTAATCGGTGCGATAGGTTAGTTATTCATCGCGATTCATTAATATTTTAATTTTCCTCATAAAGGAGGGAATTTTTAATTTAATACAAACGAATAAATGTTATAAACTTAGGCGAGCATTTTACGTTAATAATTTAATATTATTTTTACGATTAATGAGATCATTATAATCGCTGTTTAGAATTCATATTAATATTTATTTTACTTTTTTTTTGTTGTTGAAATGAATTCGCGTATGTGCTGTATCGTAATAAAAACAGTTTGGCGGTGATGACATCGATTATGTAATTAGTGCTTTTCCTAGAATTTTCTTTTTGTAATAGTCATCGACTCTTATGATTATCCGATACGGCTCTTGAACGATTTAATTATATGATGTATGAGTTTATTACATTATATTCCATTAACAAAATTGTGTTTCTGCAATTATGCAAATAGTGTAATTATTTTTAGCTTATTTAGTTTTTGTTGTACGATGTTATATAGTCGGAACTATTAATATTTTATTCGCAAGATGAAAAATTCATTTTATTGTGCGGTATTATATAGTATTGCGTATTATTTTTATTATAAGTATTGTATCGGTTTGTTGTGCGGGGCTATTTTTACTATCGTTTATTTATGGTTTTACATTATATTTTTACTTTTCTGTTGATAAACTTAAGTCCACAGTGAAATTTAACTTTGGTCTTACTCTTCGATATAATGGTTGTTTGGTAACAGAAGTGCGCGCGTTTAATTTAGGTTCTTATCATTTACGTATAATTGCTTACTTGATTATTTTTATTGGCTGTTATAAGGAAAGAAGCATGTGAATTGAAGTTCACCGTCGCCACTGTTGTTTCTTCCGCCTCGTATAATCACGTGTGTAATGATCCTTGTTATAATGCGCATCATTAATATCAGCACCCTTTAATTTACTTATATTCTAGGAATAGTATTACATTTAAACTTAATTTTCACTTTTCCATAATATTTGCCTAACCGCATTTTCCTTTTTATTTTGTTTTAAATTTATTTTTTTAACATATCTTGTTCATTTTTGTTTAGTTTCTGTCGCTTTAGTCAAAAACGCTATATAATATACACTAGTTACGTACAGATTGTAGCAAATGGTTGCTTTACGATTTGCGAATCGTAAACAAAATTTACGATTTAAGCTCACTTATGTTGACCTTAGTATCCTTCAGTGATACTAAGAAATTTCGTTTATTAAAACTGCTTTTGGATATCGATGACAAAGTCATTTTATATTTCAACTAATTTCCAAAAATGTTATTCCCTTCGGTGTTCTAGGAGTAGCGAAATCATTAAGTAATAAAGAAACGATTACGGTTGTAGTTTACCTTTGTGTCCTGCCCTTTCTAACATTTTTACCCTTATTTTTTATTTTTATCCCGTTATTCTCTGTTCATCATTATACGTATTTCTCTCGGTATTAATTAATACTTTTTACTTTCCCGTGTAGAGAGCGTTATAGTACAGCTACAGCTCTAGAAGTGAAAGTATTGTAATCGGTCCGATTCGGACATATGCGGTTTTCACCCGATCTTGACGTTTTGACGCCTGACGTACCCAAAAAACCAGATGGAAATTTTCCGGATGTTAATGTACGTGTGTTCGGTGTCGACCTCTAAATTACTTTATATCTCCAGAAATATCGGGCCGGTTTTGACTAAACAGATTACTTCTATATATGGGGCATCGATGCCGTTAAATTTTTAACTTAAAAGGTCAAGGAAATGAGGATGTAGAGCACGGTCACCCTTAGTATCTCGAGATTTCTCCTAATTAAGGTTATATTTTTCTTAGGCTCGCTTGTTAACGATTAAAACATAACAATATTTGCAAAAATAATTTTTGCGAAATTTCACCCCCGCACCAAAAAATGCTGTTGTAGTCGTCTGCTATGTTGTGACGTTACAGGTGAGCGGTAGAATTAAACAAATTAATAATATTTAAAGTGTACAAAAGTAAGTTTGTCTTTCCGGGTCTCGAACTCGACCGTCCGGTCGACTAGGTACCTGGTGCGATAAGCGTCACGGCTACATCGGTCTGCCGACCGTACAAGCGAAATTTGTTCGTAAGTTGTGAAATTACATTAGTTTAGTTTCTGCCGACCGTCGCCGCAGGTACCGCCACACCTGCGCTAATTAAATACTGTATACGCGCGCGTTTTGGTTAAAATCGCTAAATTAAATAAACGAAAAAATATTATATTTAAATAAAATGTTAAATAATTTAAATTAATTTGTTAATACACGTGAAACCGTGCATCAGTAAAAACCCGCAGATGCAGTACTTCTCCGGAACGCTGCTTTAGCCGCGTATGGGAAAATCTACAACTGTGTTGTCATCTCTTTTGTTTGTTTGTAATGAGTTTAATTAAACTGGCTTTTTTTTCATAATTTCTTTAATTTTAATTTTACGTTTGGAATCGTTCTGTTTTACTTCGGCAGTATTTATTTAATTAAAATTTTTTTCTCCGTAAAAAGTGTTTAACCGGTTAACGGTTGTAGTTCTCATTTACTTTGCTATCCTGAATCAAAATTTCAGATTCTTTCCCCGATCCTTTATCGACTGTAAATTTAACCGTATAGTTATTTACATCCGTTTAATACGACGGAATAAATGTATTTTATTCATTTATTAATCGTTGATTATTTAAATTATCGTTGCGTATTCAAATTTTATTTTCGATTGTATTTACCTCAATTATAAATTCCTCTTTTATTAAATTAATTCTGTCTTTCGACTAGGTTCAGCCAAAAAGGTTCTACTGCGCTAATTTCTCTCCACATCCGTTTTTCCTTTATTTTTTCTCTTCTTCATTGTTTTATCGTAAAATTCCATATATTATTATTGTTAAAATTACTTTTTAGTTGTTTTGTGTGAAACTTTTCATCGCATCTAATTAGTCTGTTCTCCCTTCATCGTCGTCATCCACGTTAATTCGGACAGAACCTCTTTATAGTTCGTAAGTAGTCTACTTACAGACTAACTGTAGTAGGTCAGGCTAATGGCGAACGGTGGTCTCGCGTTTTATCGACCGCACAGGCAGTCAATAAATTTTAGTTGTTGTTGACAGATTTGTCAGTTTATCTGTAAATCCCGACAAACCGTTATGCTGGATCCGGCACAAGGAGGACCGTCAATGTTCTTCGAAAGACATTTATCTATCTTCTATTTTATCGAGTAGTTTAAAAAACAGATGAAAGACTGAAACAAAAAATTCAAGCTTCTGTTATAACAGTTTTTTCCTTAGAAAACAAAGATTTGTCCTGAATTTTTATCGGTCGACTGATTTCTGTCGATCGGTGTATATTGTTAACCGGTTTTTGATACGTTTTCGGTAAAAGGTCGTCGATTTAACTGCTGGCTCCTTTGTTATGAATAGCATTTATAAGAATTTACCGGTTTTTTATTGTATTCCGCCAATTTCTGAAAAAAAAATCGTTTGAATTTTAATGCGCGGAACAACTCATGAAGATGATGTAGAGGAACGGAAAGAGAAGTAGGTACACTTACGAAAATTGTATTTTTACATAGTTTTGGCAAATCCACGTATGATTTTTAAACGGTAAGTTAATACGCAAAGAACCATAAATGTTGGACATCGCAAGCTCTTGTATCACGCAAGCGTGTAATATTTTGTTGCCTTGCCTTCTTTCAGTCGGTACGGAAAAAATAAAATATATGCCGAATTTGTAAATCGTGCATCAAGTTTAATCGTTGAAAACAAAAAGTAGATTACTTGCCTATTAAGTTTCCCGACACAAAAAATTTCAATTTTAAAAACAGTTTCCGTAAGATGATGGCCATTCGAACGTATGCGTTCCTGTAAGCGAATGCTGAGATTTTGCACGGCACTTTGAAACACTTTCAAAAGAATTCATGGGACCACGTAGTCTGATGGTTTCACTTCCTGTACAACTTGAATTCTGTAAAGGTGAAACTTCAAATCACCGTGTAGTAATTGGCGGACGGGCGTTCGGTTTAGATTCAGTGTAGCTGCGCGTTTCCTTGTTGATCGTCTTGGGCTCATTCCGATTGAAGCCCGAACTGCTTCATTGTTTTCTGGGGTCGGTTGAGTGCGTCGACCTTCTGGTGGTTTCTTTTTTAGGGTTGAACCTGTCTCTTCGAAAGTCTCAACCCGTGTCTTGATAGCGTGGCAAAATGGTACGGGACCGTGACGTCCTAAATTGTAATGACGTCGGAATTTCCGTTGAGCAGAAATACTCAACGGAAATTCCGACGTCATTACAATTTAGGCATTGTTCTTGTAAAATGCCCTCACGGCAAACGCACGTTATTTACTGACCCAACGGTCTATGATTACTAAAAGGCAGATAGTTGTGCGCAAAGGATGGCACTCTAACCTTTCTACCAGCTCCTCAGGGTTGCCACTACTACTTTCAAAATTTCCCGTTTCCCTGTGCCACTCTGTATATACGATTAACATAGCAGTAATATTTTAAGTTCTAATACACGTCGTCCACCCTTCTCCAGCGGTTAAATAACCGTTTATTAGGCAAAACCGCGCCGTTCCTGAAGCGCTTGTCCGAGATATCTCAGAAGCCCGAAAGAACGGTAGCCGCCATCGCTCGGATGACGACCGACATCGGGGGCTAACTCGCATCAAAGCGGAGGGTTTTGTCACAAGAGGTGCTCTCGAAAGTGTTATACGGAGCGCCGGCCTTGGGTGTGGCGCTGGAAAAGGAAAGACGCCGGTAAATTCTTAACCGAGTACACAAGAGTGTCTGTGCACCCGGGTGCACGGGGAACCTGAGTACTAGTCGACGCGGCTCCTGGCCGGTCGCGGTTATTTTTAAGGATACTTGTGCACTCGGGCATCGAGATCCTCCGCCTAGGTTATTGCGGAAGGAAGGACACCGCATAACAAACCGTGTTCAAATGTAACGGATTCTTACAGCAAAGGTAAGCCTGAGAGAATTCGGCACGCTTATCTTCGATAACATCATGCTGTAGAACGGTAGGGCGTGGCACGTGCTGTCCAGGATGTCTGATGACAATTATCCGTACAAAGATGTCGGAAGAAGTAAGAAATGAATACCTTGATTTTCCCTTGGGGCCGTGCTCGTAATTAAAGCAGGTCCGGTTAATGTTATTTTTTCCTTAAAAGGAAAAAACATTCCTTTATCTTTATTTGTTCAGTCTGTTATTAATTTTGGAATACTGCAATGTTTTTTTGTTTTTTAATATGTATAAAATTACGTATAGACGTTGATTTAATTATTATTTATTTTGTGTGTTTTTTTGTAAATATTAGTAGCTAATGTAGAAAGATAAGAAGTTACGCGTTTGTTTTTCATTTATTTTTGTTGTGCTGTGAACACATTCGCCCAAAAGTAAAGTTGGTTGATAGTGTACGAATGCCTTTTTTAATTTTGTTTACTGCTTTATTAGTTACTAATGCCAAATCTAATTTTAGAATTGTTTTTACTTCTTTTTATTTTGTGTAATATAAATATACTTAAATGATAAGAACTGTTATTATTTATAATTAAAGCGTGTAATTGGAAACTTTTGTTGGAAAAATTCCATTTGTTAACCGAATGTGATTTTTCATCGTCGCGGATTATTACGTCTTACTCGTTTTACCTACACAGTAATTTCAAATTGCACGACAATCTCTCGGGAGATGATTATATCACCAAAAGTAAGGGAAATGCGGTTTTCACCGGGATTTGTCGTTTTGACACCTAAGGAACCCAAAAAACCGGATGGAAATTTTCCGAATGTACGTATGTGTGTTAGGTGTTGGCCTCTAAATCTCCAGAACTGCTGGACCGATTTTTGACCTAACTCGGTCAGATTACTTATATATATGGGACATTTATGCCGTTGAATTTTGAACTTAAAGATGAAACTTAACGATTAAAAATAATATTTACAAAAAAAAGTTTGCAAAATCTCACCACGCCCCAAAAAATGTTCTAAACTAGTTTCTAAGCGGGTATACTGCGCCTGTAGTATCCCGTGATACTAAAATCGACTCCGATTTAAACGAACTTAGTGTACGAGTAGAGCAGTAATATCGATTGTAAATGGAACTAACTGTCTTCTTTAAAGACGGAGTGGAGTAAGAGATTTTCTTCGAAACAGATTGGAGAACGTAAACAGTTCTGTCAGTCGCTTTTTTTTATGGAAATTTCTATTTTGCGGGAATAAATTTTTCGGATTCGGAATTTTAAGGCGGGGTGAATCGCAATTTGCCTCAGACACGTGTACTACTGTGTTTGTAGAAAATTCCTTTTTTAACTGACATTATGTAAATTTGAACCGATTCGGTCGTTAATGATAGAAGTTAAAGGAATGAAATCCTTACGAGGATTAAATGTGCGCTTAATTAAAACTTTTTTCGCCTAACTTATGTCCGTCCGTACGTGTGTGTCGGAACCCTTCGACACACGTAATTTAATAACCTGATCGTATTGAAAACGGGTTATTTTTTTACACTCTGCTAATGTTTTATTTTAGTAGGTGGATGTACATAAGATCTACGCGTCGGTTATAGCAAAACTGCCGTTATATTCTCGAACAATTCAAGGAAATTAAGATCCTTCTTAGTTCCAAGGAAACTGGTACGCGCTTGTAAGATGAAATGCGAATACAATTATATTCTCATTTCAGCGAATTCAAGGACATCTGTTTAAATAATATTGTATTCTAGTACTGTAAACGATTAAATTCCTACGTATATCCGTAAATATTTTAATAATGGTATTATCGTACAGTAAAACATACCTCCACAAGTTTAATTTTCCGGTTATTATACAGAGTGAACAACTTAAAACCGAACCCCTTCAGATAAACAAAGTTCCGACACGTAACATTTTTTGAAGGAAATGAAAAAACGTAAATTAAATTCTGTATTCGCATTAGGGAAATATTATATTTATCGTATTTTTACAAAAATGTTCTAAGCGGACGCCCTGCGCAGCGATTCCTGTTTTTTGTTATGTTTATATTGAGAGTCACCCGTTGCAAAACGTTGTCGTCGATTTCTTATCAAACGATCGCCTTCAGTTCATCGGTAGTGCGAGGATTTAATCGGTGAAGTGTATCCTTTAAATAATCTCGAAGGAAAAAGTGGCGATCGGACAAATCCGGGGAACGCGGAAGAAACCGCCCTTTCCTGATCGTTCGTACTTTTGTAAAAGCCGTATGAACGTACGCTCGTGAATCGTTTAACGTGCGACTTGTTGCTCCGTGTTGTTGGAAGAAGCCGTACTCTTTTTCACGATCTCTTAATCAAAAGTCGAATTCTTCGAAAATTATACGGTAAACTTTTGTATCGGTCGAGAAATATCGGCCCGCCATACGATTATATTGTCAGAAACGCGCATCGTAAACCGATTCTCTCGTCTTAAAGCGGGTGCTCAAACGTCAGATCGACCTACTGTGATCTGTGTTGTATAGCATATCCTTTATATACTACGTAAATCCTTTATGTGCCCCGTATTCACGTCGGTTTAGGTGGATAGGGAAATAAAAAATATAGAAAATTTCTTATCTATTCGCTTCTACAAAATATATATCGATCCTTAAAAATTGGAATTTTATAATAATTTTTCTAACATTACGGTGCAACGACCTTTAGATTTGTTTTTTTGTGTTTAATTTTAGAAAATAGTAAGAGGTACTATGAAGGCAAGTACCGTTTTTTTAACTCTTATCATAATTTTGAGGCCAATTATTACAGCCTACCCCAAAAATAGGAGTTTAATACACAAAAAAAATTTGTCTACTATTTCATCCTATGAAATTTTTTTGTTAATTCTGTTTTCTCGGTTTTGCGTCGATTAATTGTTTTAATATTTAACGTAAGGTTATGTTTGAACAATTTAGAAAAATAATTATTCAAAACTGGCCAAAATTTTCATTGTAGATATATAACTAGCTATATCGTAAGTCAAAAGATACTTACTGCATAGTTCAATTTGTGAAGGTTCTTATAACTAATTAACAAATTTTTTTAATAGATTTTTTTAAATAACGTTAACAAATCGAATAGGATGGAAAAAAATAGATAAGAAAATAATTAAGGTCGTAAGTAAACATAAGGGAAAAATCAGTAACTTTATTGCCAGCCGTTTTTTTTTCAATGCACGTTTATTTAGATTTTTTCGTTGCACGTAACCGGATTTTTCGTATACAGATTATGTTTATTATATGTTCTTGTGGCACTATTATCTTCTTTTCCCCACCGATTAAATTTATTATGTTATTTCTGATATTACTTTACTGTCTAGATATCGCAATAGCAGAGCTATAGTTCTAGAAGAGAAAGTATTGTAATCGGTCCGATTTGGACGCATGCGGTTTTCAAAACCGGATGGAAATTTCCGGTTTTTAATGCTCCGTATGTACGCGCACGCGTGAGTGTTCGGTTTCGCCCTCTAAATCGCCTTATATCCGGAACTACTGGACCGATTTTGACCAAACTTGATCATTTTACTTCTATATATGGGGCGATGTGCCATTAAATTTTCAACTTAAAAGGTCAAGGTGGTGAGGCTGTAGAGCAAGGTCACCCCTTTGTATTTCGAACTTTCGCCTAATTAAGGTCGTATTTTTCTTAGGCGCATTTGTTAATTAAAAAATAACAATAATTGCAAAAACTTTATTTTTTCCGAAATCGCACTCCCACCTCAACAAATGCTCTAAACTAGCGGCTAAGTGGGCGTACTGCCCTCTTAGTACCGTTCTCACCACAAAAACTGCAAGTGTAGCACTAAAGTTCAGATCTTGTAGTCGTATGCTATGTTGTGACATCAAAAGTGAGCGGTAGAATTAAATAAATGAATAATATTCAAAAAGTAAGTCTCGAACTCGATCGCCCGGTCAACTCGGTACTTGGTGCGTTAAGCCTCGCAGCTTCGCCAGTCTTCCGACCGTACAAGTGAAATTTGTTCTAAGTAAGTTGTAAAAATTACATCGGTTTAGTAGTTAGTGCCGATCGTTGCCGCTACTACCGCCACACCCGTGCGATTTAAATACGATATGCGCGCGCGCTTTAGTTAGAATCGTTGAATTAAATAAACGAAAAAATATTATATTTAAATAAAATAATAAATATTTTAAATTGCATGTATGTGTGTGTAAGCCCAGTAATCAGAAAAACCCACAGTTATACGACTTTTTCGGAAAGCGGCTTTAACCTCGTGACCGGAAAGTCCTACAACCGTGTTGTCACCTTTTTTTGTACTAAGTTCATACATGTTTTTGTATACTAATAATTTTTTTTTATCAGAATTTTAAGTATTCTTAAGCGCATCATCAGTTATTGATAAAAAAAATTAAAACAACGGTTTTCTTTTAAAACGAAATTGCTGTAAAAAGTAGAAAATAACTTTTCAGTGATTGTAACATAATCAAAATTATTTTCAAAATTTGTAAAAAGAAAGCCATTGTGCGCTCATAAAATATTACCTAAAAATTCGAATAGGTGTTCTGTGAGAATCCATAAAGATAAAAACGTGAACATAAGTTATAACGATTAGACAAAGTAATTGTTTATGAGCGTACAATGGTTTTCTATTTAAAAATGTTGAAAATTATTTTGATTATCATATAATCACTGAAAACTTATTTTCTACTTTTTAGAACAATATCTTTTTTAAAAAAAACCGTTTTTTAAACATTTTTTAATATTTTTTTAATTTTTTACTTTTTAGTCCCCCGCCCGCACTAAAAATCACAAAATTCAAAGAAATCCAAAATCAGAATTCAATATCACAAAATTCATTTATTAGGATGTCGTCGTAACAAAATCGTTTCGCTGCCACGACAAACTCTTAGTTTCTGAAACGTATGATTTGTTAACCGTAGTAAACAAAGAAATATGTTTTCACAATGTCTGCCGTATTGGATTTAGAACGATATTAAATTTGCTGTATTATATTGTCATCAGAACCAAAGCTGTGCGCAAAATTTCAGCTTAATCGGATAAGGGGAAGCGTGTCAGATTTCAATTATTAAATTTCAGTTATACAGGATTTCGAACGTAGAACCGTTGAAAAATATCATTCGTTTTGCTACAGATCGTATACAGAGAACTGGAAAGAGTATAGTATCTTCTTTCCTCGGAAAAATTCTTCATCGTCTGCTCGAAGCTAAAATTATAAAGAGTAGAATCACGCGCTCTCAGAATATTCTATCGTAAAGGTTCCCTCTAAAACGTCCGACCCCTGTGCGTATTCCGTTCGAGCTATGACGGGCGGGTCGTTTCTATCTGTATATCTAGTTCTTTGTTATTAACGGTGTTTATTTCCTTTTTCGAACGCGGTTAGAAATATTTGATTATTTCAACGTCTTGATTTTTCGATTATAAGCGGATGATAATTATTGGAAATTTATTTATTTCTTTTGTTCTCGCAACACCGTTCGATAAATTACGCTTCAGATTTAACCGCGTCTTTCTTCAGTAGAAAGGTGAAAATATATTTACCTTTCTTAAACGGCCGTTCGAAACCGAGTCCGATTCAGTGGATTTCTTCAGCTTCCTACGCTTCTCGTTCCGTCACATCTCTTTAACTTTGCAATGTTACAACATAAAGTATAAGTATTTCTCCTTATTGAATCTTTTTAGCTTTTTATCGTCGCTATCGTACCGCTTACTTTAATCGTTCATATATCTCTACGCCTTTCTTTTTTTATCCTGCTATTTTCTTAGAAAATTCTCGAAGACAATTTTCTTCTGTATAAGTATTTTACGTGTTAAACAAGTTCCGGTTTTACAAACGCATTCGATATTCGTAATTTAATTTTCGATCTAGGCGTAGTGTAATACGCATTCCAAATTTATAAATTCTGTTTCTCGGCCTTAATAATTATCTTGACCTAAATTTATGACGTTTTATGACTAGTTAAAGAAGGCTTAAGTTATTTTCGTGTAACGATAATAAATTATTTACGTTTATTTGTTGAAATGTATATTTTTTCCGTTAATACAATAAAGTCGGATTAGATTAACGCGTTAAGAAAAATAATCAATATTCTTTCGTGATGGCACAGGAAGCCGACAATTTATGTTACAAACGTGAACCGAATGTAAAACTGTAAGAAGTTTATGAATTTTGCATTTTCATTTCGTTCGACGATGTATCCCTATTTAAAAGAGCAGTTTTCATTTTAATATGATTTACACGTGAAGCACAGTACTTTATAGTTGTAAACGTAACGTATTTTTGTTTAGTTATAGATCAACATGAAACAGGAGTAATGTCATTTAATCGATGTCTCTTAGAAACAGTAGTGGATATTTTGGTACGCGTGACGAACGAAAAAATTAATTTTATTTCATTTTAGTATACGTGATTTCCTTCGTTAACCGCTGCGGCTTAAAGTCTATTTAGAACAAATTCGTAGAAATTATGTAATTTTCCGTAGTACGTTTACGCGCTTCAAGTCTGCTTTTTCAGCACCGCAAACTTACCTTTTTTTTAGCCTCCGGAACCACCGTAAGGTATTACTTCAGAGGATGATGATATGTATGAATGCAAATGAAGTGTAGATTTGTACAGTCTCAGGTCGACCGTTCCTGAGGTTTGTGGTTAATTGAAACCAGACAGCCAAAGAACACTGGATCTAGTATTTAAATCCGTATAAAAGTAACCGCTAGGATTTTGAACCTTAGAACTTACCGCAAACTTACTTAATTCTATATTAAGTTACTAGGGGGCGGTAGGAGGTCGTACTGCATTCTCCGCTTACCTGAGGCGGCTTATTTATAATAGGCTTGTTATAAAATAACGCAGAACGAAATAATCTTTAGTGTCCGGAATAAAGGTTTTCTCCGGTTCGTATAGCTTTTGAACACAATTTTTTCTTTTGTGCGGCACTAGATTTTTACAGTAAATCTTCATAATTTTCTCTTCTATGTTCTTTACCGAGATTTATTAATCGCGGTACAGTAATTTTACATTAAAATATGTTCGTCTTATTTCTGATACAGGTGTCTGTTCATTTTTTCTCTTGTAAGTTATATAACTTAACATCATAGTTTAATTTATTTGTTAAGCTTTTTAATCTGTTGTTTTTACGCGATTCAAATCCGTAAAAACAATAAATTTGCCGATTTATTTGGCAGAAAGCATCGTCTTTTCTTCTTTTATATTTCTTTCTTTTGATATCATATTATTATTTTATTAATATTTTTGTAGTTTATATATTCAAACGTTATTTGTATTCTCGCGGATAGTTTACCTCTCACCCTTTTATTTCTCATTCGGATCGGTATCTGTGAATATGTTGTTACGGTCACCCGTTAGATTTTCCCACAGTTTTATTTTTCACCGATTGTAACGATTCGACTGAACGAATTCGATGTTCGGTAGCGGTAGATCTTTTAACGGGGTGATTGTAGTACCAAAATTAAGATTTGGTATTAATGTTTTTTTCTTTTTTTAGTCGTATTTTCTTTTCCCGTAATAAAAAAGGATGGTGCGTGGGTTTTTTTTGCATGCGCCCACATTTTTATTGTAGCTGTTATTGACGCAGAGCCGACCAATGATAGTGCGCCGGACGGCTACGCGCAGCGCACTAACGATTTATGTTTCTCGAACGATTTATACTTCTACGTGCACGAACAATTTATATAAAATTATATTTATGTTTTCGAGATAAAAAAGGAAACCGTTGGGGTTAGAGCTGTGAAAAAAATCACAACTCAAGAAACACAAAAATTGTTCAGATTTCTTAAGCTTTTCGTCGTAAAAGTTTCTATTGTTGTTTGTACGGTAAATATATGAACTTTATTTTGTTATAATCGGCAAAAACATTTAACAAAATCGTGTGTAATGAAACATAACCTGTGTAACATTTTCGTGGTGGCAGTTGGCCCGCCTTTTCCCTAGTCTTTATGATCAAGAAGCTTTGTGCGTCGGTTTGTTTGCTGTATGTGCTCGCATTTTTATTGCCGTATGAAGCACAAACTTTACTGAATTGAATTAAGAAACTGTTAACTGCGAGCCTCTGTCGCTGTGTGAGCTGGGTTTGAACTGAATGAATTATTGGAATCGATCGAATGAATAATATTATTATATTGTGCTTTATTTGCTTTATATTATTTGGAAAATTTCTTTTTTGTTTTTAGAAAAAATAAAGCAAATTTGTTGCAATTCTTTCTATTATTTTTTCATTGCTGTTGCAATTTTTTTTTAATTATTGAAGCTTTTCGTTGTAAACGTTTTTGTTGTTAACGCTAAATTCATGAACGTTATTTAGTTACAGTCGACAAAAACATTTTCGCGGGGTTCACAGGCCCGCCCTTTTTTCTATTTTTATATTAGTTTTATTACAGTCTCAAACATTCTTTAAAATAGTTCTGCGTTCGTGTTTCATTTTATTTGTAATTCGTCTAATAATAATTTAGTAGCGATAGCACGGGAAAAGACATTAGCGATTATATTTATTCCATTCATTTCTCGGAATGTACGATTCATTTTATCGTAATTTTACGTTCAGAGAAATAACGAACGTTTGTTACCAGTCGATGGTGACGATCGGTCTAGCCTCCAACGAGGTGCTCGCATCACCTCACCGTTCTAGCCTCACACGCAGTCCCCACGGGAAACCCATTATTATTAAACAGAAATGTTCTAAATTTATTCAGTATTATTTTATTTAACCTAAATGCAATCTCTGTTACTTCGAATTTAATATTATTTTCTAAATTTAATATTATTCGTTCGATGGATTCGAATCATTCAGTTCAAACCACACAGTGACAGAGACTCACAGTTCATTAATTCAATTCATTAAAGTTTAAGGTTCAACCGGCAAATCTCTACTACTATATATATATATATTAAAAAAAAAATCTCGGTTACGCCAAGAAACATGGACAAAAATTTGGTTGCAATTGATCGAGTAGTTTCTTTGTTTATTCCGAACAAACAAAAACCTTCTTCCTCTTTATATAATAATATAGATTTATTTATTGTATTATGTTTTTTCTTTCTGTCGTATTCATTTTTTTCTGTTTTCTATATATTTTTTATGTTTTTCTTTAAACGCTTCTGCAGTGTCATTATTCTGCGCTAGACATTTACCATTGCTGTATAGTTGTATCGATTTAATTTTAATTTTGTATTATTTTATTCTTTTTTATTTGATTTGCATCCTATTTGAGTTGTACTTTTGTTTAACGTTTTATCGTGATATGTGTTTAGAAGTTTCATTTGTATTTTTATTTACTACTTCGTTTTTCAAGTTAATCTCCTACACGGATAAATGTTTTACTTTTGTCTTCTTCCTTTTCGACTCTCTCTCGTTCCTTTTTTATGCTTTTTGCCTGTTACCGCGCGAATATATTAAATTAAAACTGTGGATTTTATTTTCATAGATTTTTTTTTAAGAAGCAAGTTTTTTTATCGATTTTGATGTGAATTTTACTGTAAGCATACCTTGTTAAAAATACATCGAGTTTAATTACTATTATTTTTAGCTTAATTTATAAATAATATTTCAGTGTTTCGTTTTCTTGTATTAAATGTTTAATTTGTAAACGCGAGACTAGTTTTAAGCTGAACTCTGTTAAGTGTTATCAGTGAATTTAGCGTTTTTATGATATTAACAGTACGTAATGCTTTTTGAAAATTAAAACTTTCAAATTTAATGAAAATATTTTATACTATTTGGTAATATGATTTTTACTGTTTTGGATTTGCCTGTTCAGAAGTAATTAAAAATAATTTTAAAATTAGGTTCCGAGTTCTGGGCTTATATACATAAATAATAAAGTATTATTCGGAAAATTTGTAAAAAAAATAATTTCCTATAGCCAACCCAATTTAACAATTGGTTGTTATAAATAGTATCCCCCCTATCTTTGTGTGAGTGTGCGTGCGCGTGCGCACGCATTCTTATATTTCAAACCCGTTTTCAATTTTTAATTAAATAATCAAAAAAAATTTGTTTCGTCTTTATTTTCCCTAATGATAGATTATTTCATAAAAAAAAATATTGAGCGTAACGTTTTCCTTATTTGAACAAAGAATGAACCTACATACAAATCGTTCGGTACTACTGTTAGAAAATTCACATTTATTAAAAACACGTAAAAATTAGTCTAAATTAAGGCCTGTATCGAACGGCCAAATAAAATTACGAGATCTATCGTATTTCGGTCATTCGGGGATAGGAACTTTTCCATTAGCAGGTTATTTAAAAATTTAAGTGCGCTTTTTAGTCGGAATTATTAAAATTTTTCATCCTACAAAGTTCAACGGCGCAGCCGTCTGATTGAAGTTACTTTTTTTTTTAATTTACGTATTTAATTTATCTAATTTTTATTTCCTTATATTATTTCTTAAGTTTAACTTTAGCATTTTTAAATGTTTTCACGGATAATTTGGGCGAAAGATATTAATTTATTTTATTATATAAAACTAATACGCTTATCCTGATGCGTGTAAATAATGCAATAATTTTGTATTAATTTATTAAAAAAGATTTTTTATTATTTTAATTGTTACCGTGTTTTTGTCGTCGCAAATTGTACAAATTAGTTGACGATTATATTTGCAGTGTGGTGTAGCGATTTAAGGACTTAGACCGCAAGTTTGGATTCGGGGCTTGCGTCTCGGACTGAAGAAAATGCCAACTATGTTTTATAGTGAAGCCTTCGTGTTGTTAGGGCAGATCTGATCGCTTTCCGTTCGTTCAACAATGTTATGGGCGGAGCAATTTAGCCATGTAGCATCGACGTTGTTGGAGCCCGTCTGTTCGGCGTATTCCATTTAAAAAAAAACAGTCCGTTGTTTTAGGACGTATGACTGCTCGGTTTATAATTTTTCTCTTGTTTTTTTTTTTTTTTTTTAATTAAGCTGAACTAATCTATGTACCGTTCGTCAGCGGGTATTTGATAGGTTATACGGTAATATCTCTCGCGTAAGAGATTCCAGGCTACAAAAGTCTACCTTGCTTTCACAAAAAAATTTACTTGTGTGCTCTCTTTTCCTGCTTTAAATATAGTATATTATCGTATGTTTTAATCTAAACTGTAATTTTGAAGGTTATCTAATACCTTCTTTTAACGGGTTGAATTGTACGCGAGCTTGGTTAAAACTCATAATAGTTTCTATCTCTGGCGTACAGACCCGTTTCGCGCCCGTTTAAACAGAACGGAAAAAGTTGTGGTTTTGAATAACGAGCCTACAGTTTGAACTACGATGTCCGATTTGACTATAACTGCATGCGATTTTATTAGAACGATTGTGACGGAAGTAAAAATAGATTTAAAACGGATTAAGAAAAGAAGTGTAGGAAGCATTCCGTGCGGTTGTAAAGGCGCGTTACACTTTTTATATATAAAAATTGTTGAAACGGAAAAGAGTACTTTTTCGTTTTACGCTCCCAGTTTTTTCACATAAAAATTAATATAGCGTGTTTTATACCGGTCATTTGAAACATATTAACGTATTTTACATATTAATATATTAGTCAGGGATAGCGAGCGAAACGTGCATAAACAAATAGCAAGTGAAGCAATAACGGATTGGAAAATGTACCTGTGAGAGGTGTGTGTGCTGATCATTTATTAAAAAAAAGGTGGTCCTGGAATACCGGTAGAAATAGACGAGTCTTCATTTTCAAAAAGAAAGTACAATAGAGGCGCAATTCTCCAAATCGGTGGGTATTTGGAGGTATTTGCGAAGAAATTATAAATAACATACGCTCGCTAACTTTGACTAATTAACTGTAACGTTTCGATTATTTAAATAATAGATTCGGTAATTATTGAAATTAATAATATTTTTTATTATTTTTTTTTAAACACTCCAGAGCGACCGGTACAGCCTTAAAGCATTACCTCGATCGCTCCGGATAGTCGTGTCACTAGATTGCTCCACCCTGTCTTGGCCCCCATCGGAGTCTCCCCTGATTTTTTTAAAAAAATTTTTTTAGTTCCTAAAAAAATTTTTTTTTTTTAGGAACAACCCGACTTCCGCTTCTGGATAGCCGAGATGCCCCTACCCAGGGAAGCTGCCCTTCCCGGCCCTAACCTACTAGGTTTCCAGGCGTGCATTTCGCATGCCCTTCCCCTCAACACGCCCATTCATACCATCAGGGTCCTCCGCACCATAATCGGAAGCATTCCAACTTCTCCGTTCTTTCTTGCGGGCGTGCCAGGGTGTCCTAGGCAAGGAGAGGCTGTCTGCCTAGCCCTAGACGTCACGTTTCGTCCCATCTTCCTTTATTTTTTAAGTCCCGTCTCGTATATATATATATATATATATATATATATTTTAATGTCTCCCGCTCTCCTTGGATATCTCCTTCCACGTGCTGTGTTCAGCGCTTGATTGATCATCGTCAAACTGTTAAGGGAAGCTACTAGTGCTAACATTACTTATACAACAAAATATAGAACATCGAATAAAAACGAATACAATCACATCGCTAACCTAATTATATTATTTACAAACACATGATTATCAGCATAGCCCACAACGGCTATGGTCTTAAGGTTAGCGCCACAATCAATGGTGCCCACGAGCGCAACAAAATTAGCTTATATTATCACAATACACAGGTTATTACAAAATACAATTTATAAAATATATTGCACAATAAATTTGATACGTAACATATCACAATTCGGCTGTGACCGCAGCTCAGTGCAACGGGACATTCGCGCCCACCGGGCACAACCAGTCGATTATTAATATACACAATACGATTAACATTTTTGAACAATATTTACAGGCTACAAATCAATGATGACCACCAGTTCAACACGATCCACAAGTACCCGTTGTCACCGCCAATTTAATTTAAAATAAGGCGTAAATTACACTATTTCAAGACATTATTTAGAGGTGCATAATAGTTTAGCCGACACAAATTACATAAATTCATATGACTGACGCAAAAGATTATTATTAAGATTACAGTTCATCCCGTATGAATATTTTACATAATATCACAAGTCTGCCCATATCACGGGTAATTACAGACAAATACATCAAATATAAAACAAGACAAAAACAACATTATAATTATAATTCAGAATGTACTAATTACTAAGAACCTTAATCTAATACCTAAGCGTATTGCGCTTAAGGCCGGATGCAGCTCCAACCCTGGTAGATTGGGTATCCCTATTCCATAACTCCTTTATTCTTTCCAACGTATTACTCTTCGCCCCATAGTGCTTGTTCCCCGCCTTTCGTCTGCACTATCTGTTGGGCCACTGACGCAACTTCAGCCCACTGCCTCCGACCCTGGAGTATTGTATCCCATCAAATTGTCTGGGTTGAACCAGCTAAGGCCCTCCTTAGCCGTTTGACCCCCTCCTATCTTCTATATTGAAAGAATACATGCTCCACTGTATCATCTTCCTCGCAATAGATACCGGTCGGAGTGTCCCTCCTGCCAGTCTGTAGAGGTACGCCACAAACCCTCCGTGCCTCGAGAGGAGCTGGGTCAGGGTATGAGGCGAGCGTAGGTTAAGTTTGGTTAAATTATATTTATAATTATAAGCAATAATGCTTATATCTTTAATATGTGAAATACGTTAATATGTTTAAAATTACCGGTATAAATCAGCATGTTAGTGTGTTTTCTGTAAGTATTATGGCGTTATTTTTATCGAGTTATAAGATTACTACGGTATTTCTGTAATGTTTTACTCAAAAATTATTATAATTCATCCTTGATTAAGTAATTTTTATGTGAAAAAATGCGTAAAAGGGGAGGAAGTAAAACGAAAAAGTACCCGGAAAGATCCTGCCTATTGATTTTCTTTTGTATATTTTTAGCCGGCTACGAAGTGGAAAGGAGTTGATGACCGTCGGTCGTTACTCCATAACTGTAGAGTAAGTACAATTTTTTAATATTTTTGAACCGTTAATTGTTAATGCGAAGTCAGATTTTGGTTCGACATCTTATGCAGATTCATTGAATTATTCAGCAGTATATTACAACATTTTGTTAGAGAGAAAATAGCGGATACTTGAAAATCGTAACGGTTTTTTACGATCGACCACCCGATGAATAAATGAATGCGATGTGAACGTATTCGAATGATTTACGGTCTGTCGTTTGGCAGATAAATAATAATGTTTTTAAACCGTCGTGATTAGCTTTTATTTCGTTGCAGCGCTGGAGTCGTGGTGTATAGGGGCATCAAATATTTGTATATGTATATATATATTTTTTTTGCGTACCGTATATTGTCTCGGGTTTGTATTAGTAACGAAAGAGGGGGGAGATGTGTTAGCTGGCATAGCGACAGCCTGCATGCTACTTGGCGGGCCACCAACCGCTTCAATCATCAGGGTCATTATGCTTCGCTGCCGCTGTAATACTGTCTTACATTCATTCTAGGGTTTCTGGGTCATACCCTAGACACATTCCATCTAATAGTTGTTCTGAATTAAAGAATTATATTTCAGCCTTTAGTTTTAATATCGGTGGCTGGAATAATAATAACGATGACGATAACGATTTGTTTGTTTTCGTTTTATTCATATGAAAAAGAAATCTAATCTAAAATGTTTACGAACCGGGTTTACAGATTCATTTTCTTAGACGTTTGTCTTATTAAAACTTTTTACCGAAGAAATATTTCTTAAATTACCAAACCCGAGATGGTTTTTTTTATCGCATCAAAATTCACTATTGCTGTTAGCCGTGCACGCATTATATCCTTTTTCTGTCCTCGAGCAGGTAATGAATATGTTTCTTTTTTAGTATTACGTCGTTGGATATACATTTGTATTTTAATTAGCAGATCCTTTCCTGGAATTGAACACAAAATCGGCTGATTTAAAAAAAAAGTAACGTTCAATGCAGTCATTTTTTTTTTTACTTCTAATTTAGGCAAAGGAGCAGTCTGTTCGAAAGTTACGCCTCGCTTATTAAACTTAAAAAAACTCTTGGTCGATTAAGAAACAAAAAATGTTATTTTACTTAAAAAAGAAAGTTGAAAAGTTTGAAGAGGTCGGTACAAGTACGTCCCATCTTCTGTGAATCAAGCTTATTTTCTTATGATATTCGGCCTTATTGTACTTTCTAAATTCGTTTTACTTCTATTTCGCATGAAAATGTTTTCTAAAAGTAATTCTGATCTCGCCGACTGTTTTTTGTTCCGTTGCAAATTAATCTACATTTTTGCAGCACAAGTTATCAGATGATTTGATATTTAGTCGGCTGCTGTATAAAACCCACACGACTCCGGTGACTTACACCGAACGAAAATTTATCGGGAGCCGCTACTTCCTTTAATAGTCTGTGAATTATCTGGATTACCGGATAAAAGAACTCTTTATCAAGGAGTTGTACGGTCTCAGGAAAATCAAATATCTTTTTTATTAGTTCTTTATTCTTCTTTCTGGTAAAACTAATTATTTCAGTTAAATTTGATATACTTTTAACCGACTAGTTTAATTAATAATGTACAATTTTTCGTATTCGTGTTCGTTTATTTATTTAATATTTGTGATTACATGCGCGCGCATTCGGTTGCAATAATTTTTATTTTCACGATAAATTTTGCAGTTTATAAAATACTGCAAGCCGGACGGGATTCGAACCTAGATTCTTCTCGGTAAAGACAAAGCCTCCGTGCCGCGGCGTTCGGAGTAGTCAGATTTTTTATTTTATTATTAAAATCATTAATCATACGTTAATTAAATTGAAGCGGTGGAAGTCAAAAGAAAATACTGTAATTTACTCGTGTACTGTATATATATTTCTTGAACTTGTAGTTTTGAAACGTGAATTTAATTTTGCTTTCCCGAAGTTGTAAAGCAGAAAAATCATTATCATCGGTCAGGGAGTGAACATCCCAGAATATATTTAATATTTTGACTTATTAAAAAGGATATTTTAAATATCATTTAGAAAATTGTATTAATGTTCACGATAGGTATATATTTTTGGTTTTAGTAGAGTCGATTGAGTTTTATTTTGTTTTAAATTACTATAAGGAGTGGGGAGATTGAACGGAAATACTAGTAGATGTAATGGGATTTACAAATTTTGAAAAAAATTTAGTTAAAACCGCTTTCCGCTTCTAAACATTTGATTATTTTTATAACTTTATCGTTTCCATCTATCGCCGTGTGAGTTTTAAAAATCTTTTTCTAAGCGAGATATTGTCACGGTAAGAACTGCGTTCAAACTTATTAGAGGTTTAGGGGTAATAACCCCGATCGTCGGTAACGTAAGAAATAAGCGTTGTGTAATTATATTGTTTCAACGTATTGAATTTGTATAATTTTTATCACTTTTTTTTGTAAACTGTATTAGAATGGAAATAGTTTTCAGGCTTTTCACTAAGGAAGAGAGGGCGTTATTGTGTGTGTACACGCGCGCACTCTCTCTCTTTTTCGCTTTATAATAGAGTATTTTAAAACGGTTATGAAAATATCACAAAAACAACTTTGTGATATTTTCATAACCGGTTTGACAAACGATTAGAACTATTGTTTAATTGTATCTCTTTTGATAAGAATACAGATAGGGACAATTATAATTTCTCGTTGTTTATCACCGAGGGAAGGATGTAGCGTTATGGAAATGTCGGTAAAGTTGAGCGACATTATTATTTTTTTTTTTACTAAAAGTTTCTTTTACTTTTTCTCTTAACCATAGATTGATTACACGATAATTTTTTTTTTTATTAAAACAAAATTTGATGCTATTTTTTTAAATTTTTAACTGTTTGGATCCGTTAAATTACTTCTAGAGTATATATTTTTAATTTTCTTTAAAGTGTACTTATTTTAAATTATAGGTTGATTTTTGCCGCATTCCCTTGCAGAAATTTTACGAAGAAATAGTCTATTAATTTTTTTATGGTAATTATCTTATTCGATTTAATTAAATTGTAGAATATAAATATCAGCTATTTTACACTTGATTTGTTTAAATAATAAATATTTGTTATTAAGTAATTATTACTTGTAATTTAAGTATAACTGCAATAGGTTTACGAAGTCACAACATTTTAGTAAACATAAGAAACGTAAAAAAATTATTATAGGCGCACAAAATGTACTTAAAACAGCAATTTTAAAACACGATTAAAAAAACAGTACATAGATACTGCAGACTAATATGTATAGCCCTAATTTTTGTTGTGCTGTCGTCAGTCAGTCGCCTATTGGATACTATTCTTCAACCTTTCTGTTCCACGATAATTTTTTAACTTTGATTTCTGCATTTGCATCCTTAATTATGTATTTTATATATTCCGATCTTTGTATTTCTCTATAGCTTTACTTTCTGTAAATCCCACAAACTTAAATGTCTTAATTCGTCACCTTGCAAGAATCTACTCTTCTCACCTATTAGTCGTATTGTATTGAAGTCTTCAACATCTTTCTTTATTACCGTATTTCAAGGCCTGTATTCTTTTCCTTTCTTTTATCATATCGTCCGTATTTCACTACCTCAAAGAGTTACAAATATTTAAAAATTCTTTTTAATTTTTAGATCTGAATTTGATAATAACAGATTTGTTTCTGCGTGAAAGGTCTTTTTGCTTGTGTCGTTTCTGATTTTTATGTCCGTATTACTTCACCCTTGCTTTATAGTTTTCCTACCTAAATTACAAAATTCTAGGGTCCTAGTGTTATTCAGGATGATTTACCAGGATATACAGATGCTTTGGGAGCTCATTCTGCACGGAAAAATAAATAAAAAAATACATATAAACATAGGTTCGGAAACGCTTAGTTAACGAGTTCTGGCTGGCGAAACATTTCGACCAGATTTCATCTCCTCCAGTGAAATGAAGCCGTACAGAAATTTTTGGGACGCAAAATTGTAAGCTAATTTAACGGTTTCATATGAAATTCGATCTCACAAATCGAAAAAATGGGTCGGAGAACCGTAAATTAAGTAGTTTTTAAAAATCCGGCGAAAAACGCAAAAAACGCGAGTCCAAAAACGGCTTTTTTTACGTTTGGGTTGTAATAACTTCGTTACAATCGCCAGTAAACAGATAAGACTAATCACGCTTTGTCAACCGCATAGGGCTGGATGGACATGAAAAATTGAATGATTTCTGTGCCCAAGACGAAGTTTTTATGCTTTTCAAGGGTGCAGACAAATTATTGTACAGTCGCAACCCCCATATTAAGTATAAAGGCTGTGTAATCAGCCGAGGTAGATTTCATAAGTACCTAGGTGTTTTGTTTGATGAGAAGTTGCTGTTTAGCAACCGCATTAGGCAAGTAGTGGCGGACGCTACTTGCCTAATGCGTCTCTGTGATGCACAGGCTTAGGAGGATTGCTCGAAAGGATTACGGGCTGTCGGGCCGTCATCTGTACATGATGTACCGAGGTGTCTTCGAAAGTATGACCTCTTATGCTGCGTTCGTTTGGGCGCAAAGGTTGCAAAGAAATCGAGCGCTTATTCAAAATTTAAGGAGTGCCCAAGCAGAGCCTTAATATTATGTACTGGTGTGTTTAAAACAACCTTCCTACGAGGCTACCGCTGTATTAGGATAGGTTCTCCCAATCGATTTAGGGGTGAAAGTTCGGGCGATCATGTGGAAATTGCGAAGAGGTAGGGAGGCCGAGGTATTTGGGATGCGGTTTCGAGCCGGGCCAGTACCGGAGCGAAACGGTGATCGCAATGCATCGGATCTAAATTTCGAACAGTTGCCCATCTCCTGAGTTCTGGGGACAGAACTCAGGCCACCCTAGAACTTAGAGGTCAAGGGGAAAATTGGCCACTCATAAGTTGCGAGTCAATGTGGCGTGAGCCGCATTGTCGGACCGTGTGGAAGTTTCTTGATGCCGTTGCTTTTTTTCAACCGGCATTAGTAGTTTAAGGGTTATAAGACCCCTACCGCATGCTGTAGGAAGCTACCCTCGAGAAATGGCTGGCCATCGGTCAAATATAGCTCCAAGCGCTATAATATGGTGGACAGGTTCTTGGCATTCAGCGACCTAGGCGTGGCAGCAAATTGCTGCCTTTGACGGAATAAATTTTAATTTATCGACAAGTCATATATTATAGTATATAGACAGGGTGCGCCTACCCGTTTTAGCAATATATCACAAGTGAGCGGTGGACACGCAAGCGAACGGTGTAGGGCGCCACGCTGATTCCGGTCACGCCGATAGGTAAGCTCTAGGAGCTAATTAGGATATTGGTCGCTAAACCGTTTTGAGGCACAGTAGCCGTTTGTTGCACGGACATTCGGTCTTATCTTTACGGAGATCGAATTGGGTAGTCGTGGGAGAAATGCCAGACAAACCAAGACTCTTTAAATTAACCTTGTAGGAAATTCAATTCTAAACGGAATACTACAAATAAAGTAAAAGAAAGGTCTTATTACAATTAGATTTAAACAAAAATCATAGGTTTTAACAGAACGTAAATATACCGCTGCGAAAGTTGATTAGATACTATCCTGTATGAAGTTATTTACTTGTATTTTGAAACTTCTTTTATTAATTTTGATTACCAAATTTATTTATTTTTTGTCATTTTCCTAGTGTTTTGAAAAAAAATTGGTTATCGATAAAAATCATTTTCCAGGAAAATTTAACAGTTAGGTGTAATTTAACAATTATTACAAGACAAAAGTAAATAAGTGTGTTTTCGAATCCCGTTTTTTGCATTTTTCGTCGGTTTTCTAAAAAAACTACTGAAGTTACAGTTCTCGAACTCATTTTTTTCAAATCGAATTTCATATGAAAAAATCAAATTAGATTACATTTTTACGACCCAAGAAGTTTTGTACGGCTTCATTTCACTGAAGGAGTTGAAATCTGGACGAAATTTTTCACCAGCCGTAACTCGTTAACGAATCGTTTCCAGACGCGTTTTGATAAGTACTTTTTTCTTTATTTTTACATAGAATGAGCTGCGCCGGTAAATTATTCTGTTTACTAAAAAGAAAACTACGTTCAGTCTCTTACAGGGAAAGCTTATTTTTTTAAAAATAAAAAGTCATCATCTTTTCCCCGTATTCACAAAAACACGGCATAACTAACAAATAATTATGCCAGAATATAAATAACCGTAATAGATTGATTTCAGACCCTCTTAAGAATTTCCGAAAAGCAAAAATCGCGTAAATTACTCTAATTAGATTGCTGCTAACATCCTCGATGCGATCGCGCTGGTTGTAAAAGTTATCGGCCTGTTAACCGACGAAAAATTTATTAACCTAATAATTGCGATGTTTATATTTAGAATCGGTTTCTGTAAATATTATTCTAGATATTGAAAATTCATAGTGCTTAATGAACGATGAATTATTCTTATTTTTGTTCTCAGGAGAGTGCTTGGTCGTTAAGAAATGTTCATAGAGCCGCCGCAGCCTTTGATCCGGGGAATGGCAGCTGTAGGGGGCTCGCGCCGAGCTCGCGGCCTGACCGATATTCTGCCCCAAACCGGTGCAATGGTAAGATTACTCGTTGTTATTAATTTTTAATTTATTTTTTTTATTGTTTCTGAGAAAGGACCGAAGTGTGACTATGTGAAATGCAGTCTGCTGTTTTAGATGTAAATTCAGTCGATAATTCTTTCTCTTATCATGTGCCCGTTTACAGTGTGGCTACGGATGCTGGGGTTTGGGAAAATTTTCTTCATATTCTCCCGGCTTTTGGATCATTTTAATTTTTATCAAATCTGACAAGAATTTTGTGAATTTTGAAAGATGACATATCGCAGAATATTTTTAGGTAGGTTATGATTTTATTAGTTTATTTAAAATTTATTTGAGTCTTAATAACGAGTGAAATTAATGAAGAGATTTGATAAACTTTTTATTACGTATAAGGGAAAATTGCGAATAAAATTTGTTCAAAAAATTTGTGATGTTTATGGATATGATACGGTTATCAGTACGTGTGGTACAAAGCCGGTTTAGGCATTTTTGATGTTGATAATGCACCTCCTTCTTGTCAGCCTATGACCGAAAAAGTCGATGAAATCGTGAAAACGTTAAGCAAGACCGGCAGATTAGCGGTCATGATATCAGTAACGACCGTAAACATCGACTACAAAATAGTTTTACACTGTTTGAAGAACGTTGGATGTGCAGCACCATTTAAAAGTGAAAAATCTAACGAATCGAATTTTCACCTGCTAATCGTTGCTAAAACGGAACGAAACCGTTTTAGAAAGGCTTATTTCGGCTGTTAAAAATAAAAATGTCCATAAAAATGGATTTATGGACAAAAGTAATATGTGGAAAAGCTTGCGGTCGAAGCTAGATGGATCCCTGCAATCGGTGGAAAGCCAGAATTCACGCCAAAAATTCTCTCCCTCTCTCTCTCTCTCTCTCTCTCTCTCTCTCTCTCTCTCATTGTTGTAGCCTTTCACGGTAACTGGCCTCAATTCTTTGCAGCATGTCTACATCAATCTGGGTGACGTGATGACCAATTGCGATCTTTAGGTCCTCCAATGTACGCGGTTTATTGCCGTACACACGCGATTTCAGAAACCCCCACAGAAAATTATTACAACTACTCAAGTCGGGGGACCGAGGGTGCCAAGAAATGTCGCCGAATCGGGAAACGATCCGTCCCGGAAACAAGTTACGGAGAACAGCCATCGTTGCCCTCGCTGTGTGCGCTGTAGCTCCATCCTGCTGGAATAACACATTTTGAAAATCGATTCCCCGGTTTCGTAACTCGGGGATGAAAAACATATTCAACATCGCGATGTAACGATCAGCTGTTACAGTTACGGCAGCGTCATTTTTAAAAAAAAAATATATAGTCCAATAACACCGACCTTTCCTATTGCACACCAGACAGCCACCTTTGGGCTATGAAGTGGTCTCTCGTAAAGCTGATAAGGGTTTCTTTCTGCCCAATACCGGCAATTCTGTTTGTTGACGAAGCCATTCAAATGAAAATGGGCTTCGTCACTCATTAACAATAACAAATTTTCATTTTCTTCAAAAACGGTAAGCATTTGTCGACAAAATTGTAATCGCGCGTGAAATCTTGCTCGTTTAACTGCTGCACGACGGCTATCTTGTAAGGATGGAAATGCAGGTCTGTATGCAGAATTCGTCTTACCGTACTTGTGCTCATTTGAAGCGCTGCTGAATGCCTCTGAATAGAGCGGCGTGGGCTTCTGACAATGGCTTCCCTTACTCGTTCGATGTTTTCCGGAGTGCTGGCAGTTCGTCGGAGACCCGGTGGTTTTTTCTTCAATATTGAACCGCTTGTTCGAAGGTTGTTTACCCGTCGCGATATTGTGTTACGAGAAGGGACACTTGCATTACGATGGATATTAAACTGACGGCGGAAATCTCGCTAAACAGCAGTTACGGATTCGTCATTTCGCACAAAACTGTCATACGCGTACAGGCGTTGGTCTAGCGCCCACGGCTCCATCTCAACGACTAAAATGTAAATGCTATGAACAAAGGAAACGTCAGACACCAGCCACGTGCCCCTCCACCACGAACGCCCGAGTACAACCCACTTCAAAAACATCCGGTTCCCGTGAATGACCCTGTAGTTTTGACCTTGCACTGTCATTCGTTTCGGTTTCTACGAAACTCTCTGAGATATAAAGAGTTCGCTTCAGAATAGGTCTGTAAAAGTTCACTGTTTTTCGTCTAGAAAACAAAGAAATTCTGAAGCGACGGGATTATGATTTTACCTCGATAAAAGGTAAAATATATTTGGTATAATAAATATATATATATATATATATATATGGTTTAATAAACATATATTTGGTTTAATAAACTTCATATGTAATATAAAAAAACTGCTTTACTTTTGGCTTAAAATACAAAAAATTTTTCCGAAATCCATATATTTTCCAGTCTGAGATTAATACACCTTAGTGAAGTCAATACCTGAAATTTAGTGATTAGAATATACTGATAGCACGGAACTTCAAAATAAATTAAAAAAATAATCATTACAAAAATAACCGTTTATGGCAGCCGATTCTGTTTGATAAATTGAAACTAAAAATTTCTTCTTTTTTTTAGGTGTACGTACACTACGTAGTAGTTTGCCCAGTAACGGTAATCTAGAACTATCGGCACGTAAGTTGGCACAAAGAACTACTAGCATTCGGCAAACATTTGGCACGGTACTAGGCAGACTGAAAACATTGTCAGTTTAATATAGATGATATTTATAACCAAAAATGCATACGATACTTTTTTTTTTTTTTTTTGTCTTCAGTCATTTGACTGGTTTGATGCAGCTCTCCAAGATTCCCTATCTAGTGCTAGTCGTTTCATTTCAGTATACCCTCTACATCCTACATCCCCAACAATTTGTTTTAGATATTCCAAACGTGGCCTGCCTACACAATTTTTCCCTTCTACCTGTCCTTCCAATATTAAAGCGACTATTCCAGGATGCCTTAATATGTGGCCTATAAGTCTGTCTCTTCTTTTAACTATATTTTTCCAAAAGCTTCTTTCTTCATCTATTTGCCGCAATACCTCTTCATTTGTCACTTTATCCACCCATCTGATTTTTAACATTCTCCTATAGCACCGCATTTCAAAAGCTTCTAACCTTTTCTTCTCAGATACTCCGATCGTCCAAGTTTCACTTCCATATAAAGCGACACTCCAAACATACACTTTCAAAAATCTTTTCCTGAGATTTAAATTAATTTTTGATGTAAACAAATTATATTTCTTACTGAAGGCTCGTTTAGCTTGTGCTATTCGGCATTTTATATCGCTCCTGCTTCGTCCATCTTTAGTAATTTTACTTCCCAAATAACAAAATTCTTCTACCTCCATAATCTTTTCTCCTCCTATTTTCACATTCAGCGGTCCATCTTTGTTATTTCTACTACATTTCATTACTTTTGTTTTGTTCTTGTTTATTTTCATGCGATAGTTCTTGCGTAGGACTTACGACATACGACATACGATACTATTTAATTAAAACTAATTTAGCATCCCAATTAATATTATTATTTTAACCTACTTAAATAATTATTTTTTCTACTCGCTTTATTCTGTCGCTCGCAAATTCCAAAGTCGCTGTCGGTAGATTCAAAGAGCTCGTGACCGATTTTGAATTCACATTTATTATAAAATTGTTGACGTGTACGTCATATAAATGTTCATCTTCAATGTATTGTTTTTCGACGTTGATAACATGTTCGCAGACATTGCTCCACTCGGCTTCAGACGCGTTATGAAATTCCTTTTCGGCTAACTTAAGAACGTCCAACATGTTAAAAGTTGTATTACTTTTAGCTACTCGATTCCATCATTTCAATGGCATTCAAGTCAGGGCTATAAGGGGGCAACCGTAGAACTGTATGCCCATAATTTTCGAAAATGTCATCCGTTAGAAATTTCTTTTGATATTCTTTGTGTAATTTTATATCAAATAATTCAGTCTTCGTCATAGCTGGAGAACAGTTAATTCGGCTGACCGTTTTATCATAAAAGTTTTTTAAAGAGTTAAAATTTAGCTGCTTTTGTAGCAGAACGTTGTGATACGAGGCGTTATCTAGTACATGGTCGACCGAGTGGCAAGTTGGGGAATACACTTCACCCGTAACCATTTCGTGTACTTTTCGGAATCCATCGATCTTAAAGCATTATTAAGGAATCCTTTATTACAGCCGGCATGAAAAATTATTAATAGTTAGCCCTTGGATACCGGTGTTTTCAGCCCCTCTTGAAGGTTTGTTGTGTCTACCCACGATTTTGGTGTCGTATGTCTTTTGTGAACTTAGGTTTCAGCTGTGTATACAATCGGTCTTCCTTCTTCGCGAAACGGAAATGTGTCTTAGAATTTTCATCTTTGCATTTTAATGTCGTGCCGTTGTATCAGTATTTTCCAGTTGTCTTTTGTTTTTTCAATCTAAATCCCATTTTACGTAATATTCTCCTTAAAGATCTTTCACTCCCTTTGAAATTAATTTACTTTCGCGGGCTTTTAGCATAATTCTTTTCACAGTAGGTGAAAAGCGTCCGGGTCAAACGAATCTAAATTGCACACACTATTGGGCGATGTGCACGTTTTCTTTGTGAATCGAACACGGATGGCGCTTCTCAGTTGCATTTGATTTCTCGTCTGCTGTAATTCTTTGGACCGTTCGTTTTGATACTTTTGTAGCTTGAGCGACCGTATTCCTCACTATTCCGGTTTCGGCATCGTTTTGTAAAAAGAAATTGTAAACATCGAATACAATTTTCCTTGCCTGACTATATGAGCTGCTATACCTTTTCCTCCCAACTTGTACGTTTTAAAAGAAAATAACCGTATCGAAATATTAAAAATTTAAACGACTGAATTTATGACAAAGCCTTAAATGAAAATAACACAACAAATAGTAAAAATAAATCGCTAACAGCTATTCTCTTCAATAGGTTATATATACACCGCAATAAACGTTCAATAATAACCACTTCTAGAATATAATTAGAAGCGATATGTGACATACGATTCTTTGCAGAGGTTAGAGTAGATTAAAAATAAGTAAATGAAATTCTTAGAATTTCGTGTCGTGTTTACAAAAATTCATAAATAGCACTTTAGTCGATGTTTCATTCCTGAATGATTCTGCTATTATTAGTCACTATATAACAGGAAGTAGTCGTAGATCAAATCAATATATAATTTAGAACAGAACTCAACAATTACATACGCTACAGCAAGTTATGAAAACTTTTTTATCTATTTCCCTACCGCAAAAGTCATATAGAAAATGACAGTGGTGTTAGTTTGCTTGTAACAGAGGCCAATGCATGCAAAATGCTAGTTACATAGGCTTCCAGTCCCTGCGCCAAAATTTGTGTCGATACATTCGTTCTATCGTGGATATGCGGTTGGTTTTTTTTAGCATGTTACATGTTTCTCACGTTTACTTTTCGGCTATCATATTTTTTGTGAAAACTATGAATCTGAAAAAAGCGCTTTGCCGATAACTTGACGGCATCAAGAAATGCACGTTTATATGAATTTTTTTTCATAAATTGATATTTATTTCTGTGAATTTCGTTATGAGATTCATTTATAGAAACAAATATAATCTTAATTCTTACAAAACAATTACGTAAAGCTTATGTTAGAACTTTTCTGAAAAAATATGAGAAAATTCGGTAGTTTTAGAGAAGATTATTTCTCTATTTAACACGAATGAATGAATTGTGAACCGTCAAAACGGTAGTAGAGTGGCAGAATGTTTTATCATTTTTTTTTTTTTATTACCTGTCGGAGATTAAATAAATCAAAGTGGAGTTCAACATTTTTTATTTAAAAAGAAATGCGGTATACGTATATTATTTAAGAAAGAATTAAATAAAAATACCTATTAAAAAATAAAGTAAAATAAACAAAAACTTTAAAAATATCTCGTAGCTTTTTTTGATGTAAAATCTTTTAATAGCTGTGCAAATTTGAGAGTTTTAGCTATTGAAACTGTAGCTAATCCTGATAACAGAC
Source organism: Lycorma delicatula (assembly GCF_047948215.1). Taxonomy (NCBI): domain Eukaryota; kingdom Metazoa; phylum Arthropoda; class Insecta; order Hemiptera; family Fulgoridae; genus Lycorma; species Lycorma delicatula. Next base: position 148,218,483 of record NC_134460.1, on the reverse strand, counting down.
TCTGAGAAATCGGTCTTCTCAAGTAATTTTTTTATTATGTTCAATTTGGAGAAACTTCTCTCTCGTGTTGCTACCGGCACTGCTGCTATCGTTTGAAGAATTATCACAGCCGGCAAAATTCGGTGCTAAACTATATTTTAGAATAAATTTCAATATTACTATCAATTGGCGTGTTCGGTACAATTCATCGTAGAGTTAAATACCTTCAATTTCGGCGTCTGTATTATCGCTCAAAGCTATATACAAATCTAGGCAGCGGTGGAGAAGCTGTTTCTTAAAAAAAAAAAAAAAAACGAAAATACGATTAAATTTCCGATATAAAATTTTGATTTTAATTTGTCAATGCGTTCATTTAATCGATAAAATCTTTCTTCCGCGATGAACAATGTCCATTGCGCTAAAAAAACATTGTACGTTGAATCTCATCTTTAGATTCATAATTAAATTGCTTTTTAATTTTTCTCGGGCTGATGTTTTGATGAGCTTGATATCTTGGCTCTTAATTTAAATTTTCTGCAAGCGTAACCTTCTTTTACTGTATTTTCAAGTCCATCGTCTATAAAAATATCCTTAAAATAATGTGCTGTCTTTTTTTTTATGGATTTTGTATTTGAGATATCAATTAGATACGTTTTGCAGAATTTTACCGACTACGTTTCTTTGTTTAAAATTTCATCGATCCATTTACTCTAATAAAATGTAGTTACAGTGATGCAAGCGAAATTAAAATATTAATTTTTCTGGACGCTTCGTGACGAGAAGGAGCGTCAAGTGAAATGTTTTCATTTAGGTTTATTTTAGTGGGTCTTTTAAAAACAATAGCGGTCCGTAATTCATCAGTAATCATCGCTGCCCATTTTCCTTGATATGATTCGACGTTTAATATTTTATTCTCGGATTTATTTTGTCTTCCGAGTATGATTTCATCTAAAATATTTCTCGTTCTAAATCGTGACTTATTGCTTTCATCAATTTTTACAGATTCTTGGTACCTCTTCTTCGATTACATTTTCATAATTTTTCTTTTTGTTTATTTAATAGTTATTGAGAGAATCCGTTAATTTTCGTTTTTTTTTCTGCCTATTCTCTTTTCTGCTTCTTATAAGCAGCTCCAGAATGTTGTTCGTTTTTAACCCTATATTTTGTCCGCGTCACAAAAATTGATTATTCGAGAAATCCTACGACGTAAGATTCGTTTCAGAAAATTGTTTTTCAAAATTGTTCCGAATTAAGCTTCTTAATTATTTACTTAACCTTCACAAAAGATCAGCGCGACAGTCGTCACAGCAACGAGATATACGATAGATATTACTTAAACTGCACAGTTCTGGTATCAACATTGCACTCGTAAATGACACGTGATTTTGTGTAAGCCAATCGATCATGTCTGTTTTTCGCGTGTTCGAATTCGGAGCGCGGTTCAGATGCATGTTATCGTACGAAACATTATTTATGACCGTGACCGAGTTAGAGGGAAGAAAAAGAATTAATCGTTGTTTTAACCGCCGCTCGTAATTATCAGAATTCATATCGTCGTAATAATTTCCTGTTTTGGTACCCCATTTAAATATAAATAGAGTTTTCTTAACAAAGTCGTTTTCGGAACCGGCGTGAACAATGTAAGCACGCTTGCTTTTAGACATCGGAGCAGCAAGGTTACGGTCAGAGCCATCACTCCGCGATATCGGCTTGTACCAAGCCGATCCATGTACATGCCAGTCGTACCGACTGACATGTACATGGATTCTTCCGTGTAAATTATAGGCCTATTATAGTTAATCTTTAATAACTCTTAAGTAACGTAGCCTCGGTTCTATTTTCTATATTTTTTTCACCATTTGAACCCCAAATCATTGATGTTACTCCATAAAAACCAAAGGCTTCCTTCAAAATTGATTTTCTCTTTAGACAAAAATAATGGTAGTCGAAGAATAACGCGTTCACCTTTTTCAATATGAAAATTATAAATAGTTTCACGAATCACAGGGACGTTTTAGTTGTTTTTAGTTTACGCTTTTTTTTTAAGGAGTAGTACTTATTGAGATTAGTTTTTGCTTAGCTTAAAATCTTTTGAATACTACTGAGTGAACTTAAATTTCACTCTGTTTTGAACGGAGTTTCTGAACTTGTTTAAGAAGGATTTTATGCTTCATTTTTCATAAAGTTAAAAAACATTAAACGACTCTCTCGTCTCTCCCTCTCTTTTTTCCTGTTTAGCCTCCGGTAACTACCGTTTAGATAATTCTTCAGAGGATGAATGAGGATGATATGTATGAGTGTAAATGAAGTGTAGTCTTGCACATTCTCAGTTCGACCGTTCCTGAGATGTGTGGTTAATTGAAAACCCAACCACCAAAGAACACCGGTATCCACGATCTAGTATTCAAATCCATGCAAAAATAACCGGCTTTACTAGGACTTGAACGCTTTAACTCTCGACTTCCAAATCAGCTGATTTGGGAAGACGCGTTAACCACTAGACCAACCCGGTGGGTTACTCTCTCGTCTGGCTGTAGGTAAGTTTACGTCCTCCCCCCGATTGGTTTCTTGTATATTCCACCTTCCACGATTGAAATTATGATAGTATCATACGTTAAATTGTAATCTAAAGAAACAGAATACCTTAACGAGTGAAAATGTAAAAATAGAAATTGTAACGATGCCGATAATTTTAGTAAACAAAACACAACACGATGTTTTCAAAAAAAAACATTATAATATATTGATTGATACAGGCACAGTAACAAACACACTACGACAGTGAAGAAGCATCTGAAACAATGCATACCCCTACTGCCGAAAATCTGTTGTCTGTATGGACACTTTTCAAGGACAAACTTATTGCGGTTTGCAACAAGCTCTATCACTGTTAACAAAATGTTAACAGCGATCGTGTTTTTACACGATAGACGATAAATATTATATAAATACTGGTGAGGACTAACAAATGAGTACATTACTGTAAGTTCACAATTGCACACACTGCAGTAAAATCTCGCTACTGCAAACAACAGCTAGGATAGCTCTTAAGCTGAACACATTATAGTAGATCTACATTTCAACTTATTTTAGGAAATAAACAACGATTACCATGTTTCGATTTTATAACTAACTGCAACAAAAGTATACAGTAACGACAATCCTATAGGAATCGTTTGATGTTGCAAAATGTGAGTTTCCCACGCTGTACAGCTGTAATGAAATTAATTCGTAAATAACTCGATCCAGTCGTCACCAAATGAAAAGATCAAACATACGAGTAAATTTTTTAGCTTTTCAGTCGTTTTAATAATCGTTCAGCGAAGCTCATTCTTTTTATCACGGGCAGAGTATGTTTATCTATTTTTTTGTTAAATTATAAAACTTGAAGTACAATATTAATCTGATTATTTTTGCTGGAGTAAATTACCTTTATCATTCTTCATATAAGATGATTACATTTTCAAATAAAAAGGCTACTAAATTTTAAGGTTTTATCTTAAAGTGTGTGTGTGTGTGTATATATATATATATGTATATACACACACACACGATATTATATATATATATAATGTATATATATATATATATATATATATATATATATATATATATATATACGTGTGTGTGTGTATATACATATATATATATATATATATATATATATACATTACAACATTACACGTTGGACGAAATTCTGAACTTGTGATATCATTTTTATTTTTGTCTACTTTTTAAAAGTATTCGCGTAGTAAGAAACTTCACTTTTTAAATTTACAGTTAGTGTGAAAACTTAGTTTAGTTGTGCGGTTTCTTTCGTGCGAACGTGTGATAACTCTTATGTGATAAAAAATAAATTGCCATCCAGCCGGGAGCATCCGTTTTCTTTTTTTAATACTGACTTGGCTACTCGATATGCAAAATCATAAATATATTACTTTATAAAAAAATACGTATATTTATATGTAAATTTATTTGTGTAGTGTTTTGAAATACTTTGTTTTTGTAATACATCAGATCGATAGCTATAATATAATATTCAGTGTTTGCGTACGTTAGGCGTTTGTTTGTATCGGTGAGTACGTTTTTGTGTTGTTATCGTATATGATTTATTTCAAGGAGATTTTTTTAAACTTATTATTATTTCTAATAGTTTATTAATGCGTATCCATTAATTTACGGTTAACCGAACAAGTACAACAGCAGTGATAGTGTTCTTATTTCGACAGATGGCGGTTTATTTTGTATCGCTTCGTTACAATCGACGAGGTATTGTTATTAATATTTTTCATTAAATCATGTTGTTCGTAAAACCGATCGGTTACACTGCTTCAAATATTCTAGCGGTTGTATGTTTTACGTTTTGAAATGTGCCGATAAACAAGTTAGAAATATTATAAAAATACTCCGATAGTTACGTACTTGTAATTATTTTGAATAGTTTCTTCGTAGTACTGATTATTTTGGAGAAGCGTTTCTCTTGTCTTTCTATTCAACGTTTGTGTGTCCGTTTAACTTTCATTTTTCACGCAATTTAGTAGCGAGGAACGTATAATAATTTGTGCATTATTATTGTCGTCGTTATTTACACATTACGTAATTTTTTTTTACGGTTTAAGACTATTACTGTGTTATCGGTTACGCATGACCCCGATGTTTACCGCCGTAAAATTGCCGTGGAAGCATATTATAAAAAGGGCCTGGTATTACTCGATATAAAGAAACTTATGATGGAATGTATACTCGGTAACGTAGCCCTTTTTGTATTATCACCGGCCAGGAAATCGGGATAGATCTGCAGGCGGTACCGTCCACGCCTAAATTTATAAATTCCAAGAATAAATTACCTGTAAAAGAACTCGAATCCTTAATATGAAGTTGTAAGCGTTAAGTAAAACGCAGATATTTTCATCGCGAAGTAAAGGATCAAGATATTTAAAAAAGCGGGAGTCGTGACAAAGGCGTGGTGATCGTAGCGAACCGCAGAGAGAACACGAAATGAAATAAATAATTCAGGAATTTTTCAAGGGCCGGAATTCCGTGAAAAATGGTGATAATTGTACAGGATGGCCCAGGGAAAACGGGAAATTTAGAAAGTAGTAGTAGTGGCAGCCCGGAGGAGCCGGTAGAAAGATGGGAGCGGCATCCTACTGTGTACAACTACCTGCCGTTTAGCGAAGGTGGACCGGTAGGTCGGTACGCAACGTGCGTTAGCCGTGAAGGCGTTTAACAAGAATGACGACTGCGTGACTGCTGCTCATCGGGAATTCCGAGGTCATTACAACTTAGGACGTCACGGTCGCGTTCCATCTTGCCACGCTATCAAGACACGGATTGAGACTTTCGAGGAGACGGGTTCAGCTCTAAAAAAGAAACCAGCAGAAGGTCGACGATCTCTGCGGACCCCAGAAAACGTTGAAGCAGTTCGGGTCTCGATCGGAATGAACCCACGGCGATCGGCAAAGACACACGCAGCAGCATTGAACCTAAACCGAACAACCGTCCGCCGAATATTCCACAGTAATTTGAAATTTCACCCTTACAAAATTCAGGTTGTACAGGAAGTGAACCCATCAAACTACGTGGTCCCTTGAATTGCCGTGGAAGTGTTTCAAAATGCCGCGATAAGTCTCAGCTTTCGCTTCCAGGAACGCATAAGTTCGAACGGCCGTCATCTTACGGACATTGTTTTTAGAAATTGAAATTTTTTTGTATCGGGGCATGTAATTTACTTTTTGTTTTCAACAATAAAACTTGTAAATTCACTTATTTTACTTTCGTGAAAGTACTTCAACATTTCCCATTTCCTTGTGCCGCACTGTATTAATGCGAACGATTTTGCTTATTCTTAGCAAAATAAACACTAAACATTCTCTAAATAATAGACTGATCTCCGTAGGCCATCCGGTACCATGTATCTCGTCGATCTTAAATTCGTTATTATTTTATTAGTTTTTCTCAGTCTTAATCGTAAAAAGTGCAGCCTTAAATTTTTTAATTAGTCTATATTCGTCACTATTAACGCAACTGAATATTTTTCAGATAGAAAAGGGCACGTTAATTCTTAAAGCAATTATTCATTCGGTCGGAATTTCGGGAACTACGTATCATGATTCAAAAATGTTTACGGCCGGGAATACGAGTGAGCGAAGCAGTAGACGGTCTTGAATCTCCGGTTAGGGTGTAGTTTATTCTCAGTTCTTTTGAACTTATATATGTTCTCCGCCGGCGGATTAATACCTCCTTACCGTTTAATGGCTTTGACATGCGAGAAGGACAGCGCATCTTTTCGGTTTTATTTGCAGGTAACCAAACCGTTATCTCTGAGGATGAAGATAATATTAAAGTACGTAGGGATACGGTTGTGAAATTTTTATGAAGTCAGGTCGGTTCCTGCTTATTTTTTGTGTAATGAATAGTGTACAAATATACTTTGGTAGCATCTACAGAGCGAAGAAATGAAGATTTTAAGGCGGTGTCGACCTATAACGGCTCCTATAACAGGCGACGTAACGTAGACGTTCGTGTAGAACTAAACATCTTTTGCTTAAATGACGAAATTAGAGATCATCAGCGACTGCGGTAAGTTGATGTCAAAGAGAATTCCCAGACGGTTTTATGAGAAAAAAGAAGAGGTTTAGAAAATGAGATGCAGTGACTTGTGAAAATTTTAGATGGCGTTAGGTACAGAAAGCCTAATGTTTGGGGGGGAAAGAGATACATTTTTCGTATTACTCGATTTAGGTGTACAGATTTTACCGGAAAAAAATTCGTGAAACATTTCCTACTAGAAGTTGAACTAAAAAATATTCGGTAGCTATAATTGTTACGTAAAATCAAAGTTTACTCTCTTATCGACGTTTCATCCTTGCGTCTGTAGCCGATTTTGAGATGATGTAGGAACGAACGTATGTATAAGCTGGGCTTAAAGAAAGCTCGTTCCCCAAAACGTTGTGGCACATGGAAGTAATCATCCGTGCTAATAAACGTCCGCGCAGATTTCCCACCGAAGAGTGTTATACGTATATTGCAATTAAACTTTGTAAATAAAATTTACAAAGGAATTTTGAGGATAACACACTGAAATATAGAAATACTGGAATGGGAACTGCCTCATGTCCAACGTGAGTGGAAAACGAACGTGAAACAGATAGATTTAGAGGTGTAGTTGTCATTGTCGCACAGTGCAGCGCATGCGCATTGTACCTAACGTACCGTCCCTTCAGAAAGTGATTCCATTAAAAACTTAATTGTCTTGTTCACGATTTTAATAATTTTTATTTTTACAGTGAATGAAACATTTACTATCATAGCGATATGATTACGTGTTGTTTGTTTATGTTATAAAATAATCGTATTAAAAATATCCGTCAATCATTTTTATAAAATTTACTCTTAAATCACTATTTATTGGTTGCTTATTTAGAAGTTAATATTAAGTGATAAAATCTCATAATTCTATTTAATTAATAGAAAAATTTCAACGCTTATGAATATTAAATAAATGTTGAGTTAATCATCGTATCGTATAAATGTTTTTATAAAAACTTTCTACCGTAACTTGAATTATGAAACATAACTTGTGATTTGTTATGAGAGAGATCGTCACAAACTTTGAACGGACTGTAGACAAAGAGAGGTATACCTCTAAATCAGCTATCTTTGTTGGCACGGACTTTCTAACGCTAGTGCCCCTTCCAGTATTTCTATATTTCAGTGAGATAACACAAGAATTCAGGTTTTGCTTTTATCTTGTCCGCTATGTACATGAAGACGTATTTACACGAGTTGTTTCCTTCCAGAATAGGAAACTTTTATTTCTTTACGCTACCGGTCCTACTTTTTCTTATGCTTTTGAGTCGGGTAAAGCATCAGGGTTATTTCTCTAGGAGTAATGATGTTAATTTTACAGCATAGTAAACAGGGTGATTGATTACATTTTCGAGTGCACTGGGGGTATTGATGCATTCAATGTAATACATTCATCTCAAATAACCCGAAATTTCTTCACTTCTCACTTCCCTTAACAAGCCTGGCATGAATTAAAAAAAAAAACAAAACATACACACACACATATATATGTGTGTGTGTGTGTGTAGCGATACCGTTTTCAGAAGGGACTGGTTTTTCTTGTCAGGTCGCCTACAACAGCTTCTTGTTTTAAAAAGTACTTAACATTATATCAGGTGACCAACTTAAAACACGGAACCGCCTCAGACTAAACACGGTTACAACAGTTTATAACGTTTTATAAATTAAATGGGAGAATGTAAAGTTAATTAATTCTGTACTTATATTAGCGTATTAACTTAAAACGTATTTTCCGTACGTTTTTTTACAAAAGATGTTCGAAGTGAACGCCGTGAGCAGCGATGCACTTAATAATACTGAGCAGTACTGATCGTACTGAGCAGTCGCCTTATGTAAAACGCTTGTTGTCATTGCCGTCGATTTCTTATTGAAAGTTCGCCTTCAGTTCATCGATAGTGCGGGCGTTTCGATTCGTAGACTGTAACCTTCGATTAGCCTCGAAAGAAAAAATCGCAACTAGACAAATCTAGGGAACGTACTGGCCTTCATCCTCAGCCTACAGTTCGTTCTTTTGTAAAGGCCGCGTGAACGCGCGCTAGTGAATCGTTCGATATGCGACACGTTGCCCCGCCCTGTCGAGAGAACCCGTACTCTTTTTCACGATCTATTAACCGAGCGTTGTATTCTTCGAAAATTATACGGTACACTTTCGTATCGGCAGTCGGGTTAAAAATATCGACCCCGATATACGGTTATCAGGAACAGCACACCAAGCTCCTTGAAGCGGACGCTCAAATCGAAAGTCTTTTTTTGTTCGTTTTCAGTGAGGGTTTTTAGCTATCTGTGCGAATTAATTTATCCAAATAAGCGAAACCGTTTTCGTTTGACGTGAAATACAACATCGGGTCTATCTGTACATCGACAGCGTTATTTAACCGAATCGTGTTTGCTTCGCTTTGCAGACACTTGGAATACTGGTCCTCGGCAATTTTTCCGGGTGTATTTGATTCGTTTCTCGTAAGGATCGAGAACGCATGTTGAAGCCTTCCCCAACAGCGATCCTTTCCTCGATCGAATAAGACGTTTTAGAAAAACACGACTACAAAGAACGAAACTATACTGTTGTGAAGCGTTAGTAGTTTACAAGAGACATCGATACAAGGGAATACACAAGGAAATACACTGCTGCTACTAATGTCGCTATCGGATGTATATAGCGGCATTAGTAGCAGCAGCATTAAATGTGACTCAAGATCTGCGATTCGAGCCGCGTAGGTTCGGTTTTAAGTCGCTCACGTGGTATTGTATTCGTACATTCCACCTTGCATATTTGTAAACTTACTCGTATATAGTCACGCGCACAATATGTGTAACACGTATGTTTGTCTATAAGCATAACGTTTCTTTCTTTGTTAATAAAATTGAATCGAGTAAGTAATTATTTTCGAAAATTGGGTAATATTAAATAAATTTATGTTCTTTTCTCCAACCAGTTTTCCAGCTATATCCGGGTCTACGTGCGTTTAGCGAAACGCAATTACCGCTCCCGGCTTGCTAGGCGACACGTAGCTCCATTATAGGTATAAACGTACCGATAAATATGTAGCCTTGAACAGACTCACGTCGACCGTTCCTGAGACGTGCCGTAAATCGAAACCCCACCGCCAAAGAATATCAGTATCAACAGTTTAGCATTCAAAATTGTATAAAAGCGACTGCCTTTACAAGGATTCGAACCTTAGAACTCTCGACGTCGAAAATCAGCCGATTTTGCTATGACGAGTTTAACTTTTAGGCTAACTCGGCGGGTTATAAATAAATTTATAGATATCGAAATTGTTTTTTTACGAGAGGAATTGTTTGGCCAGGTACAATTTGGATAGTATTTTTTAACGAATTTAACGTTTTCTTATCTTGTTAATGTACATGTCATCGAAAAAGGTTGCAGCAATTAAAAAAGTCGTATCTCAGAAACCGCTACAGAGGTAATCAAACGAATATTTTTTTTTTAAATTCATCGACTCAAAACGTTTTTTACACGTCTTAGAATGTTTCAATATGAGCTCCGTCGTCGCTCTGCAAACATCCAGCCGATAATTGACTTCTGCGCAGGTCCGCTGGATCGTCGCAGGCGTAACTTTGGCAATAGCAGCGGTGATCCGTTGTCTTAAATGTACATTACTGATTTTTTCACTGTAGACAACATTTTTAACGCATCCCATAGAAAGAGGTATAGGGGTGTCAAGTCAGGGCTTCTCGAAGGCCAAAGCAGAACGGCCCTACCAATCGACGATTAGGAAATCTTTCATTGGGAGCGCGTTGAACGCCTAGCCTAAAGAGTGTAGGCGCATCAAAGATTACAGGAACGTTAATTTCTTGTTCGATTTAGTCAACTTGCGGGAAAACGTATAGTTGTAGCACGTATAAATATTCATCCCTGTGATAGCGGGCTTATGAAAGAACGGGCTGATCACATGATCGGACATCAAACCGCACCACACGTTTATTTTTGGCGATTGTTTTGAAATCACGGTAAATTTTACCGGTTCCCGTTCTCGTCGTTAAAAAATTCTGATTTGGACACCACACGACATCCTTGTATGCCCTATTAAATTTAAATTACATATATAGATTTTTAAAAGTACGTAAAATTTTGTTTCATTAATAACTTCTGATATTTTTTTCTTTTTTTCTTATTGAATTCATCGTAAAAGTTTTTCTTTACAATCAGAGGTTAATAATTGTTAATAAATCAATATATTTAAATTTAAAAAAAATGAGATGAAGTCTGATTCGAACCGATGTGCCTACTCCTAAGATCCAAATATTTCATTAATTAAAATTTTATTTGTGTGTAACTCTGGAACCGATGAAAATAAGTACCACTTATGATACATCGTTGGAAATCTCTCAATGAGGGCTTATTACTGCAGTTAAGAAAAAATCCAAAATGCAAATTGGTTTGATTTTTGGGCTTTTTTGGACACTTGGTTCAGTCGAATGCAATCAAAAGGGGAGCTGCACAACTAGATGTTACAACAGTCCTAAATCCAAAATTTCAACGTTCTACGGCTAATCGTTTTGGAGTTATGCGAGATACATACGTACGGTACGTACAGATGTCTCCTCGAAACTAGTCAAAATGGATATTTCCGTTGAAATCTGAAAACCGAAATTTTGTACTTGTACTTCATACAAGGAAGTAAAAATTAATTAATCTCTTACGCTCATATTAATTCTACAGACAACTATTAATTCGGTTTACATATTTTTAATTTTAAATCAAAATATTTCATTAGAAAAATTCCAACTTTTGATGAAATTCGGTTTGTTAAGAGTTAGGAGTGCGATACAGACCTATCTGTGTTAGGTGCATAGACTACCGATACGAATCACAAATCGCTTACGTAAACAGCGTAGCCATTCGTAAAGATAATCATCTCTTGTCAGGCCGACTGATAAAGATGTAAGGATTGTAGTAGTTTTGAGCATTTAGCGTGGAAAGCCCTACTATAATTTGATTTAAAGTGCTATAATTCATTTTTACGTTTATTACCTCATCGTGTAACTTACGTTGAACAATTCCAGTTTCTCAACAACTTGTAATTAAATTTACGTTATTTTGATTGCTTTTTATAATTATTTGGTGTAACCGGTTATTTTCTATCGTTTAATTAAACTCTTTTACATTTAAAAAATATATTCGTTAGGTAATTTGTTTTTATATAAGCGTATAGAAAAAATACATCGCTTACGTTAAGGCTAGCCTAACGAGCGCGTTAATATTTTTATTTATTTCCTTCTAGCGGTTACGCGATAGAAAATATTTTGTTATTTTATTCTGGTAGGTTTGAGATTTTGGCGTAAGTTATTTATTTATTAAATATGTCTTACAAATTGTTTTTTTCTGAATATTTTAACCGTATATTAAGGTATATGGCCGGATAGCCGGTAGGATGAGCTTGAAGGTTGTATAGATCAGATAATATGTGACGGTGTATTATATTTTATAGCATATATAATGAAAGTACGAGCATAAGAGCGTAAAAGCCCCGTCGCTTGAAAACTTCTCTCTTCTATTCTACCCACTACTTATATGTTTGAACGAACACTAAGCTATGTCATGGCTGCTGTTTGACTCCTATTTAAGCCTACCTACACGGGTTACTTTACAGATTTATCGGTATTGTTATTATTGCACAGAAATATATGATAATGGTATACTATATTTCATAGCGGTTGATATATACTCGTACATTCCTGGGCAATTAACGTATCGCTTAAGATTTTTCGGTAATTGTAAAAAGATTCATTTTCATCTTTATATCTGGCTCATTTCTGTTACCGCTGTTCTTTGTATAGATATTCTTTAACCAAAAATTAGTGTTATAAAAAAGATTTAAGGTAAAAAAGAAAAATAACCAAAAATAAGATAAATTCGCATTAAAAACAAGTTTTAATAAAAAGGAATTTTAACAAAACTCATTATTTAATCGATACGTTATTTTAATTAATTTAGTAACGAGTACGGCCACCTTTCGCGTTGATTACTGCTTCCATTCGTCCAGGGGTACCTCGAATCACGTTTTGGATTTCTTCCTGATCGATTTTCCCCGTTCTTCTTTTGCTATATGACACAACTGTTGAAAATTCACCGCATTATGTTGTCAAACACTTTTTTTTAAGCGTAACCCAAACGCGCTCGTTAGGATTTACGTCTGGGCAGCGGCGGGACCACATCATACTGTCGACACCTATTTCATCAAGATACTTTAAACCCTTCTAGCAGCACGAAATCGTGCATTATCACGCCTGAAATTAAATTCTTTCCCGATAAATGGAGCAAAAGATACAACGCGTACTTCTAAACGGTCAGTTATGTAGGTGTCTGCAACTAAAGTTTTATCTTGGTCTACGACTAGGTCGGTACGAACATCGAAAGAAATACCACCCCAAAACATTATGGATCCTTTTCCAAACGGGACATTTTTTGAAACGTTGCGTTCAGCAAATTTTTCTTCTGGCCTTCTCCATGTCCCCTGCCGTCCATTCGAAGACGGCAAACGTATTCAAGTGTCATCCGTGAACGATACTCTCTTTCGTTCTTCGATCGTCCATTCGACGATATTAAGATACAAGTAGTTTTTCGGAGTCGTTTATTTAGTTCGACGCTTGTAATCTTCCGACTTTCAAAGTAACCGTTTCCAAAAAACGATCTCTTCTGTAATCGGTACAGCGTGGACGATCTCGCACCGGTCTCCTCGTGGGATTACCGGTCTCATTGAATCGTTTCAGCATTTGACTTACAGTTGATCGGCATACTCCGAAGAACTGAGCGACATATCTCTGATTGTAACCCTTATCAGAGTTACAGTCGTGGTGGTCGTCGGGGCTTTTTGGCCCCAGCATAAGTCCCAGGGCCGGCTGCTGCCCTGGTTCCTGGGGGGTTGTCCGCTGGGAATTTTTTTTTTGCCTGGAGTGGTGTTGAAGGCGCTTCCTAGCGGTTCACGGTGGGCGACGGCCGGTTCGGTTAGTGAAGCGTTAATGCCGCTTGCTCCTGGCGGCTGAAGTCTTATGCTGCACTGCCGCTGAATCTGTTGTGGTTTTGCCCTTTTTTTCCCATTTCATACCGGCCTGTAGCTGTAGAGTTGGTTTCCCGGAAAATGGAGTACGTATAGGCACGGGGCAGCGGATCGATTGTAACCCTCATCAAGTAATGTAGTAGCCCTAACGACTTCCATTTCACTTAAAATCTTGTTCGTATTTCTGTACTTTACTCGCCTTGAAGAATGCCAGAAATAAAAATAAGAACTTCAAAAAAATTTGAAGGTCACACTCGAACCGGCAGAACACGAAGAAACAGACCGCTGTATGCTGTTAAAAGTGTAGAAAATGAGATATGAAATGTTTAAATAATATAAACGCATGAAAAAACAATTATCGGCTGATATGAGTTGTAAGACTAGTAATACGAAACGTGTAATCACTTCACTTGCAATCTCAACTAAATTAACGATAGAGACGATTAAAATTGTTTAAAGTGATGCGTTAATTTTGCCCAGGACTGTATTTATAATTTGCTTCTTTTGATTTATAACATGCTGGCTGACATAGTGATAACTAAAGGTAATTTAAAAAATAATTAAATAAAGATGTAACGTTTTTATTTATTTAGTTTTTTTTTTTTCATTTTTGTTTTACTTTCTTTATATTTTATTATATCCTGAACATCGCTTTAATGTTCCACGTCCCAATCATAGTTACTGTTTCGTTCCAAATCGTTTGTATTTTTCCGATCAGCCTTCATCATTCTGCGTGAGTTATCTCCCCTGTGCCGAACCTAGTCGAATAGAAAACCTGACTTCCTTAGAATTCTGTTTTTCATAGCTTACTGTCTTTCTTTTACATCGCATCGTTACGTTCTCGTCCTGCTTAAATTTTCCTCGTATTAAACTGTAGTTAATTGTCCTTTATTCCATCAGCCGACATGTTTAAAATGGATCGGCACTGTAAATATTTTTGTTACGTTCCGTAAACGTTATCCTAGTTACAATCGTCGTTGTAGTGTGCTTCCGCGAAATCTTCGAATGATTTCAGTCATAATAATGATTACGCAGATAATAATCGTTGCGTGACAAACAACTTACTAAGAAAAAACGATCTGATTGAATTTGGTATCGTGCAGGTCATACTTTAGTCATTCGCTAAATAATTCGGGACGGTTACGCAAGATATAATAACCTCGTAATATTTTTATTGCTCGTCCCATTCTAACCGAACTTCAGTTTTCTCCTTCGTTTTGCACCTATTAATGAACGATTGATTTTTACGAAACTCTAGTATTTTCTCTAGAAAGTTTTACTATATTTCTTCAAGGAATTTAGCACCGATCGCGTGCAAGCGACGTAACTTACACGGTTTGTAAAGTTCTGCAAATTTCACGGTAATATATCTTTCGTGAACACTTTGAAAGTAATCCGATAGAGAAATCGTAAGAACTCAATTCGCGGCTTATTTATTATTTTAATTCGATAAATAAATCTTTTTCTAAAGTTTGTTATTATCTTTTTTTATTTTTAAATTTGAAAAACCTTTTTAAAAAATTCAATTAAAATAAGGACTAATATGTAACTAACTGTCACTAATATGTAATTTATTATTTAAATTCTGTTCTTTTATTTGGGACTTGTAGAAAATTCGTGTAATTTCCTACTGAGACATCTGCTAAGAAACGTCTCGCTGGTGATAAACTTATACCGCCTAAGTTTACGCTCCGGAATACATACTCGTACCGTTATCCCGCATAAACTCGGAATTTTGTTAACTAGTTCCGCCGTACGCGGTACGGCAGCACAGTTAACAAAATTAACGCGGTACGGTAAAGGAAAACCGGCCGGCCCGTTTTCCGCTGTACCGTTCTAAGAGACCTCGGTAACGAGTAAATTAATTCACGCTTAAAAATGTCGGTCTTCTAATATCGGGTAAAACAACTCGGAGAGTCTGACGAAGACTTTTCTCAGTTTGAGAATCTGCTTTGACAGAAGTTTTTTCAACGCGGCTTTGAGCTTTGTCATGAAGAAGACGTGCAGTTACGATACCCTTTAAATCGTTATCTCTGATGTTTTTACCAACGGAAATAGTAAAACGATGAAACAGACAAGAAGATTTACTGAAATTAGCGGTTCTCTAAAATGTACATTAATTTTTTTTTTTATCTATTGTTTTCATAAATGATCGTTAACGGAATTGAAACATTACCATTAACGGAAATTTTCCTACAATTTTAACAAATTATCCTAGGATTCGTAATGTTAATTGCTAGGTTAATTTTAATTTTCATTTAAATTAAACTATCAAATATCGCAGATCGGTCTTTCTTATTTCGATGTATTTTAAAACTTCAATGCGTTTCCCCGTTCGTTTCTATTTAAGGATATCCTTAATCTCATTTTGTTTTTTATACATTCTACGTCTTTACAATCTTTATCTTCCCCGACAGGTTTTACCTTTTTTACTTCCTCCATTACTAAATTTACTAATCCACGATAAAACAACAAACTACAACTCGTGTGTTTTATCTTTAATTCAATTATTATTAGATTCTTTTCAATTTATAAATTAATTTTTTCTGGCTCTTAATTTTTAATTTATCATTTCAAGCCTTTTTTTGTCTTTTTGAATTTTTTATTGTCAGTGTAGTGTTGCTCACAGAGCAACAAAACGACAAAACGTAAATTGCGTACAAATATTTTCAAAACGTTATTTCCAGTTTCTAAATGTATATTTGTTTTAAGCTAATTTATTATTTTTATTCGTGTTAATTTTTCTTTATAACTCTCGGAGAAAGAAATCGACCGGTGCGTCTAATACTTCTATGCTTTATATGGAACAGGTAAAAAGCGTGAAATAATTATTTTCTCTGAAAGATTGAATATCACTGCGATTTTTAATCTATTAGAGAAAAAGTGTGTCGTTTAAATCTTACGTATTAAATACGTAAGATTGTAAGCTCTCATTATGTTTTATCGATCGAACAAAATGTACTGTAATAAGCGTACTGTACTCTTTCTCTGTCAAAAAAAAAAAAAATCATACAATGCGACGTCATTTACCTGAACTGATTAGTCGGATATGAGGGGTGCACCTGTTCGATGCGCTTTACCTGCACGCTTTTGTTATTTTTGACATTATCATGTTAACTTATAAGTAACTAGCCGGCTCGTCTAGCCAGAACCTGGACCTGGGCTCACGTCAGTCCATCCCTGAGCCAACTCAGGGGCTTAGGGATTCGACTGGATCCGCTCAGAATTCCGGGCCAAGGGACCGGCGCCCTGGACAACCGCACAGCTTGTTTCGGTCGCTATTCCCATCTACTCAAAGGATTCCACCCCCAGGACCCCCGCACTGTACGTTATAATGTTAGAATAATTCTGATAAATTATAATTATAGATTCAGGCGTTATAGAAACCTGAAAAAGAAACTAAATTACAAAAGACAAAGTTATAGTAACTACGGTAACTAAAGTACGTACTCCTTTGACGACGAAAAATTCATAACTTATTTCTTCGCCGTGGTGGCAGAAATATAATAATGAAGTAAAAGCAGTAATATTCCTTGATGAATATCTTTAATTCATAATTTGAACCTCCTTGGGGGAGAAGAAATAATGAACATTTTTAATATCTTAACGTTCAAGGGAGCTAGGGCGTGGGTCGATGGCTTAAAACTTTCCCTGGGGTAACACGAATTTATCGTGCAAATCTAAAAGTAATCGGTCGGTTGGTTCTCGCGTGATGCGATAACAAACTTTATATACTGGGCGTTACTGAAACGGTGAGTTGGCTATACTTTTTCGGATTCTATGTTTAAAACTTAACAAAAAATATCCATAGGAAAAATGGCAATTTCTCCTTCGTTTTCTCACTGTTGGCCATTTTGTTATTTTTATATAACAATTTATGTCTCAAGTTCGGATAAACAAATCACATTAATATTTGGTAAGCGTCTTGGTAATGAAGTTTTAAAATTAGCAAAAAGTCACAACTTAAATTCCTTCGCAAATTATAAAAAGGCGGCCATATTTATATTTCAATCCGTTATATCTCCATAAATAATAGTTTATTAAAATTTATGTTATTCGCTAAAACATTAAGCTTTTTATTTTGAACAAAATTACATTTTATTTTTTTCAAATTGGTTAACAAATAATCGAGTTATGGGAGAAAATTGATGTAATTTTGTGTCATAATTATTAGGTTTATTATTGAGAGAAAATTATTACTTAATTTGGTAGTAATTTACAATACTAGAATTAACGATACATAAAAACAATTAATATTTCATCGAATTGAACGTAAAATGGAGGACATGAAAACAGACACAAAATTACAACATTTTCTGCCATAACTCGGCTATTTGTTAACCGATTTTCAAAACTAAAATGTCATTTTCTTGAAAATAAAAGGCTGTATATTTTAATAATAAAAATAAATTTTGATAAATTTAATATTTATGGAGATATAACGAATTGAAAAATAAAGTTGGTCGCCATTTTGCAATTTGCAAAGGTATTTAAAGTCCTGATTTTTTTGTTAATTTTAAAACTTTATTACCAAGACGCTTACCAAATATTAATGCGATTCGTTTATCCGAACTTGAGATATAAATTTTTATATAAAAAGAACAAAATGGTGGACAGGAGGAGAACGAAGGAGAAATTGCCGTTTTTCCTAAGGATATCTTTTGTTTAGTTTTACAAGTAGAATCCGAAAAAATATAGGCAGCGTACCATTTTAGAAACATTCTGTATATAATATCCTTCAACCTACTAACAAGTATCGCATGTAAATTCTCAAAATCAGACGATGTTCTGCAGAGATATTATAAGAACACTCCATTGCACCTCCCAAAATAGCGCCCCATGAGCACCTTGTTTGTTACCAATTGATGGTGGTGATCGTTCTAACCTTGCACGAGGTGGTCGCATCACCTCATCACTCTAGCCTCACACGCAGTTCCCACAGGAAGCCATTTATTGTTAAACAGAAGTTTTTAAAATTATTTAATAATATATTATTTAACTTAAGTTTAATCTATTATTTTTGTAGTATTATTCATTCGATTGATTTGAATCATTCAGTTCAAACCCGACACGCACAGTGATGGAGACTCGCAGTTCATTAAAGTTTGTGCTTCAACCGGGAAATTTCTACTATTACATATATATACGAGGGTTATTTTTTTCAAGGTCCGATCGGTCGCGAAATGAAAACCCGCGCAAAATTCGGATGAAACTTTCCGCATATGTGTTGCGCAGCGTCTCTAGTATGGCCTTCTATCACGCCGCGTCACTTCGTTTAGCTCTGAACACGCAGCTAGCACGTAGCACCGGAATGGAGTTCTCTTGGTGGAATTCATGAAACGTGGCACGACCATCACTGCAGCCTCATACTGCGTGACTCTTCAACGTCTACGAAGGGCGATTCAGAATAAGCGGAGAGAAATGTTGTCCTCAGGCATTGTCTTTCTCCATGACAATGCTCGGCCGCACACTGCAGCTGTAACAAAAAAGCTCCTGCAGCGTTTTTGTTGGGAAGTGTTTGATCACCCACCATTCAGCCCGGACTTGGCTCCATCCGATTTTCACCTCTTTGCTCACATGAAACGCCGGCTAGGAGGACAACATTTTGGCACAGACATCGAGCTGCAGACCAGCGTAGAAACATGGCTGAAAACACAGGCGGCTCCGTTCTATGACGAGGGTATTGGAAAGTTGGTATCACGCTACGACAAAAGTCTAAATCGGAGTGGCGACTATGTAGAGAAATAGCGTAACTATATGTAAGTACTTGTTACAAATAAAAAATTTGTTATTTTCACTGCGGTTTTAATTTTGTGATCGATTGGACCTTGAAAAAAATAACCCTCGTATTTATATACTCGTACAATTTTTCGAGGTGAAGTATACCCAAAAACCTTCTCACTTATGCCAAGAAACGTGAGTAAAAATTTAGTTCCGAGTATTTCTGGTTTATCCTGAACAAACAAAAAATCTCATTCTCTTTATATAATAGTAAAGATAATGTATTTAAAAATTTTTTATGTCTTTAAAAAGTTAATAATCTAAAATCGAGTGTAAAAAATAAAACTTAGAAAAACTTCATTATGTTACCGTAACTAAAAAATACCGTAACTAAAAAATAAATTAAACTCGATAAAGATAAATTGTTCGATACGAGTTTTAATAACCAAAGTTTTATCTTTTTAAATTATGCGATACTCATTTTGGCTGTTAAATTATGATCCTGTTTTAATAAATATCATTTGGATAATAGCTGTTTCCTTCTCCTGTTCGGCTATTTTATTCTGTCTTCAAAACATTCAAACTCTTCGTTCCGCGAAGGGTTTTACTTTTACTTTTACTAATTTTACTTTTGATTTAAATCACTTTTTTCCGTCTGACAACCTATAAAACTTGATTTTCGTCGTTACAGTCCAGTCAGTCACTTACTCGTGTATTCTAGTTTAAGATATAATGTCATCTCTCGGGGCTCCCTGAAAACGTCAGAACGAGTATTTAAGATTCAAAAACGGGCTGTTGGATCGTTATCTGTCACGTAAAAGTATGAAACGACTTGACCGATATTTAGAATGTTTATTAACTTTCATTAGTATTCATATTTATGCGTGCGGAGTTATCGCTGAAAAGAACGGTCGCTTACAGTCTTGTGCAAATTAATGTGAACAAGAGTATAGTTTTAAAAATAATCAAATTTATTACGTATAATGAATGTAAAGTGTTTATTACAGTATTTTTTAGTATTTAATATGTCCTACTCGCTCTTTAATAACGATTTCAATTCTTTTAGTCGTTGAATCTATAAGTTATTTTAATATATCTGCAATTTCTTGATCGTGAAACCAAACCTTTATCGCAGCAAAAAATCATCTTATTTTCGGTAGTGCAGTTCATTTATTTCAGTCTTTTCTTCACAGTCGCCCGCAAATTTTCAATCTGGTCCCGTTGAATTCAGGTCAGTCCAAACACTGAATCCCTTTTTGAGACGTGAAAAGCTTACCTTTCTTTGATGAGCGGCAGGGGGCCAAACCTTGGTGAAAAACAGCGTTTTTGACTGCAAGTAAATCTGCAACTTTTGGAAGTTGTGGTAGAGTGCTATTTTCCAATAACGGGATGTTCTTTTCACAGTTCATCATCCCAGAGACGGGTACTAAAATTTTAGGTCCAAAGTAGCTGAAGAATACCCAAAACATCTTCTTTAAAGAACGTTTTACAGCTCTTGTTTGATGTGTTTTGGCGAAACTCGCTCGTCTTCGCTCCTTCGCACATGTGACACGCTTACGCCCTGAACTAGAAAAGGACTTTTTTCCAAGACTCAGCACTCCAGGTTTTGTATTTTTTGACCCAAAGAAGCCTTTTATTCTTCCCGAAGAAGTTGTTTTTTATCGGCCTTCGTGGCTTGCGACAGCTTTCCAGAATTGTGCGTTCAGTAGAATAGTGAATTTTACACCGGCTGATTCTAAGTCTTTTTGCAACTCAAAAATATTTTTCCGAGGATTAATTTTACTTATTCAACGTAAAATAGCATCATCTTTTAAGGTGGCTTTACGATTTCTTTTACAAATTGTACCCGTCTCAAGATCTCGTCTAATTATGTTCTGCTGCTATGTCCCTTTGAGCCGTATGAGTATGTTAATCGAGCGTTATTATTTTGCTTCTTTTCTAAGGAGTTTAATCCATATAGCTACTTTTATAAATTTATTAACGAAATCACAAGATCACTTACACTAGAAAAAACCAAAATGAAATAGGTAAACGATAGACATAACCTCTCAAAACAAACAAGATATACTTGATATGGCGGGAAACAGCTGTACTACATCTAGTATCAGTGATACACAGTAACTAACCGAAAATTACCTCTTGTTCAGATTAATTTGCACAAGACTATTTATTTATTTATTATTTTTTTTTTTGTTTAACCTCCGAGTTCACAGTTAAGCATTACTTCAGAGGATGAGATGAATGATTTGTAGCGTGTGTGAAATTTGCACAAGACTGTATTTGTTTAACTCAACCCGGTTCTTCGGCTTACGAGAAAGTGCCTTATTATACACTACCGTTGCCATTTTTTTTTCTTAAATTGCCGAACCGTTTGGAAAATCTGGCTATTATTCGTAATTTATTTAAAATACGTTAAAAAAAATCTGATGTGGA
This sequence comes from Lycorma delicatula, assembly GCF_047948215.1. Taxonomy (NCBI): domain Eukaryota; kingdom Metazoa; phylum Arthropoda; class Insecta; order Hemiptera; family Fulgoridae; genus Lycorma; species Lycorma delicatula. The sequence continues at coordinate 148,196,737 of NC_134460.1, read as the reverse complement.
CACCACATGATTTCCTTGTACGCTTATCAGATTACATGTACACGTTTTTGTAAGGTGAAGTAAAATTTTATTTCATTAATAAGTTTTGATATTTTTTATTCTTATTATTGAATTATCATTTTTCGTAAAACCTTTTTTACAATGAGACGTTAATAATTATTAATAAATCGATATATTTAAATTAAAAAAAAAAGTAAAAAAGGAGATAAAGCCGAATTTGAATCGACGTGCCTTCCTCTTGTAAGATCCAAATATTTCTTTAATTAAAATTTTATTTGGCTATAATTCTGGAACCGATAAAAATAAGTACTACCTGTGATATATCTTCAAAATCTCTCGATGATTGCTTATTACTTCGGTTAAGAAAAAGTCCAAAATCCAGTTTTTTTGGATTTTGGGTCTTTTTTCGACACTTTTGGTCAAGTCGATCGCAATAAAAAAAATAGGTGCGAAAGTAGATGTTACAACAGTCTTAAATCCAAAATTTCAACGTTCTACGGCTAATCGGGTTTTTAGCTGTGAGAGATACATACGTACGTATAGACGTCACGCCGAAAGTAGTCAAAACGGGTATTTCCGTTGAAATCTGAAAATCGATATATTTCGCGATTAATACTTCCTTTAAGCTCACAGGGAGGTAAAAATGTTCTTTTACGGAAACAAATATTTCTGTTGAATTTTTTCAATAACGGCTTGTAAATTGTGAACTTTTTTATTTAACGTTTTTACCTTAACATTAAATAATAAATCGCGTCTATCTTTTTCATTATAATTTATATATTGAATTATTGTGTTCCGTTCGGAACAAAATATTTATTTTAACGCCTGTATAGTATAATGGTTTTTAAAAACAAATAATACATTTGATCGTTTAATTGTACCTTAAAGGTAAGAGTTAATTTAATTAAATTACTTAAGTTCATTTTAAACAAGGTCACCATTTCTGTAACACTTTTTTCAGATGGATCCGCTTTGTGATATATTTCCACAGCCATTCCTATCGTTCGGATCTTTAGTTATTTATTTATTTATTCGATTCCTCTTCTCATTTAGAGAGAAGTCAATTATAAAGAAAATAACAGATACGTTTTTGTATAAAAAATGGAATAAATAATCCGGTAGTTTCTTGTAAACTATAAACATTCTGTAAATCAGTGAATCGATTTCGGTTGTTTTTTTTTTATTTACTTATCGATATTTTGTTACATTTTTAATTTGGTAATTCAAAACGAAATCTTTTAATTCTGTTTTGATTTTTTCCTATAGTTTCTTGTATATATACGTGTATAACCTTCTTTTTTTAATAGCTTAAGTTCTTAAACATTTTCAGTAATTAATTCTTCCTCTTGTATTTTTTTACTCCCCACTGAAGATTGTATCAAATTGATAGAACGTGTACAAGTACTTTTTTATTGTTAGGCTATTCATCTTTTTGTTTTTATTTTATTTCGTTACGTGACAGTTTGAATGTATTTTGTAATTCTTTGTATGTAATTGTGTTACATTGTTATTGTTAGTGATGCAAGATTTCATTTTTTTTTATATTTAAAACTTTAATAAAACTTAAACGTTTGTAATAAAACTTTATTTAGTTGATTTATTAAAAGCATGTAATATCGTTTTTACTTTCCCGGCTAGAACTATACAGCTTTGTAGTTGTATAATTCATAGCTTCCCTTTAAGTGTATAGATCGGTCCAAAATTTCGATGTCGGGTTTTTTTGCGAATGTCGATGTTTCACTACCTCTTGAGTCCAACAGAACGTAAAAAAAAAACCCGTAGAAATTTCCGAAGATTATGTACGCCTGTGTCGACCTGTATTTCGACTATCTCCGGATCGGGACCGAATGGACGTAGATTACTCAAAAATGGCTCAAAAAATTTCTATATCTGATTGCATTAAATTTTAGGAAAATTTTAAATAGGTGAACGGATAGTTTTCGCCGTTTGAATTTTATATCGATCTGATTTAGGAACGGGAATATATTTTATATAATTTCTAAACAGTTTTTGTTTCCCTTGAAAACCTGTCGACTAAAAAATATCCAAGTATTTATACCGCGTTTCAACTATTTTAGTCGACGATTTTTCAAAATATGAAGTGAAAATTGTTTAGAAATAATATTAAATATGCTCTCGTCTCATATATATATATATATATAAATCTAATAAAGCCTTTTTAAATCCTTTAGATTCACCATCAGTTATTAAAATACCATAATTATCAAAGCATTGTGCTACTTCGTCAACCAAGTCATGACTGATTAAAATTATTAGTCGGATGTTAAAATTCTACTACACAGGTCTACCAATTTAAACAGATGGTTTATTAAACTAATATTTTATATTTATAAATATAATATTTCTCCACACGTTCCAATTTGTTTTAACGTTATAAATTTCTAATATTTTAAAATTATTTACTAAATCTGTAATTTTATGTTCATTTGAAATCAAGTGAGCTGCCATATTTGAACAATTTTTCTTTTTGGTTTTAAATGCTCTTAGATGTTACAAGAATCTTGCTTTAAATGTTCTATCAGTTTTACATGTATATATATATATATATATATATATCTCCCAGTCTGTACATTTAATTTTGTATTTGCTACTTAAATATGTCAAAAATATAATTAGTGTTATAAATAAATAATTTTTTCAAAGTATTATTTACAGTTTTATATGCGATTGTATATTGCTCTTTATTATAAACACTCGCTAACACAAATAAAATAATTTGTGTTTTTGTTTATATAATTTTATAAAATGCATTTTCTATCGTAATTTTTAGAACAATTCACTGGAATAAAGTGTTTCTCGAAAGGATTACGGACTGTCGAGCCGTCATTTGTACATAGTGTACCGAGGTGTCTTCGAATGTATGACCTCTTACGCGGTGTCCGTTTGAGCACATAGGTTGGAAAGAAATCGAGCACTTATTTAAAATTTAAGGAGTTCTCAGCGAAGAGTCTTAATTGTATGCGCTGATGTTTTTAAAACAACCTCCTACGAGGCTATTACTGTGTTCGGAAAGGCTCCCCCAGTCGATTTAGTGGTGAAAGTTCGGGCGGCCATTTGGAAATTTGGAAGACGCTGGGAGGCCGAGGTATTTGGGATGCGGTTTCGAGCCGGGCCTGAACCGAAGCGGAACGGTGATCTCAATCCAACGGTTCTAAATTTCGAACTGTTGGCCATTTCTCGCCTGCATAGGAGGCGTTACAACCCCGCGATGGAAGCTAGGCAGCAAGAATGGGCACGCCACGACTAAGGGAAGGTCCTTGTATAGATTTATAAAGGATCAGGGAGGATCTGGTGTGCCTCTCCTTCGTTTTAAAGAGCAACGGGAGCCCGAGTGCTCTCCAACCATGTAAATGTAAACCAATATACGTTTCGGTTCCATCTGGCAGCTGATGAGCTGTGTGTCTACGGGGAGGTTCAGTCGAACGAACACATGATGTTCGATTGCCCAGCTCTGGGAGGCCAAAATTCAGGCCACCCTGGAACTTAGAGGTCAAGGGGAAAATTGGCCACTCACATGTGACGAGTCAGTGTGTCGAGAGCCGCATTGTCGGACCGTGTTGGAGTTCCTTGATGCGGTTGCTGTGTTCAACCGACATCAGTAGTTTACCTAAGGGAAAGGACTCCTACCGCGCTGCTGTAGAAAGCTAACCGAGAGATACGGCCGGCTACCAGCTAGATTAAGGCTCCAAGCGCTTTAGTGGTGGACTTGCTGGCATTCAGCGGCCTAGGCGTGGCAGCGAATTGCTGTCTTTGACGAGATAAATTATGTATTGATAGTTATATATGTTTTAGTAATTGACGGGGAGCACCTACCCGTTTTTATGTTATCACGCTTTTAGGTTAGCTCTAGGAGTTAGTTAGGACGCTGGTCGCTAAACATTTTTGAGGCTCAGTAACCGTTTACGGCACAGAAATTCAGTCTTTAGGGCTTTAGGGCGACCGAATGTGGCGGTGGCGAGAGGAATTCCAAGCAAATCAAACCAAGAGTTAATGTTAACTAAACGGCAGTATGAATAACATATAAAAGAAATATATTTGTCGAGTGGAAAAAAATACACGAGCGAATTACCATTATAGCGATCTAAAACAAATTATAGCCTTCTAAAACAAAAGAGATTCTTTTTGAAATGGGAGTGACTGTTCAGTTGTTGATTAGACGAAATACACATTTACAAAGAAGAAACATTATACCGTCCGCATTTTTTCCACGACTTTTGCCGACTTATAGACGAATCCTTCTTAAAAAGTGTTTTTCCGTCACATCTTTACCTCCTCCATCCCGTCAACAACGAACGCCATCAAAATAAACAGCAAGGGATCTGTCGGTTATTCCAATACGTAACGAGCATATTGTAAAACTGAACTTTTAAACAAACGGCTGGGTTTCAACATTTCAATGTAAACAGTCCCAGAGAAATCAAGCGACGAGTACATACAAGTACTTCGGTATAAGTGTACGTACGTATTTATACGAATCCGGTCGCCAGTAGTTAATTTTTTTTTATTATTCAACTCGAAGAACCTCAGAACGTCGGGAATGCAGAAAATGTGCTACTAAGTATTCTGACCCGTTATTTTTCGTACTTTCCGTAAGTATTAGCCGGGAAAGTAGAATATATTCGATAAAGATGTCGGATATATAGTTTCTATTCTGTTAAGAGGCTCTCGGTTATAGTTAGAGAATAAGTATTATAAAAAATAAAAATATGTTTTTAATATTAAGAGGCCGGATAGGTTCGCTTGTAAGTTTACAAATAACTAAGTTTCAATCCGGGTGATGATAATATTATTCTGTAAGTTAAGTTCATTCATTTATTCTCTTTCCGATAACAGGCCTAAAACCGATTAAAATTGCCGTATTCCTTTTTTTACGATAAATGTATTTTCTAGCGATGAAAGATGCGTTCCGTAATAAGGATTCGAACGTAGGAACTTCCGTATGAACGGCAGAGGTGCTACCGTTCCGCCAGAAGTAGCGTCGGTTAAAATACGCTCTAGTATCCTTTCCGATGCCTATTAAAGAACAGGAAAAATATATATCGAGTATTATACTTTATAATTTGCTTCTCATTTTTTTTAAAACGCACGGATGTAAAAAAAAATCCTAGGGAGTAACTTTACTAAACTTCAATTTTAATGAATAGCTTGGAAGCCGATTAACGTGTACGTGTAGTTGTTTTGTGGGCAATGTTGTTTCGTTTTTACTTCCTTGTACGAAGTAAAGAAAGTATTGTGATCGCGAAAAATATTGATTTTCAGATTTCAACGGAAATATCCATTTTGACCATCCCTGAATAAATTTTGACTAGTTTCGGCGTGACGGCTGTACGTACGTATGTATCTCGCATAACTGAAAAACGATTAGCCGTACAGTGTTGAAATTTTGGGTTTAGGACTGTAGTAACATCTAGTTGTGCCCCTCTCATTTTGATTGCAATCGACTTGACCAAAAATGTCCAAAAAAGCTCAAATTCCAAAAAAATGGATTTTGGACTTTCTTAACTTCAGTAATAAGCCCTCATCGAGAGCTTTTCAACGATATATCATAATTTATAGTTATTTTCATCGGTTCCAGAGTTATACCCAAATAAAATTCTAATTAATGAAATATTTGGATCTTACAAGGGAAAGACACATCGGTTCGAAATCTCCTTTTTTACCTTTTTTCTTTTAATTTTAATATATTGATCTATTAATAATTATTAACTTCTGATTGTAAAAAAAAATTATAATAAATAATTCAGTAATAACAATAAAAATAAAAGAAAAAAATTATGAAAAAGATAATTAATTAGTGAAATAGAATTTTATGTACTTTTCATTTTAATTCAAAAAATTTTACAGAGGTTAATAATTATAATAAATCAATATATTTAAATTAAAAAAAAAAAAAAAAAAATGAAATACACGTATATGAAGTCGAATTCTTACCGATGTGTCCGTGGTTACCGATCCGACACGTTCTCACTTACATCAGATAATTAGTTGAGCGACGTGAAACAAATATATAAACTAATATAAAATGCTGATACGGACACCACAAAAAAAATAAAAAAATGTGAAGCAATGTGTCGTCCACCATGCAATTGTGTAACTGCAACTTTATTAAAAAATTGGAGGATCGTATTATTTGATCAAATCAAATAAGTTTAAATGAAGCGCAGCAAAAAATGAGTATATGTAATTTAATAAGCGTTCAAGGAAGTCATGTAGTGTTGACATCAGATTTTTTCCATTAGTAAGTATATTTTATTCGCAGTAATTAGTGATGCAGATCGCGTTGTTGTCCGGTATCGATTGACGTATGCGCATCGGTACGTACGTATAAACGTTTATTTCTGCACGTATGTACGTTATGCACGTCTGTTGAATAACCAAGAAATCTGTTTTGTATATTCCGGAAGTATGTTTTTCTTATCAATTACATCGGCAGCCTTTTTTAATCGTCTTTTGGTAGAGCGATTTTTTAATTTTTTTTTTTTATTGTATGTAATATGTAAAACATGAATTTAATTAATTGTGGGTTTTTTGAAATTATTAGTTGTTGATATACTATTTATTGATTTAAGTATTTGAAAGTTTTACGGTATGAATTTAATTATTCAACTTAAAATAAAATTATACCGATAATAAAAATGCACTCATTTTATCAATTTTATAAGTATGTTTTGTTCATAATTCGATAAGTTACTTAATAAGAAAGTTATAGCGATATTTTGTTTTTGTCGTAAAAGCCCCCCCACTTCCACTCCCATGGTCCGATTTTGCCCATTAACAAACTCGACCGGGATTTTGGGACGAGTTATTTTTAAGGAACAATTTGAAAGTGATTGGCGCAAAATTACGGCAGTTATTCTGTTCAAAAGGAAGTGAAATATATATATATATATATATATATATACTGTCGCCGAATGGCTTCGACGGCACATGGCACTTAATAACCTTGTATTAGCCCTGAGAAGGGCCGTTTTTGTCGTCGATTGGCTTGGACGGCTCGTTGTAACTAATAACCTTGTCGTAGGCCTAAAAAGGGCCGTTTTTTGCGTTAGCTCTGAGAAGAGCTGTTGTCCGGAAGATGGTCTGCGGAGAAGTCGGGGAGTTGCGGCTCGTCCATTGAAATCAGACTGGGCTTCCCCTCAGCGGTAGTTGGGTATCCACTACAGCGTGCCAATAGTGGCCCCCAGCGCTCCGCAGTGTCGGTCGTCTTTCGCCGGCACGACCGAGGCGGTTCTCCCCGAGCGATCCCACGCTGGGTCAAGCCCTGCTGTTGAGTCTGCCGGCCAGGGCGATTGAAGCCCGGCGAGCTGGAGCGGGAAGGTAGCGTCCGCGTCCAGCGGCTCCCTACCGCCGGCCAGGCCTACTGCTCCAGCGGGGATGATGGCATTCGCCGGGAGTCCCACGTTGAGGCGACCAGGGAACTTCTTTTGTCTTCTTCTATCTTCTTCTCGTTGGTCTTCTCCAGGTGGTGGTCGACGATAAATTAAAAATTCACTCTCGTGCACGCTTTTTTATTGGAGCCTGAAAGTGATGGGGCCGCAGCGCCGCTATGGTGGAAGAACTGCGCGGCGGGAGTGACGCTTGTACCTGCGCGTGCTTATACTGTACTCCAGATGACATCTGAGGTGACTGATACTGAGGGTTGTAGTTTATAGCAGGGCTGGGCGGACAGCCCTGTTCCTGAGGGCTCACATGCCCTGGTGTGTGGGTTCCCGTGATGGAGCGGGGACTCCTGGGGTCCGTTAGGTGTGAATGAATGAAAAGACCGAGACCCGGCCGGCGGTGTGGGTTCCCGGATACGCTTTGGCGGCTTCGGCTCCTGCGCCGGCGGTTTGAGGCTGGCAAAAGGAAAGACCGGGACCCGGTCTCCGCGGTGGGGGGGGGGGATGGCATAGCCGGGCCTGATTGTTCCGTTGGAGATTAGAGGCAGGCAATTAAAAGATCCGGAAAGGACACGTCCCCGAGTCGAGTATACTTAATTGGATGTCCGACTCGGGGATGTAAGGAAAAAAAAACATGACATCTGAGCTGCTACCGTTGTCGTCCGCCGATATTAAATTAGGCATATACGTGGTAACAATACATACATATTTATGTATAAATAAAATTTTGAATTGACGATGGTTTTGGGATCTGGGGAATGTGAAACGCGAAAATATGTCGACATTTTCTGGAAGTCGAATCATGGTACCCGTTGCAATAGGTGACTTTCTTTTGAAATCTACTTAAAAAAGTAGAAGTGTTAATACTTTTCATTTATTTATTACTATTGGTTTTGTTTTTTTAACTTTTCGCCAAATTAACATGTATTAAGTTTGATTTTAATTTGGTGTCGACTAAAAAATTTCGAAATCTAAAAATAAAAAGTACATAATTTAAAATAATTTTTGTTTTTAGTACGTATTCTTTTCTTTTCTTTTCTTTAAAGTAGTTTCATCACAAAGAAAGGAAGAAAGGGATACGTGCATGGCTATTGACATAAATTATATACCAGAAAACAGTGAAAAACCGTCTACAAAAAAGAAAAAAGAACGAAAAATAATATTAGGTGGCCATTTCGATGTTGTCGACGATACTTCATAATTTTTAGTTAACGATTATTTTTAAAGAAAATAAAAATAAAATACTATTTCTATAATATTTTCTAAACGATGTTTTTTTAAATTGATAATTATTATTTTATCGTCATTTTTTTTTGTAATCACTCTGTGCCTATTGATGATGATTGTTTTTCGTGTAGTTTTAGATTAACGTTTTTAAACAAAATATTTACTTGAAATATATATTCTTACTAGCTGGCCTGTCTTGCCAGGACTTGGACCCTCGGAGGCCAGGTCCTCCAGGCGAACCCCGGAGCTAGCTGGGGCTCGTCGGGGCCGTGGAGCCTACCCCAGAGCTTCAGAGCTGGTTTCGCTTGCCGTTCCCTTGTTGCAAGGGGACCGGCGCCCTGAACACCCGCAGAGCTCGCTTCGGTCGCCGTTCCCGTCTACCCAGAGGGCTCCGCCGCCTGGATTCTCGCACTATTTTTTCCAGCATTTTTGTGAGAATTATACCGATAGATAATGATTAAAGTATTAAGGCTTTACAGAAACCTGAAAAAGAAACTAAATTACAAAAGGCAGAATAATAGTAACTACGGTAACTAAAGTACACACACCTTGATGACGAAAATTTATTTCTTTGCTTCGGTGGCAGATATATAATAATGAAATAAAAGGATTAATCTTGTTTTTCGTTAATCTATATCTTTAATTCACGGTTTCACTCTCCCTCGGGGCGAAAAAAATAATATATTTTTAATAATTTACCCTCAAAGGAGCTGGGGCGTCGATCTACGGCTTAAAACCTTTTCTGGGATAACATGAATGTATTCTGCGAGTTTGAATGCGATAAGTCGGTCGGTTCTCGCGTTATGCGAGAACAAATAAACCGACAAAATTCATTTACAATATATACATACGAGGATCTCGCATGCGGTTCTCGTGAAAAGCCCGTTATTATTAAACAGAAAATTTTTTAATTTATTTAATATTTAACGTAAATAATTTAATTTTTTAATTCTTGTAATAGTATCCGTTCGATCGATTCAAATCGTTCGATTCAAACCCGGCTCGCATAGCGATAGAGGCTAACGGTTCGCAGTTCATAAATTCAATTCATTAAAGTTTTGGCCGGCATACTACTTCGGCGCGCATTGAAGCGTTATCTTTTTAACGTTGTTTTTTTAATCTCTTTTCGAGATTTTTCAGATGAAATATATCTAAAAACCTTCTCGGTTACGCCAAAAAACGTGGGTAAAAATTTGGTTGCGATCGATCGAGTGGTTTTTTTGTTTATTCCGAACAAACAGAAACCCTCTTCCTCTTTATATAATAATGTATTTTATTTTGTATTTTGTGTCGATGCGTTCCACGTTAATATATTGTACATTCTATAGTACGTTACTGATAATATCTGTCAAAAGTTGTAAATAATTCCTTTTATTTTTTTTTCATCTACGTCATTGATTTCCAAAGTGGTCCAGGTGGACCCCCAGGGGTCCACGGGAGACTCGATGGGGGCCTACGTTGGCGTGACAAAAAAATTGGGGGTTCACAATTCGTAAGCGGGGGTCCACGAAAATTCATCTGGTTTCGATAGTAAAGAACTAAAATGTTGGCTTGACTTTGCGTATCAATCTAGGCAGATAATGTTTTGAGAAGCTCAGCGACTGTAACTTACAATTACAAGGGGACAGTCTCAATTTAATAAAAACAAAGGGTGTAATTTCAGCTTTTCTTGGAAAATTGAAATTTATGAAGCAAAATATTATTCGGCGCGGATTTTCCCAGTTTTCAAAATTGTCACAGGTAGAATGCCTTGATGAGGATATTCAGACGTACGTTCAACATTTAATCGCCCTGCAGTATGACTTCAAAATCAGATTTGAAGATGGAAATACCACCACGGATCATAAATCCATTTGATGAAACGGAAGTGGAGAATGTGATATTACAAAAGGAGCTACTCGAGCTTAGCACTAATGAGGAGCAGAAGGTGAAATTTAAAAGAGGGCATCAAACATTTTGGCTGCAGGCAAAAATACCAGAAAAATATCCTGGCGAGAAAGCTTTTGATAGCGTATCCCTCGTCATATCTTGTTGAAAAAAGTTTTAGTGTCGTTATAAACCTTTTATCAAAAAAAGGAGCAGATTCAGTATCACAGAACGGAGAGATTTGCGCTTATTCCTAACAAAACTGAAGCCAAATATTGATAATTTGCTGTCAATTCATCAAGTACATCCCTCCCATTAAAATTGTAACTATTTTGTGATCGTCATTGTAGAAGTTACATTACGTTATTAATGTTTAATTTTAATTATATTACGACAATTGTATTATATTTCATTGCAATATGATAACTATAATAATTAATAGCGTAATGATTACATATTTGAATAAATGCAACACAAAAAAATATACTGTTTTTCTTTTGCTTTTTACCACTCTGAATGGGAATTTTTCTAAATAAAATAAGTGAGAATTGATTGCTTTCTTGTGCTGTGAGTAGATGTCAAAAATGTAAAGTTGGATGGAAGCATTTTTTGTGATCGGCCAACTTTACTTTTTTGACATCCACTCACAGCACAGTCAATCAAAAATTAACCGATCAATTCTCACTTTTTTTCGGAAGCTGTTAGTTCGTGGAACTCAGTTGTAACGCAAATTTTCATAGTTCACATTTTCATAGTTCTAATCTTCACATTTTCCATCGACTGGAAATATGGTAGAAATGTGGCAGGGGGTCCACCGGAACCAGCAAAATTTTGAAAGTGGTCTATGAGAAAAATAAGTTTGGGAACCTCTGATCTACGTGTACGATTAGAATTTTACTGTAGTTTAAATTTAATAAAAAGATGGCAAAAGAAGTTTTAACATTTTTTAATTAAGTAATATTGTCTTAGAAACGTACGGTTTTCTAAATCTTATGCTTTATTAAATAGATTTCACGCGTCTGTTTTAATTATTCTGTTTTTTCGTTTTCGAAATTTTTAATAATAAATACAACATTCTATAAAATCTTTAAACGTTTTCGCGCGCTCAAAGCGGCCGAAAAGGTAGAAGTTTTGAACATTTTATTATTTTCGGTTGAAATTACTTACTGAGCTTTCTCTAACGGATTAAGAGAAAGTCAAATTAATGAATTACGTGGCTTTTACGCTTACGAATTTAAAACCAGATCCTTCATCTATATTTGGAGTAGGTGTATTTATTATACTTATAGGATTTGCCGTTTACTGTGTACTTATTTAACAGCCGGTGCGTTTTCATCTAACATCTGTTTCATTGGTCGATCTGAAGTGCACTTTGCCAGATAGTAGAAGTAAAAGTGCGGCGGTTAACCTTAAGGCCAGTACTAGTACTTTAATCTTTTAACGTTTGCAGTTACACCTTTACCTTGTTATTTAATAAATCGAGTGGATAAGTCTTCAGGCGACTTCTATAACGGCTTCGTTAAACGTATTCCGTGTACATTATATAATTTGTTTAAATCGTTAATGAAACGAATACGCTCGCTCAAGATCCGATATACGTGTTATGTTTTTTTGTGTACTATAATAAAACATTTATTTGGCCTTCACCGGATTTTTAACTATTATAATCGTTTTTGCAATTACTTGCCCTATTAACGTGCAATATAACGAATAAACCGTACTGCTAATAAGTAATACGTGATACTTAAACGGCAATATTTCTATTACGTCGTGTTTTTTATCCGGGCATAACTTTTCAGTACTGTGATTAACAGTCGTTTATGTTCTCTGTTTATCTGTGTAATCGCCTTAAACTCTTTTCTTCTCGGTTATATGAAGGTTATGGCTGTAGGAGTACTCGTTTTATATTTATTTTTTAAAAAAATAAATCGGAGTATTCTAGGAAACCATCCGTACAGATCGATAAAGAACTGTCTGTTTCAGTGTGTTATTTTGATAACGTGGGGGCGGGGGGGTTGAGTATTTCAGTATTATTTTTTCCTACGAAATTTCAATACGATATGCAGTTGTGATAACCTGATCTAACGTAACCAGACCGCGGCTGTGATAAATATAAAAAAAAGGTGACTGTACAATCGTAAGACTTTTCCGTCACACACAATTTAAAATATTTGTCGTTTATTTAATTCAATGATTCTGACTAAAGTGCTCACGCGCCCCGTATTTAATTCGCGCGAGTTGGGGCGGTACTAGCGGCGACTGTTGGCACTAACTAAACTAACGTAATTTCACGACTTACATCGACATCGGATAAATTTCGCTTGTACGGTCCGTAGACCGGTGTACCCGCGACGCTTATCGCACTAGATACCTAGTCGACCGGGCGATCGAGTTCAGATCCTGTCAGACCGAGTTACTTTTTACACTTTAAATATTATTAATTTATTTAATTCTACGGCTCATCTGTGACGTCACAACATAGCAATAGTTTAGAACATTTTTTTGGGCGGGAATGTGATGTTGCAAATTCTTATTGCAAATACTGATATTTTTTAATCGTTAACAAATGCGCCTAATAAAAATATGGCCTTAATTAGGCGAAATCTCGAGATACTGAGGGTGACCTCGATCTTCAGCCTCACCCGCTTGAACTTTTAAGTTGAAAAATTAATGGCATCGATGCCTCATATACAGAAGTAATCTGGCCTACTTTGGTCAAAATCGGTCCAGTTGTTGTGGATATGTAAGGTGATTTAGAGGGCGACACCAAACATTAACATCCGGAAAATTTCCATCCTGTTTTGTGGGTTCCTTAAGTGTCAAAACGTCAAGATCCGATTAAAACCGCGTAAGCCCAAATCGGATCGATTACAGTAATTTCCCTTCTAGAACTATAGCTCTGCTATAGCGGTATCTAGACGGGAAAGTGAAAACTAACGTTTGGCGGAGTTTAAAATAATTGGAAACCGGTTTGTTTTTCTTTCAGATGAATTTAAAGTATTACAAGGAATTACTTCGGGTACAATTTTAAGAGCGTGGAAAAAATTACCTACGTATCTTAAAAAACTTTCCAAATATTTCCGATAATAAAACGGCGTGTATTAGCTGTTTTTATTATCGTATGTATTTTTGTCGTTAAGGTTTAAGTCTGATTAATTTTTTATTTTTCACTTTTTCTTATTTGATTTTTAAAGAATTTTGTTTTTTCTTTTTTTCGCAAATGTTGCGGCATTTAAAAATATATCGCCATATATTAAATTAAAGATAATCGATCGAGCTGAATTTGTATTTACTTGATTTGTTCGTTATTTGTATTAATTTATTATATTAGCTTTTTTTTTTTGTGAGAATTATTTATAAGACAACGATGTTTTCCAAACATTAAATTTTTAATTTTTTTCCTTATATGTATATTTTTATAAATTTAGTGTGTTGAAAGATTTATTTGATTGGTTGTTTAAAAGCACGTTCACTAACAAAAAATTAATTATAATTTACGATGCGAGATTCTTAATATCCGCGTTTCCATTTTAATTTAGCATTCACCTTAATTATATTATACCGTGTGTGTTATAAAAAACATAACTTGTTTTTCTAATTACTTTTTACTGTTACTATAATAGTTTTTTCCCCTGTTTCTTAAGTAGTGAAATAATAAACATCCATGTGACGTTTTCATACGATTAATACTTATTAAAGCTTTAAGTCATTTTTTTATTCTTATACGTATTCTAATGATCGGAAAAGTAAAGAATTTGAAACCGAATACGACCCGGTTTTGTATACATCCTAATGTATGACGCGAAAAATAATCATTAATTAAGATTCACAGCTGCATGTAAACGTTATCGAAAAGAAAAATATTTTTGAAGTTTACTTTATAAGTTTTGTCGAGTCGCTTAATGCGTTAAACCCGTACCGGTAAATAACTTGTGCGAAAATGTGAAAACCGACCGAATCCTTATAAAAATGGGCTTTAGTTGTAATCGTTCTGTGAATATACAGTTTACAGCGAACGAATGCAGTTCACTTACGTTTTTACATGGAGCTTGTTAGGTCTTGCGGCTTAAAATATTGAAGTAAGGTAACGTCATGTATCTGTTTTTTATTTACATATATTTGCACTTCTGACCGTTATTACATTTTTTTCAGAATAAAAAAGTTAGCGTTAACATGAAAAAAAAAGTACTTTACTCCTATTTTCAGTACTTGAATGTTTTAATTATTTGTGCCGTCATTAAAAAAAAGAAAAAGTAAATGAATCGAGGGGATGAATAAATAGGTTGTTTTTTGAGAGATGTTGCACGGCGCCGGAAGGTGAAATGGCGGTACGCTTGGATAAGGGCGCCGCAGAGTTAAGTCAATATTAATGCGGTGCAGCGACGGGCCGGTTCCGACTCTCGGTTAGATTTATCCTGTCGGCCTTGGTTCGGTACATTTAGAGTCGCCATGGCAACCTCAGCGGCTGACTTTCTCCCGACTTCATCGTAACTGGGTCACGACTTACACCTTCCCTGACCGACATTTATCTATACCGTCGCCAAATAAGGGATAGATCGTGGATGTTACTCTGGAGTGGTGAGATATTTCTTATAGAAAACAATAAAGAAAATTTATTCTTCGTTTGCGGCAATCTGTCTACGCTATGAACGAGTTTATACATTCTATGAACAAACGATACAGTAATTTTCGTCGTTTTGCAGCGCAATGTAATTATATCAAGTCTTCATTTAGAAAAAAAGGCGCAAGATGTTTAGCTGTTAATGAATCGTTGAAAGATTTTATTTCTGAATTATTTATTTCTACATTTTAAATTAGAATCCCGTTAGAACGAATCCGATTTCTGATTAGTACATTTTCTAAATACGTCGAATTACAAGTTTAAAATAAAAGAGAGAGAATCAAAGAAATGTAATTTAATTTTTAATTTGTTTATAAGTAACATGCTCATTTAAAGACTCCGAAGTTGTATATTTTTTACTTGTATACTTTCGTAACAGTGTCGTTTATAATTAAAAAGATGCAAATAGAAGTGTGGACGGGGCGCCTTGTTACTTTTTCGCCTTAATTACTTTATGTAGCTAATCTTTAAATAATGTTTTAAATTTAAAGAAGGTGGAAAATGAAAAATTGTATCGATAAATTTTATGTTTTCCACGATGCATACAGTAGAATACTTATAATTTTTTACATCGATATCTATACTATTATATAAAGAGGAAGCGGGTTTTCGTTTGTTTGGGATAAACAAAAAAAAAAAAAAAAAAAAAAACTACTCGATCAGTCCAAATTTTTACCCGTGTTTCTTGGTGTAACCTAGAAGGTTTTTAGATGTACGAGTATTTCATCTCAAAAATATGTATATATACGAGTATTTCTACATGTAACAGTGATTTGCTGGTTGAAGCACAAACTTTAATAAATTGAATTAATGAACTGTGAGTCTATCTCTCTGTGTGCCGGGTTTTAACTAAACGATTCTAATAGATCGAATGAATAATATTACAAAAATAATAGAATTAAATTTTCGTTAAATAAAATAATATTAAGTAAATTTAAAAAAAATTCTGTATAACAGTAACGGGCTTCCCATGGGGACTGCGTGTGAGGCTTTGGTGGTGAGATATGCGAGCATCTCCTGGGAAGATAGACCGATCGACTGATAACAAACGAGATGCCCCTGGAGCGATGTTTTGGGAGCTGCAGTGGGGTGCTCTTATAATATCTCTATAAACAATCGTCTGATTTTCAAAATTCGAACGGGGTATTTGTTAGTAGGTCGAAGGCTGACTTTTGCGCGTTTCAGGTACATTCTCGATCTAACAGGATCACGTTTAAAGGCTTATTAGGTTAAAGGCTAATAATCGACGAGGAGCTTGTTTAATGTATAATAAACGATCGTTATTATTTTCCTTTCGCTTACTTCGCTGGATTAATTATGATCGGTTGAAAAATTAGAGACCCTTACTAAATTAAATATACGCATGCGTTTAGTGAACAGACTGTTCTGGATCTTATAATTAAAATAGTTAACTTATTAACTTAAATATAGCTTTTCGGAAGAATAATGGAAATCGTTTGCAAATTGAAAAATAATTTTTGATTTTTATTTTTTTTTTTTAAATACGAGTATTTTGATTTTACTTTACGTAGTATAAGATATTTTATTAAAATGTTTTTAATAAAGACATTTTATTGTTAGTAATATTATTCTTTGTTCGTAAACTGACAGATTTTTGTGAAGTTCGAAAACGTGATATACGAAAACCTGAAAAAAATATTAAAAAAAGATATGTTTTTACAGTTGATTTATTTTCTTTGTAATTTCCAAGTTTCCGATTATTTTTTTCTTATTTATTATATTTTGCCTATAATTGTAAAATTTATTACGCAATCTTCATTATTTAACGTCAGTGTTTTTACTTATTCTAGGATGAATTTTAATTTTTAAAATCGTGCCTCAAAGTTAATCGAATTCAATAGTAGACATGGTAACGAGACTTCGTGCTTATTTATTTTTAGCATGCTACTTTTTACGATTGTGTAACAAAAATATACGTATAACCAGTTTCAATGTAATCGAGAGTCCTAGATTCAAATACGTGACTCCCGAGTAGTAGGTAATAATATGTGTTGACCAGAAGAAGGAATACGGTAAGTCGTTCTCGTTGTTGTGTGTAGTAAATTAGAATGTCCAGTTTAGTTTGCATCGATGTCCTCTTTAATTTCAGGAGCCGCTAAACCGATCCGAATCGTTCTTTTACCACTCAATTTATTAAAATTTGAAAAACGTTTTAGGAATAAGTACTTTGTTGCCTAAACCGAGAACTGATATTTTATACTGTCGTTTTTCGTGTAGTAATATTTCGAGGTGCAAACAAAGTTACGTTTTTCGAGAGATAACTGCGCAGCGTTTCCGCAATTAATTGTTTGAAGGTAGCGTAAATTTTGTTTGTCAAAATCGGGCAGCCGTTCTGTAAATATCAGGTATTAATTCATTATTTTGTTTCCCAATCCATCGTGTTGCGGCTACCGAAAAATTTCTCCCGGATTTCCCCCTGGTGAAATAAGGTCATAATTAAATTTTTAAGGCGTTAACTATGGGAGATAATAAGCTTCATGGTTTCTTATGTTTTTTGATCTTAAAATTGGAATAAGTCAGGTCACAGAACTGCCGTCGTTTTCATAATACCCAACCTAACACGGAAAGATTCGGTGACGTAAAACACGTTTTTATTTTTGTTTAAAGTACAATAACTTGTTAAATTACTAATAAATGCGTAAAATTTTATTATCAAAACTTGTAGAAAATTTAATTCTTAGAAAATCGATGTAATAAAGTCTTATCAAAAACAAAAAAAAACGGAATCAAATTTTATTATTAAAAATAAAACAGAACAAAATTAACAGAAAAATATATGTTTTAGTACGATTTAGATCTTTGAAAAATTAAAATACTTTTAACCTACTAAAAAAAAAATATCCATCTTAGTTTATACTGTATTAATTTACAGTGATTGTTCGTAAATTCCACCGATGATACCGAAGCGCTTTTGAACTCCTTGATATCCTCGCGTTCCTTGATGACGGCAACAGCATTAAGAACACAAACGATCAATTCATCACATACGTCTACTTTTTGTATAACTTGATTTCATCTATATCCATAAAAAGTAGTCTAAGGGAGTAAGTTCCAACGATCTAGGTGGCGGATTTATCGGCCCCCTACGTCCAATCAATTTCCCAGTAAATTATTCATCTAAGAGTTGTCTTACTTCTTCCTGAAGTGTGTCAGTGCTCCGTGAAGTCGAAAGTGCATTTCAATTCGTTTGCCGATGAGAAATTTTCAAGCGTTGTACGAAATTCATCTTTAAAAATCCCAGATGATTTCTCCCCGTCGACACGTTGGTTTAGTATTAAAGGGCCCATCTATTAATAGGTAGTCGATCGTGTCACACCAAATGTCACCGAAACTAGTTGCTGGAATTTGATTCGAGTACAGCACGCGGGTTTTCTTCAGATCATCGATGTAAATTCTAGTTTATGCCATTACGGGTAAAAGTGTAGCTTACGAAAATAGTACGAACGGATTTAAGTGGTAGTTATTGTTCCCGTTGACAAAACTCCAGTTCTGGCACGGTCACCGTTATGGAGTTGTTAAACTTTCTGAACGCTATTAGGAGGCAGTCTGTGAAATGTGTTTTCGTACTGTTGTTACTTTGTGAAATGTTGAGTCGTGTATAAATTCTTCGCGAGCTCGTAGTAAGACGGCTGTAACACATAAATAATGTTTTCCCTCTGGTTTTTTTAATTTTCACTGTTCATAACATTTTTCTGTTAAGCTTTGTTCTGTTTTTTGTTAAAAAAATTATATATATATATATTTTGTTTTTGTTTTTCATGAATTTTACGGCATCGTTTTCCTCAGAATTAAATTCTCTGCAAGTTTTGATAAAATTTACCCATTTATTAGTTATTTAACAAACTTATTGTACTTCAAACCTAACAAAACGTGTTTTTCGTAGCCGAATTTTTCAGTTTTATGAAAACTACGACAGTTCTGTGACCTGACTTATTCGATTTTTAAGGTAAAAAAAACACAAGAATTATCAAGCTTTTTCCTTATATAACCCCTTAAAAATCTCAGTTTGACCTTTTTCACCAGCAGAACTGCAATCCGGAGGAAAGTTTTCGTTACGCATAATTCGATAATAAAGTGTTTCCGGACATGTATTGGTGTGGAGTTTTCCTTATTTCATGCTTTAGAATCAATTTCAAAATTATTTCCCTTTCATCCTGCATCAGCTCTCTCTAAACCTCCCCTCCTGTCCAATCCCCCTCTCTCTCTCCCTGTCTGAGTGTGTTTGTGTATTTTGACTTTTTTCAAAATTAAAAAAAAATGTTCAATGTTATTTTTAAAAACTGAAGCAAAAACCAGTTATTTAAGCCATTTTCCTTGATTTTTATTTGTTTTTTTTCTGTTAGGTGGATTAGACATGAAGTTTGAAACTTGTTTTAACGATTCTCACAGATTGGATTTATTTTAAGCAGTCATTGTAGTTTGCATTGTAGAATCTTATTTTTTAACGACAGATGTGCTCTGTCTTCTTGACGAAAAACAAATTTTTCCATTAAGTTTTTCAGGATGAGTTTTACAAAATTTTATTTATACGCTCTGGATGAATTTTATGAAACAAATTTCAACCGACAAAAATGTAAGTTTAAACCGGTGTCCTTGAAAGTCTTCTTTTTGATTCTTAAGAGCTAACTGGTGTTATATTCGTCCGTTACCAAAAGGCGAATTAAAATATTTTAGTAACGTTAGAAATTTAGGCGAAAAAGTTACATAAATTTTTTTTTAAAAACTTATCGCTTATATATAAGCGAATAAAGTTTGAATATATTTTTTTAAATTTTGATTTAAGATTTTCTTTCGGGTAACGGATAAGAACAGCGGTAATATCTCTATTGCTTTTTCCGCGTATCGTATCGTTATTATTTTTTTTTTAATGTTAATTTTATATTTTGTGAAACAAACTTATAGATTATCGAATATTTAAATTTAATTTTTTATGAATATACCTCACAAAAAATACCGTGAAAATATTTCACGATTTTCATTATGAAGAAGAGAAATCAAAACAAATATTTGTTTTGAATTATTTTTGTTTGTTTTTGAAGTGGGTTAAAAATAAATAAACACTTTATATCAAAGTATTAAATGTAAAATGATCTTTTTTTTTAATCAAACATATGGGCATCTTGAACCCGTAGGGAAGACACCCTTCACGTGGCAGTTTCGGTAACAAACACATAAAACCTTTAAACAAAACTTGTAGAGAATTTAATTCTGAACGAAATTGTGTAAGATAAATTGAACAAAACAAAGGAAAGTTAAAAAATTTGTATTTTATTTAGAAACAGTTCACTAGACCGAAGTGCATTTTACTTATCAGTTTATATAAACGTTCAAAAATGAACCCACCGTTCTCAAACACAATTTTTGATACGCTTCCTCACCGGTTTTATTCTTCTTTTTAGTTCTTCAAGGCTGTCCTTAAGTTGCTCAGCCGTATCCGTAACGCGGATGATTAATTCCTCACAAAAATCTAAAATAAATATAAAAACTTTTAAATGAATTTATAAATTGAAAGTGAACTTATTGTTATACGAGGAGTAAAATTAACCGTTGCAAGAAAATCAATCGTTTGAGAGATCGTTGAAAAGGCAAGAAAGATGGAGTTGAAATCTACGGTTGGTGAGAAAAAGACGGAAAATGTCGTACCTGTCATGAAAATTTTAAAACAACTGAGTAGTTAATAGTTGTAGTTAACTGATTATTGAGTAAATTTTCAATTCGGTTGCAAGCCGAATTGAAAATTTATTTTCAATTTCCGCTTTCTTCGAAGAAGAAAGCGGAAATAAGCGGAAAGCGAAATAAAAAATACGTTATCTCAAAATTTTGACAAAAATAACACGGTTATTCTCTGTTAGTAACCGAAATTCACACACGGCATTACGTGTAGTTAACGCGTAGCCAACAACTTAATATTTGATTACAATTAAAACAACATTTTTATTTTATTACCGTCATAACGTTGAATGTTTTATGAGGCTTAACTTCATATAGGTTTAGTATTACGATATTTAAGTATAATTTTTTGAATAATTTAAATACGATGTTCTAATCTGAACATCATGTTAAGTTTAACTTGTTTATATTTTGTAACGTGTGCGGTTTTTAATTTTATTGCTGTAGATTTCAAATTTTTATGTTCTATGTATTTAAAAATATCGCTTATTTTTCTGTATGTGTGATCCGATGAATTAAATCTTTGTTTATTAAATTTAACTGAAAATATTATACATTTTTATTTAATTTCTATTTCCCGTTCATCTGTACTTTATTCTTTTTACAGTTTTGTTGTCCATTTACGAAGAAACTGCGAAAGAAGCAGACTACGAGATCTGTTCAGAAAATAACAAAATATTTTTAATTACGCGTCACCGGATATATTAAGAGGCATGCGTTTGACAGCATTGTGTTCCGCATAACCTCCTTTGTAACCACATGTTCTTGGGTTGATATTTCGTTTAGTTTTCGTGTTTGTTATTTGAGTTCAACGTGTTAATAGTTACGTGTAGTTACTGCGTGTAATACGCATATAATTGTTCGAATTTATAGAATTTGAAGGGATTTTAAAAATTACTTGAACGAATATAAAAAAGAAAAACACCTAACCGAAATTATTTTTAACAATTTAAAACACGCAATTTTTTTCCGGCCAGAATATCTATGTAATAGAATCTATTAGTTGTAATCCATAAAATATGAGGTTCGTTCAGAAAATAACCGAACATTTTTCATTACTCGCTAACGGAGATATTTATTGCATTGCCATGGGGTTAGCAGCATTGTGTTCCGCATAATCTCCTCTGTAATCATATGTTCTTGGATTGTTCATTCCTCGTTATCCTCGACCAGGAAGGCCTTCGACTTCAACCGGTAACATCCGCGTCCAGAAAATCAACCATCTGGTGCGTGCAAATCGCCTGTCATACGACATGCAGAAGAGGTTAAAATCTCGACTTGATCGTAACAATTTGACTGAAAAATTGAACGAGCATCGAGCCGCACCAAAAGTTCAATAATCACAACGGGTCGGCAAAGGATCTCCACGCCCCATGAAAGCGCGTCGGTCTCGACCCGATGTCGAAGTGATGCTCTCTGTTTTTTCGATTTTAATGAAATTGTGTATTTTTAATTCTTGCCTCGAGGTGAAACAGTGAACCGTGCGTACTATCGAGCCGTTTTACAACGGTTACATGAAAAAATCCGCAAAAAGAGACTAGTTGTGCGAGACAACTCACGGTTCCTTATCATGAAGATGCGCCCGCACACTCGTCTTTGCCAATCGGTCAGTTTTGTGCCAAAAATCAGGCGACTATTCTTCCTCGGCCTTTCTACTCGCCAGACCTGGCTCCTTGCGATTTTTTCTTATTTCCGAAATTATTCACATTATTTTCCGAAATTTCCGAAGTCGGTGATGAAAGAACGCCGTTTTGGGCTTATTGATGAAATTAGAGCAAATTCGTTGCGGTACAAGGCCGTTTCGAATAAAACTATCCACCAGGAGTGCTTCACGAATTGGAAACGCCGTTGAGAAATATGTTTGAGTAGGGGAGGGGAATACTTTGAAGGGGGCAAGAACCAATACTCTGTAAAATTCATAATAAAGATTAAAACAATAAAGTTCGGTTGTTTTTTGAACTGACCTCGTATAATATAGTCTAGCTTATAGTTTTTATTTCGGTGTCTGAAATGTTATGTTAAATAACTTTTTATAATTTAAAAAAGAATTCTAATAATGCAATGATCTTTAGTAACTAAAATGAAATCTAAACGAAAAAAATATAATTTTGTGTGAAACCTTAATACTGTAATAGAGAAAACATCGGTCGTTGTATTGCAGTGTAATACGTGTAAAATGGGTATTATATAACAAATGTATGACGGTTACCTTCTGAATTAATTAACATAATCTTAAAATTATTTTATCAGGTGTTCTGTTTTGTATATATTTCAGAAGAGATTATCGTATAATTAATTGCAAATTTCACATTCAAGTTTAAACGATTTTTACGATTACGGCGCGTGTCTGCGTAGGTTTAGCGCAAAAGAAATTGAATTTTATAGCATAATGAAATTAGAATTGTGTTGCGGGATATGCAAATATATTAAAAGAGAATATAGTCAAAATAAACTGAACAGGATAAAAACTATTTAATTAAAGCCAGTTCGAACAGTCTTTTCCAAAATTTATGAAGTTTTAACTTATTGAAGATTACTATTCTTAATGAAATTGTAGTCTAAATAATAAAATTAATTCTGAATTAAATAACTCGGGGATACGGACTCGTATGTAAGTTTATAAAAGAATTGTGTTTTACAGCTTACATCCTCAATTATCTGTTTCATATATTCTAATCATTGTCTTCCTTTACAAATTTTACCCTCTACACTTCCTTCTGAAACCAGATTCACTATTTATGAACGATATATGCAGTGTACGGTTCGCCGACCTTCTCTTTTTTCACAAACTTTTCTCTTTTCTGATTTGTTTTAAAATTTATTCATTTCGTGTTCTATCCGCCCATCTAATTAAAAAATTTAAACTTAATCATATAAACTTAATCATCTAATTAATCATATAAACTTCTATTCTTTCTGTTTACCCGTTTCCCTAGAAACCATGTTCGTCGGTATAGAACTATATATTTCATAAAAATTTTTCTGAGGGTAAAAATATATGTATCTATTTCTGATAGTATGAATATTGGAAATAATAATTTACTTTTTCCATCTTTTGTAATTTTACTCCCTAAATAAAAATGTTCTGCAACTTTAGGTTTATTACGTTATACCTAAACTGCGGTTAACTTTTTTCTTCAAATTGAATTCTCCTTCAGGATTGAATTTCACCCAACCGGTTTCTTATTTCAACATATATCAAAAAATATCTGCACTATTATGTAAAGAGGGAGAGGGTTTTTGTTTGTGCAAGATAAATGAAAATACTACTCGATCAATCGCAACCAAATTTTTACCCGTGTTTCTTGGCATAACTGAGACGGTTTTTACATATAGCTCATTTTGAAAAGGAAGCAGCGGAGATTTGCCGGTTGAAGCACAAACTTTAATGAATTGAATTAATGAACCGTGAACTCTGAGTCTCTATCACTGTATGAGCTGGGTTTGGACTGAATGATTCGAATAAACGGAATGAATGATTTTAACAATAACGGGTTTCCCTTGGGGACAGCCTGTGAGGCTAGAG
The DNA here is from genome assembly GCF_047948215.1 of Lycorma delicatula. Lineage (NCBI taxonomy): Eukaryota > Metazoa > Arthropoda > Insecta > Hemiptera > Fulgoridae > Lycorma > Lycorma delicatula. Next base: position 148,172,406 of record NC_134460.1, on the reverse strand, counting down.
GTGTGCGAGCCCTTGTGAGAGGCTAGACCGATCGTTACAATCGACTGGTAACAAATGGGGTGCCATTAAGAGCTAAATTCAGAAAATTAATTTAAAAAAAAACTGGGAGGTGCAACGGGGTGATCTTATCTTATAATACTTCTTCAAACAATCGTCCGATTCTCAAAATTCAAACGGGGTATTTTTCGGTAGGATGAAGGTTAACTTTTGCGTGTATCAGGTACACACGATCAAATAGCCCACGGTTATTCGGAAATTTATACGGGTATATACATAAAGTGTTCTATTTGTTTGCTATTGCATCACATGAGAACCAACCTACGGATTACTTTCAAACTTGTAGGATGCATTCTTGTTTTCCCAGGGAAGGTTTTAAGCCTTCCTTGAAGATTACGATGTTAACATAATCATTATTTCTTTTCCCCCTCAAAGAGTAGGGAGTTGTGATAAAAGATATTCATTAAGGAAAAATTAGATTAATCCTTTTACCGTTATTATATTTCTGCCACCGCGGTAAAGAAATAAATAAGTTATGAATTTTTCATAGTCAAAGGTGTGTGTACTTTAGATACCGTAGTTACTATTATTTTATCTTTTCTAATGTAGTTTTCTTTTTCACGTTTCTATAAATCCAGAGTATTATAATTATTATTTATCAGTATTATTTCCACAACCTTGAGAAAAACGTACGGAGTCCAGGGGGTGGAGCTCCACCCCTGGAGTTCCACCCAGGGGGTGGAGTCTCTGGGTAGATGGGAATGGCGACCGAAGCAAGATCTGAGGGTGTGCAGAGCTGTGCGGGGGTGGGGCGGTCCCCCTAACAATTCGGGAATGGTGAGCTCTGCACCATAGGGTAGGAACCTCGAGGAGCCCCTGAATTGCCTCCGGGATTCGCCTGGGCTGACCCGAGCCCCGAGGTCAAGGTTCTGGCTAGTAATTAATAAATCTAAATATTTTTATTTATTTTTCCCTTAGTTGTTATGCCACTGTAAAATTTTTATTTTATTTGTTTTTTTTTTGTTTTTTAATACAAATTGAGAATTAAAGGCGCTAATTTCAGCCTTCTTAATCCTTTGTGAACAGCATTTCCTTTACTTATTTTATTTTCCTATTATGAGGTTGAGCTTTAATAATTATCTGCAACGCAACTGTAAAATTTATTTAAAAAAGAATTCCATTTTTCAGCACATTGGTCCTGTTTTCAATGTAGTTCTTCCATCGTAGATCAAGCTTCTTGTTCATGTTCTCAGAAAAAATTGTATTTAATCGAACAACGAGCTATGCATACACCGCTTTCTTTAGTTCTCGGTCAGAAGCGAATCGTCGGCCTCTAACATCTCTGTGAATCTAACGATTAGATGATAATTTGAAGGGGCGAGATCAGGACTTGTACGAAGGTTGAATCGATACCTAAAATTCGATTTTCTTCAGGTCTCAACCGCACGAGCAATAATATGCAGACGATTCTCGTCGTGAAGCAGAACGATTCCTTTCGAGAGCTTTCCTCTGCGTTTTCATCGGATCGCAGGGTTCACTTTCTCGACGACCGTTTCACTGTAACAAGCGTCGTTTAACGATAACGTTCCGGTACTGGTGATCGTGAATCAAAAAACCGACCGTAAAAAAAGAATTACTAAACGTTTATTTTTTTTATGCGAACGGAAAACAGAGCGGCTGCGATAACAAAACCGACTTATCGAATTCAAATCTATGTAAGTGTTACGTCGGAAACAACGAATAACATTTACGTGCGAAAAAGGCGGTGTTCCTGATTGAAACACGTTGCGGATATTTATTACAACTTCCTCGTGTTAGCTATTCAATAAAAAGATGTAGGTGATATTTTTGAAAAACATAAATTTGAAAAATTATTTTAAAAAATAAAAAAAAAGATAAAAATTGCTAGATTATCTAATAAAGGTTTTTTGAAACGAATATGTATGGAATGTAAGGAAATTCATTGTGAAAATCAAATGTAATTTCAGAATATGTAATAGGTTTTAAATCATTAAGAACAAAATTTGCACTGACATTAAATGTATTGAAAAATAGATAATTATAATAACATTTTAAAGAAATTATTAATAGTAAACAAAAATGTAAAAGTAGAAGGAATTCGACTCAAAGAAGAAAATTAATATTAGGAAAACCATTAAATTTATTGCTTACGTTTAGAGAACTTACGTAACCTCTTATATATATATATATTTTTTTTTTTTTGTGGAATGGAATAGTCATCATTCATCGAAATCAGTTCTTCCGTTTGGTACTTGTCACTGGTTAAGCTTCATTTAACGGTAGATTGTACGAGAAATAAAAAGCTTGATCTTGATGAATGGTTTGTTCTGCTTATCTTTGTTTTCTCTACGATAGGCGTGAACGAATTACGTCAGCAGACTTGTTATAAAATCGATTTTACTTTTCAATGCGTTGAATTATAATTAATTAAATACATTCGGTTAATTATGTTTATGAATGTGACACGCGAGTTTAATTCTTTTGTTAAGTTAACATCATCTTGTTATATATAACAAATCATTGTACAATTGGTTTGCGTGGCATTTCTCCCGCCACCACACCATTCGGTCGCCCTGAAGCTTAAGACCGAATGTCTGTACCACAAACGGCTACTGAGCCTCGAAACAGTTTAGCGACCGGTGTCCCAAATAGCTCCTAGAGCTTACCTAACAGCGTGAGGGGACTAAGCGCGATGCCACACACAACCGGCTTACTTGTACCAACCGTTCGCTTGCCATATTTTTACTAAAATGGGTAGGCGCATCCAGTCAACTGTTAAAAATATATATGACATCCATAAATTGAAATTTACTTCGTCTAGACATCAAATCGCTGACACGCCTAGGTCGCTGAATGCCAGCAAGTACCTGTCCACCATATTAAAGCGCTTGTGAGTAGCCATATTTTCCCTTGACCTCCCTTGAGGTCAAGGGAAAAAGGCCTGGAGTTCCAGGGTGGCCCGGTCTCCCCCCCCCCCCCCCAGAGCAGGGCAGTCAAAAAATCATCAGCTGTTCATTTGACTGGACTTCCCCGCAGACGTACAGCTCATCGGCTGCTAGTCGGAATCGAAATAGATATTGGTTCAAATTAACATGTTTGATGAGCACCTGGGCACCCGTTTCCCTTGACAACGAACTCCAGGCAAACCATCTCCCCAGATACCGTATAAATCTATACAGGGATCTTCCCTTAGTCGTGGTGTCCCATTCCAGCTTCCATCGCGAGGCTCTGAAGCCTCTTCCGCAGGCGGGAGATGAGCAACTGAAGGAAATTTAGATCCGATGCATTGTAATCACCGTTCCGTTGCGGTACTGGCCCGGTCCGAAACCGCATCCCAAATATCTCGGCCTCCCGGCCTCTTCTCAATCACCACATGGCTGCCCGACCTTTAACCACTAAATCGATTGGGAGAGCCTTTCGCAATACGGTGGTAGCCTCGTAGGAGGATGTTTTAAAAACACCAGTGCGTACAATTAAAGCTCTGCGCTGAGCGCTCCTTAAATTTTGAACAAGTGCTCTTTATTCATACCAACCTACGCGCCGCGTAAGAAATCATGCTTTCGAAAATACCTCAGTACACCACGTCCATTTGACGGCTAGACAACCCATAGTTCTTCCGAGAAATCCTCTTAAGTTTGTGCATCACTGAGACGGCGTCCGCCGCTACTTCCCTAACGTGGTTGCTATAGCAACTTCTCATCAAACAAGACACCTCGGTGCTTATGAACTCTCACTCGGCTGATTACGCAGCCGAGCCCACAATTAATGTGGGGGTTTCGATTGTACGATAATTTATCTGCCCCCTTGGGAAGAACAAACTTCGTCTTGGGCACATCATTGTATATTGTTTGTTTTTGTTATTATATTTTTACGATTCGGTTTGTGTATTTTTAACTCTACGTGAAAATAAAAGTATTCCTCATTTTATTTCGCAGTATGTTTATTAATTAATATTGTTCAGTATAAATAAATCTAACCGCATTTTTAAAGGCTAAATTGTAAACAGTTATACGCATTAGTTAAAATTATGGTTTTTATTTTGCATGTTTTCGTTTTACGGTTTGTTTATTTTGCAAATCTGTGGTTTTAAGTTTTCGTATTTTGGGATTTTTCGGTTTTAAGTTTTATCGACTACCGGGTCGGTCTAGTAATGAACTTATCTTCGCAAATCAGCTGATTTTGAAATCGGGGATTCTAAGGTTCAATTCCTAGTAAAGGCAGTTACTTTTATAATTAGTACAGGCAATTTGTCATCAAAAGATTTGAAAATCCTTACCTACCGATTGATCCTTTGTCCATGCGTTACGGATGATGAGGGAAGCTTAACTCCAGATTTTTAACATCCCCCTCCCATAGATTTTTGAAAAACTCGAAAAACTCAAAACGTTTTTGAAATGCATTTTCCTCTGAATCTATGCATTTTAGAGAACAGTTTTTCAAACATAAAATGTAGAGGACATTCTCCTCTACAATTAATGTCTTTGAAGTTATGCCGTATAATTTGAAATTGAAATACTAGGTGGCGCTGAAGTTGTAAAAACGTAAATGAGTAGACCGGTTTCGAACACGTGCCGAATTCACAACATTTTCACACTTTCACAAGCTACAGCTCCAAAACGGTAAGTCGTACAAGAAAATTGTTTAAATAATTTTTTTTTTTTTATTAAGATTAACAACTTTTCCAAATGCAAAACAGATGAAAAACAATTTTTTCCGGTGAAAACCCCGAAAAAACAGGTTTTTTACAGCTTCAGCGCCACCTAGTATTTCAATTTCAAATTATACGGCATAGCTTCAAAGATATTAATTGTAGAGGAGAATGTTTATTATTTGTTTGAACATTATTTGTTTGAACAACTTTTCTCTAAAATGCATAGATTCAGGGAAAAACGCATTTCAAAAACTTTTTGAGTTTTTCAAAAATCTATAGGAGGGGGATGTTAAAAATCTGGAGTTAAGCTCCCTCATCACCCCTAAATGAATAAAACATCAATCGGTAGGTAAGGATTATCAAATAAAAATACAAATTGACTGTACAACGGTCGACCTGAGACTGTACATGACTACATTTCATTTACACTCGTACATATCATCCTCTGAAGTAATACCTGAAAAGTAATTCCCGGAGGCTAAACAGAAAAATGAGAGAAGTTAAATTTTATCGGCTTCGAGTTACAAAGACGATTTTTTTCTGGAGTTACAGGAGATCAGTTTTCGCTATTAAAATCTAAGAATATTACTTTCTTTTTAAACGCAGATATATCGTTACTAATATTTTCGCGCTAGCCGTAGCGGGTTTAACGTGAAAAACTCAAATCGTTTACTTAAACTGTACAGTCATTCGTAAAAATTACTAGCATGGCCGTCGTAACATCGTTTACTTACTAGAGTAAGCGAGCAGTGAAGTAGTTTTTTGTTTTCTTGTTTATCGAATAGGCTGTACTATTCTGAAACTCATATAATATTCGAGAGTACGAATGACACCTTCCCTTTCGCGTCTTCCCAAATCAGCTGATTTGGAAGTCAAGAGTTCCAGCGTTCAAGTTCTAGTAAAGCCAGTTATTTTTACACGGATTTGAATACTAGATCGTGGATACCGGTGTTCTTTGGTGGTTGGTTCAATTAACCACATACATATCAGGAATGGTCGAACTGAGAATGTACAAGACTACATTTCATTTACACTCATACATATCATCATTCTCATTCATCCTCTGAAGAATTATCTAAACGGTAGTTACCGGAGGCTAAACAGGAAAAAAAGAAAGTTTAAGATCTCGATGCGATTAAGGTTACGTCACAAGTAATTCCAGAACACGAAACAAGAAATGATTCGGTGAGTTACTGTGAAAGAGATAATGTACTAAATTTCATACATAAATTGTCAGGGTGGTTTTATTTGTGAACAGCAAAGGTATTTGGAGTGAAGGAACTTTATACTTGTCTTGTCTCTTGTAATATTGTTGTTAATACCAGACTAGCGGTTAAAAAGTTTAAGACTTTTTAGTCATGCTATGTCTTTTGCCAATGAGACTGAATTCTGGTTTTCATTATTTATCTACCTGTGAATAAATCCTGACGATTACTTTAAATTCTGTTTTGTACGTAATTTTTGTTTATTATTATTACTGACATTAATGATTATTATTATTATTATCGTGGTTGTGATTACTGCGATTATTTGTTTGTTATTGACATTTAATATTATTGTTGTTTACAGTTGCCAATATTGTCATTATTCTAACTCTTATTGGGAGATGTTTTTTTATTGTCTGTTATTATTATTATGCTTGTGATTACTGTACTTTTTTTTATTATTTGTTTTATTATTTTCGTTTACTACTATTACTACCATTATTATTATTATTAATGATTTGTCGTATTTTTAAACCAGTAAATTGTAATTGTATAAACATTTTATTTTGTCAATCTGTCAATATCCTGATCGGGACACGAACACGCCACAATGTTTACAAGAAGCACGCAAGCAAATTGCTGTTATCCAGCATAAGTTTAAGTTTGAAATTAAACAAACACGCCTATTTGCTTTGCGTGCTTCTTGTAAATATATACTTTAATATACAGTATTGTGGTGTGATGTTGCGGTTTTTGTGCGTAAGACTGACGAAACGTAATTTGGATAATAATTTCCATCCCCTGATGATGGTGATACATTGATGCGGTGAAACATGTAGGAAATTCCTGTTACAAATGTATGGTAAGGCGACAATGTGTGTTTTTTAAATTAAAAATAAATTTTTTTATATGTATTATGTAGATTTTTAACTTGTTTACTATTTATAAATCGTAGTTTCCTATTATTATAGTAGGACGTGTGAATCGTCAACTAGTGGAAGGTCAACATTTATTTGCAAAACTCGTACTGTAACATTTCGTCACATTTCTACGCATTACTATAGAATATGTATACCGTTCAAAAGCTACTTTTTCTTGGAATAGCAAATTTTGTGAATTTTGCTCGGCGTGTTTTTATCGATATTCATTCTGTCATATGAGTGTACCGATTATTTTTTCATAAAGCAACAAAAACAGAGTAATTTTACTTGTAATTTCCTGTTAATTGTTAAATTTTATCGTCGTATTTTGTGTTTTATTTATTATATTTGAATTCTTATAATAATTATAATATAAGCTTGGTACTTTTTCGTTTTACACCCCCCCCCCCACTTTTTTCGCATTTTTTCACATAAACATTCCTTAATGTAGTATATTTTATAACTGATGAATAAAATATTAGAGAAAACATACTAACATGCTGTTTTATACCGGTCATTTTAAACATATTAGTCAAGGTCAACGAGGGAAGCGAAAGTTCTTTCATTTTCAAAAAGAAAGTACAACAGAGACAGAATTCTTCCAAATCAGTGGATATTAGCAGAAAAATTATAAATGTACTCTTAACAAGACTTAACCTACGCTCGCTTCGCTCGCTAACCTTGACTAATTAACAGTAATGTTTTGATTATTTAAATAAGAAATTCAGTAATTATTGCAGTTATTTATTATTTAAATAATCTTTTTACTGTATAATATTTTTACTCTTATATTTTTAACGTGTAAAATATATTAATATGTTTAAAATGACCGGTATAAAACGGCGCGTTAGTGTGTCTTCTTTAATGTTTTATTCATCAATTGTTATAACATATGTGGTATTAAATAATTTTATGTGAAAAAATGTGGGGGGGCGTAAATCGAAAAAGTACCTATTCTCTTAAACTTTTAAGAAAATTGAGAATTTTTTTTTAATTTTGTAAATTTGTTTTCTTACGATTGCTTGTCATTGTACGTAAGCTGTGTAACGTGTGTTTTATTCTGGCTTTTAAATTGTTATTCTAGATCAGACAAATGGTTTTTATTTATATATCATATCATATATTTTGTGACTTACTGTCGAGTCAAACTGCCTGAACTAAGAAATCATTTTTATTTATTCGACAAAGACGTATGTCATGCCTTTTATAATAAGGAAAACAAAAATCATTTTTTAAAATTATTATTATTATTATTAAAACGCTTTATTATTTTTTTTCTGGTAAGGCTTAAACAACAGCCACAAATGGATCGATTTCGATTATATATATATATTTATATTTTGTTATGAGGAAGCTCCTTTCACGGTCCCGTTTCTATCAGAGAAGTGAAATAATTTGTAACGGAAAGTTATATTACTAAAAAAACAAGATTTTTTTCGTTTGTCTGAGATGATTTTTAACTTATTTTGGGGTCCTGATTCAAACCTGTCATCAGAATTTGTGTAAAACGTCGTGCATTTTAGATATACGATTTATTTACCAATAAATGCATAATCACTGAGAAATCAATATTTATAAATAATAAAAAAAAAACAATATTTATTTGTATTCATTTAATACAAAATAATAATATATTTAATTCAAAAATTATTATAATATTTGGGTACTTACGTATTAACGCCACCGCAGCTACAGCTTTATTTAAAAACAAAGTAGTCAATCGGATTTTGGTGGAAAATGGGCCGATATAGAGTTTAACATAGATTCAAAACAGTCTCTTTATTAATTTTAATAAATGGTTATTTATATTTATTTTTATTGTAAATATAAAAATTAACCAAATTTAACCTACGCTCGCTTCGCTCGCTAACCATGAATAATTAACAGGAGTGTTTTGATTATTTAAATAATAAATAATTGCAATAATTACTGAATTTATTAAATAAATACTCAAAAAATTACGGTGTTAATTAGTCAAGGTAAGCGAGCGAAGCGAGCGTAGGTTAAGTTTGGTTATTATATTTATAAAATAAATAAATATAAATAATCATTTATTAAAATTAATAAAGAGACTGTTCATTTTCCACCGTAAAAACCTATCTGCACGTACATACCGTTTACATATCCGCGTATTGTGAATATCTGTTTGAAAAATTTTAGATGTACCATCAACATAGAGTTTTGGCGTTTCACATAGAATTTTTTAATTTGTCATCGTCGATAAACAAACAAGTTCTTTTTCGGGTCGTTCATCATGAGGAACTCTACCCTGGTATCGGTGACAATTTTCACTTTCTTGCGGAGCACGATGAGTAGCACAAGTTTTTGGCAGATTTGGAGATTTGATTCTTTGAACCGCCAAATTATCAGCTCGATTAACTCCAGTCGATAATGTTTCTACCTCTCCGTTTTTGTCGGTTCTTTTTGTAAGAGTTTTAACGATCTACATCAAATATATTCAGCCGCTTTTCTTTTCACAGAATTTGGTATATTTTGTCTGCTAATTATGTTTGCTTCCGAACGTGCACGATCGTATTCCTGAAAACTTTGTGAATTTTTATTTTCCAAATCGATTTTTAAGTAACTTTCAAGAATTTGTGGTGTACGACCGTCGCTGAATTTCGTCCTTCAGATGTTTGTGGAATCTGAATTTGTAACCACCGAATACGAAGATCCGTTTTACCCTTCTCACTTTTTATAACTTCCTCGATCGATGCGCTACACTTGCTATACGCTACACATAATTTGACAGCTGTTACTGCCGGCGACTAAATGAGGAATAAATTGCGAAAAAAGGTATAAATACAACCGGTAGGGGGCGGGGTGGTCATGTATCGTTCTTATTGTACGCAGTAACGGAGACGAAATTGACCTGTTTGAAAAAGAGAATCGGGTAGCGGCGGTCGAAATTATCCGAGCCCAGCGTACGGGCCTTCCGGTTTGTAGTATCGTAATTCCTGATTTTGGTTTTTATTGAGATGAGATGTTCTTTTCGTTTGTAAATACTTTTGTCAGACGGTCCATATTTCCATATTTTTCCATATTTCGTATGTTTGGGACTTGAGAAAACGTTTGACTTTGGGAGATGTGTGTCATTTTATTATTATCGTATGTAATTTTTTTTTATTTCGTTAATAATAGAATCGTGACTTTTTAATGAACTTTAATTATCGGGTCGTTTTATTAATAATAATAATATTTTTCTTATTTTTTAAATATATTTTCCTTAGGACATTATCTTTATTATTATTCGTTTTATTAATAATAATAATATTTTTCTTATTTTTTAAATATATTTTCCTTAGGACATTATCTTTATTATTATTCGTTTTATTAATAATAATAATATTTTTCTTATTTTTTAAATATATTTTCCTTAGGACATCATCTTTATTATTATTCGTTTTATTTTTTCTTGATCATTTATTAAATAAGTATAAGTTAAAATAAATTATTCGGCTGGTATTTTGTTTTGTTTATTCTTTGTTATGTGAAGAAAACGGTTGTTTACATAATAAAAGCGTCGTTGTTTTGAAACAGGTAATTAAAACTACTCGTTACGGAGTATATAATGAAATAACAAATGTTTTCGAGTAGGTAACTTTTTGTTCGTACGTGTTAAGATATAAACTTATTTCGTAATATTATGCAATATTAACGAGTTTTGAGTTCTGCTATTCTCTACAAAATTTTATTTTTACGAATAACATATTTTTTTTTGACCCGTTTAATCTTATGTTTTAGATTGTTAGTTTTTGTCTCGTTAAAAAAGATTATATATGGAATAATTGTTACGGTTTTACGAGTTTATACCTTTTTTCATATTACAGTTTTTACGTTACTAAGTACAAATCGAAAAGAATAAAGGTTTACCGTCGGCTGGCGTGCTTCTTATTAAATTAATTCTGTTTATTAGCAAGATATAATTTGTAATTCCCGTTATTAAAGTCTAGTTCTGAACCGTTCCTTTTAGCTGGGGTCTTTCATTAATCGCGTGAATACGATGAGAAAAAGGATTAAAATAAAGTTATTTCATTTTAAGTGCGAGTTTGTTTAAGATATTACGTGTATTTCCTTGTATTTTTTATAGTACGCATAGAATCTAAAAGTTTATCGATAATTTAACATAAGTTTCTGGTTTTAAAACAAAAAAGTAAGTTAATGCAAATTTGGTTAAAAATAGTTTCTTTGATATGAGTTACGCTCAAAAAAGCGAACGTATTCGGTTTCTATCGAGGTGTTTTGCTGATGAAAATGCAACGTTTTATTTTTTAAAACCAATAAAACGGACGATACATAGTCCATCATTATTAAAAAATATTTCTCTTATTTACACTTTTTTTTATTCAAAAGTAATTTTTACACAAATACTAAACCTCAGAAGAATCGGCCAATATATATTTTTATATTAAAAAGAAACGGCCTCGGTAGTTTCTTTATTTTTAATATAATTTTTTTTAAAATTATTTTCTTATCGTTGTATAAAAAATACTTACTATTAATTTATAGAAAATTTGTATAGATGTATCAGATTTGAAATTGTAAGTATATGCAATTCGTTAACAATAATCAATAACATGGAAATAAAAATAAATAATTCAGTATTTTTAAAATTTTTTTTAAATGTAAAAGTGGCTTGCTTTACCTCTTAATTATTAATTTTGTTCTTAAACATACGTAAGAACCGAGGCACCCTTCCACGGTGGTTTTATTAGACCAGGTCTCTTAATTTGCATCCAAACTCGCCCGACAGGCACCGTGCCCGGAGAGAAACTGTGATATACCGATTGCGGAAAACCCATCTAATCGCAACTACATCAAACACTATAGGAAATATACCGATGTAATTATATGCACTGGCGTTTTTAAAACTACCTACGAGAGTACTATGGTATTGGGAAAGGCTTTCCCATTCGTTTTAGTGGTGAAAGTTCGGGCAGTCATGTGGAGATTGCGAAGAGGCCGGGAGGCTGTATAAATTGGGTTGCGGTTTCGGGTCGGGTCAGTACTGGAACGGAACGGTGATCGCAATGCACCGGATCTAATATTCGTTCAGTTGCCCATTTCTCGACTGCGGAAGAGGCTACAAAGCCTCGTGATGGAAGCATAATGGCAGCTGGAATGGGACACCACGACTAAGGGAAGATCTCTGTTCAAGTTTATACGGGATCTGGTGCACGGTATGCCTGGAGTTCGTTTTAAGGGCAACGGGTGCCCAGGTGCTCACCAACCATGTTAATTTGAACCAATATCTGTTTCGGTTCCGCCTGGAATCTGATGAGCAGTCCGTCTGCGGGGAGGTCCAGTCAAATTAACACCTGATGTTTGACTGCCCTGCTCTTGGGGGGCGAGTGGCCGGGCCAACCTGGAACTTAGAGGTCAAGAGGAGAATTGGCTACTCACAAGCAACGATTCGATGTGGCGAGAGCCGCATTCTCGGACCGTGTGAGAGTTCCTTGATGCGGTTGCTTTGTTCAACCGACATTAGTAGTTTACCTAAGGGAATCCTCTAGATGATATGGCTAAAACCTAATCCGGGGGCTTTGTCATTAGCGACGGAGGTAATCCTGAAGAAGGTCCTGGACCCGCGGAAGGAAAACATCCAAGTTTCGCAGGTTACTAAAACAAGGAACCACGGTATCATCTTGGAAGTCATGTGTGCGGCAGGCAAAGCAGCTGCTGAAGGCCGACGTTCTGACAAGGAACGGGCTGAAGGCTCACTTGCTGCCCGGGCGGCTTCAGATATTGGTATACGATATGCCAAGGACGACAAAAGTAGAAGAGCCGAAATCATCAGGACCGTGCACGGGCAATTCTTATAGACATAGAGGCAGCATTTCCTTCCTTGTGTTCGAGTTCTGTCCTCTATGAGTTGGAACGCCGCAATGTTCCCGTAGCCCTGCAGGCTGTAGTACATGACTATTTGTCTAATCGTTGGGTAAACTCTAGGAGCTATTTAGGACACTGGTCGCTGAACTGTTTAGAGGCTCAGTAGCCGTTTGTGGCACAGACATTCGGTCTTATGCTTTACGGCGACCGAATGGGATGGTGGCCGGAGAAATGCCAAGCAAACCAATATCTATCTTGTTACGATAATTTTTACGTCTTCATTAAAGTGAGAAACTATTTTAAGCTTTTTAAAAATAGCTTTTTCCGTCTGTTACGTGCTGTAACCGTAAAGTCGTAGGGGATCCGTTGTCGGTAACCGATCGCTCTTGGAAACCGTATAACTATTTCCAAGTATAACGATTATTGTAAGGCTGGCTTATTATAGTAAGAGTAGAGACAAGTAATAAAGTAGTTGTAGTAGGAGTAGTAGTAGTAAAGTAGAGACAAGTTTTACCTTCTTTAACGAGATAAGTTCACCGTTATATATGGGCATACTTTTCCCCAAAGTTCTAGAATTAACGGTTTCGCTGGTCGTTTGCCAGTAGGAACTTTGTTATTTTAATGAGCATCATTACTCTGAGAAAAAGCCATTCTTAGTTGTCCCGCCTCTATTTCAGCCGCTTTTCAAACATCACAGCTAAAAAAAAGCATAATAGTTTGAAGCGTTAAATTAACGTTATGTTTTTCTAGAGCGACAATAAATTATGTTTTGTGAATTAAAACTGCTGTTGAAGTCAGATAGAGGGGAAGATCTTTTAAAATAACTTCAAAAAATTGTTCGTATTTTTTTTGATTTTTCAAGAGTTTTACATTTCATGTTGTATATTTCCATATTATATTAATAGCTTTTTCACTATCCGGATCGGGTCCGGTTTCTTCAAATGAATTTACGAGATCGTATCCCTGAATTTATAATGTTTAAATAGAGAAATTTCTTATTTGAAAAGTTATATTCTACACGTATCCGTTGATGCGCCCGGTTTTATTTATTATGCAGCGTAGGTTAAACCAGTTCTTAAAGTTTGTGCGTGTACGATTGCGCGCGTACTCTGTCTTTATGTATTAATTTATTCTACTCCAGCCTCGCATTGATCTTTCTTCCCTTTTCTGTTTTCGTTACGATATTTTTTAACGAGCTATAAGTGTTTGTATTTTATCACAATTTATTTATACTTTATCGTAACGGTTACATTTTTCTTAGTAACTTTTTAAACGTTTTCGTTACAATTTCTATTTTTAATAATAAATAAATGAAGTCATTAATACTTGAATAGTTACATTTGAAGTATTACCTTGCTTATTTTGTTAACCAAAACTGGTGAATTTCAATCCCTCTCGCATTTTTGTCGTAACGGTAATTTTTTTTACCCGCAAAAGCCTATAAAAGTAACTGTAAAATCTTAATGTAACGTAACGAGTTACTTTATTTCACTTTAATCTTTTCTACTGTTCTTAAGATTTTATAAATTCCAAAAGTGAAGGCCTTAACGAGCGTAATTTTAAATCTACGAGTATAATAATTTGCTTGGAACGATTAATAATTACCCGAAATCGCAAGAGATGGCGTTACTAATTTTGATGTGATAATCGACAAGTTCCGATTTTTTTCACGATTCTTTTCGGCGATTAATTTGCTTTTTTTTAACGATCGTTGGAAGTAAACTATTAAATTTTCTTAACTGAGGGTGAAAAGAATATTGTGCAGGGATTAAATATTAGTTTTGTAAGATTTAACGGCTGTTATAGAGTTTTTTTATGTATGTGTCATCGAAATCGATTTTATTTTACGATTCGATACTTTAATTACAGTGACGTTAGCCCAAAAGATGAATGTAACGCCGGGCGTCCGAACGGGATAACGACAACGGAAAACGTTGATAAAATCCACGCTATCGTTTTGTAACATGATGAACTAAAGGTGCCTAAGATATTACTGATATTTTAAACGCCTCAAACTAACTATATGTATTAAACGTTTGCGTATGAAAAGTCTAGAACGATGCGGTCACACTTCGAAACTCTGTTTAAAGCTATGTAAAATTAGACGATTTATAATCGTTTCTTAAAAAGGGTAAAAACAAATAGCAGGGAAATTATTTGCGGCGATGTAGCTCTCTTTTCTGTTCAGCCACTTGATCGACCGGTATTTAATTACTTCAGATGATGAATGAGGATGATATGTATGAATGTAAATGAAGGGATTTTAACCACTATACCAACCCGAAATAGTTATGTATGGATATATAAGTAAATATATATGTATAGAGGTGTATAGATATGTAGATAGATAGGTATATATATATATATATATATATATATATATATATATATAGGTACAGATGTAGATATAGGTCTAGAATGATAAAATCGAAGGTAGCATATTCGATAAACATAATATTGCTTTTAAATCGTGGCATCGCAACATCTTACACGGTAGTGATTGCGCAAACAAAGTTACACGATTTACCTACGAATTTTTACGCGTTTACCTTTCTCTAGATGTATTGCGGTATGATCTTCCATTTTTCTAAACGTGAAATTATGACTTTCTATAGGATATTTGGTTCGAACAATGTAGGGATCTATGAAACGAAGCTTATTATAGCAGTTTCGATGAATCGGTATTTTTCTAGCGGTATCAAAAAACTGTTGGACCAACTTCGTCATTATGTCGATGTAGTAAAAAAAAATTTGTTTTCATTGCTATTCTGGAAATTTATTTGAGCACTACTCAGAATCTATCGCCCCGATTACTACTACGCAGTTTGCTTATAATTCCACCTTGAAGTGTGCAGATATGTCAGCAAGTTATATTTATATATTTATTTTTTTAACTGATTCGTGGATCTCCTTTAAGTAAGTAAAGTAGAAGAATAGCTTTTGAAGTTAAAGGTAATGGAAAGGTATTGATCTGTCGGCTTAAGTTTGTTAGGATGAACCCCATGTGAGTCGATAAGACGACCTATTTAAACATTTTTAATTTAAGTGATTTAAAAATATAATATAATTAAATTTGTTATTTATTCAGTTTTCTTATCGCTCCAGTGATCTCATTCTAAAATGTTTTTTTTGTCATTACTGCGTCGACTTGTATTTATGTTCTAGTAAATTTTTTTTTTTTTAGTTATATTTTAACATATATTATTCTTAAATAGGCGTAATTAATTTTCAATTTTCATTTTATGTTTCAGGTAAGAACATCTATTAATGGAGTGTTTTTGGTTTTCTCTATTTGACGTGAGTGAGGAAAATATTTTTATTACAAAAGTAAAACGAGTTATTTGTCTGTGCATGTGCTTGTCTCTCTCTCTCTTTCTCTCTCTCTCTCTCTCTCTCTCTCTGAAATAAACCGAACGACTCTGACCTACAGCAGCGTTCTGTTGACGTTTTCTATGGGCTACATTACTTGGTGAATTAATTGTTACAGTACTTTTCCGGTGTATCACTGATGGTCTCAGTGATAATATTAAAAATAATATTTACAGGAACTGCGTATCCTTGTATCGCCGTTGGCCTCGTGTTAGACCGGTAAAACGTTAGAAAGCTTATCTATTTTCTGTTGTTTGTTAATTTATTTTTTAATGCCGGTAATCGTTTAGCCTTATTTTTCGGTGGTATTTGTCGGACCCAAATAAAATTTTATTTAATTTCAGCGGATGTAAAGATTAAACGGTTTTGAAAGTACGAAAGCAGGAACTTATTGTTCTACTACTTATTTAAAAGAAAAGTATCTGTAATTAATTAAACAAGGTAAATCTTTCCGGTCCGATCGAGTTACTTCGGATGTAGTAAATAATTTAATTAAAATAAAATAAATTTAAAGAAAAGCAAAAAAAAAGAAAATTTTAATCTCTTTGTGGTACGACAAAAAACCTTAAGCGAAAACTCGGTTGCCTCGGATTGTTTCTATAATATCACAAGAATTAAAAATATCGACTGATTTACATTTTTCTTTAAAATGCTTTAACTACTGATAATGGTTTTATCGATACTGAAGATTTTGCTTTTTTATTCCTAGAGATTGACAACGTAGTTAGAGTTTTCAACAAATTTTTTATGCAACGAATTGAAGCAGTATTAAAATTTTAATCTCTTTTTTTGTCAAATTTTTAACGATTAACAAGAAGTCCTGTTAACTGTTACGATAAATATATTTAATATTAGATTTAGCTAACTAGTGCGACTAGATAACCTTTTGTTTGTTCAGAGTGGAATGTTTTCGGATTACTTTACTTTTTCACTGATGTTGCAGTTCGAGTTGAAAGGATCTTCGACAGAGCTGATGAAAACATTTTCAAAATTCACAGAAAACTAGTAATGAATGCAAACACTTATTCGAATACCTTAAGCTATTCAGTTTCACGTAATAAAAGTTTACTGAGCTTTTAAAAGAACAACGGGCATTCTACACATCTACACGTACATTACAAACTTAAAAAAAGATGTATACAATATAACGTTCAGAATCGTCGCATAAAAAACACGATACCGCACTGCTGCTGAAATATGTAAACCAAACCTTTCCGGATACAAATTATTCTCGAGGTAGTTTTGCATGTTCCTTTAGTACCTACAGATCTTTGCTGACGTTCTTAAAGTTTTTGGATAAATTCCAGGAATCCAGTTTTGCAAACCTCCTTTGGTTCTTTGTCGCGTCGACGATGACGTCATCGGTGTCGTGGTATCGCTTTATTTTGTAATCGATTTTAAACGAGGAAAAAATAAAAACTAATCGGTCCCGAATCGAAAGAGCACGGTGAATGCAGTAAAGATTACGCTTTATACCGTTGAAGGTGTTTTTTTTTTGGTCATATATTGACAAATATTAATATTAAAATTAATTTATATATATAAAACTAAAACTTATTTTTCTCTAATGGATGCAAAACAATGCGAAGAGTGGCATTTAAAGGAATGTATTGTATTAAGAAAAAAACGACGGGTGAATGCTACGTTTCTATAATGGTGCATTGACGTAATAATGAATGAAATGATGAGGCTAATACCAAACGTGAAGGCGTTGGATGGAAGTGTGGTGGTTTTTTTTTATTGATACTCTGATTGTTAGGTTTCTATTACGTGTGTTGGAAAGAAGGTAAAATTCTACCCTTTTGGAAGGCAGTAAAGCTTGTAAATTTATTTAAAAAGAACGGTAGGATTGATTGTTACAACTATAGAGGAATCGGTTTGCTGAATGTTGTGTACAAATTGTACGACTCCATAGTAAATGATTAAACCCTTAAAAGTTATCAAGATTATCAAATCAGGGAAGAGTAGCAGATCGGTTTCAGAAGAGGAAGATCTTGTGGATTTCGTTCTAAAGCAGTCAATCGAGATAAAAGGAGAATTTAATCAGGAAACTCAATTTACTTTCATATAGTTAAAAAAAACCTTCGATAACGTTGACAGAGTATGAATTGGGAATAACGAATCAAAAATGATTTCCTTCTCGCTTAATATTAGTTATGTAATGATTCCGGAGTTTTCAACAGTTATATTTACCGATAAAAGCGTTAAACAGGGATGTGTCTTGTCTACAACGCTTTTTAATATCTATATAGGCGAGGTTGTAGAAGAGTAGAAAGAAGGACTGGAGTTTATACGATAGATTACAGATAGAATTCTTCGTCGTATGCGGATGACAATGCGATAGTTGAGCGAAACGATGATGATCTGAGGAAAAGTTTTACCCTACAAAAGGTCTAAAGGTGTAAATATAAAAGATGAAGATATCGATTTTGAAATCGAAACGATTTCAAAGCCTTTACCGGGAAGTATCCGATTCGAACAACTTTGTCGTATCCCGGAACAAGTTTCACGTTTTAATTAGCTTTTATTTGACTGTGGTTTTTCAAAGACGAGGATGTTTTATACCAACTGAACAAGTTTAGAGCGATAAGCGGAACCGTTCGTAGAACTTTAAAGAACAAATCGAGGAAGGAAACGAGAATGAAATTCTACAAAACGCTTGTCGCACCTCTACTTTTATGCGGTAATGTGACCCGGGTTTCAACGAAGAGTGAGACACCTTTAATATTGTCGGCAGAAACCAGATAGAACAACATCTGGTTATACTAAGTCGAGCAGAAAAAGAACGATTTAGAAATATTTCCTCTGTAAGAGTCCGTTAAGCGTATAAATCCAACTGTTGTGCCCGAATCGATAGCGTCAGAAAGACATTTGCCGGCTAAAATTTTTAAATCAAACGGATTTTCAGAGATCAAACGGAAGAACGGAAGACCTCTGAATACGTTCCGGTACATGCTACATAGTCTACCCGTAAAGTGGAAAAAAGAAGATAAATAAAACGCAAAATTTTACACTTGTTGTTCGGGGCGGAAATTTAGAACTACGATGATGATACGTGCATGTTTTTAAACGTTGACGTGTTAAGAGGTGAAACGATTTCGGGACGTCGTTCGCGTTGTGTGACGTTCATCAAATCTAAGAAACGACAACGCGCTTAATATTCATAACAGAAAAAAACGATCCTGTAAACATATTTTTATCTTATATATTGGAAAAACGAGAAATTTAAATATAAAATCTTATGTGGACAACACATGACTTCCTTGTACGCCTATTAAATTATATTTGCACATTTTCGTAAAATGAAAAGTACATAAAATTTTATTGTAGTAAAACTTTTGATATTTTTTTATTTTAATTTTTTTATTGAATTATTATTCCTCGTAAAAGTTTTTTTTTTACAATCGGAGGTTCATAAATTATTAATAAATCGGTATATTGAAATTAAAAAAAAAAATTAAAAAAAGGAGATGAAGTCTGATTCGAACCGATTTGCTTTCCCCTAACAAACAATTATTTCAATAATTAAAAATTTTATTTGTCTATAACTCTGGAACCGATGAAAATAAGTACCTCTTATGATATACCGTTAAAAAGTGTCAAGGAGGGCTTATTATTGCGGTTAATAAAAAGTCCAAAATCCAAATGGTTTAAGGATTTTGGGCTTTTTTGGACACTTTTGGTTCAGTCGATTACAATCAAAAGGGGAGGTGCACAACTAGATGTTAAAACAGTCCTAAATCCAAAATGTCAACATCCTACGGCTAATCGGTTTTGAGTTATGCGAGATACATACGTACGTACAGACGTCACGCCGAAGCTAGTCAAAATGGATATTTCCGTTGAAATATGTAAACCGAAATTTTTCACGATCACAATACTTCATTTACTTCGTACAAAGAAGTCAAAATTGACCCCTGTAAACATTCCAACGACATAGCGGTCGTTTTCCGATTACCTCGTAGATTCAGATTTATTATAATTAATATTAACGTAGTTTATTTGACAGGATCCCCTACCGTTATTACATTTTGTCGAATACACAACAACTTATACCGATTAAAACGTTTCACACTTTTTGAAATATATTCTAAACCGAAAAAACCGAGCGATAACACCGGTTGACAATGCGATGAAAAACGATAGTACTTAATCCTCGAAGATGGACAAATGAATTACTAATAGCGTTATGACAAAAATTTAAAAAGAAGTTAATTAAAAATATTTTTTTAGGCGTGTCATTAAAAAATAAAAAACTAATAAGTAGTTTAAAGTTAAAAAAGCAGTTTTAGAAAAATTCAACTTTTTGGAAGAATTGGTAGACAGATAAATACGATTTTAATTATAAACGGGTTTAATATTTTAAAATTTTAAGTGTGTTGCATCGTAAGATATACGATTGTATATTATTAATATTAACGTGATTAGTGTCATCGCGTGACATGTGGGACATCAAACTATGATGTGTGTACTTGTATATAATGTATAAATTATACACATGGGTATTTCATGGATCAAATGTAGATAGTGTAATGCATTATGTAAAAAGAAAGAGTGTGCACATGTACGACTATATATTATATATATATGTACGTATAAAAAGGGAGGCGTTATATCAACCGCTCCGTGAGAGGAAGCCCACTTACACGACTTAAATGGCCTCTTCCTGTACTGATCTAAAGGGAATCCTGACAGCCTATCCCACCCTTTGTAACTCCCACGGGAACACTCCTTTTTTAAATAAGGGACGATATTAGTAAGTTAAAGACAAAGTATTATAACGATTGTCTATATGTTTAATAACTTATACTTGTTTTACGGTGTTAGTAAATCGTTATGTTAATTTAATTGGCCTCTCTATCTCTCGTATAATCAGTCGCTCGATAGTGTAGTCAACGGAATTTCTTTTGTCAACGACAGTCATTTTGATCGTTTGAAGCGATGATAGATTAGTTTTATTATTACTAATGCTGTCGGTGTTAATAACGCTCGAATTCAGGGATCGAATAAAGGTTGGCGGTCGGGCGTTATTTATTACGGAATACTCAAACATCCGTTAAATAAATTACGGAAAATTGTATAACTTATATTAATTTAACTTTTTACGTACTCATTTTGGAAAAACTATATCGATAATCGGTAAAAATTATCCAGTCACCGAGACGATAAAACATTACGAGTAAGATAAAACACGACAAAGTGTTTTATCGTCTCGCTTATTTCTACGTGATTATGTGAGACGAATTAAAACGTTATTGAGGAAATCGGAAAAGAAAATTGAAGCTTAATCAGAATAGGAAAACCAGCTGGCTTGATATATCATGAGGTTAGAATGATTGATTAAAACGATTCTAGAAGGATCAGTAGCAGGTGAAAAATGTTAAGATATAGACGATTTGAAAGGAGATTGAAGTTAAAGGTTTAATCGGGAATAGAGAAAAATAGAGACGGATCAGTGCAATGGCCCTGCGTGCCTAAAGGTAAATAATGGGGGTTCTAATTTTATATATATATATATATATATGTATATATATATATATAAAATTGCTACATTTTCCTAAATGAAGTAATTTGATTGATATTAGTGGAATGTAAATTTAGTTTTGAAAAAACCTCGAAAAACGAACAAATTTGATACTTTTTTAATACAAAACAATTCAAAATCTGTGTCGTATCGGTAAGTTTCGGTCCGTTTATACTGTCATTATGTTATTTTGTTAAGTATTTCTTTTTCTGATGAACAAAGTAGTTCAACAGAATACTACTGCACATATTTTTTTTTATCTCTGCTGATGATTTGTCTGCGTGTAGGTGTTGTTGAGCGCTGATTTATCCTGGACTATAGTCGGTCGGGATGGAAATTTGACGGCAGGACTTTTGAATCCTTAACGTGTAATTTGACGTGCAAAATGAAACGATAAACAACAACGGACCGAGTAAAATGATCGTGTCACATCTCGTTCGTTAATTTAGTCGATATTATTTTTTCGTTCGTAAATTCGCGGTTGTTTTCTTAAGTATTTACTTCGCTGTAAAAAGTAAGTCTTCCAAATGTACGGAGTTCAATTTTCACTTTTTATATCTTCATCGCAGGAAAAGATAAATTATTCCTATCGCACAACATGCCGGTCCGTAGATGAAAAAATACGGTACATTAGCCTGACGTAATTGAAATTATTGACTCTGACACGGTTGGAATCTCAATATATTTATATAAAAATATCAATGCAAAGCGTACGCGTTCGACTTGAAGCTTACTAACGTATGTTAAAAATATTAACATTTGAGTACTGTGCTTAACAAAATAAATAAAAAAAATAACTTTTATTTTACTTTTTATTTAATGAAAAACTAGGGGGCTGCATTTCAGCTTTTTTGTTACCGTGTAATAATATAGAGAGAATCAATGTTCGCTCATATCTCGACACAGTGTTGAGGAAAAAGCTTGGGTGAAACTTCATTAGGTATGACTGATTATCCGAGTGTTTTAAGCCGTTGCCGGAACCGGTAGATCGATTAGTTCTCGAATTATTTCCGTTTTCGGTTTTCAGAATTTTTCTTACCGTTTTATAACATAGGATGAGTAAGTATTTTGCGGTGCTGTTCTTATCAAGGTTTTATCGTGGTTTCTTCTGATGCATCCAGGCAAGTGATGGAGCAGTTCCTTTCACTTTATATCGTTCGTAAATAATGTTTTTATTAAATAACAATATCATAACGATACCAAAAAAATCAAAATGGAGAAAAATAATGACAAAAAATTGAATTAACAACAGTAAAATAAATTGTGTATAAATATGTATTGTGTGTTTATACAACACAATACAATTACAATGTAATTGTTTACATTAATATTTATTCTATACTTATTTGTTTTCATAAAATTTCGAAATATTTATGTCTACAATAGTTTTTTTTTTAGAATAATGTAATAAAATAATAACTATAATAAATGTTAATCTAAACAACGTATCGTTTATAGTACGCAATATAATAAAAAAAAGTAGTATGTTTTAGAAAAAGATTTGGCAAAACGTAATTTCAAGAAAACTGTATGTGCTGCGATCTAGCGTAAAAGCTCATCCTTCAAAATAACAATTTGAGCACGTACGGAAAACCAATACAACGCATTCTGCTTTTTTTTATAAAGATAAAATATTTTTACTGATATAGCTAAACTTTCCCGATATTTGCGTAGAGTTTAAAATTTAATCCCTCCTTTAGTAATTTGCTTAACAAATCGGTATACGAATTTTAATTTGTTCTCTTTTTGAAAAAAATACTACAGTAAGATCAGAAGGAAAGAATACTGTTCTATTTATTACTAGGGGAGGGGTTACATTTTAAGTTTTACGTAAATATCCGAAAAGTTCAGCTATATCAAAAACAAAGTTTCTTCATTAAATAAACAAAAATTAAAGTTAAGTTAAAGATACTTTTATTTTTTTTTTTTATTTATTTTTTTTTTATTTTTTATGACGTAGCACTCAAAATCTTCTTTAACATAGGCCTAAAGTTGAATGCGTAAGCTTTGCATTTTTTCATATTCTTATCTTATTAAACGAGGGAAGCGAGGTGCTATTTTAAATCGACCTCCTGGCACTTCGTTTTTTTTTTTTTGTTTTTTGTGACCCGAATATAGTCATTCATGTTAACCAATTTTTATGAAATTTTGCATTAAGATTCCTGTCTAGTAAGTAAAAATAATTAAGTGTACCGATTTTCATAAAATTGTTTTTTCTTCTTTAGACAAGAATGATGCTGAGGTGCAAACGTTTACGCCTCCAATACACCCTTGCGCTGACTATTCGCATTATGCCCTCCTCCATTCAGTACATTACATCACGTACAATTTTCAGTCTCAGCGGCCACGCGTTAGATAATTCACTCTTTTGATTTTTTACTCTATCGTTAAACCTATTTTTATCACCGAGACCGTTCTCCTTCTGAAGCACGGCATTTTACCTTATAATTTTACCCGTATAATATACCGCTAAGGTCTATTATATTCAATTTTAATTTAGTTCTCGATAAACTTATTTCCTTTTTCCGTTGGATGTACTTTATTTATAAAAACAAACTGGTAAACTGTAAAAAAAAATCATGGCAAAATACTGGAAGTCCCTTCTGAGCAACCGTCGGGTAGTGATGCATGCTATCTGGAAGGAATACTTACGATGTTGCTAATACTCGTAAGAAAGATTATTATTGACACCGGTTTAATTTTCCATAATTAATTACAAAAATCGTTTTTTCCCTTTATCTTAATTTTCCTTTATAACATTCTCTCTGGAGTTAAATTTAGTACAAAATGATCAAAGTCTATAGTATTTTGTTTTGGTTATGTGTATGTATTTCTTTCTATTATTATTCTTTTTTTTAACAGACAACTCCCTCACACTCTCTCATACACGCCCTCTATCTCTCTTTGTCTTGTTTGTAGCCGCACGTATCTGACTTGATTATTTTTGAATAACTTCGTTTACTTTTTCCGTTGTTCACTTTTTTATTACGCTCCTTTTCCCACTTTCATAGTATCGATTACCAATTTTGTTTTTACAATGTATTCGCCGTACAAATGAATTCTGCTCAGAAAATAACCGAACATCTTTAATTACGCGCCAACGGATATATTTAGCGACGTGTGATTGGCAGCATTGTGTTCCGCATAACCTCCTCTATAACTACATTTTTTTGGATTGTTGATATCTCGTTCAGTTTTGGTATTATTGTTATTTGAGTGCAATGTGTTTCCGTTAGTACCGATTTTTGTTACGTACGATTTTCGGGAACGATGGTATAACGTAAAATATTGCGCGAGACCGAGGAAAACTTTCAAAGAAACGTTTCAACTTTTGAAACAAGCTTACGGAGATGATGCTCTGAGTCGTACGCAATGTTAGGAATGGTTTTCACGATTTAAAGGCGATCGTCAGTCAATCGAGGATGATCCTGGACCAGGAAGGCCTTCATATTTAACCGATGACACCGGCGTTCAGAAAATCAATGATCTGGTGCGTGCGAATCGCCGATCGACTGTCAGAGAACTTAGAGAACTGTCAGAGCAGGTTAGCGCTCGATCGGATCGTGTCGTGACGTTTCGACTGAAAAATTGAACTTGCATCGAATCGCAGCAGTTTGTTCCTCGTTTGACGACCGAACAGCAAAAAGAACATCGAGTGGACTGTGTCGGCGACCGCTTGAACAAGCCAATGACGATGAAACATTCATGCAAAGCATCATAATGGCAGACGAAAGCCGGGTTTACTGTTACGACCCACCGGCTTGGTCTAGTGGTGAACGCGTCTTCCCAAATCAGCTGATTTGGAAGTCGAGAGTTCCTGCGTTCAAGTCCTAGTAAAGCCAGTTACTTTTACACGGATTTGAAAACTAGATCGTGGATACCGGTGTTCTTTGGTGGTCGGGTTTCAATTGACAAGACTGCACAAGACTACACTTCATTTACACTCATACTTATATCATCCTCATTCATCCTCTGAAGAATTATCTAAACGGTAGTTACCGGAGGCTAAACAGGAAAAAAGATAGGGTTTACTGTTACGACATCAAGACGTAAGTTCAATCATCACGTCATCATCGGCAAAGGATCTTCATGCCCCCAAGAAAGCACGTCAATCTCGATCTCCGATGTCGAAGTGATGCTGTCTGTTTTTTCCGATTTTAATGGAATCGTGCATTTTGAATTGTCACCCCGAGGTGAAAGAGTGAACAGTGCGTACTATCGAGACGTTTTACAACGGTAAAGTGAAAAAAAACCGCAAAAAGAGACCGCAGTTATGGCGAGACAACTCACGGTTTCTTCACCGCGACTATGCGCCTGCACTTCATAAATTCTTCAGTTTTGTGTTAAAAATCAGATTACTGTCCTCCCTCAGTCTCCCTGCTGGCCAGACCTGGTTCCTTGCGATTTTTATTTATTTCCGAAATTAAAATTAGCGTTGAAAGGACGTCGTTTTGAACCTATTTATGAAATTAAAGCAAATTCATCGTGGACCTTAAAGGTCATTTCAAATGAAGCTATCCAGGACTGCTTCGCAAAGTAAACCCCCCTCCCCGGGAAAAGTGTGGGAATAGGAGAGGGGAGTACTTTTAAGGGGACAAGGACCAATAATCTATAAACTTAATTATAAAGATTAAAAAAAATAAAATTCGGTTATTTTCTGAACAGACCTCGTACGTTGTAATTTATTTTAGGTTAGCAGATTAGCTTCCCAAAGTTTGAAGACAGAATAAACCTGATCGCGTGGATGATGTAATCCCTTACTATTCGTTATTCTATACTACCTATGTATTTTATTGGCTCACCGTAATTATTTACGTTATATTTTATCATATTAAATTGTTGAATTGTATTGACCGATGAAGAAATAATTATGTATTTTTTCATTGCGCTTAAAACTGTACGGTTTGATTTCTTTGTTAAGAAGGTAAATTGATGTAATGTTCGTGTAGTGGTTTTTTCTGTTTTTGTGAAAAACTGTCAACAATAAAAGAAATTCTAAAACGAAAAAAGAAGACTTGTACGTCCATAACAGCATTATTCTTGTTTTGTTTTTAACTTTCTTTTTCTATTCGTTATTACTCCGTTTTTATATTTATAAAAGAAAATTTCCATGATAATAGCGAACGAATGAGCCTTGTTTTTTATCCTGTTTATTATTCGACACCGACCTACGTTGACTTACGAACAACGCTTCCGACATTCTATTTCTTGTAGTAATTGAATAAATAAATCGGTAAACGGTACTGCTGCGTCTATTATTTATTTGTACTACTTATCTTATCTTTTGTTCTTTCCCTATTATATTTCACACACAATTCGGTTGGATCTATGACGTCATCTGCCTGATTTCTTCACGTTTTATCTAATTGTAAAAGTATGTATTACGCTTATGTATAGGCAGTCTGTTAATTGAATACACAATATTTATACGTAGTTGTACGATTTATTTTAATTTGTTCTTTTTTTAATCTTTCTTTAATTTACTTTAAGATTTAAATGTTTATTATTAAACTCCCCCTTCCTATTTGTGTAATTGCTCGTCAAAAAACTTTAGGTACCTAAGAATCTTTTCTTTTTATCGTCTTTATTTGCAGTTGCCGTACAACACAAATTTCAGGTAGTAATGTGATGATCAGCCCAAGACTCCAGCCGTTTAGAAAAAGTGATATAGCTTACTCATAATTTCAGGATTAATCTTGATCGGTTACAGACGATTAAATATTTTTAAAGAAGAAGCTACTTGTAGTTTTTTGAAATAATGTTTTTTTATTAGTAGGTATCTACGGGTTGGTTTCCCTTTACCGAAAAGAAATGTTTTTATTTCGACGTAAGTTTTCGGCTGAAAGGGAAATGCATGGAGAAATATAAAAAAGTACTGTTTTTATTTTTTGTTTATTCAAATTTTCTTTGATTTTCTGTTTAAATTAATCCCTTATAAAGCTCGGTAAATTTTTTTTTACATATTACCATATTTAATCTTTTCTGACGATCTGTGAGGTAAACGTATAAAAATACCTTGGCTAATGTAGTATACGATCGCGGGAATTGCCGATTTAATCGACGGAATTAAATCGTATTTTAAAGATTTATCGAATTCGATACGATTGTAAACAACAAAAAAAGTGTATATTTTGCAAAGGATGTATTGAAATCGGTTCGTGCCTCATTCGATATGTGGAAAGTTACAGTAGTTTGTGATAATATTGAATTCTTCCCGTTGAATACATTATAACTATATTGAAGCTTCGAAAAGAATCGAGGAAATCTATATGAAAGAAGCTGAGAAACCAATACTTGGAATCGAAAAGATGAAAAATTTAAAAGATAAATATGAAGAACAAGAAAATTAATTAAACCGTATAGCGTCATTATCCCCTGATACATATTTTTTATCGTTTGGTTTTAACGGTAATTTACGTAACTTGCATAGTTGTAAAAGTTTAGGTACGCTTTTCTAAAATATCAAAAAAAAAAACTTAATTCTCTGTATCCAGGTATAGAATTTTAACTTCAACAAGTGGACGGGTGATGGAGTAATCAACCGATTCAGACGGGCGTATTTTTACTCTCTCTCTCTCTAGTCCTCCCTCTCACGCACTCCGCTCTCTTTCTCGAGTTTAATGAATCGGCAGTACTCGAGTCCATTTAAAAACATGCGGGCATGTACTATTCTTATACGTATTTTTAACGTTAAATATGCTATTTTTAAACTTCGACCCCGTCTGGAGGGCCCCCGATGATTCAGTCGAAATTTCCCGAAAGATGTTCCCGATAATTTTTGACGGAGAACCCGAATAAAGTATGAAAATCCGGAGGGCGAATCGAAAAGAATTGCAGAACACTCGGTGTACATATGGGAATTGACAGCTAAATGTTTGAATTATCTTTTATTTTGAAATTATTTAGATAAAGCAAGCCGACACCCTCGGATTTTCACCATAAGTTATCCTGAACCGATCGTAACCATTTTTTTTTAATCTGTAGGTTTTTTCAAAGCTGAAGCGTTTTAAGGCCGTTGTGTTGTTCAATCGGCATCAGTAGTTTTTCGGGAAAAAACGCCTCCTGCCGTGCTGCTGTCGGAAGCTAACCGAGATTGACGGTTGGGTACCGGCTAATAAAAGCTCCAAGCGCAATATGGTGGACAGGTACTTGCTGGCATTCGAACTAGGTGTGGAAGCGAATTGCTGCCTTGAGGATGTAAATTTAATTTATTGAATGTCATATATATTTTAGTAGTTGACGGGGTGCGCCTACCCATCTTTAGTAATATTTGACAAGAGAGCGGTGGAATACAAAGCGAGTGGAGTGTGGTACCGCGCTTAGTTAGCTCACGCAATTAGGTTGGCTCCAGGAGCTAGTTACGACTGGTCGCTTAACTTACTCGAGGCTCAGTTGCCGTTTGTGGCACAGACATTCGGTCTTACGGTTTACGGTGACGGAATGTGGTGGTGGCGGGTTCCCCGTTCCTTCGCTGTTAGGAAAAAAATTATTTTTTATTTTACGTATTCTTTCTCCTGTTAGATAGAATACTGAAACTGTTTTATTTAACGCGATATTTTTGCATTTTTCGGGTAATTTTATTTCTTAAGCATTATTATTTTTGAAATAATATTTCATCATAGGCTATCAGAGTAATATGATGTTACATTATTTCAGTAAGTTAATAATATTACAGTCGAATTTATGAACGGTTCTTTTGATTTAATATCGTGTAGATCTGCGTTTTGTTACAGGGTCTTTCAGCATCTGTTGATCTTTATCTATTCGTATTAAAATTCTTTTCTGTTCATCTTTATCCTTTGCCTATACATTTTTACAGAATTATTCATTTTAGTTAATATAATTTTTTTTTTCACGGATGTATTTAAGTTTATTTTGCGATTGTCCTTAGGAGAATTTATTATTGAAAGAAGAGTCGTTACGAACCTCCTCATTTAGTTGTTTACGATTTAATTGAAGTAGATCTTGTTTATTTGTACCACCCGCGCGCACTCAGTCGGCAAAGATCAGATTTACGCGTGGAAAAACGATGACCTTCTCGATGAAAACAAGAAGGGTCTTAGTTGGTTTTCCTTTTTTCTTAGTAATATAAGTATTATAATTTCCTTTTATAAGGAAAAAGTTGAGTTGAAACGAATAATTATTTTATTCATTCGACTGTTCGTTTATCTCTTTTCTTTATTTACTAGTTTCGGAAACAAAAAAAATCTGTAAAAATACATTAATATGTATACGTCAGTTTATATTTTGTGTTTGTAAATTTTTTACGTTACATGTATCTAAAGCTTTTTTTTTTATCCTAACAAAGTTATACGGCTCTTCATAAATGCTTTCTTCCAAAATGTTCCTGTTTTATTATAGAATGACATGGTCTTTCGCTCCCTCCCTATATCTTATCAGTGGATGATAAAATCAAGACTTTGATTGTTCTCTATTATAATCGTTTTCGTAGTTATAAGCATTTAAAACATTTTCCCCGTTTTTTGGCCCGAGACAAAAACACGTTCGAAGTAACCGTTAGTTTCAATCGTAGCTGGAGTTCGTATCTTATACTGTATTTACGCGTGTAATTCGTGCAACCTCTTGTTATTAATACCAAAAAGACGGATTAAAATGTTTAAATAGTTAAATTATAATTTGAAACGTAGTTGTATTTATATCAAATTTCAGTCGTGCAATCTTTTGTTTAGCGATAACCTGTCGAAGCGCATAAGTCTTTTGTTAAAACAGTGTGGAATAAGGAAACGGGAAATTTTGAAGTAACTCTCAAAAACTTAAAAAAATGAATTTGCAAGTTTTATTGTTGAAATAAAAAAGTAAATTACATGCTCTCAATTATCCCAACATAATAAATTTCAATTTCTAAAATCAGTGTCCGTAAGATGATGGCCATTCGAACGTATGAATTCCTGGAAGCGAATGCTGAGATTTTGCAAGGCACATTGAAACACTTCCGTGGGAATTGCATCGATTTTTTCTCGAATCTTCGTTTAAAACTCGGCGATGGTCGTCGGACGAGTGGGTGTACACTTTACTTTTGAGGTGGACCCGCAAGAAAAAAATCGCGCACCGACAAATCCGGTGATCTTGGGGGTCGATGATGTCGCCAAACCGTGAAATTAATGATTACCAAAGAACTGTCGAACGGTTGCCATCGACGCTCTGGCAGTACGAGCTGTGGCTTTATCTTGGTGAAACCAAGGATTATGAAGATCAAGAAAGTTTTGACGTCGTTCTGTTACAAACGTTTCGAGCATATCAACATACCTTTCTGAATTTACTGCCGTTGCATGTCCTCTTGCATTTCCAAAGAAGTAAGGCCCGATCACAACTCGCGATAATACTGCACAAACTGTAATCTTTTGGCTATGTAATGGTCGTTCGTGCGATCGACGAGGGTTTTAGCCGCCCAATATATGCGGTTCTGCTTATATACATACCCGCTGATATGGAAATGAGCCTCATCTGACATGAAAAGGTTGTCGACAAAATCCGGGTCGTCTTTAATATTTTCATTTTGACAGATTTTTGTTGCACCGCGTATCCTGATGGTTTCAGTTCTTGTACGATTTGAATTTTGTAAGGGTAATCACTGTGGAGTATTCGGCGGACAGTCGTTCGGTTTAGGTTTATCCCACCGGGTCGGTCTAGTGGTGAACGTGTCTTCCTAAATCAGCCGATTTGGAAGTGGAGAGTTCCAGCGTTCAAGTCCTAGTAAATACAGTTACATTTATACAGATTTGAATTCTAGATCGTGGATACCGGTGTTCTTTGGTGGTCGGGTTTCAATTGACAAGACTGTACAAGACTACACTTCATTTATACTGATACATATCATACTCGTTCATCCTCTAAAGTTAATACCTGAACGGTAATTTCCGGAGGCTAAAAACAGGAAAAAGAGAGTCTTTCGGTTTAGGTTCAATGCTGCTGCATGTTTCCTTGCTGGTCGCTGTGGATTCTTTCCGATCGAGGTCCGAACTGATTGAATGTTTTCTGTGGTTCGTTGACTTTCTGGTGGTTTCATTTTAGAGTTAAACCCGTCTCCTCGAATTCTCAACCCGTGTCTTGATGGCGTGACAAGATGGTACTTGACCGTGACGTCCTAAATTGTAATGACGTCGGAATTCCCGTTGAGCAGCAGTCACACTGTCAACGTTCTTGTAAAATGCATTTACGCAGACGCACGTCCGATACAGAGCTACCGGTCCACGATTACTAAACAGGCGGGTAGTTGTGCACAGAAGAATGCTACTCCCACCCTTCTACCAGCTCCTCAGGGCTGGGAGGGAAACGGGAAAAAAATTTCCCGTTTCCCTGGACCACCTGTATATTCGAATGAATCGTGTTCAAAATCACAGGTAATCGATTTTTCTCTCGACATATAGTCTAGTCTTTTCGCTTTGTGAAATTATTCTTCCTGCCGTTTAAAATATTTTTAATGCAAATTTTTTTACAAGATTTTTGAACCGATTATTTTGGAATTTTATCTCGTGCGTTCACAAACCATAAAAACGACAGTTTTTTTAATTATAATAAAAAATTGGAATCGATCCGTCCGTATTTTGGCTTAACCGGTCGCATAAAATTTCTTCATTTTACCTTTACGACCGGTCGGTGTATGTAAGCATCATGTGCCCGTAACGTTATGTTCTTCGGAATGATCTCGGTAATTATTTTGTAGCAGTTGCTTTTAACTCTGTTCGGATGGTTCCGAAAATTCTTCATAATTTATAGCACGACGGTCGTCTCAGGTCTGCTGATCGGGATACATTTTATTCGATCCTTTACGTTATTTATTACCCGTTCGTTGTTTATCCGATTCCTTTCCTTTTTGTATAATTATCCTCGATAAAAATTTTTTATCTTTAGTTAAACATTGTCTTTTGATTGTACGTGCGACGGAAACATTTCAGAACTTGTAAATACTAACAGCGTACCGGAGACATTGGTTTTTCAACAAAATAATCGATACTTGTGTCCGAATATTAAGAAATTGAAGTGAACGTCCTTAACCTCCGTGTTATACGCGCTTGTATTTTTTCAGATCGGGTTCAGAAAAATTGTGTACGAATCGGTTCCGGTATTTGGATCATCTGTATAGAAACACGGATATCTTTGTAAAGAGAGGTAATGAAATTAAAGCTCGCTGATAATAATGGCGTTATTTTAGACAAACTTTATTAACTTCTTCGCTCCTCCCTCTTATGCATGAAACTCATGTATTCGTTTATTTTTTTAATACTCCAGAAATACTTTTAAACAGAGTATTTCATTATTTCTCCTCTTATCTTTTTTACATCATTTGGTGGCTATATTATATTTTCATACAAAAAATTCTTATATCGACTTAATTTTTACTTAAAAACTTTAGTAACGGTACTAAAGTTATCAAATATATCTGGTTCTGACCCAAGGTGAAGAAAAATTTGGTACTTGTGAGAAAAAACCTGTATTACATCACAAAATTATAACATAGAGTCACTGTGCTGCCTATAACAAAAGTAAATTAAATAATACTCATTATTAACATCCGACCTATGCCGATAATCCTTGATACCATCATAATTGCCTGACAATAGAAGTTGGCAATATTTTAACGCTCCAAAATACCGACGTAAATTTTATTTATGTATAAGTTCTTCATTTCATCAGGTATAGTGCTGTAAAGTCGAAGAGCTGTGTAAAGGTAAAACCTACGAAATATCTCTTTATTTGGTCTCGGTGGTATGAAGTTTCCGAGCGATCGTAGGTTGTGTACTCGCCAAGAGTGATGTTGTTTTTGCCCGCTTTTGATAAAAAAGATTTTTAAGGCTTGTAAAATATAGGAATCTTAAGGGTAGTAAGTCCCGCTGTAGAAAAATCGGTAACGAATATGCACGACGAGATTTATTAGAGATTGTTCTGATTATATATTTTTGTCCCGCGATGAAGGGATGCATCTTACTGTGATAAGCACCACCCCATATCGTTTCGCCTTACTGCAGTCTGTTTTAGATTAAAGATTTCATTACAAAATCAGGGCGAATATTGCGGAGGAAAAAAGTGTTTGACACGCGTATACCTTTCTTTAATTTCTGTATGTGAACTACCCGTGTAAGTCCAGGATCTACGGTTATTCCCAAACACTTCACGCGGTCGGTTTCATCGAGCCGATTACAATTATAACCGCTAGCGTTACATCTATTCGTATGCATTTGTAGGGCCGATGGTTCCTCCAGATTTGAACTCGATTTAAAAGCGATTAACTTCGTCTTTTCTGTATTCAGCTTCAAAGAGTCGTACTCAAACCGCACGCTAAGCCTCCGGAGAGGTCGCGGATCATCTTACAAAGCTCGCTTCTACCGTTTGCCCTATAACTTAAAGCTGTGTCGTCTGAAAATGCTGTGATAGCACCGTTAAGAACACTTCCACGTAAATCGTTAATGTATACTAAAAAGAGCTGTACTGAAAGCGCAGAGCGCTGAAGGACACCGCAGGTAACGGAATTCGTTACTGAAAGAATTTCCAACTTTTAACTTGCCGGGTCCTACCCGACGGAAAGCTAGCAAACCGATCTCCACAGATTCCTCTGACACCGGCATTTCTATATGGAAATTTGTTTTACTTAAACAACTAGTTGAACCGATCCGCATGAGCTTTTCAATTATTTTGGAAAAATCGATGATAAAGCAGTAGGTCTGTAATTATTAGGATCATTTTTATTCTCGTCCTTATGTATTGGAACAATAACGGACTTTTTTAATCGCTTTGGATACGCTCCTGTCGTCGCGCTAAGATTAAAAGATTAGATATTTTGCCTATTACAGCATTTATTGTATTTACTGTAATTTGATCAAGCCCAGGACCTTTCTTCATTTAAGGGATTTTATTGCATTTTCTATTTCACTTTTGTGTGTAGGCGTAAAAAAAGTTGAAAAACAGACTTGCGTTTTTGGAATGGAATATTTTGTTTTATAGCGGTTTTAAAGGGTTTCATTACGGTTATTTGTGTACGATGAAAATGGCAGGGCTATATTCACAAAGTGATTATTTAATTCGTTTACGTTGTAGAAACTGTCCGATATTATTCGACCATCGATAACTTTAATCTGGTTTATTTCGTTACTCGGTTTAATTTTTATCGATAAGTTTATTTACGATACGTTAGCTTTCCTTCGGGGTACTCCTTAAACTAGTTAGCATTTCTTTGTAGATCACGATTTAGCATTAGCTATGTCACACTTTGCTAGGTCTCGTTTTTTTGTATTTGTTTAAATGTTTAGTGTTATACGGCTGATCTCTGTATGAATTATTTTTCTTTTCGTTTTTATTAAGAATGTGTAAATTTAACCGAGGGTTTCGAGGCGGTTTTTTTGTAGTTTGGATGATTATTAAAATCGCAGTTATAACATTCTTCTTTTACGCTGTTAATTTTGTAGTTATTTTACGTATTTATGTAACCGATATTTACAGAACCGATCTCAAAAAAATATTTTATATTATGTACGAAATGTATAAAATCTTTTTATATCGAACCGGTTTTTTTCTTCATAAGATTACCTTACCGTAATAGCAAGCAACCTACTAGCAAGTTTGTTAATTATTATTACATTATGTACTCTTATAATATATTAGATTTATGTGTTTTTGTAGGATAAACATTATTATAACTGACCTTAAAATAACGGTAAAAAAGGCTTACCGAGCTTATAATTATATACGTACCATAAATTACGGCCCCTGCATTGCGGATACCCCTTCTTTCGCCTTTATACAGTTATGAAATATTTTTTTGGCTTATTATAAATTTTTTAAGGGTAAATTTTAATATCTGGAATTACGTTTTCTTATTTCACATTATTATGTTTAATACGCATTTAAATATTCTTATTACAGTTAAATCTAATATTTTTAATTATGCGATCGATTAAACGAATTTTCTTTTTGCGATTGTTTTATTTAATTACGTTTTCTGTCGCAACATTCTATATTTTTCTTCGTCGATGATTATACTTTCTTATTCCCACTTTCTGGATAATTCGACCTTTCGCCTAAGGTCGACTATATAATGTACAATTTTGAATCGTTAAACATTTTTATCGTAGTGCTATGTATTTTAGCTTGATATCTTTTTTCGTAGATAAATTTTTTATATCTTTTAGACGAAACAATAATTTATACATGTCCTTAATACGGATGGAAACGTTATCGATCTTGCTAGTTATACAATTTTCACGCGAAATATCTCGTTTAAAACCGATATTCACGCTACTAAACCCTAAAAGTGAAATAAAATTGTTTGTTAGTTCGATTAAGTGTAAAATTAAAAATTCTCGTCGTCTCTATTTCATTTTGAGTTTTATTTGTTTTTATCCTCGAATATTGTGTATTTAAAGTTATTTTTACGTAGGTGTATTTTAATTCCCGTCGATTTGACCGGTTGGCCTGAAGCGTAGCAGTCGTTCCCTCGCTTTTCGGCTTAATTGGAGTTCCTTAAGGTTTTGTTTCTTAAGAAGTTGAATTTTCGGTTAATTATAAAACGAAGAGATGTACAGTGCGACTGTATCGAGTCTGCTAGGGGATTTTAAAAAATTTTTCTTCTTGATCTGAAAAGTGAAATTTCGATGTTTAAAGTTACAAATTTTACGAATTAAAACCGTTGTAATCGTGCGATTCATTTACATTAGTTTGCGTCGATATTTTATGTAGTTAATAAATGCGTATTTTGTGTGAAACTTAACTGTATTTCAATAAAAGAAAAAATAGCTTTATCTTTTTTCCACTGTATATTGAAATTATAGGAGTAGAGAAGACCATCCTTTAAAAAAATTTAACGTGTTTGAATTATACATCATCTAACTGCGCGTGTGACGCAAGTATTAAACAGTATTCCTGATTAAGAGAGACATTATATACCGCATTTATTAATACAAAGTAATTACTGTCTGTTAATCGAGTATTCTACACTCGAGACTTGAATTCTTCTGTCCAGAAATACTCTTGTTATTAATCATCATATCGCGCTGACGTCTTAAGCGAAATGCACCGGAACTATTAAATTTTTCAGTAGGCATTTGAATAGTTTCATACCGATTACGTCATCATCAGCGTACGGGAATCTGGTTTTTTCACCGTCGATTAAAAAAATTAATAAATAGTTTTTTGTGCACCAGAAACAACTGTGTTGTCAGCTTTCACTTGAGAACGACAATGCCGTTTTCTGGAGCGATGTTTTTATTAGGTTGGTTCAGCCGGTTCGTTCACGGTACCTGACGTAGTAGTATGTGTGTGATTTTATCTGAAATTTTAGATTATAAATAATTTATTCAAAATTTTTGTGTGAAAGCAGAGAAGGTAATTTATTGCTTCTTAATAATATCGGGTATTCGCACCTTGTTTATAACGGTGAGTAAGCTTAAGTCTACGACTTAAATATTCGGTATTCCGTCGAAAATAAGGTCGGGCGGCCATCCGTGGCAGAATAGTGGCGCCTCTTGTCTTTCATTTGTTCGGTGTAAGGATAAATTCATCAGGCTTGGCGCTTTTTTACCCGGATGAAATTAATTTAGCGTCAAAATAATAAAGAAGAGCTGTAATTCGGTGCAACCTATATTTGCCGAAAGTGAAAGTAAATAAATATTTGGAGAAACCCGTACTGTTGTAATTACGATTATTATTCGCAGTAAATATTTAGTCGCCGATAATATTTTCTCGCATTAAATACGAGTTTCTTTCGGATTTATTTGCTAAGGATGTTTTTTATTGGATATTATGTGTATGTATATATGTACATATGGATAATTTAACATATTAACGATCTTAAATTGAAAAAAATAAATACATTACGGTACATCTGTTGTACATATAATTTGTTCCGTGTTTTATACAGTAAATACAATTCTGATCTTATAAGTTTGTATTCTTTGTCCGGCGGTCGATAGTTTAGATACATCGGTGTTTAAGCGGCAAGTTTCCCCGGCCTGGATGCGATATTAATCGGAATCTGCACAAATTATAGGCAAAGATCTTAAGTAAGAAGCTATACCTTAAACTCTTACAATTAGAACGCAATCTGTAGATTTTCATTAAAAAGTACAAACGCCTAATAGTTTAATAGGGTATAAACTATTAAAATTCATTTAATAGTCCACCCGCCGTACACGAAAGGGAAAAAACAAGTACGACATTCGAGTATGTACTAGATGAACAGGACAGAAATGTTACTCTTACGTTTAGCGTAACAAATGAATAAAAGTACCGCTAACAAGAATATAGCTTTACACAGCGACGATGAAAACATCAGCGAGTTTCTTTATGTCGGTAATTTTATTAACTTTATACGAGTTTATTCGGCGAAAGGTCGCAAAACTGATACGAAGATTGTTAAAAGCGATAACGTATTGAATTTAAAATATGCGCAAATCAACCGAAATCGTTATTTAAAAAAAGAAAAATAAAAGTAAAGAGAACGTTGTCAGCGATGCGGAAAAAATTAATTGCGCCGAATAATAAATTTCTTTGATATTACGTATATACATCGACATTGGTGGTGAAAGCTTTACGACTACTTGAATATTGAGATAAATTTGTAAATTTATATATTTATATAAATAATACAAAATGCATTTTTCCATTAATATATAGAAAGCGGTAGTAAGTAAGAGAAATCAATTTTGTTTAAAACTGTGTTGCCGATCGCCTCTATAAAGTTGCTATTATAGATTAGTATTTTTGCATAAAAAAAGGTTTTATAATAAATAAAATAAACCGGTCTTTATATATATATACATATATATATATATATATATATATATATATATATATATGAGTAACTTTAAATAGAAATTTAACTCAAAAAATTAACAGCATCTTACGCACACATATTCGTACGCTATAAAAACTAGCACTCTCTCTTTCTTTAAAACTTAGAAAACAGCACTTTATAATTCAAAAATAAATGAGAATAAATTCTAATGAATGTAAATGCCACTTTTTGGTCTAAATCTACGAACCGAAATCGTATAAAAATGTGTGTTATTAGATGCAAAAATTCGTTATAAATAAAATACGTTTCGTTCGCTAGCCTTATTTAAAATACCCGAGAAAGTAAACCGAATAATAAAACTTCGTTTAGAAATGTATTTTTGTATGAAATGATAATTAACAGGTCTAGTTTCACAAAATGAAAACCGAGAAACAGAAACTTTTATCGACTTATTTATGCGGATTTAAAAATAAAATTAACAATAACGATTTTAATTATATTCACGTACGATATTAATCGCTATATCTTAGTGTTTATAATTTAACAAGAAGACAATGCTGAAATAATTTTGAAGTAAGTAGAGTTGTTAAAATATACTCGTACATTAATAAATATAAGTAATTTTATGGAACATTTATTTTCTACACTATTTAATTACGAAAGCGACGAACGAACGATTCATGAATAAAAAAAACAGATAATCTATTTATATATTTTAATGATCTTATTTTATTCATCGATTTAAACAGCGTTCTGATTCGATTGAAACATGTTACATAATCGGTAGACTGTTTCTACATACTGTTTTTCTGGCAGATGTAAACAGCGTGCTGCTTAGTAATAATATAATTAATAAATTTAAATGTATATTCAAGGAAAAACAATTTTACCGGTTTTAAGTCGTTACAGAGAGATAACGAAAAGGTTTATAGTTTTAGTAAACTTTTTATAGACTATTATTTTTAACAGAAGTTGGCCGCCCGACCTTATTTTCGACGGAATACCGAATTTTTAATTCGTAGACTTAAGCTTACTCACCGTTATAAACAAGGTGCGAATACCCGATATTATTAAGGAGCAATAAATACCTTCTCTGCTTTCACACAAAAATTTTGAATAAGTCGGGTGGATTTTTTTAATATTCGTATACAAGACCTTACGTTTCCTCCTCGTATTGTAAACGTTTATTTAAAGGGTCACGATGGTTTTCGTCCTCCGATAGATACTTGAAGTATAAAAAAGCTCAACGTGCGGCCACGGGTGATGAGGAACGCAGCCGAGAATAGCTTCTCGGACAGTCCTCTACTACTAGGTGATCAAATTCCTGCGGTTTTTATTCCTTAACAGGGTTTGATCTACACCCGGATAATCCGATACGGATAGGAATATTGAAGGCTATGGAAAAACTACGAGTAGTCCAGGCTTCCCTCAGGTAACAGGAATGCCCATCCCGGTCGTAATCCGTCGGGAAACGGGAACGTTTTTACCCCGTAAACAAATGAAATTTACTTTTGAATTATTTTGCGTCGACCGGCTAAAGATACGGTGTAAATGACTTTGTTCTTTTATGCGGTCGCGGGACACGAAACTGTTTCTCCGGATAAGTCCGGAGGGTGTCACTCGAGGGTGAGAATTACTTCCCTAGAACCGAAACGAGGAAGAAGGAATATAAAAAATAGGTCGATCAGTGTATGCAGTATTAAATTATCGGTTCAGTTATTCAAATGAGTTTTTTTATTTTATTTTTTTATGTTTTGAAAGAAAGTGTGGTAGGAACTAATGTACAAGTAATCAGCGGATTAAATATTGCTTTTCTTTACTGTAAATTATTTTTATGAAATACAACGCCGTAAAGTTTTTTGGTGCGAGTTCTACTAACCTCTTTTTTATTGTAATATTTTTTTATGGATTGTTAACGTTTAATTGTCGTGTTGATAAACTTAATTTTCCGAAAACGATGCGATATTTAATTTTTCATAAGTTTTTTTTTAATCTTATCAACCCGGTTACAGTTAGGTAGTTTCTGACCGAATGGAAATAATGAGTAAGATACACAGTAAATGAAAAATACGGTTTCGTTTTTTCCGGTCCAGGCTGATCAATACTAAGACGGTTCTGTTTATCGAACCGGAGTACATCGTTAGCGTCATCTTTCAGATCCGGTTATTAAAATCCTGTTCGTTTATTTTCATTTTAACTCGATTTCTGAATTATCACAACGGCTTACGTAGCCGTTATTAATTATCTGTTCTTCGTTCTTTTCCCTTCGGAAAAAATATGTTTAACGAAATATTTAGAACTTTTTTTTAACACGGTTGTGTGAATCTACTTATTGTTTGATATTAAGGAAATATTTTGTGTTGAGCTTTAAAGAATAAAATTTTAAATTATTAACGCTAAATTCATTTACGAAAATAAAATTGAAAGTAAATACGCATTTTGATTTTTTTTTAAATCATCATTAGTTGATAAAACTGAAGAAATTAATACGCATATAAAATATATTAAAAAAACCTTCGTAGAATTAAAAAAAAAAATATTGTATTGACAAAAAAAAATATCAATATTTATTCAACATTACGCGAAAAAGTAATACTTTTTGTGCGATTATAAAATTAAAATAAAATATTACCGTATACGGTATCGTTTTGGACACAGTAAATCGAAAGCGGGGATGTTTGTACCGCCAAAAGCGGAACGGTGTGAACTTCTTAAACT
This sequence comes from Lycorma delicatula, assembly GCF_047948215.1. Lineage (NCBI taxonomy): Eukaryota > Metazoa > Arthropoda > Insecta > Hemiptera > Fulgoridae > Lycorma > Lycorma delicatula. Next base: position 148,131,425 of record NC_134460.1, on the reverse strand, counting down.
TTCAACTAGACCTGGTATTATTAAAAAATAAAAAACTATAATTAATTAATTTCTGATTTTTTTTTTGAAGTTTTACTACAGCTGTCGTGGACATATATTAAGAGAAAAAAAGTAACTAAAAAATCGGGTCTATTTCGATTTTTAACTTTTCCAATTACACGATTTTTAATTTTGGTTTTGTTTTTAATTTTAAGGCTCTTACATTTACGAATTTTTAGAAATATATGTAAAGGTACTCTACTAATACTAATAATTAACGGTTAGAAACTTGCATTTCGTGCGGTTTAATCGGCCTCGTATAACTGTATGACCGGATCGGACGAAGTAAAAGGAATTTGAAAAGAAACAAATATTCTGCCCCCTAGAAACCCCTGTCTTCATAAAACTCGTGCTTGTGAGAATAATAACGATGAATAAAAATTAAATATTGTTTAGTTTACTAAAACTGTTCGGCGTATTGTAATTTCTTCAGAGCAACAGTTTGGTTTTTAGATTTCCCGTCGCGGCTTCGCTCGCGAATACATAATCGTGATTATATTTCGCTCGCGAAATACATAATCGTAATTATAAACATAATTACCATCACGATGTTTATTATTATGATGATAAAGATCGATTCGATACCGGTATAGTATAAAACGGCCAAAATGCAAAAAAACAATTTATGCTTTCTTACCCCGTAAACTATTAAAATTCAAAAAACCCGAAGCTTGTTTTCCGATATTTATCTGAAGAATATTTGCAACTGCTGATCGGGTGAAAATCTCTTCTAATATTGTCGGAAACCGGAAAATCTTTTTAATCATTGTTGTTTACCTTTTTTCACCTTTTTCAAACTCGAATTTCAAAAAATCCAGAAATCGGTTTTTAAATATTCACATGAAGATTACACACATCAAAAATAAAGTCGATATCTTTATTTGTTACTGTAAAATTAAACGAAAAAATATAATTCAATTTTACCTCATTAAACTCATAAATTCAAAAATTCCTTTCTTAGTGTCCACTTACACCATAAGAAGAACATTTTTTTACGTTTAAAAATTTTCATCGGTTTGTGTTCAGTAGTTTCTACTCTGCGTTGATTATGGATCAGGAATGGAACGGAACACAAAAATGGCGGGAGTTTCAGTATTTCTCCCCACAGATCGCAGAGCCTGGACAATGTCCCTTGCTGCTGTATCTTTCTATTATCGGGCGGATTATTGGGTGTTATTTTGTGGCGGTTATTAATTTTAAGTTTTATTTACGGACGGATTTGGTAATTTGCGTTCCTATCCGCATGGACCAGCGGGAAAATTAATTGCCGAGTCTGACCGTGGAAAACTGAGCTTTTGAGCCTCGTACTCCCGGCGTGATTCCTCTTCAGTCGCCTTTTGGGCTAGTACGAATACGCCTATCGAGGCCCTAGTTATTCGGAGGAAGCAATGCGCCACCTATTCCGGAGGGAGTCGCATGTGCTGACTGAAATGGATCAGCCACGACATGTTATGAATTTATATGTTTATATATAGTAGCTGCAGAGGCGTGCCTGTGGCACGCCTCTGCATACAAATGTCCTTAGTAGGCTAGGATATATATTTACGGACGAGTATATCTGGATACATACTAATTTGTCTGTGTTTTTCTCTTTTTTCTTTTAAATATTTATTAATTTTTAAGGTGCTTGTACGAATTTATATTTTTACTATACAATCCAATTTTTCCAGATTAAAGACATTAACCGGAATCGCTTTTGATTATCAGGGTGTGATGGATAATTTTTTATTATTTTATGATTTTTTTCTATTATTTAGTCGGATTACAGTCTGCCTGTTATAATTCACTCGTCGTTTTGATCTTACTACAGGAATTTTGTTATTAGCCTATGTACTTAACGTGTATTCTAAAGCATTGGTTCAAACGCAGTAAATGCGTAGAATAATGATAATTTTTTCGATAATTTAACTTTTTTTTTCCGTGACAGTATGTTTACCGTATTCATTGATTTCTTTTGCCTCACCGTTCTCTTTGTAATTTTTTTCTTAATATCTCTACGTATATATATATATTTTTTTTTTTTCAATCTTTCACAATATAATATTACCTTTTCTTTTCATCATTATTTAAAAAAAAATCTTTTTACTTTATAATTAGTATTGTTCTAGTAGGATTAGAAGAATTTCTTGAGGTATTGATTTGTGAAAAGTTATTGATCAGAAGTAGGTCATCCATCCGTATTGTTGTGTTAAATTATACTTTATTTTCTATTGCCTTTCAATATTTAAATCGTTTGTTTTTATGTGGTTTTTTCTTTACGAATTGATTTCTCATTATTGCGGTAATTACTGTGAAACTTGTTAATTTTAATACGTTCGTACTTATTTAGCTGTCGGTAATCTTTGGTCGCCCGGTTTCATTGTTATTATTGAAGAAAATATTAAGGATTTTTTTTTTGTTTTAAAATAATCAAGGGATGCCTGAAATGTAATCGGCATTTACACTACACATTTTTCCAACGGTGAACCGGTTTTCTCATTTCGTCGATAAAAAATGGTGGCGATCTTTCCTTGGTCCACATTATGTCCTCATAATGCCTCATTATGTCCTTCGATTCATCATCCGTGGTGAAACGTGTATTTTCTTAATATTCCCCTTTAATTGCAGAAATAAATAAATAATAATAGTAAATTAATAGAAATTATCAGCTTGCGTTACGTACTGCCGGGTTAATTGTAATAACTCGATTGTTTGTCAACGGACAAATTAGGTTTCATCTTGTTCAAAATAAAACTCTTAATAGATGTTGTAATTGGTAAAAATTTGATCGAACAAATAATTACTAAGATATTGAAGATTAAAAGATTAAGATGGCCGCCGTTTTGAAATGTTTGAAGATGACGTTGTCAAAATTATCTGTTTTATTGAATAAGACGCTAGTCTCAGATTTGCCAAATTTAAGTAAAGTAGTTTTACTCGTTCCTGAGAAATAATCTTTTTGTTGAAAATCACAAAATGGCGTCCAGAAGGAAAACAAAGCAAAATAGGACTTACGTCGATAACAACTTTTTTGATCATTTTGGTGCCCTAATCGGTATCTGAAGTTCGGGGAATACTTCTCGTAACACTCCGTATACCAAATATTTATTCAATTTGACCGTTCAGTTTTATGCGGTACCAGACTACATCTAATACGGAATTTAATTAACGTATTTTTATTTTTTTACCGATTACGTTGTACATTATTTGCGTCGGTTGTTTCTATTTTGGAGTTATCAGCCATAGTTGTTGTGCTGATTCTTTTTCCACCTGTGCTGATCTTTAAAATCAAACTCATTTACTACGTACGTCATACACCTTCGATTTCCTGTAGTTTGCAATATTTGTCGTTACAGTTTTTCCCTTCAACAAGTCCCGCCGTTACGCGGCCTAATTCGTTCGACCTAATTCGTCTCTTTACAAGATTTTACTATTAATTTTTCCTGTCTATTCCTCTTAGAAAATCTATTTCTGATTTTTATCGACCAGTATGTTTTACCACCTCAAGCGCTACACCCCTCACAGTTAACCTCAAGAATTTTTTTTTATTCGTACATTTATATTTCATATAGCAGGTTTTTTCTGGCGTTTACGTCATTTATTAGTATTTACCGGTTTATTATTTTTTTTAAATTACCGGGTAAAAACTACAGAGGTTGATTATTCGATTCAGTTTCGGTGAAATTTTTATATTGTCCTCTAATTATTAAGAATTAAAGATAATTTTTTTTTGTAGAAGGATTCGGCATATAAAACGATTCATTCGCTGAAAATAATCTATTTTTAACGTTAATTCAGCGAATATTATTTCTTTTAATAATATGACCTCGTTATTTATTTTGAACGATTAAATTTGCGCGTAATGCCTATAATTGATTGATATTAGTTTTGCTTTCAGTTTCTTAAAACGCATTTAGTTAGGTTCAAACAAACGCTTCACAGATATCGCCTACTCTTATCTAATATATTTCTAATCAAACGTGGTAGTAATTTCCGGTCCGGCGAGGACGCTGTTCGTATACCGTGACCGCACTAACGACCGACACAACACCCGCCCTTTACACTAAATTAACTTTTAACAGTGAAAAGAAGCATTTTATGTACCGAATTTCCTTTGCGGTATTCATTTTGTGTAAATTTTAAATTGTAAAAATTAATGAATATTATTACTGAATTGCTCAATTGATTTTTTATTTTTATTGCGCAAGGATAAATACGGTCGTGAAAAAGATGTTTTTTATTTTATATTTTATATTAAACATTTAAATATAAATGTTTACGTCCTAAGTAACATTACAACTAATTTATCGTTATTCTTATTAGGTATTCTGTAACCGGTTTATAGGAAATTTCTACTTAACAGTTTTTTTTTTTTTACAAATAACATTAATATTTGTCCGTTTCACTGCATTACATTCTTTTCCCTTTCTAATCGACAACGGTAAATGAAGTGCGTGTAGGCTAATAAAGAAACGTACAGTAGTTTCTCTATTATATCTTTAGCTACGAGTTTGAAATTTGGTATTTAGTTTCAAAATAACGTCTTTCATTTTATTCCTGGATCAATATTTTTTCTACCTGTGCTGTAATACAACGGAGGTTAAATAATATTTCAAAGGAAAAATTTTTCTAATAACAAGTGCTAAATTCCGGCTGCACAATGTAAAACGGATTACAACATACCATAATCGCGTAGGTTAGATGGAGAAAGCTGCTTTACGCGGACTGACGAACGGGAATCTGGCTCACCGAACGTAACCGTTGAACCTTGCTGTTGTACCATTTTCTCTATACAAGTAAAACCAAAAGCACGATCTTTGTCTTTTTTCGATTTTTTGAGTCTTCAAAAGTTGATTTTTCGACTTTTGAGAAAGTTCGACTTAAAAAAAATCATCTATAAGGATGACAACATCTGACAGTACCGCAAACCGTATGCGTGCGCGTACGCATATGAAAATATATTTTTTTCATTCCGTTTTCTCAGACGCACCAGATTTAATGAACTCTTTTATGGTTTTTTTATTGACCACGAAAACTCTTGGCTCAGTATTTCAATCCTGGCTTTCTTGAAATTTAAATTCGCATTTGGGATTTTATCAGGAACGAGTAAAAGAAAGTTTAATGCCTTGCCGCAACTTTTCTCGTCCTTTTAGTAATCGCTTTTAACTTTCCACAGACATAGGTATTGCCGTTAGGCTGTGTTAAATTCAGCTCGGTGAGGAAAGATGGATTCATGAAAGTTTGGTTATCCGATATCATGAAGTACACCGAACGAGACGGCAGCAGCGACTGACTCGTGACCGAACTACGGTTTGTTTTCTCCGCATTAACAGCAAGGCGACCCGGTGCACCCGAGAAAAATTCATCTAATTCGACGGAAGTTGGAAGTTCGTTTACGAACTCTGAACACTAGCATCCACACACGGGTACAAAGGGAATTTGGTTCAAACGATCGATGTTCGACGTACTAGGTACTCGTATAAATTTACCTAGCGCGCTTTAGACCGTGTATAAGCTAATCATTTTTTTATTTTGCGGCTGTTAGTGCTTTACATCACTCATCCTTGTAGGAAGTACGAGTATTTAATTATATAGTTCATTCGAGGTTTTTCTTTCATTGTATATATATTCTTATCGGCTTGTCAAATAAACATTAGGTTTTTACCTCGTTCATCCTGATTAAACGGAACCGGCCCAGATGAATGAAAGTCCTTTGATCCAGAAATATCATTTAGTCTATTGATATCACAGTAATTGTCATTTGATATTAATTTTTAATGCGCGTGTTTTTATTAATATTAAATTCAAAATTTAATTCTAAAATCAGATTAATTATTAAAAAAAAAAAAAAATAGGTCCGATAGAAAAGAAAGAAAATAATAGAATTTCTCTAAGAGAAACTTACAATACCGTCACTGTAACTTTTCTTTAAATGAAGAACGGGTGTGATCAGCATGCTGTATGGTTGCTAGGGTTTACGCCTGTAATTTAAATACACATCTAACCGATATGTTTATAATCTGTAATTTTTCTAACAAGTATGTGGAAAATCTAAATTTTCCGATACGATTAATAATAATAATAATAATAAAAATTAAAAAATCGATTCGATTTATGCATTTAAAATACTTAATCGATTTTAAAAAAAATTCTGTACAAAATATCGAAATTAATGGCGTTCTGTAATGTTTTTACAGAACTTTGATGTTTTGTAACAAGTAAATAATAAGTTTTTAAAATATCGCGACGTCTTATCAGTCCGGATTAAACTTGTGTCCGGATAAACTAGGTTATGCTGTAATCAGAATATGGCCCTTCTTGAAAACCCTCAATCCAAAAGCGCCCAGATTTGGTGAGGATAGTGAGTTAATGTAGAAAGTCTTTACAAGTCTGTACAAGTCTTAAAGCGGTATTTGTTTATAAATGACGTAAATATTTATTGGTTTCACTATAGTACATTCCTTTCACTTTATAATCGGCATCCGTTATGGATTGCGTGTAGGTTAGTAAAAACATTAGAAAATATTATAGCGGTTAATGTATTTTCACGAATGTAATTGTACCTATAGTGTTTATTATTGTGCTTCGACCGCGTGGTTTAAGAATGAAATTTTGTTAGACGTTAAAATTTTTACTTCGTTGAAGAATTGTTTCTATTTATTAGTTCGAGTGTAATTATGTAGATTAAATGTAAATTATTCTTGTGAGAACAGTACGTGTAGGGAAATAAATTTAATAAAATGTAGAAGGTAGTTTTAATAATTTATTAAAAATAAATACAAAGAAGAAAACGAAACGCTATTTATTCATCTTCTGAAATCGTAGTCCTAAGAAAATTATAATATACAGGTTTTCGTTAGGCCTTAGCCACCCGCAAATAAATTTTTTTTAAATTAAATTCCCTCAGGAAAAAATAGGGACTGGATTTACTGTTTTCATTATATTAGTTATCCCGTTTTCTAAACGCCTACAAAGTAAACTTCTACAATTTCATTCGTTTCAATAATTATGAGCTCGGTTGAATTTTTATCGTTATCTATACGATAGAAATGGCCGATATCTAAAAATTTCCGTATTTCTGACTTTCATTTGGTCAAATAGAAAAATTAGAAATTTTTTTACATAAAAAGTTACTTAATCGGAATTCCGATCCTCGTAGTCGTAAAAAATTGAAATTTTGCTCGGGAAAGAAAGGTTAGCTTTCCAGAAGAAATTGCATCTTTTATTTTGCAGGTTTCAGATCTTGGAAAAATAGGAATCCGTATAAATATTGTGTGGAATACATAATTATGCCCTAAAAAAATTTTAGTTTTACTTGGTAGCGTCTAAATTCATTTAAAGAATAAGGTAGGTAAATAATTCATCTCTTCTTATACTGAATTGTTTTTTTTTAGGCTTGATTTAATATATCATATCGTTTGCTATAGCTTTACGCACATCCAAAACGCAAGGAATATTCTCGTAAAAAGAAAAAAAGTTTATTTTATTTACCGTTACGCGATGCTCATCTCTAGATTGTGAAACCATGTTAGCGGCTGTTCCTAATAATCGCAAAATTATGGTGAGAATTCACGTTTGCGTTAATTAGAAGTGATTATTTTTATTTTACGTTGGATTGCGTCGAAAACAATATATTTCTATCGGGATGTCCGATCCGCTTTGTTTCGGTCACTCGGCTGCAGTCGAACCGCAGCCATCGATGACTACCGAGTAAAGGATCAGCTCTTTCGGTACCCGGGTCTGGCCTCTGAAGGCGCAGGGTAGAGGTCACTCTCGGATAAGTTTCTTCGCTGTGTTTTGTACATTTTTTAGGCTGTTGAAAAGGCTGCTTCACACTTAGCTACGTGAGTAAACCTGAAAAAAGGTGCTTATTATTTACGACTGTGTCGTATTAGAGAGCGACTTGTGAGTCTCATCAGTTCGCTTACTGCTGGAAGAGAATACGAGCGGCTACAAGGACAGCGACTGCGGCCGACTTAGATTCGTACGACTACGAGAGACTGCGGTCGTCTTTTATAGGCTAATTCGCGCCACTGTCAATTGGAAGAACTAGCCTACACGTACATACATACTGTTGAACTGTCAGTAGAACAAAGCTTTTATAGTATTGTTTGTAGTTTTTTCTTGTGGGGGTCTGTAGTATCGGTGTATTTAGTTACAGACTTCTCGAAAAAAAGGACAGTATTATTTTCCATCGTACGGCGGAGTGCGGGGAGAGGATGAAAATGAATTTTTTTTACGTTTTGAGGTAAGAGGAGTACAAAAATACCGTATACGTAAATAGGGGTTTATTATACATTGTCTGTCTCTCTGAGGAAACGGGACATATTTCACAGGTTTCTGCTCTCATCAAAATAATGAAAAACGTTCACATAAACATAGGTCTGGAGACACTTCTCTTTAGCGAGTTACGGCTAGCGAAAGATTTATTTCACTGTACGATAACTTCATGCGTATTAAATGACTAATAAGTCATTTAACAAAGTTATTGTATTGCAAATCTAAAAAAAGGTTTTCAGATTACAGATTTTTCAGTTTTACTTCGGATATCATGAAAACTGTAGGAGATACAGTTCTGGAACCTATTCTATTCAATTTTCCAGGTCAAAAACCGTAGGAAGCCATTAATTCACCCCTTACTTAACGTCCTAAAAATTTCAATACGACCTCATTCCACCGGAGAAGCTGAATTCCAGGCGAAATCTTTCGTTAGCCGTAACTCGCTAACGAAGCCTTTCCTATGCTTATTTGAACTTTTTTCATAATTTTGATGTGAGAATTACACCTCTGTGAAGTATGTCGATTTCCTCGTGGGACAACCTGTTTAATTGGCTTATGTATAAAATTTTGCGTCTCGAAAATCTCCGAAACCATAGATCTAAGTTAATTGAAATTGAAACTACTAGTGCTGTAGTAATGTATCTGAAGTTATGCATATGAAAATTTAATGAAGATTGGTCGAGTCATTTTTGAATTACGCTTAATTAAAGTTCGAAAAAAATTTGAGCGGAGCAAGTTAGAAGCGTGGTCCGTGGTTTATAATGCTGCTAGTTGGATCGCGGAAACTAAATAAAATAACCAAAAGTCGATCTTCTTGCAGTTCTACGTAAGATGGTTTTAGGTTGTTGTAGTTTTTCAAGGTGTTGATAAAGTTATTGACCGCCTGTAGTTTGCGTTGTACGTATATCTATAGAACGGTAGCGTTTCCCCACCTTATTCCATACAGGTAACTTTTTCACAAACGCTCAGAGTTTTTTCTATCAATATCCGCGTGAAATATGTAAAAGTAGTAATAAAATAATAATACGGTTTAAATAATGAAATTTATAATAACAACAGGTGGACGATTAAAAACAGATTGAACGAACCTGCGTAGCGAACTAGCGACGAAGCGACTGCGAGAGGCCAATCCCACTTAGAGGGGATCTGTTGCTTGTTGTATGTCGTAGCTAATCAGCCGAAAGGCGCGCAGTAGGTCGCTGCAATGGACGCGGTTCCGTATCACTCGTATTTGGATCAGACTTACGTACTCGCGTGACCTTTTAGCCGCTCGTAGTCTCTTTTGCAGTGTACGAGCAACCTTAAGAGTCCAAGTCTCGGTTGACTGAGAACGTATTGATGTAACCTCAACGTTACTTGGAGATTACGTACAACCCCCCTATACTATTATAAATCTATCGGCAAATATGTTGGCGCAGGGACTGAAAGCCTAGATACTAGTATTTTGCACGCATTGGCCTGTTACAAGCAAACTATAAACACTGTCATTTTCTATATGTCTTTGGTGGTGTTTTATAAAAAACAGTTTTCGTAAAATTGCTGTAGCGTATGTGATTTGTAATTTTTCCAAATTATATACTTGTTATCTAGGCTCACTTCCTTTTGTATAGCAAGCAATAATAGAATCATTCAGGAATCGTACGACTAAAGTGTTATTTATGAATTGTTGTAAACACAACACGAAATTCTAAGAATTTTATTTTCTTATTTTTAATCTGCTCTAATCATTACTCTGTGAGGAATCATATGTCACATATCACTTGTAATTATTACTAGAAGTGGTTATTCAATGAAAATTGTCTTCAATGTTTATAATTTCTTTTTAAAAACGATGCCGGAACCAGAATAATAAGAAAAACTGAAGTGCTAAATACGGTTGCTTAAGCGACAAAAGTATCAAAACTAACGGTGCAAAGAATTATAGCAAAAGGGAAATCAAATGAAACTGAGAAGCCATCCGTGTTCGTTTTGCCTAGAAAACGTATAAATCGCTCCAGTATTGTGTGCAATTCAGATTCGTTTGACACAGATGCTTTGAGGCGTTTAATAAATAAATTTTATGTAACCGAAAAATGCGTTCCTACTGTGAAGAGAATTGTGCAAAAAACCCGCATAAGTGAACATAATTTCAAAGTGAAAGATAATTAAGGAGAATATTACGTAAAATGGGATTTAGATGAAAAAAACAAGACAACCGACAGAACTGCACGACAATAAAATGCGAAGAATGTAATTTCTACGACAAATTTCCCTGTTTCTGGAAGAAGGAATACCGATTGTATACAGAGATGAAAACTACATTCACTATAGTCATGCGTCACCAAAATCCTGGGTAGACACAACAAACCTAAACCTTAACAAGGAACTGAAAACACCAGCATCCAAGGGCTCACTGTAAATAATGGTTCTGGCTTGCTGTAATAAAGGATTCATTAACAATCCTTTACTTGTATTAGTCAAATAAGAAAGTAGGTTATCCAAATCGATAGATTCCCAAAATTACACGAATCGTTTACAGAAGTGTATTCCCAACTTGCCACTTCGGTCGGTCATTGTACTAGATAACGCATCGTATCGCAACGTTTTGCTACAAAAACAGCTAAATTCTAACTCTTTAAGAAGCGTTATGATAAAACGGTTAGTCGAACAACGAACTAATTGTTCTTCAGCTATGACGAAAACTGAATTATGCGATATAAAATTACAGAAAGAAAATCAAAAGAAATTTCTAATCGATGGCGTTTTCGAAAATTACGGTCATACAGTTCCACGGTTGCCATCGTATCACCCTGACTTAAATGACATTTAAATGATTTGGAGTCGAGTAGCTAAAAGAAATACAACTTTTAACATGTCGGACGTTCTTAAGTTAGCCGAAGAGGAATTTCATAAAGTGTCTGAAGGTGAGTGGAGCTGTGTCAGCGAACATGTTGTCAACGTTGAAAAAAAATACATTGAATATAAACATAATATGACGTGCACGTCGACAATTTTGTGATAAATATGAATTCAGAATAGGACACGAGCTCTTTAAAGTCTACCGACGACAGCGACTACGGAATTTTCGAGCTACAGCAATAAAGCGAATAGAAAAAATAATTATTTAAAGTACATTAAAATAATAATATTAATTGGGATGCTAAAGTTTTAATTAAATAGCATCGTAAGTATTTTTGGTTATAAATATCATCTATATTAAACTGAGAATGTTTTCAGTCGGCCTAGTACCGTGTCAAATGTTTGCTGAACGCTAGAAGCTTTTGTGCTAACTTCCGTGCCGATAGTTCTGCCGGGCACTCTGGTCAGATGTATTGATGCCGATACACTTAATATGCTCTCTTGCTAAATTATATATTTAAAAAAAAAAATTATTCTTAAAAAGGTTCCGGAAAAGCGTAATTGTTCTCACCAGTTAATCGTTCCGATATTATTATTATTATTCCGTTTCCATCAGCTTCTGTTTACCGCACACACGAAATAACAGTTCATATAACTTTTCTTTTTGTCATCGCTTCTCTTCTCTTCTTGTTGAGACGAGAAATCAATTTAAATAAAAATTCGAACGTTAAAATAAGTTATTAAAAATATACAGATACAGATAAGCTTAAAATTGATTGATTTATATTGTTATTATTTTTTAATCATCTCGGTTATCTTTATGATAACGGTTATTAATAGTAACTGAATTAATCGGATAAATTATTCCCGATTAATTAATTATTCTATTTACATTTAGACGGCTGCTTAATGGAAGAAAATTAATTTTGTGCATTATCGTATATAATTAATTTTAAGAAGTGGAAAAAATAAAACAAAGCTGAAATCTGAACCGGTTTGAATGTATTCTATTCAGTACGCGTATTTGCTATAGCTTTTCCCAAAAAAATCATTTCAATAATTTTTTAATAATTAGGATCAGTTTTTATTTTTAAATCTATTTTTATCAGTTGAAAATATTTTAATTATTTCTTTTTTTAAAATTATTCTAAGACTATTAAAACAAAATTCATTTGAAATATTAAATCTATTTCATTAATTATTTATAATATCGATTATTGGTTTTTCTCTTTAAGTGAGATCTGTATAAGTAAGGAAAATGGATGGCTAGCAGAACCACGGTAAAAGGCATAATTATTATTTCACGCTGAGTTTCAACATTTCTTGCCTACATAGATAGCGTATGAAATGTTTGATATGAAATTAGATGCTGATTTACCGCTTCTGTAATATCACATTGGCTATTAAATTTAATAACGGGTAATAATTACCAATTATTTAATCTTAACTAAAAAAGAAATCTTTTCCATATATCTTTGGTTTTTTGTTTTTATTATTATATCAATCGTTTTGATAGGCTACATCATATTCAGGTCGACACAAAGTATTGTAGACGTGGTTTGTTGATAAATCAAAATAATGTCGGTCACTAAAACAGATATATGAAATATTACTACAAAGGTCATTCAATAGTTACAGAAATCGCTGTGCTGCTAAAACCGTTTGTTTATCGATGTGACTTTTTTTTCACTTTTTAACATAATCTCCAGCGAAATTAATATACTTACTAGTCTCGTTTCTGAATCGGCTTATTTATGCCTGCCGCAAAGAAATCTTCGTCTTATTGTCGAAGCCAATTTAGCCTATTTTCTTTGACGTCGTTATCGCCATTAAACTTGAATCTACTGTTGGGGGAGGGGGGGAGGGGTGAGGTAGTACTTCCCGATATTTGCCGACGGTTTCTCGTATTAGTGATCTCTTCTTGGTTTCTGAGCTGTGTGAGGCCGTGCGTTGCTTTATTGTGGATTGATGCCTTCATCCAGAGATCAAGAACATTTTTTCAACACTGCCGGTTTTACTTTGTCGATATACACATCACAGTAATATGCGTTTTTTTATTGTTCGCCGATCTAGAAAATCGACGTAAAAGGACCATTTTCGTTCCAAAATATTGTCTTTACGATATTTCCTGCTGACGGTCAGTTTCGGGATTTTTTTCGACCGGTTAGAATACTGTGCAAAAAAGTATCATCTTTTTGCCGTTACCGTAGTTTCAACTCTGTGCACGCGCGGTCGCGCCTCCTTATGATGATCTGTAAATTCTCTCGGAAGCTGTCTTTCGCTTATTTTACAGTACTTGCGTATGTCAATCGTTGGAGTCAAAAATTCAATCGGACGTCCAGATTCGAAGTTCGACCGTCTTTCTAATTTTCTAGTCGCGTGTATATATTTCTGCGGTTCGTATAACTTTGTCCGTATCGTTCGGTCATACAGAATAAATTTTAACCGGTTTTTCACCTTCGGACAAAAACGGATTAATGTTTGCCGCTCAATCGATTTGTAAACGAAACGATTTACTCAAGCAGCCCATCAAACGTTATTACAGGGGTACCGACTTAAGTACCGTTAGTTTTGCCTCCACATCTATTTGTGTCTTTAATTATCGAGTGCTCGTAGTACTATTACGTACATTATATTTACTACAAATAATTATATCTTATTTAATTCTAATTTATGAATTGTTTTGATTGTAATGAAAAAGAGGGCGTTTTTTAAATGCTACTAAATGGATTAGGTACGGGGTGTTTTTTTTATCTTCACCTTGCTTTTGTTCAGTTAACTGTATGTTTATATACGTAAAATTACCTGCCGTATCGGAGATTTTTTTTTAACCATTAATCCTGTAAATTCGTTTTTTTATTTTTATTTTCTTAGGCGTTTGATTTAAATTTACTTATTTTTTTATAAAAGTGTAACTTTAAAGGATATCTAAACTGTTAAAAATGAATGTTACGTCGTTACGTTCGGTTTCTTTTAATGTAGTGATATTCACTAAATGTCTGTGACGTAGATTGTAAGGCTGAATGTAAATTGAATTTTCGTGAGCTTGCTGAAGATAATGCCGCAATAATTTATATTCGGTCGGTGAAAAAGGCAACGTTATGACGCTTCACTCAAGTCTGGAAAGGGATGATTGTTCTTGAGAATGATTACGTCGATTGGGAATCGATTGAGACTTGTCGGACAGCCCATATCCGTTACGGTTATTAGATCTTTTTAGTTATTAGAACAGACAATACCGATATCGTTAACTACCGTTTTCGAAATATTCTTATAATTTATCATTTTCTTCGAATGACTGTAGAAAAACTTAGCGTATGAAATAATGGCTTCGTTAACAGTAATATTGTTTACCGATATTTCACGTAGTCGACCTAGTAATGTAAGCGAACAGGACAAGACATTAATGTAATGTGTTAGTATATAGTAATAAAGCATCCGTGATCGTTAACGACAAAACGTTGTTGATACTTAACCTCGATTCGGACTACTTGTCCTGAAAATTTTCAGCCCAGGCTCTGATTTTCATAAGATATATTTTAATTTATAATCTTAATAATTTTTATGTATCGGTTACCAAAAAGATCTCTGAAAAAATTAGCGAGCGATTACACTCTCTCTTATTATAATTGTTTGTTTCAGGATATTTATTGTTAAATTTATTTATTTGTAAACTAAATTGTTAGGGATGTAGGATGTAGAGGGTATACTGAAATGAAACGACTAGCACTAGATAGGGAATCTTGGAGAGCTGCATCAAACCAGTCAAATGACTGAAGACAAAAAAAAAAAAAAAAAAAAAAAAATTGATCGCAGATAAAATTAATTTCATAAATAATAAATATTATCGAGTCGTTCAGAATCGGTCTAAATAAAAATTTGCGGAAAAATTGAACTGCAAAATTAACAGCTATAATTGGGGAAACCGATACTTTGTATATAAAGAATGATGTGAGCGACCGGCCATTCGGACCTGTTTTGAGGGTGTTTATGTATTCGTTGTCGAGAAAGAGTGAAACGTTGAGAAAATCGTTTAGAAAAGTTTTTTGTACGTGTATTTAAAAACAAATATAGTATTGATAATATCTGTTTGGTTTTCCCTTTCGCAAGTGGATTTTGTGTAGCGTTAAAATTATAAATAAATAAAATCTTATAGGATCTTATTTTGTTCTGATTTATTCATGTTAGCGAATGGACTCTTCGAACGGTATATCTTTGTGCGCTACAATAATTGCAAAAAAGTCAATTTTTTCACCCGGTAAAAACGAAGATCGAAAATATATATTTCTTGTTGAAGAAATCTGTGCAGTATTTGAATAGTACAAAGCACAAAAAAATAATTGACGAAACAAATCGATGTAGAAAAAACTATATTCAACGACAATGAAACTTACACTAATTTTCAACATAGTTTTCAGCAATATTTAGACACTTGACCCACCGTTCTCTGAGCTTTCTGATTCCCGCAGCGTAGAAGTTTTTACCTTGCTGTTCAAACCATTCGTGTACCGCTTTTTTGACCGCTTCCTGATCGAAGCTCTTGCCTCGTAAAAAGTCTTTGAGCAGGCCGAACAAATGAATATCAGACGGAGCGAGGTCTGGGCGTTTCATCGCAGGTATACGATCTTTCTAGATCGTACACCTGCGCAGCTGTGCAGCTCGTATTCAGAATATATATTAGTTAGTGAAAATAAAATTTTTGCAAAAATAAACCCGCTAGGTGGCGCCGGTGACGAGATATTTACGAAACAAAAATACAAACAAATTTTCTTCTTCTGTATATACAAAAGGCAGTGTTCGTATGTGGGTCCGCTATAGACTAAACAACTGCTGAACCGATTTACGCGCGGGTTTTTGCAAAATGGTCCGCGTTGTCCGAAGAAGGTTTAAAGCTATTGAAATCCTCGATCTGACCAGTAGAAAGAAAGTTAGGGATATTTTGAACAGACTGCTGTGTTTAGAGAGTAGTTTGAATTAACAATTGGATTTATTTACATTCTGACTTTTATAAAGCGAAAGGTTAAATTTTGTGAAGTTCCGTAATGTTTTGTAAGTTTCTTAATGTTCAGTATTAATTGCAATGATTTTGCAACCATATCTATTTTAGTTAAAAAGTTATTTTTCACCGACTACGGTGTTAAGAGAGTGGTTTGAATTAAATCCAATCGGTAGTGCTGTTGTTTTGCCAGTTGGAATTATTTACATTCTGACTTTTATGAAGTGAAAGGTTAAATTTTGTGAAGTTCCGTAATATTAAGTTTTTTTAGTGTTTTATCAGGCTTTCAATTATGTTCATTTAATCTACATATATATATATATATATATACTCAAATCTAGTGATATCGAAGCATTGCCGGGTCTGCTAGTTTATTATAGATGTTACGTTGATTTAATAAATTACGCGAATGTTTTTCTTTAGGTATCGTCGTGAAGGTAATTAGATTTTTATGTTTATTCTGCCACCTTAATTTTTCAAACATAAAAAATGACTTTTCTTATAACTGTAGTTTCGTTAATTTTACTGGAAAGGGAACTGAAAAAGCATGCGTCAACATTGTGTTCGCTTACTGAGAGAGAACCAGTGCCCTTGACCCGGTGCATACGATTGAAGCAAGCTGCAGCATATTGATTAACAACATTTTTAACTTTGTTCTTTCAAAAAGTTCCAAAACCGCTATAGATTATTGTTTTTTCGTCTTTTTTCTTTAATTTTTTGTTTCGTAAAAATCCTAATTAATTCGTGTGTAAAAAATCGATTCGGACAAAATAATTATCGATAATCGTTTAAACAAAATAAATATTGTAAAAGATCTACTATTACACGCTGAAATATGGTAAGCTTTCTACGTCAAAAGTAGCCTCCAGAATTCTGTTTGTGGTAGTTCAGAAGATAATTTGCGTTCGTGTATGTATTTCTATGTTATCATTATTTTATTTTATTAATGCTTGTATTGTTATTACAATACAATTGGAACATTAGTTTGCATTTATATAAACACAAATATTTTATTAAAATTTACGTAGTTTAATTTCAGTTTTGCTTTATTA
Source organism: Lycorma delicatula (assembly GCF_047948215.1). Classification (NCBI taxonomy): domain Eukaryota; kingdom Metazoa; phylum Arthropoda; class Insecta; order Hemiptera; family Fulgoridae; genus Lycorma; species Lycorma delicatula. The sequence goes on along the minus strand of NC_134460.1, from coordinate 148,114,241 downwards.
CGGTTACAGTTATTATTTTCTTTATTTGAGTGAAAGTTTGTCTGGAGATTAAAAAAATAATTCTAATGTCGCGCTATGAGCGCCCGTACATCGATCGAGTGGATGAAGAAAATATGTATCGTAATTGAGCCAAAACTCCTTTAATGATTTTTCAAAATCGTAATTCGAGAAGGTATCTGGTATTTTTTTTTGTATTTTTACTTTCCCAGCTATAACTCATATTAAATAGTAGCTGCAGCTATGCTGGGAATGTATATTCTAGTTCGACGTAAGTTTTTGGAAAATTGTTTAAAAATATATTGGACATCGGTTAGATTAAATTTTGGGAAAAATAAAAAAAGGGGTAGTTTTCACAAATTTGAATTTTTGTACAGAAGTCTTAGAAAATTGAGCTTTAGCTTGATAAACGTATTGTAAAGCTATTTAAAGTTCTAAATTATTAGGTCGATCGGAATTAGGGGCCGGGAGGATATTCAAATGTTACAGTTTTCATCGCCTCGAAAATCCGTTGACTAAAAAAGACGGAAATCGGTACAAATTTTTGGCTTTTTTCATCGCAGTTTTGGGGTGAACCCCATCAGACAAGGAGGCATCGCGGTATCCGTATTTTTTCCCGCCGACAAAATGTAGCCGAAAATGTTGTTGGTCAAAAACGTAAGGGATTGATGTAGGACAAAAAATAAAACGCCGATGTAGATAAATGCCCTATTTCTGTTTGTTTTCCTTCCGTTAGCGTTTTGTGTTTTTCCAATAAGAAATTATAAGTTAAGAATGGATTATGAAATTCGGTATATATGCAACATCTTCTTCTATAAAATAAGTTTGAAAATTCCAAAATTGTAACTGTTAAAATGAACTAATCATTAATAGCTCCGTAACTATTAATTTTATCGAGTAATGTTTTATTAGATAAATTCTTAAGCTTTTTATTGCGAACAAAATGGAAATTATTAAATTGAAACGCAAAAATTATTTGTGAAAACAGGGATAACGATGTCAGACCGGATAATTCTCATTCTGTATCCCTACAGACAAGCGGGTTAGGTGTTACTCGATTTTTTATTTATTAATTTTCTTCTTCTATTGTTCAACAAATTTTATATTAACGCGCGAGATTTAAGTAAAAATTTTTCCTTACAAGAAAAATATACGAGTGTTTTAATTGTTGCACGAAGTAATACTGTCATATTCCGTATCTGCTAGTGAAATGCCGCAGAATCTCTAAGGAAAACGATCTGTAGAAACCGATTTCTATAATCATTTAGTAAATTTATTTCCAAAATAGTTTCCTATTTTTATTTCGTAATTTATTTGATCGATTTTAAGTAAAAATAATTAGACTGTTTGCCGGCGTTTTATTTTATTAATTCTATAACAACTTACGTAACAAAAAAAAAAAATGTTAAACGATATAAATCACTCTCAGCAACATATACAACACCTCTTCCCGCCTTGGATGTAAATTTACGGTCTATAATTTTTCTTTTGTCCTCCTCTTTTTAGCAAGTTTAATAGTTGTGTTGCGCCCGCGTTTGGTCGAACCGGCTATTCCAACCCACCGTTGGATTATCGGTTCGATGCAATTTTCCAGATACGTAGGTTCGATAGATGAACATTATTCAGTATCGATTCATAAAGAACCGAATAAACTTCTGAATTACGATTAAGTAGCCGATTTTACAACCGGTATTAAATCTAACGCGGTGGACATCGGCGTATTTTTCCTAATATATATTCTATCGACAGTCGTTTCATCTAGATATATCACCGACGAAACCGGTTAAAATGGCAATAACCGGCCGATCCAGAATCTGTGAAAAAACTCCGATCGTGGACTTTTAATATGATAAGCGACCGCGGGAGTTTAGTTTTTGTCCTTAAGTACACGTTTTTCCCCCTTGCCTCCCGGAACCAGAACCCCAATTAAGCATGAACACGGCTCCGGTGCCTTTAATCGCCACACCTGGCGTTTCCCTCGTCTGGCGACTAGAGGCAAAAGCACCTTCCGGAACCGTGTTCATGCTTAATTGGGGGTCTGATTTCGGGTGGCAGGGGGGAAAAAAGTAACACGTTCAGAAAAATTGTACGTCTTCAGAATTGTTCGGTAAACATTAAATCGTGTAAATCCGGTTGAATTTTTCAAAACTAATCTTAAACTTACGACCGAAAAGAAAAATTGATTTTGTTTCAACGTGAAATAGAAAGATAGCGATAAAAAGGTAAAAATTTGGTAAAATTGAGATTTACACTTATACCTTTAAAAACCATTTTTATTTTATAACTACTAGTCAAACTGCGGGAAAGTGAACTTTTTTTCAGTCGAGTTTCACCTGGAATCCTAGTTTCTCATCGCTAAAAAGTGGGATTCCGGTTTTCAGTATTTCTTAGAAAATATCCATTTTTAGTCTACATTCATAGGCGTGGAATTTACAGCATCATTTTCTAATACGATTCTTATCCTGTTCTTTACGCGTTATCAAAATAATTGTTGTTTTTATTTTAATTAATACTTTTGTATAATTATCCACATCATCTAAAAATTTATTTATATTCCACGCGATCATTTATCGGTTATAAACTCGGTAACTAACTTAACGACTGACTCGAGCGGCGTTAATAATGTACGTTACCTTTTTTCTTGTGTTTAAAGGGAGATTAAGTTAAATATTTTAGCGATAATAATTGTGATAACAGTGAGGTTTTTTTTAAGTGTAATTTATTATTGTGAACGTACTGAATAGAACTTGCTTCTTACAATTATGTGTAATTAAATAGTTAAAATTAATTATTTTTGGTCGATATTTTTTTATTTATTATCGATTTCTATGATATATGACAATTATAAGCTTGTGTATTTATCATATCTTATCTTTTCTTTTTAATTTTATTTGTTCTTATTTTATATTTTCAAGGGTTTCTTTGTGTTACCCTCGCAGATTTCCAATCGCTAATAATTTTGTTATTATTCGCCGAATTTAATCTTTAATCGTATAATATTATTTTTTAAATTATGAAATGTAAATAATAAGCTTGTTTTTAAACAACGGTTTTTTCTTCGAATCGATTCCTTTTATTTTCAACTATGTCTTTTTATCGATTAGTTCGGGAAACCGGCGTCGCTTAGCATCGAAAGGAAGAAAGTATATCTATTTTCATAAAGAAACTTACTGTTAAGTTTACGTATAGAAAAGTGATAAAAAAATAAATTTACAGCCTGGAAGTTTCTGAAATAATTCTAAATATTTTAACAAAAATAAAATTAATTTTAGATTTTCAAAATCAAATATACTCTTTTTCTAGAAATTCCTTAAAATATTTTTTTACCAATTAAAAACAAAGTAAGCGTAAAAAAATAATACTACTTTCAAATCTTTATATTTTTAATTTTTGAATCGGCGGCAAATTAAAAACGATAGTAAACGATTAAAAGCAACAGTGAAAAACGACTTAAATATTATACAGCGTAGGCGCTGACTTGAAGAAGAAATCAGTCGTATTATTATTTTTATTTTGGAGTTGGTTTCATCGTCTTTAAAACGTTCATTTTATTTATTTTTAAGTACGGGTTGGCTTAAAAAAAATGACACCCGTACGAAAAAGAAAGGCCGTTGACAAGAAACGGAAAAAACATGTCTTGTTAAAAACAAGATCAGGAATGCAAAGAAACGAGGTTAATGTTACCGATCGTGTACTAAGCTTCTCTGGAATGCTAAAATAAAATTATCGTTTTAAAATTTTCTGTAAAAATTTTTTTAAATATGAGAATGGCTTCACGATGCAAATTATTTATTAGTAATATTGTAATAATAATTGAATACCGTACTAATTTGATGACTGTGAGAAAAAGTCTTCAAATCTTCTACGTACGTGTGATTTTTCATTTAAAAATTCTTCAAATTATAGTCTGCACGACTACGAGAGGTACATTTCACCTAATATAAAAATTGATCGTCTAAATAGGTTCATTTCTTCTTGAATAAGGCGGAACATCTTTTTTGTTGATTTGGATTTTTTTAAATGGTTTTTCTTTTTCATATCGATATTGTCTCCGCTTAAATTAGCTGTTAATATCAAAGCCACAATTTTCGGGAAGTCAAATTATCGGATCGCTGTAATCTGCAAAATCAGCTGAATACAATGAATATAAATTTTAGATTCAAGACTTACAAAATCATACGTAGAATTTTTACTTTTAAACGTGATGCTCTAAACTTCAAATACAGCGATCTCTAATCCGGCCGGTCAGAACGCATAATGGATATCATGACTGCCATTTTTTTACACTGTGATGCGGTATATTGAAGTAAAGTTGTGTTGTTCACTCGTATTTTGGAAGCTTTCGGTATATTTTCTTACGTTAAATAATTGATATGTAGATAAGCTACATAGTTGTATGTAGATAAGCTATCGGCAAGTTCATCTGTAAGCTTAGTATCGCCTAGTAAAACAGGAGAAAGCTTTTATAGCCTTCAGAATTGAAACGAATTATAGTGAAGACTAAGAATAAGAAGTTCGTATAACCTCGCTTTGTTTTTCTATTTTTTGTAACAAAATAAGTAGTCGATTTATCTTTGTTAAATTTTGTAAAATGATATTGCTAATTCAGCCTCTTGGGATGTTTCATTCTAAAATCAGGCGCTTAATTAATTAATATTTTCTGCCGCAGCTCTGCCAGAATATTTGAAGGCGATCCAACGTTTAAAACTTCGATGGAATGTTTTAACGATTACTAATAAAACTGAAGTTACCCGAAATAACTTTCTTCTTCGCTTCATTTCTGGGCGACCGGCGGTACGAAGACCTTTAAATGAGAAATACGAGAAAGTTTTACAACGAAATATTTCATAAAATGAAGGCGTAATGAAATGAAACCGGCGTGTCAAGAAACATTTCTCAACGTTTTTCATGTTACACGCGCAAGAATTGATTATGTTAAGAGAAACTTTGCCTTATCGGGAGCGTCTCCGTGCGAGAAAGGCGAGGGAGATCATATGTCCTCTCGGCGCGTAGAATCACATTACCGTCGTTCTTCTAGCGTCAGGAAATATTTACTTTCTGAATTAAATGTAAACAGATTATTTAAAATGTACGACCAAAAGTCGCAGATGATGTCAAAGTAAAAAGCTTTTTTAGAGATATATTTTTAAGAAATATTAATTTCGGCTTCTGCGGTACTACAAGTGACGTCTGTCCTACACGTCTTCGGCTTAAAAGGAAAAAACACAAGGATAGTATTTTATTATTAACAACAAAGCGTGTGCGTAAATTAAGAACAAAGTTAATTTTTTGATCGTCTGAGAAATAGTAAACCCGAACTGTTGATTTTATTTTTTGATATGCAATGCGACTTGTGCCTCCCGAAAATCCCTGACCGACTAGTATATTATAACTGTCAATATATTTTCTTAATTTTACATTAGTGAAGGGTACATTACAAACAGCTTAAACCGAAAAATAATTGTTACAGTTATTGCCGGACCGAAAACGAATACCAAAAAGGATCCGATCGTGTTGCTTCGGCTTTTTTTCATGGCTTTAACGGCTTGAATTTGTCTCCTTGCAGAAACGTTAGGTCGGCATGTGAGGGTGTAGCGGCCAAAACAAATACCGATTTATAAATTATTAAGCGGCAAGCGCTTCTGTTCCTATAACGATAAATTCAGTAGAAGTCGTATTTCTGGTCAGAGGTCGTTCTCTGACAGGATTTATTGTTTTATAGAAAGAAGCGTTAAGTGTAAAGCGGTGATCCCCGATCTTAAAGCTATGCAAATGTTTTAAGTATATATGCGACCGTTCAACGAACCCCTTCATACTTTCATTTTCTTGATCGGCTTACCGAGGTAGAAAATAAAAAGTCTTCTATATGCGCTTGGCATTTTAGATTTTCTGAAACCAATAGAAATATTTTAAAGAGATTGAGGGTAAACAGAAAGCAAATTCTTCAGCGTGGGGAACAGTTTTACAAAAGCGATTGTAACGTCTACTGTCCTGTCTTTAAGAAAAATTAATATTTCATGTATTGAACCGAATGTTATTTTTTCTAGAAACATAAATAATACCGATCTTGCAAACCTTTCTGCCGCTTCAAAATTGCTTCTGATTTATTATGGTGAGTACTCAAAAAATAATGATGAGCTGCAGTCTTAGGTCGTCCCTCCCGAAGAAGAAGCAATCTGTGGAAACGTTTCGGAAATTGACGAAATCACACTGCGTGTTTAATATCTTTTTTTGCATAAAGGAAGACTACTAACTTAAATATTTAAGTTTTGCGATAAAATATTCACTTGAAGATGTTATTAACTCGTGAACTTGCTTTGCATTCTCGATAAGTTGCCTTGTAAATTAATTTTTTTTTATCTTTCGTTAAATATGACGTTATCAAGATATGAAATAATCACCTAGGTTAGCTATCTATATCTACACTATTATATAAAGAGGAAGATGGTTTTTGTTTGTTCGGGATAAACAAAAAAAAAAACTTTTACCCATGTTTTTTGGCATAACTGAAAAGGGTTTTAGATACACTTCATCTCAAAAAAACACACACACACACACACACACACACTAATATATATATATATATATATAAAATGTAGTAGTGGAGGTTTCCAGTTGAAGCGCAAATATTAATGAACCGTGAACTGTGAGCCTCTATCCCATTACTTTTGTTTTAATATCGGGTCTACCGTTAGATATTGCTTCAGAGGATGAGATGAATGATTTGTGGCGTGTATGAAAATGACTGACCGGGATTCGAACCCGGAACCGATTTAACTGAACGATTCGAATCAATCGAATGAATAACATTTAAAAAATAATAGAACTAAATTTACGTTAAATAAAATGATATTAAATTAAATAAATGTTTAAAATTTCTGTTTATTAATAATGGGCTTCCCGTGGGGACTGCGTCAATGCTAGAGTGGTGAGGTTCACGAGCACCATATGAGAGGCTAGACCGATCATCACCATCGACCGGTAACAAACGGGTTGTCCCTTGGGCGCTGTTTTGGGAGCTGAAATGGGTGCTCGTATAATATCTGCGCAAAAAATCGTCCGATTTTCAAAATTCAAAGCGGGTGTTTGTTAGTTAGTTGAAGCGAACTTTTGCACGCATCAGGTACATTCTAGATCCGTTAGATTTGAAGAACACTCCCGTAGACCGAGTTATACTTAGTTGTGGATCCGGCTTAGGGGGAGCGGAAAAAGATAAAAATGTACACTCCAGATGCAACAGATCACAGTTATTCGGAAATGTTATCTAAAAATGAAAAAAAATTTATTAACACGTGCAAATAATAATCCGTTAAGGTGCTGCACCTCTCATTAGAGCTACTAAATTCTAATGCTCCTTTCTTACAGCGAGCCGTTCCCAAGAACTTTTTCAATAATGTCTTATTGAAATCGAAGACAACATATCGTGAGCGATTCATAATCAACGCCAAGCAAAAACTTCTGAAGTTAAATCGATGAAAATTTGTATCCATGTTCTTATTACAGTGCGACTGCATACTAAGAAAGGATTTTTGAAATTCCGAGTTTAAAGAGGTAAAATGGATTAACATTGAAATTTATAATTTTTTTTAATTTCTCGGTAAAAAATGAAAAAAATCAACCGATTTTTGATGACTGTAATCTTAAAGCGAATAAACCGATTTATATAGATTTTTGAAATTCGACCTTGAAAGGTATGAAAAAAGGTAAAAAAATTTTGAATATTGATTGTAAATTTTCCCAATCCTGACTATACTAAACCAGATGTTCAGTAGATTTGGGCTTGCAAATACGCCAGATAATTATTTAAACAATTTCGGATTTTAAGAATTCCGATTTTTTTTAATGGGTGCGGAGGTATAAGTCGCTGTGACAGCCACTGCCACCGTTACTGTACGTGTACTGGCTGCACCTGTCTCTGGTTACTTGACAAAAAACATAAAATAAAAAAAATTGGCCGCTACTGGAAACACAAGTAACCATAGAGCGCTGGCGAGTGCGGGGATGGGGGGAGCTTGTATTATTTTAAAACCGTAGATTTTGAATTTGAAACTTTTGTTAAACCGTAAGTTTTGAATTTAAGAATGTTTTTACAATTGTAATATAAAGCCGAAACGATATGCTTAGCAACGGATGTTTTCGTTCTTGAGAGTTTAATATGTGTTTATATACTGATAGTTAGCTTTCTATGTTTTTGTATGTGAATAATAGACTTTCTGTACCTGTTTTAAATGTCTATTTATTTCCATTAATACTCGTAGCTTTAAATGTCACACCTTCACTAACGGCTCATTATTTTTGTTTCATCCGTTATTAATATTATTTATCAGCAAAATAATCCGTACGATCACAATTTTTCTACGATTTTCTGTTAAGTATTCGCGTTTCGGTTTCATATTCTGTAATCTCACGATTGATTTTCACAGTAAACAATCTAGTTTCAGAGATGGCTATCTCCAAATTTTAAATGTAAATAATTTTATTTCATTTCCGTGCGGGCTTGTGAATGTTAAAGATTTGTTTCTGATACGCGAAGATAATTTTTGGAAGAATTACTTTTGTTGCTGCTCTGTGGGAAAATGTGTAAGTTTTTCTGTTGCGGTGTAAAATTCTGAAAAGTTGAGGTTGTCTAGTTTTATACTGAACAGCTCTCAATTATATTTGTTCTTTTAAATAGATTACTACAAATTAAAGACATAAGTCGCTTAGAAACTATCTTTTATATGTTCAGATGAAATCAGAAATCTTTAGAAAAAGGACTACCTAGGTCGGTTAATACTACCTTTTCAATATTTGTGAAGTTTGTCTATTCTTTCTGTAAAAAAAAAAATCCTTTGCGGGGATTAAAAAACGGGAAGTACCTCTCGGTTGCGATAATAAACTCGGTCGGTGTAACCCTTTTTACTAGACTTTGTATTGATCTTGTTGACGTCAAACCGTATAACTAATGTCGTTCCAAAGGACTTCCAGGAATTCCTGTGCACTCGTTCTCCCTTCCCCCCCGGATCACTTCTACACTTTTTCTTATGAAACATTGCTTATTTCATTCGTCTCTTATTTTTCTTCAACTTATTTTATGTAAAAAGTCAACTCTTCTTGAAAATAATATTTATAGTTTAATATTGAAACGCGTAAAAAAATGATATTCGATGAGTTTTATATCGATTAAATTTTAATCGAACGAATTTGTAAAAATAATTTGCTTATAAAATGCGGTTTTCTTTCGTCTAAAATTTATAAACGGTAAACTAATTACACCAGAAATTTGAAATTCGGTACGTTTTTGTACGTGTATATGAATAAATTAATATCCCTAGAGAAATTTAAACAGCCTGTGGTTTTATTTCGAAAAAATTTCGACACTTTTTCATTTTTTTAATGTAGGACGTAATATTTCTTTTGGTAGAATAGCTTCGCGACTTAACAATTTCAATCTCTTTCCGATAGAAAAGTAACGATTAGCCGATTCGATCGTTCCCGAAATTAACACAGTCATCTTAAAAAATAACCGGCATTCCTTGTCGGTTTTACTATAGGAATCGAGGGATAAATTTACGCTTTCTCTACCGTGCCGAACGAATTATTACATCAGTAAGTGAAATTACACATCGATATGCCGTGCCCGCAGAAACGGTGGTAACACTTTTACATGTTCAGGTACTTAAATATCATGTTAACAGATGATCGCAAAAGCGAACGGGAAACGGAAACCGAAAAGCGATGTCTATCGGATATACGGTTTTTACTCGGAGAGGCATCATAATACAGTTATGCGATTTTCCGATGTCGGACTTAAAAGTGCTTTCGGATTTGGAGCGGACGGAAGAGATTGAGATGAACGATCGAAGTAAAAAATGAACACTTAAAGGGACGAACCAGAATAGATATCTTATCGGTACAGTTCAGTACGTGAAACTATCTGTCGCGAAGCAACTCGAGAAGAAATGAATTAAAATAGTGCCTAGGATAAATCGGTGTAAAAATTATAGACAGATGATCTAAAAATAAGTAGAAACCATTAACAATTCAAGAGACGGGGTCGTATGCGGCTCAAGGAATCTGCCTCAGGGCAGGTGACCGTATAATGTTGGTTGGCAGCACGAAAATCGCGCTGCCAACCTTGACTCAACAGTAAACATATTTCTGCGAGAAAAAACGACTCTGAATTAACTTAAGCTGCGGTAGCGGTTACGTACGTCCTGTATTAGCATTTACGGTTAGGCATCCTGTTCTTCCTTCGATTTTTTTTCTGTGCGGTACAGGTCCTAGATAGTTTGTAAAAAAAAAGATATTTACCACCAATGTGCTACGATACTGGATGTTTACGATCGGTACTGTCTGAGCGTAAATAAATAGACGTTTGTGCAGTTCGTAGCGCTTCGACGCAAATAATTTTATCGACAACTGACAGACAGTGTTTGAAGGGGAGTCAGCTTAAAAAATATAGGTGTTCTGTAACGCACCGGTGGAATATCAGACGACGGGGACTTTGTAACTCACAAAAATTATACGTATTAAATTATATACTTAAATACATCTCAGATGCTTTGCACCCGTTGGAGCCGAAAGAAAAAGCGGTTATTAAAAAAAGAATAAAATAAACAAGTAGTGAATTTTCTTTCGAGAAACGAATCGGTCGTACTCAATACGGGAAGTTAATTTTATAGTTTGTTGTTAATATCTCAAACCGATTCAATATTCTAACCGAAATTAATTTTCACTCTAGTAACACTCTAGTAACCCCGGGGTCGATATTCCTCCACCTTCGTACGGAGAACTGTTCTCGCGAAGTTTGCGAACCGTTTCCAGTTATTTTCAGAGGCCAACATCCACTCCACAAGATTTCTCGTCACAATGCGTTCATCTACTAATCGTTGGCGGTGTTGCGCCCATCTATGGCACTCGAACAGCGTATGTTCGGCGTCATCTACGCCCTGACAATATTCACAAACAGGCGACTCCTTCTTACCAATTCTATTTAGGTAGGTACTGAAACAGCCATGGCCAGACGTCAATCGGGTAATGTGGTAATCCATATCACCGTGACGCCGGTCCAGCCGGTTATCTAATTCATGTATTAGTCGCCTGGTCCACTCTGCTACTGATGACTCGGTCCAGACCGTCTTCCACTCATTCCTGACCACCTCTTCTGCTTCAAATTTATTATGACCAGCCGCCCTTAGCCTCCTACCTTTGACTTGTTGGTAAATTGGCGGAACTGATGCCAAAACACATAACGAGTTGTACGATATTGTACGGTAACCTGCCACTACACCTAATAGCGCCGCCCGGTGCATACTTGTCAGTTTTTGTCTGTTTCTTTGTATATTTACAGCATCAACCCATATTGATGCCGCGTATAGTACAGACGACACCATCGCAGACGTGATGAGCCTCCTTCTTGACGTTCTAGGTACTGTGTGTCCGGCAAACAGCCCCCTGATCGCTTTTACTGACGACGAAGCCTTCTTGGATACCATTTCTATATGCCTGCCAAACTTTAGATTCTTATCTAGCACAACCCACAGATATTTTGTGCTAGTAACTTCAGTAATATATATACGTTGGCGTTAGTAAATTTCCAAGTAGCGGCACTTGTTGTCTTTCTCTTTATGCGATTTAAGGTTTTTTTTATTTTGTAAAGAGAAATGCGTGTAATATTTTATTGAAAATATGATTTTTATGAAATCGTTTACATTTGAAATTACGTAGGATTAAAAATTTTGTGATTTAATTCACGATAAAGTGGGTGTATTTTCATTTAATTTGGTTTTGTAGTACTTAATTGCATTAGAAACAATTTTGTCAACGATGATTTTTTTTTTTGTAATTTGTAATTTACGACCGCGTAAACAATAGAAAAAAATAATACATATATAAAAATTACACGACTGTTTAAAAAAGTGTGTAATGTATTTGGGGTGTATGTAAGGGTATTTAGGGTGTTCGTTCCTGCGTATCAACTCAACGGCTGAACCGATTTAGATACATGACCCCGCGTTGTAATATATATATATATATATATATATATATATGTATGTGTGTGTGTGTGTGTGGTAGTGGCGATTTGCCGGTTGAAACAAACTTCAATGAATTGTGAACTGGGTTTGAACTAAATGATTCGAATCGGACATACATGTAGACTCCGCATTGAAATTCTTACGTTACGGGGAGTGTCATCGTCTATATATATATTTTTTTTAAAATAAATTTTAAAAAATTGAACAAAAACATTATGCACAAAATCGTCACTCTCACAATCTTTAATTATCCTATATTAAAGAGCAATGATTTTCTTTTTAGCAGTCGTGTTGTTTAATTTTTAATATTTTTATCTTATCGATATGATTTAAAATTACAGTTTAACGTTCTATATAACAGTTGTGAAGTTCATATAAATGTGTCAGAGAATAAACCGGTACACGCTGTTTTGTTGTCTAGAAAATAATGACAACGTATTATTTCTCGAATCTTAAAGATACGTAGTGTTCAGTGCTTTAATTGCGTATAAAAAGACTATAAATTGAATTTATTTCAGACTTTATTTTTATACGTTATTATTTTCTATATTCAGTTTTATTTATTCAATTATGTTTATAATACAGACTCGTATTATGTCTTAAAATTTCACAATAATCTACGTACATCCATCTTTCGTGTGGGTATTTTAATTGTAAGTTTTGATTTCATATATTGTAAAATAAAGCACAGTATCGTTCGATTCCTTGTCTTGTTATATTCAAATTTAAAACTTCGACTCAACATTTCATTAAATTTTGGTTCACGATTTGTTGATGTCGTGCGACCCGTAAACTGTTTACCTTCGTATAAGAAAAGGAGTTTTCCCTTCTTAAAAGTCCGGTTTTATTGAATTTTAATCCAGATTTCTAAAAAAATGTTGCCTGTTTCAGTTTTACAATAATCAAATACTGTTTGAAGGAGAATATTGTAAAATGAAATTTTTTAATATATGTGTAGGGGAATTTGCGTGAATCTTACGATTTTACGCGATTCGTTGTTATCAAATAAATTGAAAAATAGTTATATAGATGTAATAATTTGTTGTGAAATTATTTTTTACATTTCCTAAAAATTAAAAAAAAAAAAAATTAAAATCTGGTAGTAGATACCATAAATTAGCGATTTAAAATTTGTTTCCTGTAATAAAAACCTCCTCCTGACAAGGTAGTCCTAAATACTTTTCTCTTTTTTCTTTATTAACTGAAAACCAAAATTACGTAAATTAAGTCATGCGGAACACAAAATGCTACGGGATACGGTAATATCATATGAATTGAATATGTATGTATGTACATATTCGGTTCGGTTAAATATGCAAATAATAAGTGTTGTCCGGTTTGGCTCGTTCGAGTAATAGGAATTTCCAACTTGGTCATTTCTAACCTTATCGTCAGTCCGAATCGCCTGATTTGAACTGTTCTCTTGTGTTACTACTTTTTGATACGAGTTCAAATATAAATTATATTATTAGAAAAGGAATGCTGCTGTTAATTGGAACGCGTTAACGAAAATTCGTGTTAATTTTATTATCGTTTGCATTATAAGGAATGCGAGTGTCGTTTCTAATAATCGGTAGTGATTTCAGTCGTAATGAAAAGTCGTTGTTTTTAAAATAGAATTAATTTTTTAGTCGCTGTACGTTTGTAACATCGCTATGTTTTTTCTACGCGCATAAAATTTTTCAACCCTTTGGTGCGATTAGAGAACTTTTTAAAGTCGATTTTAACAAAATGGAAAGATTTTTATTAGGTTTAATGAACGTTGTACTTTTTGCAATCTGACGTTACTCGGGGCTCGCGGATTTTTATTTTCATGTTTGTTATTCGTGTGGATTTTTATTCGATATTACCTACAATCTTGGTTAAAAATATCGAATAATTCCACGAATTTATGAGAATTTTGTACGGAAGAAATGAATCGCATCGTTTTAATTTTAGCCTCGGTTATTATATTAGTTTGTTTTCAGGAGAGTATCGTTGACTATTAATATCAAATTTTAAGGTGAATTCGGTATACGAAAGTCGTAAAGGTTTTTTTCTATGTCAAATTTCTGTTTTTTTTTTGTCTTTTTTTAAATCAAGTGACTATTTTCATCAACAAGAATTAATGTATTTCTTATACTTCATTTTCTCTATTGTCGTCATTCCACCAAGATGCTTGTACAAGTGTTGACTTAAGTTTGCAGTTTACACATTAATTTTACGATGTTTTATTTAATTATTAAATGTTGTTAGAAAAAAAATATTTTTGTAGGTTTCTAATTATTAATGTTTAAAATCTTAAAGTTAACAATTAATATTAAACTGATGACGATGTATTTTTAAATTCTGTGTTCGTATACGGTAAATTTTATTTTCACCGACATATAAGAGAGCTGTGGTAGATTTGGCTTGCGTATTTGCCGGTAGACAAGTCGTATAGAATTGTTATCGGTACGCTTTCTTTACCTTCCTTTCTAAAAAAACAGATCTCGTCGTCGTTGTTACCATCCGTTCTTTTTCTCTTAACGAATCTTTTTTTTTTTTTGGGCACAACGTACGAAAGCCGCAGTGACATGTTGAGAGGCCGGTTTTCAATCTCGCAATACCACTAGTATTGCGAGATTGAAAACCGGCCTCTCGGCATTGCGGCATTATCGTCCACGGTTTTATTTGTTTTATACTGTAGTTTAAAGGATAATTTGATCAATAACCTTTAATTTTACCAGATTTTTATCTTGATTTAAGTTTTGATCTCGCGTTAATCGACTGTGATTTAGATATATTGTAATTTACATTAAAAGAAAAAGGAGTCGGCACGATCAAATTTTTATATCTTTTTTCATTAGTAACTTTAGAGCCTCTGAACCGGTCGAATAAAAATATCTTGTACGTTATAAAGTGTTATTTAGAAATAATTAATTGTACCTATAATTACTACGCTTTCCTGAAAAAAAACTCGGTAAAAATTATTTATTATTATTTTCAAAAATAACCGAATAAGGATGTTAAAAATAGACAAAATGTACATTACGATCTATATTTAATCGAAACACAAGTTCCAAAATAAACAAATTATTTTTTTTCGAAAGAAAAGAAATAAGGAAATTGCGGAATTTTCTTGATTATAAATAGTTGTTAGGTTTACCCTTCCGAATATGGGGAGTTTCATATATTATCCGTATATTTTTAAAATAAGAAAATATTAAATGTAAAATTAGCACCAACCCTTATTTAACCCAAATCTATTTTATAAAATAGTAAAGGATCTTTGAAATTGAGCGAAAAAATTGACAGATTGTGGTGGCGACTTAATTTTTTTTTTAATTTTTCAAGCGTCATTTGTTTTCAGTAGTGTATGGCAAATCATCATGTAATGCTACACGTCTCAAAAAAGTTTACAAATCATAAAAATTCGTTATCGAAATATGAAATCGGTTACAGGTGTGTATCGTGCACTTGCCGATATATTTGGTGTGCTTAATCGGCCAAACAAAAGCACGGTTCATCGTTCGGTTAAAAACTTCGAAGAAAATTTTCTGTGCTTGAAGTTGAATCACTGATTCACAAAAGAAATGCAAGGTGTCAAGAGAATATTGTTGATGTAAGTGCAAGTGTACGTGACAATCGAAATTTATCGGTTTACATAGTTCACAAGAACTTGCGTAGAAGGTTGTCTGATTGGACTGTAAAGCAGTTCGAAGCGGGTCTAAATATTCATTAAAAAAATTTATGTTTTCAAATAAAGCTCATTTTTGGCTCTATGACTTTGTAAACAAGCAAAATTGCCGTATTCGGGATAATTTCAATCCACAAATTATTCAGTGACTATTAAATCCGATAGAAAATCACTGTTTGGTGTGAATTACGAGCTGGTGGCATCATCGGGCCTTTTTTTTCGAAATTGAGCAAGGAGTTCTTGTTACTGTAAATTGTGAACGCTATCGAGCTACGATTCTTGATTTTAAATTAGTAAATTAGTAAAATTTTGATTCAAATGACATCGATTTCAACAGGACGGTGCCGCATGCTGGGCAGCTGCTGAAACGATTCAGTTATTGCGACAAACGTTTGGCGATTCGATGATTTAAGGAAACGGTAATGCGAGTCGATCACTAAGATCCCTTAGACGTTTTTCTCTGATATTATATTAAGTCACACGTTTTCATCGATAAACCGCTATCGATCGACGACTTGAAAATAAATATTCGACGCGTTATTTATTAGTGGAATTCAAGTTGACTATCGCAAAAGAATCGCGCAAAATCTTATCGATAGATTTGGCTGCGTTAAGCAAACATGTGAAGGCCGTACGAATGATGTTGTTTCTAACTTAATGTAACATTATATGCTTAAAAAAAATGTTGGTTGATATTCCATATACTGTTTGTTTTATTGCAGTTTTACTTTTTGCGCTGAAAATGAAAGACTCTTTATTTCTTTTTAAATTTCTATTTATTTTTTTAGAGTTACCGTCGATACCAATTCTAAATAAGTAAAAAGTAAATATTTAATCGTCTGTTTTTAATTAGTTTTTCTGTCTTTATTAGGTGACGATCAGGTTTGTTTCAATTTATATGTCGGATTGCACAATTCAACGGTTGTGGAAACCGATGCGAAGCACAAGTCACCGGTAAAAAAAATATTATTGTAATTTTCCTGAATATCAATATCCCATACCAGACTTACTAAACATATTGACGGATGAAGTGGTTTTCCCCGTTATTTTTTTTTAAATGAGCCGAATATACTGGTGTTTGTTACAACCGCACCGGAATTTCGAAGTCAAGTGACACCTCATTCTGTTCAAAACAGGGACTTGCTTTGTAGTATTCTCTAAGCGGGCTACTCTCACCGTTGTTTTGCACCTCAGACGCTAATTTAAAAACTTTATTACCTAGACGCTTACCAGATATTAATTTGATCTATATCTGAACTCGAGATATAAATTTTTATTTAAAAATAACAAAATGGCGGACAGCGGGAGAACGAAGGAGAAATTGCCATTTTTCCTAAGGATATTTTTTTATAGTTTTTTAAGTAGAATCCTAAAAAGTACAGCCGGCCCACCAGCTCTCCGTATATAATATTCAATATATGTCATTATTGTATATTAACGTACATAAGTGTTTAAGGGATTATTTTTTGCTTTAAATTTCCGTTAGGTCACGATATCATTACTCACGTATTACGATAATCATAATTTTTATTCTTATATGACGTCGATTTCTTTTCAGTATCTATTGCAGTTATCAGGTTGCATACACATTTTTCTAATCTGAAATTTAAAAAAATCTTTTTTAAATCTACAGGTGGCGCAAACGAGTTTTATGGCTTTAATTAATTTCTACTTCGGTTCTGCAAACGCCAAGTTAATGTAATTTATTTATCTCGTGTTTTGGCGGTTTAAAGACATATTTTATGTTTTCTCAAATATTAATAATTTAGTTTTTCCGCCATTTTAGGGTCTTACATTTGATTTACAAAATTGTAATTTATGCATTTTAGCAACCTTTACGTTTGGTGTTATGAACTAACTCGATAGCTTACTCAGTTATTACATAACGATTATTACAAAATTGTAATTTTGACGGCCGTTTCGTCGTGAACCCGATGGTGGCCATTCCTGTATTTTTGTAATCTCTTACCGTTCTTAACGATAATCCGGGACAAAACGTGTTTACACACGCGTATTGAATTCGGTAACGAACTGTCAGTTCGTTGAAAATATGCAAAAAGTAAACAAAATAATAATTACAAAAGAAATAATAAACTATAAGTAACAGTACTTCAAATAAACAGTACTTACGAAACTATGAAATAAGTATTTTTAAAGTTCCGTTTTAATGAAAAAACTCATGTATTGTCTGCAATAACAATGAAAGCGTAAATTTAGTTAAATATTTAAACCTTTAAGTATTTAAAGTTCAGACTGTCCAGCACAATTTGGAGCAGCTTCTTTTATTAGTTCGGTAGATAAAAATTATCCCAAGAAGTTTGTAAGAATGCGTTTAAGAGTGAAATATTATTTGTTATACTTTATTTTAAAATCCCGGCTAAAATCACTTATTCTATAGTATTTCGTTAGTATTAATGGCAAATTAATATTTTTATTGTTTGTTTGTTTGTTTAAATTTTTGTTATATATAATTTTTTACATATTTATATATGTCTTTCCTTAGCGACTACTACTGTTAATGATTGCCATCTAGGTTTAAATTTTAAATAAAATTTTTAACAGATTTTGGGAGCGTAATTTTGTTTTCCGGTTTTTTAAAACCGTTTAGCCCAACTCTTTATTTATACTTAACTCGGTTTTAATATAAATTTTAACTGAAAACTGTTTATACACCGCGGGTGAATGCGATGAAAGATTAAACGAAAATAAAAGATTCGTACCCGAGCGGTAAACGGTCGATCGGATTACACGAAAGAGATTAAAACCACCTACAGTAAGGAAAGCTTTATTTTAATGTTGACTAATCCTGTTAAACTTCGGTCTTAGTTTTTAATCCGATGTTATTTAAAGTTTCACGTGCGATCGTAACTGTGTAAATGAAATTAAATTTGTAAAAAATATTTTTACGCGATCTTATTTTAGAATAAAAAAACAAAACCGGAGTGTGCTATCCGTCTGTCGTCAGTATCATTCATTATTACCTTTTTTTCCCTTTATAACGACTACTGTCGAAATTTTCATTATATCTGGAAATTTAGTACGTCAAATTCATTTATCAAATAAATTTACCCGTTATTACAGAAACCTTTATTATTGCAAAATTAAGAAAAATTCGCATTAGTGAAAATCTTCATCTCTAACTATATCTATACTATTATAAATGAAGAAATGTTATCTTATGTTTTACGGTATCATAGGGCCGTCCGTTTGTATTCAGTTGTGTTTCAGCTATTTATACCGTGGTAATTTTATTATTTTAATCTATATATATATATACACTGTGATATCTCTTTGTTTATTACAAGAAATATGTCGTGTACGGGCGATAACGCCAAGCGTTTTTTTACCCCCCCTCAAAAAATATGAGAAAATCGACGAACGGTGATCTGTTTGTTTTTGGTAATCGTATAGCGGTACCGATATTTTTTGTCCGGTCTGTCGATACAGAAGTATTTCGTATAATTTTCGAATAACGCTACTCTCGGGTAACAGATCGTGGAAAAGAGTACGCCTGAAAAAGCGTATGGCTTCGTCCAACAAGGCGGAATAACGTGACGCGAATGAAACTATTCTTAACTAGCGCGCGAGAAATCTCGTTCCGTAATTTTTCTAGTCGCTATTTTCTTTTCGTTAAAGAGCTATTTGAAGGATAGAGTTTACGAATTAATTGTCCACTCTATCGTTGATCGAAGGTGAACATTCTACAAGTAATTGACGTCATCTATAACATTTTGCTGCAGGTGACTCGACAATCATTCTAATGCAAAAGTGCATCGCTGCGCTGCTCCGAAAATCTTTTAAAATGCGATAACGTTTAAACTTTTACTGATGTAAGTACAGAATTTAATTTAATTTACCCTTTCTAATTTTCATTTCATTCGTAAAATGCTATTTGTCGTAACCGTATTTAGTCTGTAGCGGCTCAGTTTTAATATTGTTAATATACCGGTTATTATTATTATTATTATTATTATTATTATTAATTTAACTTTTTTCTGTATTCAAATATTAATGAGCGCTTTAAATTACTAATTTTAAATTCTTATTTTTATAGTAAAAATATTGAATCGTAATCAAATTATACCGGTGATATTTTACAGTTTTGTCAAAGACGATTTTAATTCTGTAAAAAGATAAGTAAATGTAATATAATATCTAAAGTTTACGTTTATTACAGGAATGTTTTCGATCAAAATATACAACTTTTAAAGTTTTATCTTCACAAATTCCTTGAATAGTGAAATCCTCCAGAGTATCGCTGCAACGAACGAGGAATGATAGCGCTGTTTAGTCCTTTATCAATTTTTAATTAAAATTGTTAATGTTCTTAGGAAAATTTATGAATATTTTTTGTCCTTTTAAGTTAGGAAAATAATTCGCCTCGTTTCTAGACGGCGGCGGAAATATATGTATTATTACATCGGACAATTGTGAAACACTTTTAACTGTGAAAACGAAAACCTTTTTACTATGGAAATATTCAGTATTTTATTATTATTGAAATCATTAGTGCGCTTGTTTTGTAGTTAATAGCAATAGTTGTAAATCTTAAAGTAGTTTTAAGTTGTATAGTTTTTATTCATCGTGTTGTACTTTCTTTTTACTTTCTTATCGTCTAGAAATTTTAATCGTTTTTATATCGGTAATTTTTGCGTAGTTTTGTATTTGTAAGTTTGTTTGCATTTGATTTTTAAATCGTAAACACGCAATAAAATATATATATATATATAATTAGTTTTGTTAAAATTGTCTGTATTTCATTAAGATGACGCTCTTTTATGTTTTGAAGATTAATCTCGGACACCTTGTCACCTTATTGTTCTTCGTATTATATACTGAAGAAATTCATGACATCTGAAGTATTATGAACGGAAGAGATTTTTTTATTCTTTATTACGCTCGATTCTGTTCTTTTTTGCAAGTATCATAACAGTCTTTTATAAATGTAACCGTGCTTTATCGTGAAGCAGCAGGACTTCTTTTGTCAGATACTTTTTAGAATTACTGTTTAATGACGTCGTAGGACTGAAAATAACAGTCCATTTTATTATTTGTCGTCTCTTTTTTATATAAGATATTATCCTTGTTCTTGTTTTTATCCTCATTTATTTTAATTTCTCGTTTTTATTCCTAATGTTTACAGTAATTTATGTTTTACATTTTTTACTGTATCGTTACAAAAATATGTTCTTATTGTTCGAGTCGAATGTTTTTCTTTTTTTTAAATTATGAAATCCGGTATTTATATTTTGAATTATATTAAGCGATTAGCTGGGCTCGATTTATAAGTTATACCTGTATATTTTACCTTGTTTTATTTTTATGTTTTTATTACGGAAAAACTGCTATGATAAATCTTCATCGGTTAAAATTATCGCTTGCAGCAGAAAACGTTTTAACAGTTGCAAGTGCGGGTGCTCAGGTCGGTGTTGTGTGGGTGTGTGTGCGTTTGAGCGCGTGTTTACGTTAAATATTCTTTAGTCTGTTATTATTTACATTTAAAGATAAAAGGATTTTCGTTATCCGATTTGAATCTTGTAAGGCTTTTATCGTAATCCTACATTTCATTTATTTAACCCGTTTTCTTTTTCATATTTTTATCGTATGTTAAATATCTGTAGAAGCCGATCGAGTTTGAAATTTTCAGTCGTTTGTATTTCTTGAGAAAATGATCTTGTTTTTGTACGGTTTTTTCCGTGGAACTTAACAATTTTTTTAACGTTTCAGTGTTTATTCTTGATTTTAAATATTTGTAAACGGTTTTTAAATCGGAAAAATGTTGAAATCTCTACCTTTGTATGAACTAACTTTTTCAGAAATTTACCGCGGTTGAAATTCAATATTTTTTTCGTGAAATCGGTTTTTGAATTTGTATCCGTCCTTTTAAAATATTCGAGTAGGTATTAATTTGTGTCCAATTCACGAACGGCTGAACCGATCTTCATAAAGTAAATATCAAACGACTTGAATTGGGACGATGAGACCGTTTTATTTTTACAAAAAAATAAAGATTTGTTTCAAACTTATCGAATGGGAGTATAAAAAAGCGCTTAAAATGCGAATTTTAGTTACAGTAGCGTTTGGTAGAAATATATATTTTCATTAAAAAAATAATTTTAGACGTTAAAAAAGTGTATTATTTATTTTAAATGGTTACAAAATTTTTAACAAAAAAAAATGAAATAAATTTTAAGATAATTTAATAAATACGAAGTTAAAAGACAGTAAGTAAAATAGATTAGATTACGGACTTATTCGTGAAATTATACAAATTAATAAAATGTATAAGTAAAAGCGCATTCGCTTGTCAAACTCGTATCATCATTAAATACCGGGTGCTCAAAAAAGAATATCGGGATTTTAATTATTTGTTATAATATCTCTTGGATTATAATGTATACCGTGTTGATTTTAAATTCCAGTACAGAACGCCTTAACCCACCGGGTTGGTCTAGTGGTGAACGCGTCTTCCCAAATCAGCTGATTTGGTAGTCGAGAGTTCCAGCGTTCAAGTCCTAGTAAAGCCAGCTATTTTTACACGGACTTGAATACTAGATCGTGGATACCGGTGTTCTTTGGCGGTTGGGTTTCAATTAACCACACATCTCAAGTATGGTCGAACTGAGAATTTACAAGACTACACTTCATTCACACTCATACATATCATCCTCTGAAGTATTACCTAAAACGGTAGTTACCGGAGGCTAAACAGGAAAAAGAAAGAAAGAAAAGTACAGAACGCCTTTAATTGTAATCCTTCGAGTGACGATAACATTCTTAACAAACGACTTGATGTCTGTGTAAAGGGCACCCGACAACCGTCGGTGTCGGTAGAAAATGTTGAACGGGTCAGGGAATCTGATCTGAGTAGTCTAAAAATCTGTTGGCAGGGCCGGTCGCGAATCTAGTGATAACGGTGAAACTTTATTTTTTTAAACTTTATTATTAATTTTATTGGTCCCTTGTCTCCTTCAAAGTACTTCCCTCCTCTATTCACACACTTTTCCCAGCGGTTTCCACTTCGCGAAGCAGTCCTGGATAGCTTCACTTGAAATGGCCTTTAAATATCGTGACGGATTTACTTTATTGTCATCAGTAGCCTCAAAACGGCGTCCTTTCATCGCAGATTTTAATTTCGGAAATAAGAAAAAATCGCAACGAGCCAGGTCTGGCGAGTAGGGAGGCTAAGGGTCATCTGAATTTTGGCACAAAACTGAAGAACTGACAAAGCCGAGTGTTCGGGCGCGTTGTCGTGCTGAAGGAACCGTGAGTTGTCTCTTTTTGCGGATTTTTTCACATAACCGTGGTAGAACGTCTAGATAGTACTCACGGATCATTGTTTCACCTTAAGGAAAGAATTCAAAACGCACAATAACATTACAATCGAAAAAACAAAGAGCATCATTTTGACATCGGTTCGAGACTAACATGCTGTCTTGGAGCGTGGAGATCCTTTGCCGATCCATTGTGACGGTTGAACTTTTGTTTTGATGTCGTAGATGT
This sequence comes from Lycorma delicatula, assembly GCF_047948215.1. NCBI lineage: Eukaryota > Metazoa > Arthropoda > Insecta > Hemiptera > Fulgoridae > Lycorma > Lycorma delicatula. The sequence continues at coordinate 148,091,066 of NC_134460.1, read as the reverse complement.
AAATCCGGCTTTCGTCTGCCGTTATGATCCTTTGCATGAATGTTTCACCGTCATCGGCTTGTTCAAAAAGTCGCCGAAAAAGTCTACTCGATGTTCTTTGTGCTGTTCGGTCTTCAAACGAGAAACAAACTTTGCTGCGACTCTATGCTCTTTCACTTTTTCAGTCAAAATTCCAATCGAGTACCTCTTTTGAAAGATCTGTGACAGTCGATCGGCGGTGTGCACGCACCAGATCGTTGATTTTCTGAACACGGGTGTCATCAGTTGAAGTCGAATCTAATAATACGTTATCATTTTTTATCGTAACTAGTTAATTGTTTAGCGTATTTCCATTATTGTTTGAATATTCTTAAAAAAAACGTAATTTTCACGAATGATGTTATTGAATTCTAGTCCATCATTTATAGAAGTGCAAAAAAAGAAAGAACTTTTAAACTAATCTATACTATTATATAAAGAGGAAGAAAGTTTTTGTTTGTTCGGGATAAATAAAAAACTGCTCGAACAATCGCAACCAAATTTTTATCTACGTTTGTTAGCATAACCGAGAAGGTTTTTAGATTCATTTCATCTCGAAAATTGTTATGTATATGCTTAGTATATGAACTGAATTAATAACTGTGACCTGTAAGTCTCTATCGCTGTGTGAGCAGGGTTTGTGCTGAACGATTTGAATCGGTCGAATAAATAATATTACAATAATAATAGAATTAAATTTACGTTAAATAAAATAATATTAAATAAATTTAAAAAAATTCTGCGGGGACTGCGTGTAAGGCTAGAGTGGTGAGTTATGCGAGCAGCTTGTGGGCGGCTAGACTAATCAACATCAACTGGTAACAAACGGGATGCCCCTGGGGCGCTGTTTTCGCGACCGATTGCTTTCAAATTTGCAGGAGGATACATTCTTGTTATCCCAGGGAAGGTTTTAAGCTATCGACCGAAGCTCTAGCTCCCTTGAAGGTTAAGATATTAAAACTATTCGTCGTTTCTTCGCCCAACCAAATAGGGTGCCGGCTAGTATTTGTTATATTCATGAAGTCCGTTTGGCTTGGAAGGATATCATAATTTATCGGAAATCATTGGTTTTCTTCTTTCATAACAAAAATAATTTATCTGCCTTTTATGTGAATGTTCCGATAAAATATATAATTTCGTAAAAATCGGGAGGCGATTTCGGTTTTTTATGTCCTGCTTGTGCAAGTATATCTCACTGACGCTCTTAGCCTTGTTTCATTTATTTGTTTTATTTCATATTACCCAGTAGCTCTGCGTTGAACGGTCGTTTCGTTACGCAAAGATTTATCTTCTGATATTTTTATTTTCTTAGTTTTATTTCCGCTTCTTTCTTGAAATGACAGTCCTGATAACGAAGTTCCCTTTCGAATAACATCCGATTCAATTTTGTTCTCTTTCATTCTTTGTTTGATGTAATCGGTAGTCGTTCTGTTTTCTTATTCTAGTTGTATCCGAACAGTCTTAACTTTTTATGCTTGCGCTGTCGGATGATTGAATTGTGTTTGTCCCTTCTGTTTCCCCGATGAAAATAAATAACTAAATAATAATTTAAATAATAATAATAATTAATAATTTTAAATAATAATTTATTTAATCAATTTTAAGCCTTTTTTTATATAAGATTTCGTATTTGTCGATAGACCTATCTTACTTCTTATTAAGGCGCCGTGGTATTTTACTTTATCATATTCATTCGTAAAACACATTTTTTTATAATGTTAAAATTATCGGTTTCTAGGTAAGATCAGTATCTTAATTCCTAGTTCGATTTTCAATCGTGTTCTTGCACCCTCCCCTCATTCTCATACTACTTTCTTATGATAAAAATAAAAGGCCGATTTTATCATCTTGAAGTTGAAAATTTAAATAAATTACTGTACTTTTATTATTACATTCTTTTGAAAAATATAATACTGTAATTCGTAATCTTAGTTTCCTCCGTATTATCTTCTCTGTATTACACGCGTTATGACATTACATTTGAGTTGTAGTTCGATGATTCGCTTCAGAATTATTTATAAAAATATTGTTGGTAGCCCTTTTTTTAGTTCGATTCCTTCTCTAAATATTATCCTTTCCGATTTTTGTTGTTTAATCGATTTTGACTTTACGCTTGTTGCTGCAACAGACAAACATTTTTGTTTAATATATTCTACTATATGCTTGATAATTAATCTTTTATTATTTTTTAGCCTATCTTAATTTTGCTTTTTTTGAACGAAGAACTTTTCATACGTTCGGCGATTTTTCCGTTAATGTGCTTATTCGAGTATCTATTTCTTTTTGTCGCGGCGGAATATTTAAAAAAAATCGATATATTCATTTTCTTAAGTCAGGTTAAAAGATGTGCGTATAATTTGTAAGTTACAGCTATAACGTCGAGGACAAAGTAGTGTTTGAATTTAAAATTATAAAAGTGTGACGTAAACTGCTGTAGAGGAAAGTACTTCGCGATTAACTAATAAGTAAATGTTGTCGTTCATGTGGACCGAGTGGTGCTCGTAAGATACTGAATACCTTCGGGTGTGAGATAAGGGATGGGCTTGCCCGAAACGTGCAGAGTCTTTTGAAAGAACGGTGGCGTTTCTGTAATTCAGATCAAGGCAGTAGGAAAATTTTGTGAAGTTATGTCGGTAGCCCTTGTAGCCTCCAACCCAAAAGTTTGTGTGACTGCAGTTCAAACCACCAGACCGGAGTTGTGTTTAGTTCGTTACTGTGTTCACCGTTCAAGAAAAAGCAAAGTCTGTTTTGTTGCAGGCTGAATTAATGTCCTTAATTTTAATTCAACGTTCATTTCGACGTGAGTGTGGAAAAGAGCCACCGCATGAAAATAACATACGACGTCGGTATAGACGGTTTGAAGAAACTGGATCTACTCTCGAGGAAAAATCAACCGGCAGACCGCGAGTATCAGACGAACTGTCGTACGAATTACAAATCTGCCATCAGATCTCCTAATAAATCCACATTAATGGATGCGTTAACAGACAAGATTCACGAATATGGCGGTCTGAAAACCCACATGTAAGTTTTGAGAAACGATTTGCGATACGCCTTAAGTTAATGTAGCTTCCGGTGAGTTTAGCCGATATTTATGAGAAGGTTAGGGTTACCTTCTGGCAAAATTTAGCGCTTCACTCTGAAAAATATAGGATTATTCGTTTTCATAACGTTACTGTTCATCCGTCGTCGACTCTAAATATTGCATTCTCGTTTACAAATATCGCATCTCGTGCGTCGTAATAAAGATGATGTTAGCTAACGCATTCTCTAACGGTTCATCGTTGTAGACGTTATATTTTTTTTGCTTTTTAAATAAATTATATCTGACCTAATCGACTGTTATTTGAACATCGAAATGGAAAAACCATCGGTGCAGAAACACCCGATCCGGTTAAGTACGGTCAGAAAAGGTTAGTTACTAGGCGGTGAATAGAACAAATTTTTAGAATTTTTATCTTACCTTTAACAGAAAACTGAAAGTAGTCAAAAAAGTTTTTTTTTTTTTTTACATAATTTTGGGTAATAAAATTTTTCACGTTTATGTAAACCTGAGTGTGATATAAAAAAAACTGCTCTGAATTTTTTTACCGTTATTTATAAAGCGCATTGTTGAGCTTCAAATTTATCGGCAAAGACGTGACGGGACTATTAATGTCATACTATTTTAACTTCTGAATTAAAATTTTAAAGCGTAGAAAAAATAATTTATACGTTTTTAGTTATGATATTTTCTTGTATAAATTTTTGTATTAAATTATTTTGGTCTGCATAATTTTGTAACTCGGATTTGTTCGGGGTCCTTTTTTTATGTTATAACAATCTAAATCGTAGTGTATTGCGATATTTAAGTGTTAGGTAAATCGTAAGTAGTAAATTAGACTGAAACTAAAAGTCTTCTCCGTATACGCACGCGCGCTTACGCAATCTAAACATTTGATTAGATGATCAAAGGTACTTTATATAAATATGATTATACAAGTACTTTTTAAGGTATATATATTTTTTTTACCTTAAAGAGACCTTTATGTACGACGGTAGAACCACCGTGGGAAATTAGAAGTGCGATATCGTAATTTAACATTATTTTTTTTATTTTTACTTTTCCTCATTATTATGTTGGTTTCTTTCTTCTAAATTTAACCTACTGTAGATATTTTCAACATTAGAAAGTAAAGTCTTGCAGATTCATATAACTGTCCGATTTTTATTGACGCGTACGCATTCGTATAAAATAGTATATTATAATTTTATTTTCGTACGGATATTGCTTTTATTTAGTATTAAATGTATGTTACTGTTTACTAATAAATTGTCTATACTGTATTTGGTTAAATATTTCGTTTTTTTACGATGAAATTTCTTCAGATTTTTTAACCGATTTAGCGTTCATAAAAAGTGGTTTTAAGTGCCGCAGTTGTGTTATAATAACTATTGTAATAGCTTATATTATTAATATAATTATAATTAATAAGCGATAGTATTTATCAAGTTAAATGAAATTAATTCTGTTGCAGAATATTTCTAAACCGTAGTTATTGTAAAAAAAGGTTTTATTATAATATTAAAGAAGCTGCAGTTCACTTCAAGTAATTCTGTGTATTTAAAGACTGGTTCTATTTAATTTGACGTATAAGAAGATTAGAAAATGATTATAGTCCCCGTAATAGCGCTTCTGGTCGATAACCCTTTGTAGCTTTAAATACAAGTTCGTATAAGATTTTTCTTTAAATTTTTTTCCTGACTTCTGACGTGAGATATATCAAAAGTACAATATTTTCTGTTTTATTTACACCGTAAAGATATAATACTGTATTTAAAAAAATGGAAATTACACATTTTTTTAGCGATGTGAAATTATAATTAAACTAGCTTCCTGTCGCAGCTTCGCTCGCGCTATGTAGTTTTTTTTACCCCCTTACTAGCCTTCCCTTAATGTGGGGGTTTCAACTGTACGATAATTTGTCTGCACCCCTTGAGAAGCATGTACTTCGTCTTCGGCACAGAAATCGTTAAATTTTACATGTTCATCCAGCCCTCTGCGGTTATCAAAGCCGGCTGCGCACGATCTTGTAGCTGTCGTCGTGAGTTATCACGAACTAATAGGAGAAAGTCATCGGCGAAAATGTGGGCCGTGACCCCTTCTGGGAATGTCAATCCCAGAAATTCGTCAATGACCAGGTTCCACAGCAAGGTAGCGAGAACGGAACCCTTCGGGCTTCCTCTGGTGACGGAGTTTTCCACAACTGTGTGCGCATCTTTAAAGAGAGCCGTGCGGTTAGATAAGTAGTCACGTACTACGGCCTGTCGGGCTTCGGGAACATTGCGGCGTTCCAACTCATAGAGGGTTGAACTCCGACACAAGGTAGGAAATGCTGCCTCTATGTCAATAAAGATTACCGAAACATATTTACAGTCGGTGTTTTCCATCTCGGGAAGAGCATTTAAGATCTTATCCTCGGTGCCAACACCTTTCATGAAGGCATACCGGTCTCGATTTAGAAAGAAGTTCATATCTATGTTTTCCCGTAGCCGTTCCACAACCAGCCTTTCCAGCAACTTACCGATAACCGGCAAGAGGCTGATGGGTCGATAACTATCGATCTCACTATGATCCTTTCCTGATTTTAAGAGCGCCCTCACCAAAGCCACCTTCCAGCAAGCCGGAAAGCAGCCCCAGCTAAGGCAACCCGAGAACAGCCTGCCAAGCGGCTCTCTTATGACACGCAGCAGATGATAGAAAATATCCGGGTCAACTTCGTCAATCTCTGGTGCCTTTCTAAGTGCCATTCGAGAAACCACTGGGTCTACGGACCGATCTGTGCGCACGCCAGGGAAGGGTGTCTCCTCTGCCTTGACGTTGACTTGTGCTTCACCCTCCGGAGCATCTGGAAACAAAGCATCCAGGAACGCCTGGTAAGTCGCCACGGATGTTAAAGTGTGGTCTCGACTACCAAACCCGCATCCAACACTGGACAGCACGTGCAATGTCTTTGGCCGGTAACATGACTTCGCGAGCTTCCAGGGGTTGCGCTACAAATCGCACTCTGGTGCCCGGGAGATCGTCCAGAATCCTGCCCAACTTCGCCAGCAAGTCATCGATACTCCATTCAAACTGGAAGTACACACGTTGATAGATAACGCAGTTTTACAATAGCGCGGGACACAACCAGCAATACGCCTATACGCGCCTTTTCAAAACTCGCATACTAACTGCTCGCTGAATACTCCTCGCCTAAACTGAACTCAACCCGTTTTTCCTAGAATATTTATACTCTTAATCAGCAGAACCAGACCCAAGTTGAAACGTGAGAACCAGCGTCCGAGTCCTTATATTTTCCCATGAATTTTTACTCTGTCCGTTAATTCTTTTCATGGAACGTCATCTGTGGTAGGTGTGGGTCGTCGGTCAGTGTTACAAAGAACGATTTTTAAACGGACCTGTAAGCTTTATAAAAATAATTCCCTTTAGTTCCCTTCTGCATTCCTTCCATTACTATATTTTCTACTACTTTCTTCTTAATTGGCAGGAATCCCTTACTGAGGTCCGTTATACCGGTCTTGTTACAATACTTTAATATATGATAATTTTTATTTTTTCGCGAATAGTGTTGGTTTAATTATGTCATAACTATTTCGTTTTTTCTGATTCAGAGGATAAAATGAATGTATTGCAACTTTTCCCTGGAGTTAGTTGTCAGCGCAACATCTAAAAACACAAAGTAAATTAGACTTACGGGTTTTATTCCAAAGTTTTCCGAGTGAACCCTTCTAACTTTGCCCATTAATTCCTTAATGATGTCATCCGTCAAAACTATCAGCTCTGTAGAGAGTATATTTCTTTGACCTACTCCGTTATTCAGTTAAATTTTGCAGAATTTAAATTTTCATCTCGTTTAATTTCTGCTGTTATTATAGAAAAACTGAGTTCTTAAGTGTAATATATTATTATATAACGATAAAATTATTACTTTGTCCTTTTTTTTGTATTTTTTTTTAATATTTAACAATCAAATCACAATTACTGGCCGAAATAATTATTATTGGAAAAATTATTCTTAATCTTATAAAACCTTTCATGTGAAAAAGTAAGTTTATAAGGCGCTTAATCGATTATATTTTAAAATTGCTTTTGAATTTTTCACACGAGCTTAATCTCAAGTCATTTAAAAAAAAAGTTCAAGAAAGGAATACTTTTCTTGAAGTTTTCTTCTGGTTTTTTTTTAATATAAATTTCAGCATCGATGTTAAATCCGATAGATAAACTGAAACTATTTAGGGGATTTATTACGTAAACATAACACTCGAGTCCAAATAGTCTTCGAATTTTTGTTGTTATTATTATAAAAAATGTCGGAAAATACATAATTAATATTTTAAAGATTTTAGTTTACTAGATATAATGCGGTAAATGTGTTCAATATCGATTTCTTTCAAAAATATCATCGCTCCGGTTGTAACGATTCCGGTCAAACTTAGGAATTAATGTGTCAGATTTTCAAGGAGAATGGATTTCAAAACCGGTTTTTCGAATTTTAATACGATGTCGCTTTATACGTATATTTGTTTTAAGAAAGTAATTTTATTAATTCGATTGTAATCTTTTTCCGATTACCTACGAAAACAATTTGCATATAAAAATCGACCGAAACCTATACACTCGTGCGATAATATTGTTATTAAATCGCAATCTATAGCGAAATTTATTATTTTGAATTGTTGAATTTTTTATTGAAAAAATTTTATTTACGCGTCTGTTCTTGGCGGCGGCGATTTAGACAGAGAAGTGGAATAGATGGTCTGCCCTGCTTTAAACGGTATTCCGGCTCAGCGGTCGGGGACGGGGCCGATGAAGACAGAGCTCCGCTGTTTTCATATAACACTATATTGTGTGCTGTGAAATCGATTTAAAATGGATGTAAAGCACATATTAAATGAAAACTTAATGGTATTATATCTGTCGAATCGTGTACGCTGTGTGCTCGAATATGTTGAAACAATAACCTATTGTACGTAAACAGCAGGCGCATTGATTTTACATTCTAAATTCATTAGTACAATTACAACTGTCATAACACAGTCGGTAATCTATCGATTCATTCGTCCCTTGAATGACTGGTTGAATTCTGTATTTTCGATTTCCGTTTTTAATGAATCGACCGGTCGCGTGTAATTTTTACACATCGTTACGTTCTCTAGGGACAGCGGGGTCTTTTATACGGATTTGATTGTTAGATCGTGGATACCGGTGTGCGGTCGGGTTTCAGCTAATCAGACGTCACAGGAGCGGTCGACCCAAATCTGTTCCAGACATCGTGTTTACCGGTACGTTTACACTTAAATAGCATTACGTCTGCGGCTACGTTAGGCTTGACAAGCCGGTAGTGGCGATCGCATTCGCCTATGCGCATACACGCAAGCCGGGTAGTAACTGGAAGATCGATTGGAGAAATACGAGGTCTGTTCAGAAAATAACTGAACATTTTTAATTACGCGTCAAAGAAGATATTTAGTTAAGTGCGGTCGGCAGCATTGTGTTCCGCATAACTTCCTCTGTAACCAAATGTTGATATCTCGTTTAGTTTTCGTGTTATTGTTATAGTGCAACGCGTTTAAATGTTAGTAGCGATTTTTATAATGTGCGAGTTTCGGGAGCAACGATATAACGTAAAATTTTGCGTGAAACTGGGGTAAACTTTCAAAGAATCGTTTTAACTTTCGGAACAAGCATACGGAGATGATTCTCTGGGTCGTACGGGATGTTACGAATGGTTATCACGATTTAAAAGCGGTCGTCAATCGACTGAAGATGACCCCCGACGACAACCGCGCTCAGAAAATCAACGATCTGGTGCGTTCAAATCGCCGGCTGATTTGCAGAGAATTTTAAAAGAGGTTAGCACTCGATCGGACCGTACCGTGACATTTTGAATGAAAAATTGAACGTGCTCGAGTCGCAGCAAAGTTTGTTCCTCGTTTGATGTCTGAACAGCAGAAAGTACAGCTAACAGACGTTTGTCGGCAACTTCTTAAACGAGCCGATGACGATTAAACATTCACGGAAATGATCATAACTGGAGACCAAAGCCGGGTTTACAACTGCGACATCGAGACAAAAGTTCAATCATCACAATTCATCGGCAAAGGATCTCGACGTCCCAAGAAAGCGCGTCAGTCTCGATCCGATGTCGAGTGATGCTCTGTTTCTTCGATTTTAATAGAATTTTCATTTTAAATTCTTACCTCAATGTGAAACTGTGAACCGTCCGTATTATCGAGGCATTTCACTACGTTTACGTAAAAGAATCTGAAAAAAGAGACCGGAATTGTGGCGAAACAACTTACGGTTCCTTCATCACGGAGATGCGCACGCACCTAGTCTTTGCCAGTTCTTCAGTTTTGTGCAAAAAATCAGGCGACTATTCTCCCTCAGCCTCCCTACTCGCCAGACCTGGCGAAAATCCTTGCGATTTTTTCTTATTTCCGAAATTAAAATCTGTGATGAAAGGACTCCGTTTTGAGATCATTGTTGAAATTAGAGCAAATTCGTCACGGAGCTTAAAGGCCGTTTCAAACGAAACTATTCAGGAGTTCTTAGAGAATTGGAAACACCGCTGAGAAATATGTGTTTGTAGGGAAGGGGAGCACTTTGAAGGAAACAACAATCAATTAATCTGAGAGTAACCAAATAATCGGAGAATGTGAATATATAAAAACCGATTGTTAAAGAAATTACACGAAAATTCGTCGGAGGCTTACCCTTATTTTACTAACTCATGTACGCGAATCTTAAATTACCCTTCACAGGGCTGGATGAGAAGGACCATTAGTTACTTAAAGTATAGTAATAATTACACAATAAAATAATAAGTGCGTGTAATTCTAGTTAAAGTATCAAGTGCATTATTATTTTTCATTCATTTAATTTTCAACTTTAAATAAATTATATTTATTTTTTTAATTTTTAGTACTATTTCTCGTTAATGTACTGTATACTTACGTTTACTATTGCTACATAAAATTGATGTACTGTTCTGCTAATTTGTTGTACTTACTGCAATGTTATATACACTAATAAATTACCGTGTAATGTGCTAAAAGGATCATTGAATGTCTGATGGGACGGGTTCCTTGGCTCTCTGATTACTTCAAATTTTCTTAGCGATACCTACATTCATGAACATAAGCTAAAAATTAGATTTTAGGTGGGTTGTGAGAGGTAAAGGTGCGTCGCATTTCTTGCCGATATGGTACAGTGCCGCTTGAAATTTACGAAACTAAACAAAATATTAAATAATGGGCAAATGAATGCGATTTTAAAACGAAATTAATCCTTGGAGTGCAAATTGTTGTTGTTGGCGCGGTGTCCGCGGTGTCGGTTAGTTAGTTTGGGGGAATCATGTTTGGTTGGACGTAAAGATGTCCGTTTGAGGCCTACGTAAAGGCGAAAGTTGATTTGCATTTTACTGATGCAAATGTCTGCCGAGAATTTACACCGTTGGCTTCCCGACCGAGGCCTGACTGATGACTGTTAGGGTAATCGGTTAGACGGTCTAAAGACGACCTCCGGTAAAGCCCCTCAGGGCTCGGAACGAAGGGGCTGTGTGGCGACCGTTGACGTCACAAGGGGTATCTTCCCCCTACGTAGTCGGGATGGCCACCACTTCCACGCTGTAGTGGGGACCTAACTGTCGTGAGGGGAAACCCGGTTTGATTTCAATGGACGAGCCGCAACTCCCCGACTTCGCCGGAGACAGCTTACGGCACCAACAGCCGTTCTCAAAGCTAACGCAAAAAACGGCCCTTTTCAGGGATACCATAAGTTTATAAATTATAACGAGCCGTCTTAGCCGTTCGACGATAGCAGCTTTTCTCAGGGCTACCACAAGGGTATAAATTACAACGTGCCGTCGAATCGATTCAGCGACAGCATAAATTATTCGAAAAATTTGAATTGTGTTTGAGGTTACCGCAATCAGCTCTGATCCCAATTTTTTCCTTTTTTACCCTTACAAAGAAATATAATTTTAGATAAACGATTCGTATCGAGCAGTATAAATCGTTCGTGCTCTGCCCGCAGACGTTCGGCGCACCTCCACTTTCCGCTATGCGCCAATACCAGCTAAAATAAAAATGTGAGCACATACAACAAACAGAGAAACCCACGCACCGTTCTTTTTTACGGGAAAGAACATTGTATAACAGACTATGCATGTATATTTGAGCATCTGTAAACGAAAATGAATCTGATTTGGATTATTTTAATGTAAATATGTAGTCACCTTTACTACCATTAACGTATTTTGTAATATCTAGTTGAAACGATACTGGTATTTAAATTCATGTCCGTTGAATATTATTTTATTCACATTTAAAACGTTTTATACCGTAATTTAAACATCATGTACCGTAATGTTAATCTACTAAATTCAGGAGCGTAAGTGTTAGATGTAAAGTTATATAACGATTAGTTAAGATCTGCTGTTAAATATTTTAATATACATTAGTCTTTTTTTAGTTATTTATAATATAGAACCGTTAAGATAAGTTTTAATTAATATTTTAATGTTTCAGGTAAGAGCATTTTTTCGTGGAGTAATTGATTTATTTTCAAGCTACCCGATGTGAGTAGGAAGACATATTTTTTATTTATTTTAATGCCTTAAAATTACAAGAAATTGCGGATGTGTGCGATTTAAAATTTATGGGATTATTATTATTAAATTATTATCATCGCACTTTACATTTTGTCATCATTTATTAATTTTTTTCGTGTGCAAGTTTCTAAGTCGCAGGATTTACTGTAACCGCTATTATTATATAGAAATAATTCTTTCTTATAGCAATTTTTTTTTGAGAATAAATGAGAAATTCTCATATTACTAAAAACGAAGTTTGTACGCAATTTGAATCTAACCTGCACATATAAACTTGAAGTTTGATTAGTACGTAATTATGGTTTTACCCGATATCTTGACATTTTATACATTTTAAGAAAAAACTGACATAAGTTCTAGTATTATGGTACAACGGTCGAAATAACGTTAGTGAACTTGTATCCCGATTAAACTCTCAGCTGTGTAGATATCCGCCCTTCATTATATAACAAACAACGTCAGGTGTTTGCATTTATTCGTTCACGATGTATTTTATTTAAATAGTTGTAAAATGGTTTTTTAATAGAAAAAAAAATTAATTGGAAAAAAAATTTATAAGAAGTACCAAACGACTCCTTTAAAAGCGGCTCGCTTAATTTTCCTTTTTTTCATTCGTAATTTGTGGTACATTGATATTGTCGCGAGTTCGCGGCTCGAGTAGGATATTGTGAGACTAACAAATATTATATTATAATAAATAATATTTTATATAAATAAAATTTATTAATTTAAGAATAAGGCAAATCAATAATAATAATAGTGAGATTCAATAATAATAATAGTGAAAGTCTTGCGCCGTCTTTCGCGTGTCAGTCACTTCGGCTCTTGGCAGGGATTGTCCTGTGGGTAAGGGTATCGGAGCCCTTACTGCTACGTACGAGTCCGAAAGATGTCAGTATCCTGAGTCAGGCAGTACTTCACTTCCCGATCCGGGTTAAATTTTGGAAGGCGGCTGGCTGGGGGAACCCAGGCAGGATCTACGATCCGGGGCACGCCCAACCGTCTCTCCCCTGCACCTTACGACATATTTACTGGTGAAAACTTTGCTTACGGAACAATCTACTTCCACATTGTCTGCGGCAAAGTGTCCGAACAAAAACCCTTGTCTTGTAGAACCTTTGGTTTCAGACACACAAAGCTAAGGAAGAGTTTCGATGTTAAGGAAAAGTCGAATCGAACTAAGTTTCGGCCGAAGAATCAGTCAGTCATACCGAAGTACTTGGTCGTACGAAGAAGTGAAGGAGATTTCGCAAAGGTCAGTTCTTTCGTGATTTCGCGTGGAATCACGGATGCCACCGGAGGACGAGTCTAGGAGGTTAGAAAGCCAGCTGTTTGTCTGTTCGTCGAAATTGTCGATGATTTACAGTCTTTGCGGCTTCTTAAAGCCAGGAAGATCGGCGTACTGGATGTTGAGGTTTCACCTCGTGGCATATTGTATACCTCTAAGGGAGTAGTCATGTGCAGAGATTTACTAAACTGCATCGAAGAGGAAATAGTAAAAGAACCTTTCGAACAGGGTGCTGTAGCGTGTAGGAAATTTAATTCTCGACGTAACGGAGAAGTTTGTTCACCTTCAACAAACCAAAGTGTCGGGAGAAGATAAAGGTTGGTTTCCACAGACTTTAAGTACGTCCGTTCATTCCGACTCCACTGAGGTGTTCGGACGTCAACGGTTTGGACACACGGCAGTTCGCTGTACAAGGCAACAGGTTTGCTCTTGCGGATCCCCGCTTTACCCGGATGAACCGTGCAAGGATCCTCCCGTCTGTGAATTGTCACGGGCATCACTTGGCAAGATCGCGGACACCCTATCTTCAGAGGTACAGGCTGTGCGAAGAATGGAGCACAGCTTCATTCTTCGCACAGCTTATCTTGCAAATAAACTAAATAGCAAATAGCTAAAGTTTATCTCGCAAATAAACTTTATTTGCAAGATGATCTGCGAGTCGATCTTGCAAAGGAACATCAATGGATTTTTGTCGAATTTGAGTGAGTTACAGCTGCTAATGAGAGGGCTAAAATCCTTTATGCGCTTGCTTCCAAGAGACGCGTTTAAGGAACACTGACATTACGATTGAACGAATAGATTTCTGTTGTGTACAAGTTTGTATATAAATGTTAAGGGAGCTCGCTTTGAACTTCTGCTTTAAAAAGTAAAAACGGAGTTTATTTTTTTATAAATAAAAAATAATCGAATATTTTAATATGTTGCATTTATTATTGTCTTACTGTTTTATTAAGACTTAGGAAATTAACTGGGAGTGGACAACTTTTAAACGAATTGCGCAGATTTTTTTTTGAAATTTCAATAGGAGGCTTCCTGGTTCCATTCTCTTTTTGAGGAAAATGTGCGATTTTACGACTGGAAACGTTTTTTTTTTACATTCAACGTTTAAAATTATTCAGAATTTTAATAGACGATTTCCTTTCTACGTTTAGTACTGGTTTCATTTCGTAGCTTCATTATCTTATCTCTTGTTTACGCGTTTCGGAACCAATTCATTGCCAAAACTTATTTTACTGGTACTTTTAAATTTCTGTTAATCTTTATATAGCGTCCAGTCAACGCCCCTCCCTATATTTGGCGTAACACGTTATCTGATCTTCTTGTTTATTTGTTATTAATGATTATACTATGGTTTTTTTAATTTTATTTTTTTATTTCCTGCTGACAATAAATTGAGGTTCTTGAAAAGGACATCCGCTTGATTATTGATCTGTTCATTTATAATCGTTTTATTGTTACATTTTAATTTAAAGATTTTAGATTTTCTAAAATATTAAAAATCGTTTTTTACTATACGATTATTTGTATTTATATTATATTTTTTAAAGAATTGTTTAGTCGGTTAAATTTCTTTCCCGGTAAATGGTAATTTACTCCGTTTGAAGATTTCTTTATCTTTTGTTATTTTAATTTATTTCTTATTTTATTCATTTTACTTATCATTTCTTTTTTATATGCTGGTTTTTTTACGGTAATATATGCAATCTATTTATCATTTATCTAAAAGCCGCTAATCTATGTGCCATCGGGTGATTTGAATCGTAACCTATAACGTTATTTGTAAAGGTTTCTTTTTATGTCTATTTCAAAATCTAGATTATTATTATTTCTTTTAATTGTTTGGTTTGAAAGCGATCGGTTTCGTCTTTCTCTTCTTCCATCGTATATTTAACGTTATGGTGGAATTTCTTCATTTCTTCCAGAATCTTTTCTTCATTATTATTATTATTTTTTTAAATACTATTAAAGTGTCTTCCACGCACCTAATATATTCTAAACATTTGTATTTTTTCGTGATGTCTGGTATATTATCGTCTTCCATATTCTGCGGGAATACTTGGCTTAGTATCACTGATAGAGTGGGTTACCCGTGCCTAATATATCGTTCGCTTTGTGTATTTTGTTATTAAACTTAAATTGGTTTTGTTGAATTATTTCTAAAGTTTTAAAAATTTTTGTTTTTTTTATCTTTTCCTCATTTATGTTTTCCTTTTAGAGATAGATAACAATAAGTACCCGAGGATCGCGAGTTATTAATGAGAATATGAAATAAAAACTAAACTGTCAACCGGTTGAATTTGATTTTGTATTGATTTATTACACCGATCGTACAAGCTTCTTTTAAAATTTCAGTGATTAAACTTTACTATTAAGAATAGTTTGAACTTAAAAAAAAATACTGTTAATAGATTGATCCTTGTGGATTTCATTGTCGGTTTAGTGTAAAATATCGTTGTGTTGTTTGTTAAAGTTTCACGATATTTGGATAATTCAGGAAACAGTGTATATTTATAAAATTAATGTAACTTAATTATATTTTTTCCTGTGCGAAAAAAAGTATCGCAAAACGTCTGTCGATACATTTTATTTTAGGCAGCAGTAGACCAGGCCTACAGACGTATCTTTCAGCCGCTATACAGGAGTCCTCATGTCGGTCCGAAGGCAGTCTTCTCGACAGATCGAGCTAAGAATCCAGTAGTCGTGTAGGTCTTGGCGCGGTCATCCTACCTGTAACCGTTAAACCGAATTACGGGATCAAGATAAAAAAAGAGGGATTCGACGAGAGAGGACGATATATAAACTCGGCTGAACCGCAGTAAGAGGCAAACAACTGTACCGAGCGCGAAGTTCAAGACTTCAGATATTATACGCCTGTTCCGGACACAATTTCCTAGAAATCCGTATTAAAGAGGCAGATTTTATTGAAAAATTCGTTACTTTATCCCGTTGTAGAAATTATCCGTATTATAAAAAAATAACAAGCGAATAGACAAAAGACTGAATTCTTTCAATTACTCTGTAACCGGATCGTTTATTATAGTTTGAAAGGCGTGATGGCATATACTCCTGGCCAGGTTGCAGAGGCGGTGCGCTGGTTGTAACTAAGGTCCCGACTCGTAAATAATGTAGTACTTGATATCCTGGAATCTTCCGGATTATTAATCCGTATACTTCTTTATTGAGGTGTTTGTAATAACAAAAAGGTTTTTGTGGATTTATGTAATGAATGTACGTGATTTGAGTGCAGCATAATCGATAGTTTTTAAATCGGTAGTTGCCGTTTGAATTCACAAACTTTTCTGCGCCTTGCAGATCCAAACTACCTTTATTTGTAACATGCAGCCTATTTTTATATATTTTTTTGTACTGCATCGTTTAAATCTCGGTTCTGATATTAGAGTAGTTATTTTTTAGTATCGCTGAACAAATTCTGCAGCAATTCTATCTACCTTTATACGAATATATGCGTTATTAAAAATAATTCTTTTTTTTATTGCTAAAAGAGAAAAAAAAATGAAGATTTTATTTTTTTTTGTACGGAGTAGATTACTTAATTTTTGTTCGTTACGATTTCGAATATTGTAGACTACTGTTAGGCTTATTATCCGTTTTTGAAACGTTTGTATGAAAATAAATTTACAAATTTAATTCGTACGCCCTGATTTAGACATAATAAAATCGAGTCTATTTCGGGCTCTCTTCTTATTAAAAGTCATCTACCTATTTACGAAGAGCGTAAGTTAGATACTATATAAAATTTTTTATTAGTTATTAGTGCATAATTTTCGATAGTAGTATCAAGTAATTATAAAAACCAAGTAGTTAGCCTCTTCGTGTTGTCGATTGTTTGATATCTTCTGTTGACCTAGAATCGGTTAGGTAAATTCAACTTTCTTCTCTGTAATCATTTACTCCTGTTAGAGGAGTAAAAAGGACTAAAAATCTTGTCGTTTATTTCAGTGAAAAACATACGTTTAAATGTAGAATAAAATTTTCAATTATTTTATTTATTAATTTAAATGTAGAATCGTTAAATCTATCCGCTTTTAAGATTATTTAATTTAGAATCTGTTTAGACATAAAAAGACCAGTCGTTTATACTTTTTTTTATATTACGAATCTAATTATAATAAATTAATTAAATATAATTATTTATATTATAAAAAAACACGTGTCAAAATAATATTTTTAATATTTTCTTTTAAATTTCGTTTTTATCGTAACAATTTATAATTTCGATAACAAAAGAACACCTGACGTTTCAGTTTACTTAAATTTATAAAAATTATTCTTTGTGTTAAATTAAAGCTTTTACTTTTTTTAAATTATTTTACTTGGCGTTTTATAAAGAACAAGAAACATAATAGTTTATATTTATATAAAAAAAGTCACAGAAACCCCATATTTTGCCCTGCTTTGTATATTCGAATTTTAATTTCATATACTTCCTAACACCGTGCTCAGCTTACGGCTTATTGTTATCGATCTTCCAAACAATTTCGTTTTCATATTTAAAATATGCAATTTCATGTTTACCGTCAAAATTTCACATTTAGTTTATCGTTCGGATTCGTAGACCTTTATTACCAAATTGTCTCCGTTTCCTGGTATCGTTTAGGAACGTGGTTTTCACAGTAATCGATAGTTTGGAATGTAAATGAATAAATTTAGCTATTAGATCTGTAATATAAAAAAGTATAAGGGACTTGTCTTTTAACGTTTAAGCAAATTCTGAATTAAATAATCTACAAGTGAATAAATGATTTTTTTTTACAAAATTACAGCTGTTAAAACAGATCTCTTCTTTCATCAGCGAGTCTATAGTACATCCGACTGAGAAAAGAGTTGTCATCATCGTTAGCCTTATACGATGAGTAGTTAAAATACTTATCGAAGTTACTTTTCAAAGAAATTAAAACGAAGTAAATGTTTCCGATTAAATGATATACGACAAAAGTATATTGTCGCCAGAATTTTAGAAGAGTAACTTATTTCATCATCATTCCATCCTGTTTCGCAATAACTCCTACCACCGTTCCGCGCTGTACGGTGTACATTCCGTACGTTATTCAGAGTACAAGTATTCTGCTGTACTTTGTTACTGTAGTATACATTTTTTAAGTTTGAAAGTACTTGACCTAAAAAAAACGTTCCGCTGGTTAAGTCGGTAATTTTCATTACGCTTTATCATCTGTCGTCGTACTAACCAAAATGTAATTCGCTTAATCGACTTTTTTATTTTATTAATTTATTTATTTAGTAGACCGACAATTTTGGACCGGTTATCTCTGCGTCAAAACGATTCCTTCTGTTTGTCGATGTTAATCGAAGTCGAAATGCCGGTTTTAAGTGTTCTTTGTACGAGTATATCGCATGAAATTAGTTTTGAAGACAATTTATTCGACATCATTATTTTTGTAGAAAGAGAAAATACATGTTTAAGCTTCGTAGTACGTAGCAGAAGATTAATGAATGTTTAATCGATATGTTTATCGCAGTATCGACTATGTACAATATACTTTCTCATTCTCTCTCTCTGTCTCTCTGTCTCTCTGTCTGCGTGCACGCGTGCGTGTGTTATATTTCCTCTTTTTCTATCGTTCAATATTTACGAATATTTTGCTTTCATTAATATCGAGTAATATTAATTCTTTAGCGTTTTAGTATCGCTGTGGAAAAATTTCTTGAAATCGTTTCACACACTCACGACAACAGTGAACACGGCGCTGTTTTCACAGTAACGGGATAGAAGAACAGACTGAGCCCTTCACACCTCGCGAACCGTTTAGACGGGAGACGACAGTCGGTTTGTCGCCGTTCCTCCCGAGGACCGTACTCGGTGGCCGTCTAAAGTCAAGGATGATATTCGTGTGTTGCTTTCATAAATACCGTGTATATTTGCTCCGTGTGAGTTGTAAAATGTTATGTTTTTTCTAAAATATCGAGTCGGTCTATACTTTACACGGTTTATTGAAAGTGTTTATTTTCAGCAGTAACTAAATTATCGTAAAATAATGTCTGGCGTATCTAGACTATTATTTAATAACGCTAGTTTGAAGAAAGGTCAGTTATACGGGACAAGACATTGTCGTTGTAACAAAGATAGGATTGAAACCAAGAAAGCTTGGAATGAAGTAATTTTAGTGCTCCGCAGTGAATTTCAGGGACCGGAAAACGATGAAAAGAATAATTTTGGTAAATTCTATTAGAAATGAATTATATATTACGAGTAATAATTTTTTACACAGAGGTATCTTACACAGAAGATACCTTATTTCTCCGATAAAGAAATACGGTATCTTAGGAGACACCTTGACTTCCACAAACAGCAGTTTACAAAAATGCCTTCGTATTTATCGGATTGATCCGTTGAAGTTTAGTCCTCCTTCGTTTATTTAAAACATAGCTTTAATGCGTTCGCACTTCATGTACGTAATAAATGTGACTGATCCGAGTACAAACCATCTGTGTGTGGAAGATCATGTTTACAGGGCAATATCGTGTAACGGCGCTGCGCTCACAGCAGCCGTTCGTGTGTGAAAGAAGCCTTAAAGATACGAATGAATCATTTCTATCGGAACAGAGGAAAGTCGAAACGTAAGAATATATAATCTTTTATTACCTGTCAAATTTTAGAAACCGTAAACGCGTAGATGCGCATTAGTTCTACCTAGTTGTCTGAAGGACTGTCGGCACTGCTGACGCTAACGGAAGGGATGCTGTATCGCGACTGGACGTTGTAGTTAAAAACATGCCACTCGCCGGTCCAGCAGTTAATCTCCATCTTTAATTTTATTAAAGGTTTTTGTGCCGACAGCCGAACGTACAGTAGCACGTGAATGCTAAATGTACTGCATCGATCTAAAAAAAATTGTTTTTTACAGTTGCCTTATTCATTCTTGTGCGAGTAATATTTGTACGATTCTCGGTTGTAATTATTAAATATTTTTAATATTGTTACCCTTTGACGATTAACGTTATGACTTTACGTATTGTGAACGGTGGCCTGTACGATAAATACTCCTGTTGTAAATTGAAAATAAAAAAATGAGTCGTCGCGAAGTAATTTCCAAACATTAAATAAATACCTCTATAGTGAAACATACATTATCGTTTTTCTTTGGGAATTATTATTAGTACGGTTATACAATTATTATGTATTTAGCTTTTATTTTATCACGCGTATTAGTAAAGTACGTGCGTGTACGGTAAAATGACCTTTGTTAATGTTTTTGTACTCTAATTTTAATATTTTTTTTTGGAAACGTACTGAAGATTACGGGTTCGGATTTTAGCGAACATGTGCGCATGCTCAGACCGCCGCTTTTTAGTATATAAGCCGATTTGTTCACCTTAGAAGAGTCGTCTAACTTAAGAGTTGCGTTACTCCAAATGTATCATTACATGCGTAACGACGTATGTAAGTGTGTAATTGATGTGTGTACGGGGTCGGTCTCGGTTATGTAATTTGTAAATCTTATACAGATGCTAACACACAAGATCGAGTCGTACGTAGAAGGGAATACCAGGACTAGTATCTGTCGTTGTCGATAGTTATCGCGTTGTCCTTAAGCGGTCCTGAAAAAAGCTGAAAACACAGTTGTTGGACTTGGGCTAGGAGAGCCGTATTCCGGGAATCTCCTACTACTCCTGGGTTGTTTCTGATGCGCAGCTTACACACACGACTTAATTTAACATATTTATCGTTTTATTTTAATATAATATTTTTCGGTCTTTTTAATTCACTGATTCTAACTAAAGCGCGCGCACATACCGTATCTAATTCGCGCATATTAATTTGTGGCGGTACTAACTAATTTAATTTGCGACGGTCGGCACTAACTAAACTAATGTAATTTAACAACTTTCATAGAACAGATTTCGGTTGTACCGTCGGCGGACCGGTGTAGCCGCGAGGCTTAACGCACCGGGTACCGAGTCGACCGGGCGATCGAGTTCACGAGACCCGGCCATGCCGAGTTGCTTTTTCACTTTAAATATTATTAATGTATTTAATTCTACCGCTCACCTGTGACTTCACAACATAGAAGATGACTACAACAGCTGTACGTCAGTGCTACCGACCTTTGAAATATTAACTAAACTAAATGAAGTAAATAATTAATATTTAAAGTGTAAAAAATAATTTGGTCGGAAACCCTGTGGAATTTCAAATTTCCCGATCCAAAAGGACGAGGGAAAAGATAATTTCCTACAGGGAAAAAGGAAAATTCTAAAATGGCGGACTGCGATGCCAGCGCTTCTTCGGGTGACACGGGTACTGTTGACGCTGTATGCCCACTTAGCCGCTAGTTTAGAGAATTTTTTTGGGGGAGGGTGCGGTTTTGCGTAAATAAAATTTTGCAAATATTTTTTAATCGTTTTCAAATGCGACTAAGAAAAATACGACCTTAATTAGGTGAAATCTCAAGATACTGAGGTGATCTTGTTCTACAGCCTCGCCCCTTGACCTTTTAAGTTGAAAATTTAATGGCAACGCCCCATATTCAGAAGTAATCTGACCAAGTTTGTTCATAATCGGTCGGGTAGTTCTGGAGGTATAAGATGATTTAGAGGCCAACACCGAACAAACGCGCGTACATACGGAAAATTTCCATCCGGTTTCTTGGGTTCCTTAGGTGTCAAAACGTCAAGATCCGGTGAAAACTCCATTCGCCTAAACGGGATCGATTACAGTACTTTCCCTTTTAGAGCTGTAGCGCTATCTAGACGGGAAAGTAAAATTGTCGGCCTACGTAATTTATACAAAAGTTGAAAATTTTGTGTACTTTTTGTTTACCTTAGTTTCAGCTTCTTCGGATTTATGTTATTTACGGTGTTATTTTTCAATGTTGTTTGTTTGTTGTCAGCTGTTGTTTTTGCTTTCATTTATTTATTTTTTAATTACTTCTATAAATTATAAAAAAAATATTAAATATAAAGATAAGATTTGGTGAATAAAATTAGAACATAATCTCGGTGATGAGACCGGAGTGAAATATTCTACCTTATGGTTTTAAAAAGGTTCGTTGTGCAGTCGGAAGCGCAGGAATAGTCCGCCGTTCGCTCTCTGTAAGATATTTCGTCCGCTCCTTTCACGTAAAGTTTTTCAACAGTTTTACTGCATGAGAAGACTTGCTTAAAAAAAACCAGGAATTGTCTTCAAAAGTTCCAAAAAAATTTCAGAGAATTGCATTTTCAAGAGGTGGTTTTTCCATTAACAAATGTCTTCTTGTAGAGAATTGCACGAAAAGACGATAATTTATCAACGAAAAGGTTTTGCCCGATTGCAGGTGCTGGGGCCAAGGAAAATCTTTTCAGTACCAAAAAAACGTTCGCTGCAGTGAAAAGATCTAGAAGACCATCTTAAAGATTGTCTTGTAAAAAATAGAAAAAACTTCTTTCAAGAAAAATGAAATAGAGCCCTGAAAAGGAAAATGCAAGCAGAAATTAAAAAACTGGTGGAAGGAGGGAAAAAGTTGACTGCTACAAACTTGGCAGTAGAAGAACAGACACTCGCCAAAATTAAACTTTTAGAAAAGAGCAAACCATTAGGAACCTAAAGATATTGAAGAAAGATTGCCTTGTGTTTCATGCGTACATAACACGTATGCAATGAGATGATACGTTTGAATAATAATGACAAAATATTTTTTAAGTAACAACGTTTGTTTTTTGTACAAAGTAAGGGGTTTCGTTGTAGTTTTCTTATCTGCATTACTTTTAGTCACAGTGATTTCAGTTTTCCTTTAAGAAATCTGTGTTTCTTAGCATTTTTATGCAAACTGAGTTATTAAATGTTGTTTTTTTTAGAAAATAATATAGACTCCATTTTGCGACAAAAATTTAAGCAATAATAGATGCGAGCCAATTATTTTAAAAATTATTTTAGTTAGTTCTTATTTCTTATGGGTGTTACATTTAGTTACCTTGATGTTCATTTTTATCCAAGAAACTTATTAAATATGGTTTTTTTTTTTGTACTTCGCAATGTAATTTTCTGAAACAATTTATCACAAAAAAATAGCCTAATTTTAAATATCTATTGTAAAAAAATCATTAAAAAATATGCGCGAGTTCGGTAGCTATGGGGATGGTGGAGGCTGCAAAAAAATAAAACGTGTATATATATTTTGCAGAATAAACGGCAGTAGCATAAGATCAGGAAAAACAAGTGTTAAAATTCGGCGGGAACCCTGTTAAAGTAGACGCTTTCATATCATCGGATCCGCTGTAAAACTCAAAACTCAAGATAATAGACCTGGACAACACGCCGAGCAGCAGTAGTACTCTGTATAGAGGTATTTGAAATTCGGGTGTGTTTAATCTTAATAAATAAATGTATCTGTAAACGATGTACTGTTGGCCTTCGGTTATCCGTACAGGAAATACAACTTTTAGACGAAACGTATATTTTAAAGTGTAATGTAATTTTCACACACGCTACAAATCATTCATCTCATCCTCTAAAGAGATACCTGATTGTGGTCCCGGAGGTTAAAAACAAAAAAAAAACATATATAAAGTGTCCGAAGACACTTAAAAACTAGTTTTTAAGAAAATTATAGAGATATCAAATACGTACACGTATATGTATGATGGCCGTGTGGCCTTCTTAATATGGGTACATCCATCGCGCATAATTTTGCGCCAGATAGAGAATTACTTGAATATATGAAAATTAATGGTCCAAATGACTTTTATTTCATAATTTAGATGTACGTATGAACCGTTCCCGTTTCCTATTTGACCGATCGCCAAATGAACTCTTGCATATCACTGTAAGGTCTACAAAAATGCAGGTGATATTCAATATTTGGGAGCGATATAACGATCACTCTGCCACACGGACTAGGTATTTGTTTATGAATGACATTACTTTATCAGTAAACAACCCTTACTGATACCTATTGTATTGCAGTCGCTTTACCTGTTTCGTAGCTTATATGAAGAAGTAGAAAATAATAATAAATGTGTTCCTTTTATTTTGTGAAACCGTGTCTTATGACGTACGTCGTTTTGACTTAGCGAGGAAAATTTATTTCGATTTGGGACCAAATCCAAAAGAAAGTGTACGAAAGCCTGTAAAACTATCGGCCTGTAAACTAAATAATTCTTTGAAAGCTCAGATTTTTTTCTTATAATAAACTTACTGATACGCTACGGTATCAGTAAGTTCGGAGTTAACCGTGTAAATTTTTTAATCGATCTTATATTTTTAAGCGTTCTTTAAAATTAAATTAATATTCTAACTTTCTGTTAGCGGAAACCGAATTAAAATTTAAGGTTACGCTAAGTTATAACTACATTTTCACATTTATCGTAATAAATATAAAATTGCGAGAACGGTCTAAGAATTAATTGTATGTATATAACTTCAGGATATGAGTTTATCTTCATTCTATTATACCCTTGACCTTTACTGCATCAACTTTTCATACGTTTAATTTAATATTTTATTTTCATTGCAGTATATTTTAAGATTTTTGTTTTGTGTATTATATATATTACATTTTAACTTTGTTATTTTTTACTTTAAAAAATGAGTATGCAAATCGAAAATTTTAAATGAATGTAAATCAATAAATCTGTTATATGTATTTAATTCGAATTTTAGAATTTTATGTGTAATAAGAATTTAAGTTCTGCGAACGTAAATAGTAACTTACGATATCAGACGATAATTGTTCATTCTAATTTCATTTAACCTGCTACTTGTAACCGGATCGGGAGCAGTAAAACACATATGATTTTCAAGAACGCCTTTCTATAATAAAAAGTTGAATTTTCGTTGAAGGAAATTGTATTATTGAATTTTTTTTTTAAAAGAACATTGTAAATAAGGGTCCACATAAATTTATTGCACATATAAAAAAAGCTGTGACGTAGTACATTCAGTGACATAATTTTAAACAAAATTTATAACTTGTCAAATTTCAAGAATATTACGGCTGTCAAGTCTCCTGGTCTCGTATCGTCAGATTTTTTTCTCTAGAGGCCTTTTTTGAAATATACTGTAACAATAATTCTTTTGCCGCTAAAAAATTACCCGATCAAAATTAAATCGAATGAAAAAAGATATAGGAATTACATTACAAAAGGTTTACAAAAATACAAGGTAGCATAGGGAAACGGGACATTTTGAAAGTAATAGTGGCAACCCTGAGGATCTGGTAGAAAGGTGAGAGTGCCATCCTTCCGTGCACAACACCTGCCGTTTAGTAACCGTGGACCGGTGGGTCGGTGTACAACGTGCGTTTGCCGTGAAGGCATTTTATAAGAATGGTGACTGTGTGACTGCTGCTGAACGGGAATTTCGACGTCACTACAATTTAGGACGTCACATTCCATCTAACCAAGAGACGGGTTGAGAATTTCGAGGAGACGGGTTCAGCTCTAAAAAAGAATCCACTAGGATGTCAATGAACTCCAGAAAACATGGAAACAGGTCGGAAGGAGACCAGGGCGATCGGCAAGGAAACGCAGCAACATTGATCCAAAACCGAATTACCGTCCGCCGAGAACTCCAGAGTGATTTGAAGT
This sequence comes from Lycorma delicatula, assembly GCF_047948215.1. Taxonomy (NCBI): domain Eukaryota; kingdom Metazoa; phylum Arthropoda; class Insecta; order Hemiptera; family Fulgoridae; genus Lycorma; species Lycorma delicatula. The sequence goes on along the minus strand of NC_134460.1, from coordinate 148,065,560 downwards.
TTAACCCTTACAAAATTCAAGTTGTACAGGAACTGAAACCAAACAGACTACGCGGTGCGACAACAATTCCTGTGAGAAAATAATTGAAAAGATTAATCGCGACCTCGATTTTTCGACAACCTTTTCATGTCGGATGAGGTTCATTTCCATATCAGTAGATCTGTAAACAAGCAGAATTTCAGACAACGGGCGGCTGAAAACTCTCGTCCATCGCACGTACGATCATTACACAGTCAAAAGGTTACGGTTTGGTGTGTTATAATAAAACATTATTCTATTAATGAAATTTAATATTAATTAATATTTTATAAGGACAATAATAAAATTAGAAAGGAAAAGAATAGAAGACTTTGAAGAGCGGTCTTAAGGAGAATTTTGAATATTAGGCGAATTGATAAATGCAAAGTGAATAAATAGATCTTTAAGATGCCTAAGAAAAGAGAGAAATTTAAAGAGACGAACTAAATTGGCGGACTGAATTAAGGCGACCGAGTTTAGTTAGTCTGGTAGCTTAGGAATGCTTAGATGGAAAAAACTACAGAGAAAAACGGAGATATATAAACAGTACGTAAAGTGTAATTAATTTGCCGGTGTAAAAGGATTAGCAGGTAATAGAAACGAATGGATATAACTAAATAATAAAAAATATATATAGCTTGACACAAAATCGTCAATTAGCCCAAGAGAGTAATGGAGTTTTCGAGTAGGAATGTTAGTCCCGTAATCCGACCGGTTCCTCCGAGAACAGAGCTTTTTACCGATTTTGGGTTTTGGCCCCGTTAGATCTATATTTGGGACACAAGAAGTGAAAATAACAGTTAATGCTCGCTCGGTGCTCTGTATTAGGGAAAAACCAATATTTCTTAATTCTTACGATAGTGATTTTTTTTTTTCATTTTCGTAAAGGATTTTTAATTTTATTTATTTTTCTATTGATAATCGCACACTGTAATTAAAACCGATTACAGTACGCGATCGTAATCGCATACGTACAGTGATAGAGACTTAAATAGATATGTAATAAGAAGTCATTGTACACGGAATTGATCGGTGCGTTTCAGTACAATTAAATTTTAAAAATAATGAAATAAAACAATACGAAAGAAAAAGAAACAGTCCATTTAAGGCAACGCCGAGGAATGATAAACGTCAAAAGTAACTAAATGTAAGTAATAATTATGCGATATTGACAGACATAATAATAATAATAATAATAATAATAATAATAATAATAATAATAATAATAATAATAATAATAATAATAATAATAATAATAATAATAATAATAATAATAATAATAATAATAATAATAATAATAATAATAATAATAATAATAATAATAATAATAATAATAATAATAATAATAATAATAATAATAATAATAATAATAATAATAATAATAATAATAATAATAATAATAATAATAATAATAATAATAATAATAATAATAATAATAATAATAATAATAATAATAATAATAATAATAATAATAATAATAATAATAATAATAATAATAATAATAATAATAATAATAATAATAATAATAATAATAATAATAATAATAATAATAATAATAATAATAATAATAATAATAATAATAATAATAATAATAATAATAATAATAATAATAATAATAATAATAATAATAATAATAATAATAATAATAATAATAATAATAATAATAATAATAATAATAATAATAATAATAATAATAATAATAATAATAATAATAATAATAATAATAATAATAATAATAATAATAATAATAATAATAATAATAATAATAATAATAATAATAATAATAATAATAATAATAATAATAATAATAATAATAATAATAATAATAATAATAATAATAATAATAATAATAATAATAATAATAATAATAATAATAATAATAATAATAATAATAATAATAATAATAATAATAATAATAATAATAATAATAATAATAATAATAATAATAATAATAATAATAATAATAATAATAATAATAATAATAATAATAATAATAATAATAATAATAATAATAATAATAATAATAATAATAATAATAATAATAATAATAATAATAATAATAATAATAATAATAATAATAATAATAATAATAATAATAATAATAATAATAATAATAATAATAATAATAATAATAATAATAATAATAATAATAATAATAATAATAATAATAATAATAATAATAATAATAATAATAATAATAATAATAATAATAATAATAATAATAATAATAATAATAATAATAATAATAATAATAATAATAATAATAATAATAATAATAATAATAATAATAATAATAATAATAATAATAATAATAATAATAATAATAATAATAATAATAATAATAATAATAATAATAATAATAATAATAATAATAATAATAATAATAATAATAATAATAATAATAATAATAATAATAATAATAATAATAATAATAATAATAATAATAATAATAATAATAATAATAATAATAATAATAATAATAATAATAATAATAATAATAATAATAATAATAATAATAATAATAATAATAATAATAATAATAATAATAATAATAATAATAATAATAATAATAATAATAATAATAATAATAATAATAATAATAATAATAATAATAATAATAATAATAATAATAATAATAATAATAATAATAATAATAATAATAATAATAATAATAATAATAATAATAATAATAATAATAATAATAATAATAATAATAATAATAATAATAATAATAATAATAATAATAATAATAATAATAATAATAATAATAATAATAATAATAATAATAATAATAATAATAATAATAATAATAATAATAATAATAATAATAATAATAATAATAATAATAATAATAATAATAATAATAATAATAATAATAATAATAATAATAATAATAATAATAATAATAATAATAATAATAATAATAATAATAATAATAATAATAATAATAATAATAATAATAATAATAATAATAATAATAATAATAATAATAATAATAATAATAATAATAATAATAATAATAATAATAATAATAATAATAATAATAATAATAATAATAATAATAATAATAATAATAATAATAATAATAATAATAATAATAATAATAATAATAATAATAATAATAATAATAATAATAATAATAATAATAATAATAATAATAATAATAATAATAATAATAATAATAATAATAATAATAATAATAATAATAATAATAATAATAATAATAATAATAATAATAATAATAATAATAATAATAATAATAATAATAATAATAATAATAATAATAATAATAATAATAATAATAATAATAATAATAATAATAATAATAATAATAATAATAATAATAATAATAATAATAATAATAATAATAATAATAATAATAATAATAATAATAATAATAATAATAATAATAATAATAATAATAATAATAATAATAATAATAATAATAATAATAATAATAATAATAATAATAATAATAATAATAATAATAATAATAATAATAATAATAATAATAATAATAATAATAATAATAATAATAATAATAATAATAATAATAATAATAATAATAATAATAATAATAATAATAATAATAATAATAATAATAATAATAATAATAATAATAATAATAATAATAATAATAATAATAATAATAATAATAATAATAATAATAATAATAATAATAATAATAATAATAATAATAATAATAATAATAATAATAATAATAATAATAATAATAATAATAATAATAATAATAATAATAATAATAATAATAATAATAATAATAATAATAATAATAATAATAATAATAATAATAATAATAATAATAATAATAATAATAATAATAATAATAATAATAATAATAATAATAATAATAATAATAATAATAATAATAATAATAATAATAATAATAATAATAATAATAATAATAATAATAATAATAATAATAATAATAATAATAATAATAATAATAATAATAATAATAATAATAATAATAATAATAATAATAATAATAATAATAATAATAATAATAATAATAATAATAATAATAATAATAATAATAATAATAATAATAATAATAATAATAATAATAATAATAATAATAATAATAATAATAATAATAATAATAATAATAATAATAATAATAATAATAATAATAATAATAATAATAATAATAATAATAATAATAATAATAATAATAATAATAATAATAATAATAATAATAATAATAATAATAATAATAATAATAATAATAATAATAATAATAATAATAATAATAATAATAATAATAATAATAATAATAATAATAATAATAATAATAATAATAATAATAATAATAATAATAATAATAATAATAATAATAATAATAATAATAATAATAATAATAATAATAATAATAATAATAATAATAATAATAATAATAATAATAATAATAATAATAATAATAATAATAATAATAATAATAATAATAATAATAATAATAATAATAATAATAATAATAATAATAATAATAATAATAATAATAATAATAATAATAATAATAATAATAATAATAATAATAATAATAATAATAATAATAATAATAATAATAATAATAATAATAATAATAATAATAATAATAATAATAATAATAATAATAATAATAATAATAATAATAATAATAATAATAATAATAATAATAATAATAATAATAATAATAATAATAATAATAATAATAATAATAATAATAATAATAATAATAATAATAATAATAATAATAATAATAATAATAATAATAATAATAATAATAATAATAATAATAATAATAATAATAATAATAATAATAATAATAATAATAATAATAATAATAATAATAATAATAATAATAATAATAATAATAATAATAATAATAATAATAATAATAATAATAATAATAATAATAATAATAATAATAATAATAATAATAATAATAATAATAATAATAATAATAATAATAATAATAATAATAATAATAATAATAATAATAATAATAATAATAATAATAATAATAATAATAATAATAATAATAATAATAATAATAATAATAATAATAATAATAATAATAATAATAATAATAATAATAATAATAATAATAATAATAATAATAATAATAATAATAATAATAATAATAATAATAATAATAATAATAATAATAATAATAATAATAATAATAATAATAATAATAATAATAATAATAATAATAATAATAATAATAATAATAATAATAATAATAATAATAATAATAATAATAATAATAATAATAATAATAATAATAATAATAATAATAATAATAATAATAATAATAATAATAATAATAATAATAATAATAATAATAATAATAATAATAATAATAATAATAATAATAATAATAATAATAATAATAATAATAATAATAATAATAATAATAATAATAATAATAATAATAATAATAATAATAATAATAATAATAATAATAATAATAATAATAATAATAATAATAATAATAATAATAATAATAATAATAATAATAATAATAATAATAATAATAATAATAATAATAATAATAATAATAATAATAATAATAATAATAATAATAATAATAATAATAATAATAATAATAATAATAATAATAATAATAATAATAATAATAATAATAATAATAATAATAATAATAATAATAATAATAATAATAATAATAATAATAATAATAATAATAATAATAATAATAATAATAATAATAATAATAATAATAATAATAATAATAATAATAATAATAATAATAATAATAATAATAATAATAATAATAATAATAATAATAATAATAATAATAATAATAATAATAATAATAATAATAATAATAATAATAATAATAATAATAATAATAATAATAATAATAATAATAATAATAATAATAATAATAATAATAATAATAATAATAATAATAATAATAATAATAATAATAATAATAATAATAATAATAATAATAATAATAATAATAATAATAATAATAATAATAATAATAATAATAATAATAATAATAATAATAATAATAATAATAATAATAATAATAATAATAATAATAATAATAATAATAATAATAATAATAATAATAATAATAATAATAATAATAATAATAATAATAATAATAATAATAATAATAATAATAATAATAATAATAATAATAATAATAATAATAATAATAATAATAATAATAATAATAATAATAATAATAATAATAATAATAATAATAATAATAATAATAATAATAATAATAATAATAATAATAATAATAATAATAATAATAATAATAATAATAATAATAATAATAATAATAATAATAATAATAATAATAATAATAATAATAATAATAATAATAATAATAATAATAATAATAATAATAATAATAATAATAATAATAATAATAATAATAATAATAATAATAATAATAATAATAATAATAATAATAATAATAATAATAATAATAATAATAATAATAATAATAATAATAATAATAATAATAATAATAATAATAATAATAATAATAATAATAATAATAATAATAATAATAATAATAATAATAATAATAATAATAATAATAATAATAATAATAATAATAATAATAATAATAATAATAATAATAATAATAATAATAATAATAATAATAATAATAATAATAATAATAATAATAATAATAATAATAATAATAATAATAATAATAATAATAATAATAATAATAATAATAATAATAATAATAATAATAATAATAATAATAATAATAATAATAATAATAATAATAATAATAATAATAATAATAATAATAATAATAATAATAATAATAATAATAATAATAATAATAATAATAATAATAATAATAATAATAATAATAATAATAATAATAATAATAATAATAATAATAATAATAATAATAATAATAATAATAATAATAATAATAATAATAATAATAATAATAATAATAATAATAATAATAATAATAATAATAATAATAATAATAATAATAATAATAATAATAATAATAATAATAATAATAATAATAATAATAATAATAATAATAATAATAATAATAATAATAATAATAATAATAATAATAATAATAATAATAATAATAATAATAATAATAATAATAATAATAATAATAATAATAATAATAATAATAATAATAATAATAATAATAATAATAATAATAATAATAATAATAATAATAATAATAATAATAATAATAATAATAATAATAATAATAATAATAATAATAATAATAATAATAATAATAATAATAATAATAATAATAATAATAATAATAATAATAATAATAATAATAATAATAATAATAATAATAATAATAATAATAATAATAATAATAATAATAATAATAATAATAATAATAATAATAATAATAATAATAATAATAATAATAATAATAATAATAATAATAATAATAATAATAATAATAATAATAATAATAATAATAATAATAATAATAATAATAATAATAATAATAATAATAATAATAATAATAATAATAATAATAATAATAATAATAATAATAATAATAATAATAATAATAATAATAATAATAATAATAATAATAATAATAATAATAATAATAATAATAATAATAATAATAATAATAATAATAATAATAATAATAATAATAATAATAATAATAATAATAATAATAATAATAATAATAATAATAATAATAATAATAATAATAATAATAATAATAATAATAATAATAATAATAATAATAATAATAATAATAATAATAATAATAATAATAATAATAATAATAATAATAATAATAATAATAATAATAATAATAATAATAATAATAATAATAATAATAATAATAATAATAATAATAATAATAATAATAATAATAATAATAATAATAATAATAATAATAATAATAATAATAATAATAATAATAATAATAATAATAATAATAATAGCCCTGAGGTAGATAATCCCCACGTCCGGAACACAACATCTATGTTCCACGTCCAGGGCGGCAACAGCTGTACCTTTGTACATCACATATAGCTGGCTAACGGGGTTCCGAGTAAATTCCTCGGTTATGCATTGTTAAGTTTGACCTGGTTCCAACTTCAGGTCACTAAATGGACTGGATTTTTGGCTACCTGCAGGAAATGGAGTAACTTATGATTTTGGATATGGATTCATACCATTCTTAGAGCTGGCGATGTGGCGGCCAGGGTCAATGTTATTGCAGGTGTAACGGAGACCCTTCCGTTGTCCACATGCCCCCTGCGATGGCAAGCATGTAGCAATGGTGCCCATGTATGTCGGTGCATGGGAGCTCTGAAAGCTTCGGTGAGTAGGAGCCTGGAGTCAGTGCAGAGACTGCGCATCCGCTCTCTGCCAGGACATATGCCGGTTCCACCGGAGTACCGGATCGGACCTCCAAGGTTAGTAGCCCTGGAGTGGGGGTGTACCCCGGCGGCTAGCCTTGCTACAGAAGGGATCAATGTTCATGAATTTTCCTGAACAATCTAACGTGGCAGAGGGTGCACGTAAACACCCTCGTTTAGAAACCGCCGATTCGCCACAAGCGAAGCGGAAAAAAAGCAAGGAGAGTGATAAGTTAAGAAAAGATGCTGATAAAATCAGTAAAGATTTGAGAAAAGCTTTGTTTGGTAATAATGTTCCCAAACCAAGATTTTTGGTCATTACAAAACAGAATGGTAACTTCCAAAAGGTAAGTCCATTCTTAATTGCTAGAGAGATTACAAATTGTGCTGGTGGTCCTGTCAAGGATATCCGTAAGACGTTTAACGGATTACATGTCGAAACTATAAACGACATGCAAAGTCAGAAAGTCCAGGCGTTGAAGAGGATCGGCGAATTTGCGGTTACTGTCCAACCGCATAGTACCCTTAATTCATCTAGAGGAGTTGTTGTTTGCCGTGATCTTCTTAACTGTACTGAAGAAGAAATAGTGCAGGAAATGTCTAGTCAGGGAGTGACACATTGTCGCAGACTTTCTATGAGACGAAATGGTGAGATTCTTCCTTCGGCCTCTCATGTATTGACATTCAATAGGCCAAGTCTTCCTGAAAAGGTACGAGCTGGCATCCATCGGCTTGATGTACGGGCATTTATTCCGCAGCCGATGAGATGTTTTAGATGTCAACGTTTCGGACACACTGCCGCTAGATGTGAAGCGCAGGAAATTTGTATATGCGGATCGAAGATACATGAGGGTGATCCATGTAAAGACCCTCCAGTCTGCATTAATTGTAAAGGGCACCATAACTGTCGATCCAGGAACTGCCCAGTATACAAATCAGAAACGGCCATTCAGGAGGTTAAAACGCTTCAAAAAGTCAGCTACCCTGAAGCGAAGAAGATTGTTAACCTACGTACACCTAGACCATCGACTTCATACGCAGAAGCAGCTGCTGCTCCCCCCACACCTAAAATCAACGTGGAACAGTTGCTTAATACGATGGCGCCAAGTCTCGCGACAATAATAGAAAGAATCATTGATTCCAAGATCGAGTCTACTCAACAGATACAACAAAGTAAACATGAGAAGGCTCAATCCCGGACTGACGTCGCCGACAGAAGACCCGCACCAGCGCAGTTTAAAAAACCGGCAAAATCCTCGATTATAACTCCAGCAATAGACGTAATGAAGAAAAATCTTGATTTATTCGACAAAGATCTAAAGATCACCCCGACGACGACTCATATAGCTAAGGATACTGTGACAAGAGTACAGGAAAAATCTGCGTCAACCAAAATGGAGGTGCAAGTAACTATCGAAAAAGCACCAGACACAGACGATATTAAAACCGTACCTACAGAGGCCCCAAAAGCTCAGAGAACAACTGCGGCGAGAGCATCTGTATCAGCCGGCCCAAGCACAGCCTTAGATATCGAATCGAGTTCATCAGCCGCCGAAAGTGCATCGGTTGCAAGTTTAGACTCAATTGCAACGATGCTCACAGCACCATTGAAGCTTTCATCACCTGATGTAAGCCGGCGAACGTCATTGGCGTCAGAAAGAGAAGACGAAGCCATGTCCGAAGCCTCAGACACTCTGTCGTCGGAAGTTGAGGCCGTTCGCAGGATGGAAAAGCGGTGTAAAAAAGGTTGGCCGAAAGGAAAGCCTAGGCGGTAATTTGTGGTTTTTTAAATTAGAAGATTGAAATTTTGCTCACTTATTTTCTTCATGGAAATATGAATTAAAGAACCTTTTTTTTTATTTTTTTTTTTTTTTTGAAGTGGGATGGGGCTAATGACCAAAGTAGTCGATGCCCCTAAAAACCTCAAAAAGAAAAAAGAAGAATAATAATAATAATAATAATAATAATAATAATAATAATAATAATAATAATAATAATAATAATAATAATAATAATAATAATAATAATAATAATAATAATAATAATAATAATAATAATAATAATAATAATAATAATAATAATAATAATAATAATAATAATAATAATAATAATAATAATAATAATAATAATAATAATAATAATAATAATAATAATAATAATAATAATAATAATAATAATAATAATAATAATAATAATAATAATAATAATAATAATAATAATAATAATAATAATAATAATAATAATAATAATAATAATAATAATAATAATAATAATAATAATAATAATAATAATAATAATAATAATAATAATAATAATAATAATAATAATAATAATAATAATAATAATAATAATAATAATAATAATAATAATAATAATAATAATAATAATAATAATAATAATAATAATAATAATAATAATAATAATAATAATAATAATAATAATAATAATAATAATAATAATAATAATAATAATAATAATAATAATAATAATAATAATAATAATAATAATAATAATAATAATAATAATAATAATAATAATAATAATAATAATAATAATAATAATAATAATAATAATAATAATAATAATAATAATAATAATAATAATAATAATAATAATAATAATAATAATAATAATAATAATAATAATAATAATAATAATAATAATAATAATAATAATAATAATAATAATAATAATAATAATAATAATAATAATAATAATAATAATAATAATAATAATAATAATAATAATAATAATAATAATAATAATAATAATAATAATAATAATAATAATAATAATAATAATAATAATAATAATAATAATAATAATAATAATAATAATAATAATAATAATAATAATAATAATAATAATAATAATAATAATAATAATAATAATAATAATAATAATAATAATAATAATAATAATAATAATAATAATAATAATAATAATAATAATAATAATAATAATAATAATAATAATAATAATAATAATAATAATAATAATAATAATAATAATAATAATAATAATAATAATAATAATAATAATAATAATAATAATAATAATAATAATAATAATAATAATAATAATAATAATAATAATAATAATAATAATAATAATAATAATAATAATAATAATAATAATAATAATAATAATAATAATAATAATAATAATAATAATAATAATAATAATAATAATAATAATAATAATAATAATAATAATAATAATAATAATAATAATAATAATAATAATAATAATAATAATAATAATAATAATAATAATAATAATAATAATAATAATAATAATAATAATAATAATAATAATAATAATAATAATAATAATAATAATAATAATAATAATAATAATAATAATAATAATAATAATAATAATAATAATAATAATAATAATAATAATAATAATAATAATAATAATAATAATAATAATAATAATAATAATAATAATAATAATAATAATAATAATAATAATAATAATAATAATAATAATAATAATAATAATAATAATAATAATAATAATAATAATAATAATAATAATAATAATAATAATAATAATAATAATAATAATAATAATAATAATAATAATAATAATAATAATAATAATAATAATAATAATAATAATAATAATAATAATAATAATAATAATAATAATAATAATAATAATAATAATAATAATAATAATAATAATAATAATAATAATAATAATAATAATAATAATAATAATAATAATAATAATAATAATAATAATAATAATAATAATAATAATAATAATAATAATAATAATAATAATAATAATAATAATAATAATAATAATAATAATAATAATAATAATAATAATAATAATAATAATAATAATAATAATAATAATAATAATAATAATAATAATAATAATAATAATAATAATAATAATAATAATAATAATAATAATAATAATAATAATAATAATAATAATAATAATAATAATAATAATAATAATAATAATAATAATAATAATAATAATAATAATAATAATAATAATAATAATAATAATAATAATAATAATAATAATAATAATAATAATAATAATAATAATAATAATAATAATAATAATAATAATAATAATAATAATAATAATAATAATAATAATAATAATAATAATAATAATAATAATAATAATAATAATAATAATAATAATAATAATAATAATAATAATAATAATAATAATAATAATAATAATAATAATAATAATAATAATAATAATAATAATAATAATAATAATAATAATAATAATAATAATAATAATAATAATAATAATAATAATAATAATAATAATAATAATAATAATAATAATAATAATAATAATAATAATAATAATAATAATAATAATAATAATAATAATAATAATAATAATAATAATAATAATAATAATAATAATAATAATAATAATAATAATAATAATAATAATAATAATAATAATAATAATAATAATAATAATAATAATAATAATAATAATAATAATAATAATAATAATAATAATAATAATAATAATAATAATAATAATAATAATAATAATAATAATAATAATAATAATAATAATAATAATAATAATAATAATAATAATAATAATAATAATAATAATAATAATAATAATAATAATAATAATAATAATAATAATAATAATAATAATAATAATAATAATAATAATAATAATAATAATAATAATAATAATAATAATAATAATAATAATAATAATAATAATAATAATAATAATAATAATAATAATAATAATAATAATAATAATAATAATAATAATAATAATAATAATAATAATAATAATAATAATAATAATAATAATAATAATAATAATAATAATAATAATAATAATAATAATAATAATAATAATAATAATAATAATAATAATAATAATAATAATAATAATAATAATAATAATAATAATAATAATAATAATAATAATAATAATAATAATAATAATAATAATAATAATAATAATAATAATAATAATAATAATAATAATAATAATAATAATAATAATAATAATAATAATAATAATAATAATAATAATAATAATAATAATAATAATAATAATAATAATAATAATAATAATAATAATAATAATAATAATAATAATAATAATAATAATAATAATAATAATAATAATAATAATAATAATAATAATAATAATAATAATAATAATAATAATAATAATAATAATAATAATAATAATAATAATAATAATAATAATAATAATAATAATAATAATAATAATAATAATAATAATAATAATAATAATAATAATAATAATAATAATAATAATAATAATAATAATAATAATAATAATAATAATAATAATAATAATAATAATAATAATAATAATAATAATAATAATAATAATAATAATAATAATAATAATAATAATAATAATAATAATAATAATAATAATAATAATAATAATAATAATAATAATAATAATAATAATAATAATAATGCCCTGAGGTAGATAATCCCCACGTCCGGAACACAACATCTATGTTCCACGTCCAGGGCGGCAACAGCTGTACCTTTGTACATCACATATAGCTGGCTAACGGGGTTCCGAGTAAATTCCTCGGTTATGCATTGTTAAGTTTGACCTGGTTCCAACTTCAGGTCACTAAACGGACTGGATCTATGGCTACCTGCAGGAAATGGAGTAATATATGATTTTGGAAATGGATTCATACCATTCTTAGAGCTGGCGATGTGGCGGCCAGGGTCAATGTTATTGCAGGTGTAACGGAGACCCTTCCGTTGTCCACATGCCCCCTGCGATGGCAAGCATGTAGCAATGGTGCCCATGTATGTCGGTGCATGGGAGCTCTGAAAGCTTCGGTGAGTAGGAGCCTGGAGTCAGTGCAGAGACTGCGCATCCGCTCTCTGCCAGGACATATGCCGGTTCCACCGGAGTACCGGATAGGACCTCCAAGGTTAGTAGCCCTGGAGTGGGGGTGTACCCCGGCGGCTAGCCTTGCTACAGAAGGGATCAATGTTCATGAATTTTCCTGAACAAACTCACGTGGCAGAGGGTGCACGTAAACACCCTCGTTTAGAAACCGCCGATTCGCCACAAGCGAAGCGGAAAAAAAGTAAAGAGAGTGATAGAATTAGAAAAGATGCTGATAAAATCAGTAAAGATTTGAGAAAAGCTTTGTTTGGTAATAATGTTCCCAAACCAAGATTTTTGGTCATTACAAAAGAGAATGGTAACTTCCAAAAGGTAAGTCCATTCTTAATTGCTAGAGAGATTACAAATTGTGCTGGTGGTCCTGTCAAGGATATCCGTAAGACGTTTAACGGATTACATGTCGAAACTATAAACGACATGCAAAGTCAGAAAGTCCAGGCGTTGAAGAAGATCGGTGAATTTGCGGTTACTGTCCAACCGCATAGTACACTCAATTCATCTAGAGGAGTTGTTGTTTGCCGTGATCTTCTTAACTGTACTGAAGAAGAAATAGTGCAGGAAATGTCTAGCCAGGGAGTGACACATTGTCGCAGACTTTCTATGAGACGAAACGGTGAGATTCTTCCTTCGGCCTCTCATGTATTGACATTCAATAGGCCAAGTCTTCCTGAAAAGGTACGAGCTGGCATCCATCGGCTTGATGTACGGGCATTTATTCCGCAGCCGATGAGATGTTTTAGATGTCAACGTTTCGGACACACTGCCGCTAGATGTGAAGCGCAGGAAATTTGTATATGCGGATCGAAGATACATGAGGGTGATCCATGTAAAGACCCTCCAGTCTGCATTAATTGTAAAGGGCACCATAACTGTCGATCCAGGAACTGCCCAGTATACAAATCAGAAACAGCCATTCAGGAGGTTAAAACGCTTCAAAAAGTCAGCTACCCTGAAGCGAAGAAGATTGTTAACCTACGTACACCTAGACCATCGACTTCATACGCAGAAGCAGCTGCTGCTCCCCCCACACCTAAAATCAACGTGGAGCAGTTGCTTAATACGATGGCGCCAAGTCTCGCGACAATAATAGAAAGAATCATTGATTCCAAGATCGAGTCTACTCAACAGATACAACAAAGTAAACATGAGAAGGCTCAATCC